>NW_024039082.1:0-704828 GCF_016077235.1 Cyprinodon tularosa | reverse complement strand
GTTTGGGAGGGCCGTGCAGAGGGGGCTGGGTTAGCCCTGGCCCCGTCAGTTCGGAGCTCCGCTGGTGGCCGTGTCCTCTAAAGTTCGTCACATTTTTTTTTAAAAATCTGTAAATGGGCCATATGGTGATGCTTAAAAAGTATAATATTCTCGCCTCAAATGATCTTTAAACGCACTTTTATTGAACAACAGCAACTGAAAAGAGAACATTTAACTTAGTACTCTGAGCTCTGCGAGTTAAGAAGATGGGCCCGCAAAGAAAACCAATGAGCAGAAGTTGACTCTCTAGGACACCCCCCCCCCCTCATTTGCATAAGGGAACAGAAATGCATACAGAAATGTAAAAAGGGCAGAGAGAGAAATGTAAAAAGGGCAGAGAGAAATTTAAAAAGGGCAGAGAGAAATGTAAAAAAGGCAAAGAGAAATGTAAAAAGGGCAGAGAGAAATGTAAAAAGGCAGACAGAAATAAACAGCGGCAAAGAAATAACTAAGTAAAAAAATACAATGGAAGAATAAAACAGACAAAAATTTATAACATGCACATAAATCAATAATAAAATAAAGTTGAAGAATATAAAGGACAAAAAAATAAATAACGTAAATTTTAAAAAGGGCAAAAAAAAAAAGAAGCTAATTAAAAAGTGTTGAAGATAAATTTATTATTTTTAGCTTTTAATCAGTTAATCTTAAGGCATGTGTAAAGTATGTTGAACACTCTCATTTTGAACATATTTCTTAATTTTGAACAAGGTTGTGTTAATGATTTAAAACTAAGCTATTGAGGGGTAAGTATTTAAAGCCCCAGGCCATAAAATGAGTATCTCCTGGGGGGCGAACATTATTTGACCCTGGAGGAGAGATTTCTCCCTGGTTTACAGAAGGTCAAAAGTCTTCCAGAATAAACATCTGGATGGTGTGAAACTGAATCAGGAAAGAGGCCCCCCCTCTGTGAAAGCTTATCTTGTGTTTTATGACTTTAAGAATTCTAGATGCCAAGACAGGCTTTCCGCTTTTTTTCTGTTAAAACAAAGAAGCAAATGACCCCCGATGTTTGCAGTAAATTGGTGAAGCTCTAGGCAGTGTCAGAGATGGCTCTGGTTGGAGAGCAAGGGCCAGCCTTTTTTGAATGGATTAGATACAAGAGGATAAAGCTTTCTACATAGAAGTAACAATTCAGATTTTGCTCTTGCAACTCTCCAAAGATGTCTTTGTACGTCTTTGCTTTCTTTCTTCTCTCCATTTATGTCAGGTAATTGAATGTATGTCTCTGTTGTTCTGCAGTTTCTGGTGTAGGTTTGTGCATTGTCTTATTTCTAAGTTTATGCATTGTCTTATATTGGATTAAACTCTGTAATTCTGTGATGTCAACACGCAATGCTGGTTTTTATTGTGACCACACGCAGCTCGCCGAGTGGACCTGGAAGGGAAGAATGAAAAGCCAACCTTTTTCCAAAGTTAACTATTTTAGAATATTTTCTTCCTTTACAATTGGGGGCTCTTACCGGTTCTGGAGTCTCGGCGGGCGGCTGTTTGGTCCTGATTGATCCGTTTCGGCCCGACGCTTCGGTGTGGTAAGACCGTATTTGATAATTTTTTAGTTGTCTGAAGCGCCGTGTGGTCGGACCGGGGCTGATTTGCTGTGTGCGGCCTCACAGAATTCAGAAGCTGCAGAGGTAGTTAGGATCCCTCCTAAAAGAGTCGGTTGTTTAAAGATTTGAATAAATACACATTACAGGGAACTTTGGCTAGTTCAAAACAGAGCCTTTACGTTAACTCTGATTTAAGCTGGGTTTTATTTTTTATTATATTCTTTTTACCCTGAGGAGCAATGCCTGGGCCTCTAAAAAAGTATTTTGGAAATTTGTGTATTGGTTAGTTTTGGCTTGTATAAGCCGGAGATTTCGGCTCATCTCCAGTGGACTTATAATTATTTGGGTTAATTGGATCGAGTTGTATCACTCATGGAAAAGGACTAATAGCAGGTTAATTGGATCGAGTTGTATCACTCATGGAATAAGGACTAATAGCAGGTTGGATCACCTTTCTTTGGCACCCTTAATCGGGTTGCTTGTAGTATAAAGGACTAAAATACACTATATTGCCAAAAGTATTTGCTCACCTGCCTTGACTCACATATGAGCTTAAGTGACATCCCGTTCCTAATCCATAGGGTTCAATATGACGTCGGTCCACCCTTTGCAGCTAGAACAGCTTCAAACTCTTCTGGGAAGGCTGTCCACAAGGTTTAGGAGTGTGTTTATGGGAATTTTTGACCATTCTTCCAGAAGCGCATTTGTGAGGTCGCACACTGATGTTGGACGAGAAGGCCTGGCTCTCAGTCTCCGCTCTAATTCATCCCAAAGGTGTTCTATCGGGTTGAGGTCAGGACTCTGTGCAGGCCAGTCAAGTTCATCCACACCAGACTCTGTCATCCATGTCTTTATGGACCTTGCTTTGTGCGCTGGTGCACAGTCATGTTGGAAGAGGAAGGGGCCAGCTGGAACTGTTCCCACAAAGTTGGGAGCATGGAATTGTCCAAAATGTCTTGGTATGCTGAAGCATTCAGAGTTCCTTTCACTGGAACTAAGGGGCCAAGCCCAGCTCCTGAAAAACAACCCCACACCATAATCCCCCCTCCACCAAACTTTACACTTGGCACAATGCAGTCAGACAAGTACCGTTCTCCTGGCAACCGCCAAACCCAGACCCGTCCATCAGATTGCCAGATGGAGAAGCGCGATTCGTCACTCCAGAGAACGCGTCTCCACTGCTCTAGAGTCCAGTGGCGGCGTGCTTTACACCACCGCATCCGACGCTTTGCATTGCACTTGGTGATGTATGGCTTGGATGCAGCTGCTCGACCATGGAAACCCATTCCATGAAGCTCTCTGCGCACTGTTCTTGAGCTAATCTGAAGGCCACATGAAGTTTGGAGGTCTGTAGTGATTGACTCTGCAGAAAGTTGGCGACCTCTTCGCACTATGCGCGTCAGCATCCGCTGACCCCGCTCCGTCAGTTTACGTGGCCCACCACTTCGTGGCTGAGTTGCTGTCGTTCCCAAACACTTCCATTTTCTTATAATACAGCTGACAGTTGACTGTGGAATATTTAGGAGCGAGGAAATTTCACGACTGGATTTGTTGCACAGGTGGCATCCTATCACAGTTCCACGCTGGGATTCACTGAGCTCCTGAGAGCGACCCATTCTTTCACAAATGTTTGTAAAAACAGTCTGCATGCCTAGGTGCTTGAATTTATACACCTGTGGCCATGGAAGTGATTGGAACACCTGATTCCAATAATTTGGATGGGTGAGCAAATACTTTTGGCAATATAGTGTAAATTATTTGATTTAATACGGGTTCAATCGCTCTCCCCAGCTGGAAAAGAAAAAAACCTTTCGTCACTGGGCAGATTGATTGATCGAATAAACTAAATTGAGGCTTATTTTCGCCTCGAGCTTGACCCAGCTCTGAAGTGAGGGACTGAGATTGATGCGTCATACATTCTTTTTAGCCGGCACCTGACATTTTCTTTTCTTTTCTGTCTTTTCTTGACTGAACTACGACGTTGTCTGTGTTTCTGTGTTTTGTACGCTTCTTTGTGTTTGTGTGCGTGCTTGGCTGCGGGTTGATCTATTGCTGTGTCTGTCTCCCCCCGTTATACTGTATGTTCCACCACGCGCTGCTGTCTATTCGTCTGTCTGTGTCTGAATTGTGCTGAGATTGTGCGGAAGTGATTTGTGTTTCAAGATTGTGTTATGAAATATTGTCAAATGTTTTTGCTGGATGTTGTATTACTAACTTTCTGTTAAAATGTGCTTCTGTGGGACAGAGGTGTCTCCATTTTGGTTACAAGTTGTGTTTCACAGCAGGGGGACTGATTGACCCCCCCATTTGCATTTTGGGAGTGCTTCAGTTCTGTTAGCACTGACATTTCCAGCTCACGCTTTCAGGATTCTTGGATTTTGATGTGAATTACTTTTAGAACTGTGTTTTCTGTTGCAATGAAAAGTGCAAAATAACAGATTTACAGATGTTTTTACTTTCTCACCGGGAGAAATGTGTGGCATCAGTTCCAGGCTGGAGCACTGGAATGATCCAATTGTTTTTTTTATAATATTGTAACATTGACAATCACTTCAATTTCTAGGTTTCCTGACACAGGCGGGAACACCCTCACTGAGTGGAACAAGAGAACAAAAACGAGAACATATGGATGTTTTTCTGCTTGACAGTGTTTTCTACACTGTTAATGTAGGACATGTTGAAACACTAATGAATGACTTTGTTTCTTGTAGGACGATCTTCGTGTGCAGCCCATTTTGCATATTACATGACCACATGAACGGTTTTTGGGTTTTCCTTCAGGGGGTATACAGGTGCTGGTCATAAAATTAGAATTTCATGAAAAAGTAGATTGATTTCAGTAATTCCATTTAAAAAGTGAAACTTGTATATTATATTCATACATTACATACAAACTCATATATTTCAGATGTTTATTTTGTTTAATTTTGATGATTACAAATGACAACAAATGAAAATCTCAAATTCATCTCATCATATCAGAACATTAGAATATTGTGAAAAGGTTCAAAATTGATGGCCCCTGGTGCCACACTCTAATCAGCTAATTAACTCAAACCACCTGCAAAAGCCTTTAAACGGTCTTTCAGTCTAGTTCTATAGGCTACACAATCATGGGGAAGACTGCTGACTTGACAGTTGTCCAAAAGACGACCATCGACACCTTGCACAAGGAGGGCAAGACACAAAAGGTCATCGCTAAAGAGGCTGGCTGTTCACAGAGCTCAGTGTCCAAGCACATTAATAGAGAGGCGAAGGGAAGGAAAAGATGTGGTCGAAAAAAGTGTACAAGCAAGAGAGATAACCGCACCCTGGAGAGGATTGTGAAACAAAACCCATTCAAAAATGTGGGGGAGATTCACAAAGAGTGGACTGCAGCTGGAGTGAGTGCTTCAAGAACCACCACACACAGACGTATGAAAGACATGGGTTTCTGCTGTCGCATTCCTTGTGTCAAGCCACTCTTGAACCACAGACAGCGTCAGAAGCGTCTTGCCTGGGCTAAAGAGAAACAGGACTGGACTGCTGGTGAGTGGTCCAAAGTCATGTTCTCTGATGAAAGTAAATTTTGCATTTCCTTTGGAAATCAAGGTCCCAGAGTCTGGAGGAAAAGAAGAGAGGCACTACATCCACGTTGCTTGAAGTCCAGTGTAAAGTTTCCACAGTCAGTGATGGTTTGGGGTGCCATGTCATCTGCTGGTGTTGGTCCATTGTGTTTTCTGAGGTCCAGGGTCAACGCAGCCACATACCAGGAAGTTTTAGAGCACTTCATGCTTCCTGCAGCTGACCAACTTTTTGGAGATGCAGATTTCATTTTCCAACAGGGCTTGGCACCTGCACACAGTGCCAAAGCTACCAGTACCTGGTTGAAGGACCATGGTATCCCTGTTCTTAATTGGCCAGCAAACTCTCCTGACCTTAACCCCATAGAAAATCTATGGGGTATTGTGAAGAAGAAGATGCAATACACCAGACCCAACAATTCAGACGAGCTAAAAGCCACTATTAGAGCAACCTGGGCTATCATAACACCTGAGCAGTGCCACAGACTGATCGACTCCATGCCACGCCGCATTGCTGCAGTGATACAGGCCAAAGGAGGCCCAACTAAATACTGAGTGCTGTACATGCTCATACTTTTCATGTTCATACTTTTCAGTTGGCCAACATTTCTATAAATCCTTTGTTTTTATTGGTCTTCAGTAATATTCTAATTTTCTGATATGATGAATTTGAGATTTTCATTTGTTGTCATTTGTAATCATCAAAATTAAACAAAATAAACATCTGAAATATATGAGTTTGTATGTAATGTATTAATATAATATACAAGTTTCACTTTTTAAATGGAATTACTGAAATCAATCTACTTTTTCATGATATTCTAATTTTATGACCAGCACCTGTAGGTAGCCATTTAATAATAGTGGGCTATCATGAAATACGGTTGTGTGTATAATATGGAGTTTTTAAAAAAAGGTTCACTCAAAACTGAACAATATTAGAACTATTGGAGGATTTTTTTTCAACCATGGTGTTATAATAATTGTGTTTAAGACTTTTACAGGACGAATTTTGGTTTGAAATCTGGGGTAACATCCTGCATCTTTCTTACAATGGGGTGTTGATGAGTCTGCTTGAGTGTGAATGAGAGTGAATGTGTAGGCAGATGGCCTTTGATGGGTTTTAGGAAGCGCTATGTAAATATGCAACACAGTCTCACTCCCGACTCATCACATATTGACGTTTTTCCAGGTACCCTCGGCGTCACATAATGACGCCGAGGGTACCCCCTTGGCGTCAATATGTGACTTGAAGGGTTCTCTCATTGAATGTTGTACCGTTCCCTAAGCGTCCGATATTTACGACTTAGGAACGAATAAGATGACGTATCTATCTTTTTTAAAAACCTTTATTTACAACGTATATGCTAGTTTGAACAGGATATTAATAATATTTACTACATAAACGTTCATAAAACTTTAATTTGGTATTTAAAAATAACTCAGTAAAATATAAAACCGGAGGGTTTTTGTTGTGGTTGTTAAGTTGATTTAAAAGCCTTTTTTTTTTAGCTTGATTTAAAATCCTTTATTTTAAATTTACCAATTTAATTTAAGTAAAAATAAAAATGATTTTCTTTTGTGATTGCATGCAAACAGTTCTGTGAACGTTTAATATTTTTCATTGAAATAATAAAAATAAGTACGTATCCCGCAAAAACCCACGAAGAAGAAGACGCTGACGTCATCGCATGCGACGCTTGCACCCCTGTGAGTACAAACCTAAATCTTTCCAGAATGTTTCTGTACTATAAAACAAAAAAATAACTAGAGTGTAGCGTTATAAAGTTGATGATTGCAGTTTTAGGACTTAATGGCAGTCGGACTGTGCCGCGAATGGTTGAAGACATTTAGACACGTTTGTAACATTCTTAAAAGAAATTTACCGGAAGAACTGGACGGGAAGCTAGCTACATTAGCCTCTTGGAGTCCATAAGCTTCAACTGAACCTGCACTTAATACATTTAATTGGCCATGCTAGAGTCGCAGAATTCTTTATAATCATGCTTGTTGTAAAATTTGAGGATCAATATAAACGCCAGTGACCCTAGGCTGTAATGATCCTTAAAAGTTTGTCTATGAGTCCCTGTCTGTTTGCAGCTAGGCCATTTACTTCCAATTAAAACGAACTTGGATCATTACAGGGAAAGATCTCTACACCTGTCTATTTTGTTTATTGCTGTTGCAGCTTATAAAGAGAAACCAAGAATTTCCTAAATCTGAATATTTCTTTTTTTTTTTATGTCAACAGGTTCTTCTTTGATCTCATCACCTCACGTATCTTTCTGCTCTTTTATATAGCACCCACAAAAGGCACTTTTAAGAGCCACATCTGTTTTATCTGTTTGTCATCTTTGTGTCCTTAATTTGTCTATTCTTAACTTGTCAACAGTTCTGTCTGTCTGTCTGTTTGTTTCTCCATCTGAAGTCTTTGTTGTTGTGTTTTTTTGCACTTTGCCATTGTTTTTTAAGGATGACACGGCCCAAATTCAGGCCATGCCCAAAGTGTGAAACGCCTAACCAGGCAAACAGAAAAACTTGTTTTGTCTGCCACCAGAGTCTTTCCACCAAAAAAAATCTAAAAGAAAAGCTGCAGATTTTTGACCATCAGTGGAGGGAAGCTGTTTTAAAGAACAGAAATGCTTCCAGAGTAATATATTCCGCACAAATCGCAGTAAGTATACATTTTTAGACTGAAAAAGTTCTGTTAATGAGCAAAATGTAGCCCGTACTCCTCTTGTTAACTTTAACATTCTTCTCTGACGATTCCATATGAAATAGTTGAGATGTTAACACCAGAAAGCACACATGACTTTGAAAATATTAATTATTTTATCAATATGTTGCTAAAAATGAAAAAAAACTGCTCTAATAGGATGGTGTGTTTAAGTAATTTGTTACATGTTCTTATCAATTGCAGGTCAGCAAACTCCATGCTTTAGGCTTCAAGCCCATTTTATTTTTCGCGAAGCAACAATCTTCAAGCAAGTGGGTTGCGGACATAACTACACATTTGGAGACCACGGATACTACGAAAAATTTTTTGGATAAGATGCAGAGGGCTTATGAGTTTCTCGTCTCTGTTGGTAATGCATGTATGTTTGTGTGAGAGTGTGTGTACTTCTGTAGTGCCTTATATCAAGTCCACAGAGAGCGAGGAATACTTATGTATTTTTTCTTTAAAATTATGTCTTTCCTAGGCACACCTGTACCAGTGCAGCCCCAAACCTCTACAGAAGATGCTTTTACACACAAAGAGCAATTGACTGGTAAAAACGTTGAGGACCTAATTAATGAACCAAAGGAGACCACAGCTCAGGAGCAGCTAAAGATCTCACCACAAAGCCAAGAAGAGACTGTGATTGTGCTTGATCTGGTTCCTGTTCCTCCTCCTCCTCCTCCTATTGTTCCATCCTCATCAACTTTCCAGACAAAAAGGGCCCGAAGCCCCTCTCCAGCTGCCTCTCCCACAGACCAGCCAGATCAGGAGTCATCTCAATCACCTGCTGCTAATGCCATCTCATCAAGTCAGGGTGGCCTATGTGACACTCACTGCATGAAAAGTGAGATTTTCGTCCCCGTAAACCCCCGTAAACTCCCGCAGATCTGCCTGATTTTCGTCAGTTTCCGACAATTTGCAACCCGTGCTTGTCCGCGTTTGTCGTGCCACAAATTGTCGGAAACGGACTCTGACGTATGTGGAGAGCGATCAGCTGTACTAATGGCCCTAATTAGCATATGAATGCAGCAAACCCGCGCGGCTGGCCAGGTCTGGCTTGAATAACCTTCTCAGTATTGGCTGAAACCACTATTCTCAAACAAGTGAAATCGCTCGTGATTGGCAGCAAAACCACACGTGGCCACGCCAGGCTTTAATTTTCTTACTGAGTATTGGACGGAACCGCTTCCTTTTAAACAAGTAAAGTCGCTCGTGATTGGTTGGCATATATATATATATTTACATATATATTTATTCATATATATATTTATTCATTCATATATATATATATTCATATATTTATTCATTCATATATTTATTCATTCATATGCTGTGTATTTATGTTATCCTACACTACTACACAATTATTATGCTACCATCAAGGACATGAATGAATTTATACAGGAAATGAAGATTTGCCAGGAAGCTGTTTATGCAAAGAAAGAGCTTTATTAAAACACACCCAACTATATACAACGCGTATCCAAACACATGCGTATCTAAAAATTACAACTCCGTGAACGGTCCGTTTGCTTCCTCGGGGTTGGAGGTAACAGGCAGCATTCCCTCCGAGGCAGGTCCGATGTGCAGACGCCTACTGTGCGTGGCCTGTACTTCGGCATCGCTTCTAACCGGGACTGCAGCTTAACACAGAGTTCAGTGAGATCCGGCCTACGAAATGGCCGCGACCGTACAATCCATCCAGAGACACCGCCGACGACGCCATCTTCTTCGTCGGACATGAGGTCGACGGTGGCGGACTTACAGAGTTCCACTTCCTCATCTGATAGCACACTCTGCCTCGCCTTCGGCAGCTGAAAAAAAAACAATGAATCAGCGCACTGCATATGGACACAACACATCTATCAATGCACCTGAAAAATAGTCACCAAATAAAGTCTTACTCTCTTTCTTCTGGCCCGACTCCGAGCAGATAGCCTGGCGGCCTCCGCACGCAGCGTGCTGGCTAGCAGCGTGTATCTGAAGCTCCTGCATACCGTCTCATAATACGTCTTACAGGCAGCTGGAAAACAATTAAATGAGAGTGGTATGAATAAAAAAAAAAAATCAAACGCAAGTCACAGTAACAAGGAAGGAGAAAACATTAAAACAAGTCACTTACACACAATGTCGTCTTTATCAACATCGTGCAAATCCGAGCAAATAGGAGGTCACCGCCTCATTGTGAGGCGACTGTAGTCTGTGAAAAAAAAAAAAAAGTACAGCTATGGTCGGTATCCATCCGTATCCATGTCCTTTTACCGCATATTCTTTAAACCTTACCCCTGCTCCGGTTCATAGCGCCTGCAATTAGTTTCCGAGTTGTTAAGACGGCATATTGCCTCCTGTGAATCACAAAAAATACACTTTAATAAAGCTTTAGGCTAGGCTGCTTTTAGCTTACCTAGCTAGGCTAGGTTGTCTTTAGCTTGCCTAGCTAAGCTAGGCTGCTTTTAGCATAGCTACCAGTAATCGAACATATATTTACCGCTAGCGTGGAGTTGTTCACCCGTCTTCTCTTCCTCGAGTTCGTATATCCTGCAAAGTTGCTCGACTGCAGAGCCGCCATCTTGTCCTCTATGGACTACAACCTGGAGCGCATCGAATTCTCCAGCTGAGTGAGGCGTTCATTCATGTCGGCAGTATGTTGGGCAAGCTGACGAGACAGTCCGCTGATAGCAATCAGCAGTTTCTTCTCGTCAGTCTGCGGGCTGGCCGAAAGTTGTGGACTAAGAGCAGTTGGAGGCGAGTTGAACGCGAGACGTCGTGCAGCCATTGTTCACGTAACAACAAAATACAAACACGGTAAATGGAGATGAAGTTCTTCTAAGTGTAGTAACACAAACATGTCTGCTAATATGCTGGTCTCGCGAGAAGTCGTAGTGCACAAAAGCTCACACGTGATTGGACGATGGGGCCGAAGGCTCATCAGGCTCCTCCAATCACATACGACGTCATTGTTATACGGAAGGACTCGCGAGAAGAGCTCGCGTCGCTCCATTCTGGAAGGTGGCGGTAATGCACCTATAAATTGTTTGCAATTGCAATTGTTTGTCTCCATAAGATTGAATTTGAGCAGGTGGACATTAGAGATAATAAATGCAACAACAAGTTTTTGAATCAATATTCTATAAATAATATGTACCCAGGAAGAACAAAAAGCACAGCTCTCTAACAAAATTTTAAGAAATCTATGATAGTCAAAATTAGGACAAATTATTTGAAATTCCCAATTCCTCCTAAATATAAAGAATTACAATTTAAAATAATAAATAACATATATCCTTCAAATGAGTTTTTAAGAGAGAGATTTAAGTTTAATGTTGAGAATTGTGGCTTTTGTACAACTCAATTGGAAACAACTAAACATCTTTTTTATGAATGTAAAGAAGTATTAAACTTATGGGATCAACTTCGAACCTTTCTGTCTTCTAAAACAATAAATTTAGATTTTATTTCCTGGCAAAACATTCAATTCGGTTTATCCATTAAAGAAAAAAAATTTGGAATTTTTAATCAATATTCTAATAATTGTAACAAAGTATTATATCCATAAATGTCGCTATGCAAAATGCTCCCTCTCAATCTCTGCTCTCAAAAATGAACTTTCCCTTTTCAAAAGATGTCTGAGAAAGATGCAGAATTTAAATGCAATTAAATTGTTTGAGTTAATTGAAGAATTTCAGTTGGTAGTCCCCACTGATTAATTTACTTTAAACCCTATTATTATTTTATTTATTTTTATTTATTTTATTTTATACTTTTTTCCAGCCTTTGCATTTAATTTTATTTTTCAAAAGCAGGAGTTGTGATATTTCTTCTTGTATTGAAATATTTGTTATTGACTTGTTGTTTGAGATTGTTATTGTTTTCTTATATATTCAATAACAAAAAAAAAAAAAAGTGGAAATCTAAAAAAAAAAATTAACCATTACAGCCAACTGATTCTGATTAAAACTAATTTTTGAAGTAAATTATTTTGTGTATTTTCTTTTACATAACATTTGCATACACAGTAATCTAGCGTACTTTAATTAAATAAATCAATTCAAGCTAAAATGTAAGAGTCTATAATTAGGCTATACTGGGCCTGATCTATTTCTACCATCTATTTGGAGGATATTTATTGCCACACTTTGGGCCACTTAAAACCAATTTAGCATGCTGACCTATGACCTTATGACCACAGTGTACCAATCTTCTGATGGCTACTTCCAACAGGATAATGCGCCATGTTATAAAGTGAATCATCTCAGAATCATTTCTTGAAACTTTTCCACTTAAGTAATTGTGAATTGAGCATATTGACAGACAACATTTTATTTTTTATCTTAAATGCAAATTTAAAAAAAAATAATTACTGCTCTAAATGTATTGCTCTGTCAGCTAAAGATCTGTTTTGGTCTCTATACTTTAATTAAATAAATCAATTCAAGCTAAAATGTAAGAGGCTATACCTGATCTCTTTGTATCAGAGATTTTCTTACCCCCCCTGCAACCCTGGTTTGCATTTGTATAGCTCACAGCATGTTCATTTACATGTTAAAGCCTCCCCTAGAATTCCATGGGGGGGAGGCATGGGGGGAACACTGCCTAAGAAATTCCACGTCAATTTCTGACAATTTACGGGAGTTTACGGCAAGGCCTGCAAATTGCCGTAAACTGCCGCTAACCTGAAGTTCCACGACAATCTACAGTGCCGTATATTGACGAAAATCCCACTTTTCATGCAGTGACTGACAGTAAGAAGAGAAAGCGTAAGTGTTGTTTTCCTTAGTCCTGTGACTATTGCTTTTACATCCATTGATTTTCTTACACCGCGGGGGACCAACTACCTACTTAAAGGAATAGTACACCCAAAACATGATTAGCCTTCATTTTCTACTCACCCCCATGCTGAACAACACTCTGGAGTACTTTTTTGATATCTCAAATGCATCTGGAGATCTGGGAGGCTTCTTGCTGTCTGCTGACATTCAAATAATGGAGGTCTACTGTGCCCGAGACAGAAAGGTCCATAAAAGTCCACTTTTATGGACCTTTCTGTCTCGGGCGCCATAGACCTCCATTATTTGAATCATGTTTTGGGTGTACTATTCCTTTAAGGAGTTAAGCACTAAAATGCTGCTGCTGCCTTTCTCCAGCTAGAGGTGGGGGTCACCCTGCACAGGTCGCCAGTCTGTCCAGGGTGGTGACCAGGGCAACACAGAGACAGACAGGACAAACAACCATGCACACACACACACACACACACACACACATCTAGGGACAATTTGGAGAGACCAATTAACATGACATTCATGTTTTTGGACCGTGGGAGGAAACCAGAGTATCAGGAGAAAACCCACGCATGCAGAAAGACCCAGGGCCAGGAATCAAAACCAGAACTTCTATCAACTGTGCCACTGTGCATTTAATGTACATTTCAGCTATACTAACTTCAAATTCTCAATTAATAATGATGCTTGTCCTGACCTTGTTTGTGAACCTGTGGACAAGTACACTGTTTAACTAACTAACTGTCCTGAAATCATAAACCAAGCCTTTGCAAATTTTACACAATTGGGGAGAAGGAAAAGACACTGCTGGAGATGGAGATTAACAAAGATAGCGACAAAGCTTCTCGACTTTGTTGCTATGTTCATTGATTTTTTCCTGACTCTTCTACTGACTGTCAAAACATCTAGTGATATATGTAGCAACTCTTTTTTGTTGTTGTTTTGGAGACTCCTAAATCAGCATTGCTCTGTCATGAGCAAACAGCATAGGATGCTTAGATTCCCCCTTGCTCCTAAAAAGACCTACAGTCAGTCTAACAGTTTTCTGTCCTGCAGAATTCCTTCGGCAGTAATCAGAGCAGAGCAGGCCCATTCACAAAAGAAATCAAACATTTGTAAATGAGAATACTACTACTATCAATACACTTTACAACACTTGCTATTCCAACTCATCTCCCCACTGCCCCGCTGCACCGTGTGGGGCAGTGGGACTGAAAGAGATCGTCATATACCAGAATGAGTGCTGAGTGACATGGCTGTAGTATTATTTCATATTTTGATGTTAATGAATTTCACTGTAACTATTGGAAAAACCCAACTACCTACTTGAGGAGTCAAGTATTGAAGTGTAAAAATCTTCACAGATTTAGAAAATAATTATTCAGTTTATAAGCGACAAAAACTTATTTTGGTCTTAGTTACACTTTATGTATTGTTCAATTTCTTTGGCCAATAGTTAAATAATATTTAACTATTAGCAGTTAAAAATCAATAATATTTAACTACTAATAATATAATTTTAACCTCTGAAATAATTAGAGAAAATGTGTAAGTCCATGTAAAGAAGATTAAAGTTTAGAATGATTAAAAGTCAGTTAGTTTTCAGTTTTATCATTGTGCACACTTTGGCTGTATTTCATGTTTTGTTTTTATAAAAATTTTTTTCTTGTCATTAAGGTTGCCGGAAATGTAGTAGACAAAAGGTGTTCCTCTTTGACTCAATCACCGGGCATAGGACAAATGCGATAAGACTAAAATACACCCTCTCAAAGGACATTTCCACCCTAGTCAAAAATGCCATGATACACCGAAAGACATTGCCACATGTGGAGATGAGTAGATGGGGGAGGGGTGATGATTGGTAGCCTAACGTAGTCCTACTCAATTCTAGTCAGAATGAGTCTGATGCTGCTCCATAGAGCTGTGATTATGGGGCGTGTTTTGAACGAACCAGGAAAAAAAATGCCTCTGTACTCAATTGGATAGACCTACAACCAATAAGAGCAACGGAGTGCGTGACGTATGTTAAGCGACACACAGTTGTTGTCAACAAAAATCAAAGCGTGCAGTTTCACGCCTAGAATAAGAAGATGAGCCTTGATCGTGTTTCTCTGTTCCTCTTTTAAAATTAATTTGCTGTCGATATCTTCTAGAACAGACCTAATTGTCAGGTCTCCAGAGCTGGGTGGAGTGGCTGTTTGTCTTTTCCCTTTTTTCTCTCCCAGGGTGGCAGGCTAATTGAGTCCAGCTGGGTTCCATTCCCTCAATCAGTGGTTGCCTTTAAGAAGGAGCAGTCTCCCTCAAGCAGACAGCAGATGGTTGATGTACTCAGAGTGGTAACAAGCCAACTTAAGAGAAATCTCAGCATTGTTGTTTTTTCCCTCCTGTTGGATCTTCTCTGTTTAAGACCATATTGTCCTTCTCTGCTTCAGGATCCCTTCTGGCAAAGACGGTTGTTGGATCCACCTCCCCCAAGGCTGCTGTTCTGCTCCTTCCTCAGGCTCACCAACTTGGCCTTCAGAACCCCTGGCTCAAACCTGTCCACCCTCATCTCCAAACAAACTGAAAGACCAGTGTCTCCACTCCCAACCTCCAACATCTACCAACCAGCAAGACCGGGCTTCACGGACTCACACTCAGTGTAAGCTGACTTAAACTGCTTAAAACAATCTTTCTTAATCCATTCATCCCCTTTAAACAACTTGTGTTCCCTTCCAGTGCCTGCTTGCTCCCAGCCCCCGCTCCCTCAGCTTTTTCCAGACTCAGTTGTCATCACATTTTCCTGAAAATAAACTGTTTAAATCTGCTTCTTTCTGTGCTTGTGCCTACTTAAGAGTCCAAGAGCTAGCATTATGACAGAACCATCTGCCCAAGCGGACTCTGGGGCACAGCTACGTACTGCTCTAACTGAACAGGGAATACTCCTTGGAAAACATGAAGATGTTATTCAAACTATGCTCCAGCAACAAGGTTCCATGTTCCAGTGTCTCAATCAACTCTCCAATCAGATCCAGGATCTCACCAACCAGCTGCAGTCTACTAATCTCTCCTCTCGTTCTTCCTCAGTAACTGCCCCTGCCGCTGCTGTTGCTTCTGCTGTGTCTTCATACCGTGATGTCACCTTGCCCACTCCAGAACACTACTCCGGTGAGCTGGGTAAGTGCAAGGGTTTCCTGCTGCAGTGCAACCTGGTTTTCCACCGATCTCCCCGAAGATGCCCATAAGATCTCATATGTCATTGGGTTGTTAAAGGACAAGGCATTAAGGTGGGCCGAAGCCACAATTAATGAAAGAACACTGCCTCGCTACTCCTTTGAGGAGTTTATTAACCTTTTTAAACAGACATTTAGTCCAAATCTAAGCGAAGAAGACTCAGCAAGGAGAATCTGGAATCTAAAACAGGGCAATAGATCAGTAGCTGAACTGGCAATAGACTTTCGCATCCTTGCTGCTGACTCTGGCTGGAATGACATAGCCCTTAAAGGGGCCTTTCAGCATGCTTTAAATGGCACACTGAAGGATGAGTTGGCTTGTCGAGATGATCCCCAGTCCTTAGATGAGTTGATAGATTTGGCTATTAAGATTGATAATCGAATTCGTGAGAGGTCCAAAGACAAAAGAGCTCCTTTTGTCCTCTCTTCTACTGAAAAGACATCTCAAAGACCAGAAATCCAACCTTCCTCATACCTTCCACCTCCTGAGCCGATGCAGGTTGGTCGTGCTAAGTTAAGTCTGGAAGAAAGACAGCGTCGAATTAGCTCTGGCTGCTGCCTCTATTGTGGTTCTCCCCAGCATTTCATTTCCTCCTGTCCAGTCCGCCCAAAAGAGCCAGCCCGCCAGTAAGATTGGGAGTACTGGCGGGCATTTCCAAAGAGCATGACCTAAGGCTTAATCTCCCTGCTGTTCTCGAAATCAATAAAGGTCAACACAAGTTTCAAGCTCTGGTAGATTCTGGCTCAGAGCAGAATCTCATTCACCCGGATCTAATTTCCAAATGCCAAATTCCTGTTCAGCAATTGTCTTCACCTATTTTGGTCAATGCTCTTGATGGTAGCCCTATGACCTCCATCACTCACCAAACGGCCTGGATTTCTCTGTTGGTTTCTGGGAATCATTATGAGCTCATCCAGTTCCTAATTTTTCCAACCAAGGACTCCCCTATTGTTCTGGGCTTTCCTTGGTTAAAGAAACATAACCCCCACATCAACTGGTGTCACTCACGTATAGATTCGTGGAGCACATACTGTTCAGGCCATTGCCTTCAGTCTGCTCCTTCGCCTCTTCCCTCTCCCCAGATTAATCCTATCAACCCTCCTGACCTCTTTAATGTCCCAGAACAGTATCATGACCTCAGTGAGGTTTTTAGCAAAGACCTTGCTCTCTCCCTTCCACCTCATCGCCCCTATGATTGTGGCATTGATCTCCTCCCTGGGGCTCCCCTTCCTTCGGGTCGCCTATACAATCTCTCAAAGAAAGAGCAAGAGGCTATGGAGAAATATATCAATGACTCCCTAAATGCCGGCATCATCCGCTCTTCCTCTTCTCCCGTAGGAGCTGGCTTTTTCTTTGTGGAGAAAAAGGATAAAACCCTTCGTCCCTGCATTGACTACCGGGGTTTAAACCAGATTACCATAAAAAACAAGTACTCCCTTCCTCTTCTGTCATCTGTTTTTCAGTCGGTTCACAATGCTACCATCTTCACTAAACTCGATCTAAGAAATGCCTATCATTTGGTTCGGATCCGTGAGGGGGATGAGTGGAAAACCGCATTTAAAACACACATTGGTCACTTTGAATACTTAGTGATGCCATTCGGTCTCTGTAATGCCCCTGCCATTTTCCAAAACCTCATCAATGTTGTCCTAAGAGATTTTCTCAATGTTTTTGTTTTCGTCTATATAGACGATATCCTCATCTTTTCCCACAGCCTAGAGGAACACAAGGTTCATGTCAGGAAGGTTCTCCAAAGACTCTTAGAAAATAGACTTTTTGTCAAGGCTGAGAAGAGTCAGTTTCATGTGAACACTATAACTTTTCTGGGTTATGTCTTTGAGGGTGGACAGGTGCGGACTGACCCAAGCAAGATCCAAGCTGTAGAGGAGTGGCCCATCCCAGTCACGAGGAAGCAGCTTCAACGCTTCCTGGGATTCGCAAACTTTTACAGACGCTTCATTAAGGACTTCAGTATCATCACTGCACCTCTAACTGCTCTGACGTCTCCCAAAAGACCTTTTCTCTGGACCCAAGAGGCAGACATGGCCTTCTCCAAGCTCAAAGCAAGGTTTGTTAATGCCCCGGTTCTAATCCACCCAGACCCAGCTATTCAGTTCACCCTGGAGGTAGACGCTTCCAATGTGGGAGTGGGGGCCGTTCTCTCTCAAAGGTCTCCCAGTGTTCACAAGCTCCATCCATGTGCTTTCTTTTCTAAGAAATTCACCCCCACAGAGATTAACTACGACATTGGTGACCGGGAGCTCCTAGCTATCAAGTTAGCCCTGGAGGAGTGGAGACACTGGCTCGAAGGGACGGAACTTCCAGTCATCATTTGGACAGACCACAAGAATCTCGCCTACCTCCAGACTGCTAAGCGCCTGAACCCACGGCAGTACCGTTGGTCTCTTTTCTTTTCTCGATTCAACCTCACCATTACCTACCGTCCTGGTTCTAAGAACATGAAACCTGATGCCCTTTCGAGACAATACTCTTCTGATGACCACCCAGAAACTACTATTCCCATTCTGCCAGCCACCTGTTCCATAGGGTCTCTCACTTGGGACTTAGAAAGAGCTATTCAAGAGGCCCTAGCTTCTGAACTAGACCCTGGAGGTGGACCCAGGAACCGTCTATATGTTCCCATGTCTGTCCGGTCCAAAACCATCAACTGGGCTCATTCATCCTCCTTCTCCTGCCACCCAGGGGTTAGCAGAACCGTGGCCCTTTTACGGCGATATTTCTGGTGGCCTTCCCTCAACAAGGATGTAATGGAATACGTCTCTGCTTGCACCATCTGCGCCAGAAACAAGACCTCCCATCGACCTCCTTCGGGCCTACTGCAACCTCTATCTATCCCTAGCCGCCCTTGGTCTCACATTTCCATGGATTTTGTCACAGGCCTCCCAATCTCAAAAGGTAAAAGTGTGATTTTGACCGCTTCTCCAAAGCATGCCACCTGATCGCACTCACCAAGCTTCCTTCTACAATAGAAACAGCTAAACTTGTGTTTCACCACGTCTTTCGACTTCATGGTATCCCCACGGAGGTGGTCTCTGATCGGGGGCCTCAGTTCGTCTCACAAGTCTGTAGGGAGTTCTGTTTGATTCTAGGGGCTAAAGCTCGGCTGTCATCAGGGTTTCATCCACAAACAAACGGTCAGTGTGAACGTCTAAACCAAGAAGTCGAGAATGCCCTGCGTTGTATTTGTGCTTCAAACCCAGCCTCCTGGTCTACTCATTTACCCTGGATCGAGTATGCCCATAATTCCCATGTCTCCTCAGCTACTGGTCTTTCTCCCTTCGAAGCCTCCCTTGGTTACCAGCCCTCTCTTCTCCCCAATACCTTCCCTGATGTCAGAATTCCATCAGTTAAGGCCCATGTGCAAAACTGTCGCAGGATCTGGGCACAGGCCACAGCAGCCCTGCAGAGGACCTCAGGTCAGAACAAGAGGATTGCTGATAGGAAGCGCATTGCAGCTCCCAAATTTTCTCCTGGTCAAATGGTCTGGCTTTCCTCTAAAGATTTTCCACTCAAGTCCTGTTCTAGGAAACTTTCTCCTAGATTTCTGGGTCCTTACCCTGTAGAAGCTGTCGTTGGCCCATCCTCTGTTCGCCTTAAGCTCCCTCATCACCTTCGAATCCATCCTGTTTTCCATGTCTCTTTACTGAAACCTTTCCTTTCTAGTCCTTTGTGCCCTCCTTCCGAGCCCCCTCCTCCCGCCCGGGTCATAGATGGTCACCCTGCCTTCACCGTCCGCCGTATTGTGGATGTGCGCCCTCGTGGGCGGGGTCGGCAGTATCTTGTTGACTGGCAGGGCTACGGTCCTGAAGAGCGCTCTTGGGTCCCGCGCTCTTTCATCCTTGATCCTTCCCTTGTAACAGATTTTGAGCGCCTTTCAGCTTCCTCTTCGACTGGTCGGCCGCCAGGTGGCGTCCCTTAGGGGGGGGGTACTGTCAGGTCTCCAGAGCTGGGTGGAGTGGCTGTTTGTCTTTTCCCTTTTTTCTCTCCCAGGGTGGCAGGCTAATTGAGTCCAGCTGGGTTCCATTCCCTCAATCAGTGGTTGCCTTTAAGAAGGAGCAGTCTCCCTCAAGCAGACGGCAGATGGTTGATGTACTCAGAGTGGTAACAAGCCAACTTAAGAGAAATCTCAGCATTGTTGTTTTTTCCCTCCTGTTGGATCTTCTCTGTTTAAGACCATATTGTCCTTCTCTGCTTCAGGATCCCTTCTGGCAAAGACGGATGTTGGATCCACCTCCCCCAAGGCTGCTGTTCTGCTCCTTGCTCAGGCTCACCAACTTGGCCTTCAGAACCCCTGGCTCAAACCTGTCCACCCTCATCTCCAAACAAACTGAAAGACCAGTGTCTCCACTCCCAACCTCCAACATCTACCAACCAGCAAGACCGGGCTTCATGGACTCACACTCAGTGTAAGCTGACTTAAACTGCTTAAAACAATCTTTCTTAATCCATTCATCCCCTTTAAACAACTTGTGTTCCCTTCCAGTGCCTGCCTGCTCCCAGCCCCCGCTCCCTCAGCTTTTTCCAGACTCAGTTGTCATCACATTTTCCTGAAAATAAACTGTTTAAATCTGCTTCTTTCTGTGCTTGTGCCTACTTAAGAGTCCAAGAGCTAGCATTATGACACTAATAGCAGAATCTACTCACCTCAACTCTCCAGCGGAAGCCATTGTTGTTGTCACCCAAGCGCGCTTTGGTGACGTGGTTGATTACGCTACTGTTGATCATCTGTCCATCATCGTATAAAGCCCGCCCTGACAATTTGATTGGATCGCCAGAGAGTGGGCGATAATACTCGCGCTACTATGGAGCAGAGCCAGACCGAACTTCCCGACCTCAAACCTTGTGGGCGGGACTAAGTTCGGAATGGCACCCAGGCTAGATAATTGGGACTGTGGTCTTCAAAAAAACATTTGTTTACTCATAAACTTTTTGATCATATTTACTTTCAAGACTCAATTGCTTTCTGTTTTTCTTTTTTTATTATAAGGATAAAAAGGGGCATTACAATAAGTCAGAGCAAAACAATTTCACACAAAGTCAGCATTGGCACAGTAACAGAAGCATAGAAATGGAACACAAAATCACATAATTAGGCATTTTATTATAAAAGCCATGATTCACCACTCATCCTGACTGACTGAAGACTCCTTCCCCGCTTAAGTATTTTAGAAACACTTTATGGACATGTTTCTGATTGCTTTAATTATTTGATTTGTCTTTTATTTTATATGCTGTCTAGGGAAAAGAGGAAGTAAAAATTCATTGGTTACCCTGCTCTGCTTGGTAAGAAGTGTTTTTTGCACCTATCAGAAATATAATATTGCTATGTCATGGGGAAATATAATGGAAATGTAAAATTTGGAGATGTATATTACGTTATGTCATCAAGCTTTTTGTGGCCTTTTGTTACAAGAGCTTTTCCTTAGATTTTCAGCCTAGCTGAGATGGCGCCCTACAAAGCATACCTCCCCCGATGCAATCCCTTAAGGCTAATGGCAGCTGCAATTAGCAAACGCCTGCTGGAACAGCTCTGCTGAGCTCATTTTAGGGATTGCTTCTCGGGGCAACGCTACTGAGAATGGCTGTAAACCACTTAATGAAGGTGTGATGACATCCTAAAGCCAGTGTCAGAAGAGGTGCTTTTTAAAGAAACAGTGACCCATTTTGAAAAGGGGTTCATTAAGATCTCCAGTAGACATTGGCTTAAACATGGCTACTCTTCCTGGGTTCTATACATTATAGTGTGTAAATGACAAAGTGACATTTCATTTAAGTCTTGTTTGATATGTACAACATTTGTATAACAACTGAAGGTAACAGTCTTACTTTATTATATTATGAAAAGGCACTATGGTCCTAGAAATTATTTAATAATGTTCTTTTTATAATTGATACAAGCTGGAAATTAAATCTGAAACTGTCACTTTCTTTGTGTTTAGTTTTTGAAAAAATTCTACCAAAAATCCAAACCACTATGTGAGATTTTTCTTGTTTGTGTGGTGGTGAAATTACTGAGCAGTCAGTTTGTCATCGGACACTTAATAATTCAAGATCATATTGTTTGGGACACAACAAGATGCTGTTGTGTCCCAATAAGCTGTTAATTGGGGGAGGGGTGATTTAGTCAGGGGAAAGTATTTGGCTACAGAAACTTTTTTAGAAAGAGAAAAATGTTTACCTTGCAGTACAAAAAAATTCCATAACTTGATTTTACTGTTGTTCATCTTTTCTAGTGGGAAAATCTGGGAAGACACATGGGAACCTGCATGTCAGTTCTCACATGTTGCTGTCCCCCAAGAAGAGCCACTTCCTTCAGACAACAAGCAAGCGGGATGATGTTGCTTTTTTTTTTTTTTGTATTACAAAGTTCTAATTTTCATTTTTTCTATAACTGCAGTTTCACTTTAGTGAGACGTTTTTTGTTTTATATTGTTTTTGTAATTCACTGCAATTAATGTTACTGTTGTAATGCAGTAGTAATAAGATCATCTTGTGCTGTTCATTGATACGTTTTTGTCATATTCTGTAAAAGCCTTAAGACATGCTGTGACTGGCTGAGTCAATGCATGAACTATTTACTTTGCCTTTGTAGAGGTTTAAAATTTTGAACAGGACTGTTTGTACATAGTAACAGTTGATAGTCTTAAATCCTTTAAACATGGCATTTTACACATTTGTTTTTGAGCGTTTTGAAGGTTGATATGGAATTCCAAATTCAAGTCCATACAATTTTGTTAAAAAAAACCCATTAATTTCAATATAAGTTCTTTGAAGTGTTTTATGCCAAGAACCTATAATTTCACCATCTGCTTTTTTGTATCATTTATGTTGTCTATCAATATTGTATTTGTAAAACGCTTTAATAAAATTGCTTTCAAATGCAGTACATTTATTTTTGAACACAGCAGCTTTAAGTGTAGTTACTGATGAAGTGGACATTTAAATACCTTTTTAATGTCCAGATCAACTGACCATATAACACATCACACATATATACATTTAAATAAACCTATGTTGCAAATGTCATGCACATGTTGAAGAACATACATTAATTACTAAGCCTGTAATATATATATTAACCATTTATATATTCCTGCTCTGACCAGTAACTACCAAAAGAAGTCCTTTTTTAAGTCCCGGATGTTGCTGGCCACATTTCCTTAAATGATCCAATGTTATCAGCGCCAGTTTAAATAAAGCTGTTTAGACCAAAGTACCTTGAGGAGAAAAGTTTTTCAAACCTGTTCTTCCATAATGAAATATACACTCACCGGCCACTTTATTAGGTACACCTGTCCAACTGCTCGTTAACACTTAATTTCTAAGCAGCCAATCACATGGCAGCAACTCAGTGCATTTAGGCATGTAGACATGGTCAAGACAATCTCCTGCAGTTCAAACCGAGCATCAGTATGGGGAAGAAAGGTGATTTGAGTGACTTTGAACGTGGCATGATTGTTGGTGCCAGAAGGGCTGGTCTGAGTATTTCAGAAACTGCTGATCTACTGGGATTTTCACGCACAACCATCTCTAGGGTTTACAGAGAATGGTCCGAAAAAGAAAAAACATCCAGTGAGCGGCAGTTCTGTGGGCGGAAATGCCTTGTTGATGCCAGAGGTCAGAGGAGAATGGCCAGACTGGTTCGAGCTGATAGAAGGGCAACAGTGACTCAAATAACCACCCGTTACAACCAAGGTGGGCAGAAGAGCATCTCTGAACGCACAGTACGTGGAACTTTGAGGCAGATGGGCTACAGCAGCAGAAGACCACACCGGGTGCCACTCCTTTCAGCTAAGAACAGGAAACTGAGGCTACAATTTGCACAAGCTCATCGAAATTGGACAATAGAAGATTGGAAAAACGTTGCCTGGTCTGATAAGTCTCGATTTCTGCTGCGACATTCGGATGGTAGGGTCAGAATTTGGCGTCTACAACATGAAAGCATGGATCCATCCTGCCTTGTATCAACGTATCACCATTGATTGTGACCACAGTGACTGCCTTTCCTGGTTTGATCTTCAAACACTCTGATGGACAATCACAAATTCTGACTGGGATCTCCACAGGTACGAATCGTGCTAAAGAGATTGACATGTTTAAAATATAAATTCACATAAACTACATATAAGATATGCAGAACCAGATAAACAGAAAAACAGAACATTCAAAATACAGTCAAAAGTTAACAGTAAGACAAAGTGTTTCAACAGTACAAATAAAAAGCTTACCATCATTGCAAAGAGTTGTATTTAAAACATAGGTAGTTGGAGGTAATGGCTGGAAAAACCCAGCTATGATGGTTTCTCTGTTGTGGAAGACATGTCTGGTGTGCATCATCACATCACATTTCTCACAAAAGAAGGGGTGTGGTAGGCAATCACGACACCGAAGTGCAGATGGATTTTTTCCACATTGTTGGCAAAAAGGGGCTGACACACTGTGCTGAGCTGCTATGGTGTTAACCAGGCGGGGTCTTTCTGCTTTCCAACTCTCCAAAAATATGCTTTTTCTTGTGCTCCAGTTAGTGGACGCCAGAGGAACTTTTGGCACTATTGGTTGACCTGCAGCATCATTCAGTGAACTCTGGAGTTCTTGTAGAAAAGACTCTTTTAAAAAATAAAAACATTTTTTTGATGTTACAAAAGTATGTGCTATACTTTTATTATATGGAAAAAATAAAATAAGATGTACTACTGACATACCAACAGTCTCTGGAGCAAAGGCAGCCTCACACTGACTGGTAGAGGGATGAGAGGGACATCTGGTCTTCTCACTGTGGGACGCTATAATAATGAATTAAACAAATATAAAAGTAAGGAGTATATCTAACATCTTACTTAAATCCACATTTGGATGTCCAATTCCAATGTAATAACCGTCTTAAATTCCCATATCTCAAGATTCAAATTTGTAGTAGACAATATTAACTAAAAATTAAGAAAGTAATTCAGATTGTCAGACAAATGGAGGAAAAACACATTTGTTTGGAACCTTTTCTAATAAGGTATGGTTAATGGATAGTGAACCATTTAAATTATGTTGCCTAAATTATCCAAATTTGTAGGCTATTTTTTGTAAATTATTTAAAGGATGTTGCAGACTGTTTAATAATATTTCTCTATTTTGATGAGCACTGGTGGTTTGTATTTTGTTTTGTTTAACTGTATTTGCACTTTGTAAAGTTTTTTTTGTGTGTTATGTACCTCACGGGCTGCCGTAGATAAATGAGGGCAGGTCGGATAAAAGCTGGCAGAATCACTGTATCAATGAACATTCAATGACTTGAATTAACTGTCAAAAGTGCTTGGCACTATCAACACTTAGTCGTCCCCGGTGAAAGCAGAATGTTTTCACGGTGACTAAAGTAATCAAGGTGACTATGGTGATCAAAATGATTGAGTTGACTGATGATCCACATCAAACAAAATAAAAAAAAAACTTGAAAATTAATACAAGTGCTGGAGGGCTGCAATGACTAAATACATGTACATCAACTGCTGGAAAAGCATTCACTCTGTTGCAACCACATTGTACTGTGTGTCAAAACAGTAAAACTTCTCATTTTTGTTATATAACTAACCTGCTGTTTGTTATTGAGTAATTTCTAGTCAACATACTCTTACCGTATAATTAAAAACAATTTTGTGTTGGGGAAAGATATCAGCCTTTAACAGATAAATGTTTTTACATCCACTTCTCTGGATGTAAAAGCAAACTGAATTAATTACTTGTTAGAAGAAATATATTTTGCCAAAATATCAATTAATATATGTATTAATTTACTAATATGTGTAAAAAAAATAGTCTACATCTGTCAGTGATCATGTTTTGAAAGAAGTACTTACTCTTAGGTAATTGATTTCTTGTTTATCTTGCCCTTTTATAAACTCTGTTACCATCTTTATCCCTTTTTATCCACCTTACTGTTGGTTCAGGTATCTTCATAGGTACTTGATCATCTTTCTTCAGCTCAACAAGCAAGTCATCAAGTTGCTGAAGCTCGAGATTTATTTTTTGCTGTTGTATCTCAGTTTCTAGGTCCATTAATGGATCAGAGATGTTTGAGACACTCATGGTGAAGGACAGACAGACAGACAGACAGAACTGTTGACAAGTTAAGAATAGACAAATTAAGGAAACAAAGATGACAAACAGATAAAACAGATGTGGCTCTTAAAAGTGCCTTTTGTGGGTGCTATATAAAAGAGCAGAAAGATACGTGAGGTGATGAGATCAAAGAAGAACCTGTTGACATAAAAAAAAAAAGAAATATTCAGATTTAGGAAATTCTTGATTTCTCTTTATAAGCTGCAACAGCAATAAACAAAATAGACAGGTGTAGAGATCTTTCCCTGTAATGATCCAAGTTCGTTTTAATTGGAAGTAAATGGCTTAGCTGCAAACAGACAGGGACTCATAGACAAACTTTTAAGGATCATTACAGCCTAGGGTCACTGGCGTTTATATCGATCCTCAAATTTTACAACAAGCATGACTATAAAGAATTCTGCGACTCTAGCATGGCCAATTAAATGTATTAACTGCAGGTTCAGTTGAAGCTTATGGACTCCAAGAGGCTAATGTAGCTAGCTTCCCGTCCAGTTCTTCCGGTAAATTTCTATTATGAATGTTACAAACGTGTCTAAATGTCTTCAACCATTCGCGGCACAGTCCGACTGCCATTAAGTCCTAAAACTGCAATCATCAACTTTATAACGCTACACTCTAGTTATTTTTTTGTTTTATAGTACAGAAACATTCTGGAAAGATTTAGGTTCGTACTCACAGGGGTGCAAGCGTCGCATGCGATGACGTCAGCGTCTTCTTCTTCGTGGGTTTTTGCGGGATACATACTTATTTTTATTATTTCAATGAAAAATATTAAACGTTCACAGAACTGTTTGCATGCAATCACAAAAGAAAATCATTTTTATTTTTACTTAAATTAAATTGGTAAATTTAAAATAAAGGATTTTAAATCAAGCTAAAAAAAAAGGCTTTTAAATCAACTTAACAACCACAACAAAAACCCTCCGGTTTTATATTTTACTGAGTTATTTTTAAATACCAAATTAAAGTTTTATGAACGTTTATGTAGTAAATATTATTAATATCCTGTTCAAACTAGCACATACGTTGTAAATAAAGGTTTTTAAAAAAGATAGATACGTCATCTTATTCGTTCCTAAGTCGTAAATATCGGACGCTTAGGGAACGGTACAACATTCAATGAGAGAACCCTTCAAGTCACATATTGACGCCGAGGGGGTACCCTCGGCGTCAATATGTGACGCCGAGGGTACCTGGAAAATCGTCAATATGTGACGAGTTGGGAGTGAGACTGTGTTGAAATATGACCTCAGTTTAGTGGGTAGCTGTGTGATATTTTTCTTATTTTAAACTATTTAGGGACAGTAAAGGTTTTGTTTCATAAATATGTTTTTATTACTGCTTTACGGACAATTTTAAGGTAAAGACGATTACATATTTTGGTGTCACAATCTGGTTGAAGCTGAATCATCTGCTTGTGCAGTGAAATTAATATGAAACGAGAATTCAGCCTTGGCTTAAAGCAGATAGATGTAGTTATTAGGAAACTGTGTTATCCACTTTGACTACCAACACTAACACACTTACCTAAATTCTAACTAAATAAACTTGGTTAATATTTCATATGGGTGACTGATTGGACATGTAGAAATTTTAGCATAATGGGGGAAAGTTCTTCCATTTTTGTTTTCCACCTCTAAATTGTTTTTCTTTTGGAAATAAGAAAACACAGGGGGATGTTATAAAGATAAGATATTACAGATGGAACTAGAAATTTACATCATCTCAGTCTAGTTTGAATACTAGATGGAAGATTTGGAGAAATGGTGGAACATCTTATAATATTTTGGTTTTTCAGCTAATTATTATATAACAGTGACATAGATTCCAAATTGTTTTTAAAATTATAATTTTATTATATCAACAGGGGGAGAAGGAGAAGTAGACCCTAATTCCTGGTAAATTTTTGGATATGGTTAATTGTAAATTAGTTAATCAATAATTTTGATTTTTTTTCATTCAACAATAGTGAATTATGGATTTCTTTAATGTAGAGTCATATGGCCTTCCTGCTTTGCTAAAATATGGTGTATGTGATATAGAAGCTTCTACTAAATTAGATTTGATCATCTAAAATTGAACGGTTTCAAATAACATCTATGCCATGTTTATTTACATTTAAAATTGTTGATAGATTTCTGCATCACTGCTGACTTGATTATGTACAGTTGGGTGTAAATTATTAATTTTGAGGAAAATTTTGGTTAAAACTGCTACGAAATTCAAATAAAATGTAAATGATTTCTGAAATTTTAAAATAGGACTTTGTCTTGAAGCGTGGGACAATGATAAGGATGTTTGGTATTTAGTAGAACAATATGCAATTCATAATTATTTGACAAAGTACAATTCAATCACAACTTTTATTGGTATCAGTACTAGGACATTCTAGAGTTTGTTCTAATTCTTTAATGAGTTTGTGAGGTTGTGCTTGTAAAATTTTTAGTTGATATTTGGCACAAGCAGAGTGAATGTCATCGAGGTATTGACGTTTATTGATTTTGAACAGTAAGTGTCATCATTTTCTTAATTCTGGCACATCTGATCGTGGACTATTTTAACACATTTCTATGTTTATTCTTTTTGCAGTTCAGGATTTGGGGCAGTTGGCCGTTTGTGCTATAACAACAACAAATCTAGAGCCACATGGGAGGATGCATCACAAGATACATTTTATTTATAATAGTGAAAGTAACAAAATGTGGCAAATATAAGTTTTGCTTTTTAATTACTTTGTATTATTTTTTCTCTGGCAGTTCTCCTTCCTTCTGACTTGATGGCGATCTTGGGGGAAGGGTCTTTTAAGCTCAGAGATCATGGGAAGATGTATTTGAAGGGATCTTCTTGATTACCGCATCAGGCCGCTGTTGTTGCTGAACAAAGACATGATGATGCTGAACTGTGCCCATCTTCTGCTGGACTGCTGTATGAAAGCCAAAAGCTGTTGAACGATTACGAAGGTCAGCAAAGACGAACTGTTCTCCTGCTGTCACGTGAGGGCAAAGTGCTGCTCACAGGACCTGGCAACAGATGTCTCCTTTGAGTGTTGCTTTTCATACCTGGCTGAAAACAAAAGGGACTCAGGCGTTATCTGTGGGAGTCTTCTATGGCTGGGAATCAGCAGTGAGTCGGGACCACAAAGATCATAGCCTTTTGTACAAACCCGGACGGGGGTTTCAGTGGATGACTGGTCTGCTGGTTTCTATGTCCTGCTCTGTCGACCACGAAAGGCTGACCAAAGTTCATCAAAGCGGGACTGTATCCAGATGTTTCTGCACTGCAGGAATGACTGCTACTCTGGACACCTTCTGATTCAGCAGATAAAGAATTGGGGCATGGCAAGTCGCTCAGCGGTGGTCCTGTTGTGTGTTCTCATGTTTGATCCTGGATTCTCACCTCTGATCATGTGACCTGGGCGCCAAAGCCCACTCCTGGGGTTCCCTTCAGTCTGCAGGTTGGAGACGAAATGGGTGCCAACTAAACTTAGTAGTGGTGAATAAGTTTTTTTTTTTTTTTTGTAGTGTGTGATGCCATTCTTCTCTTCTTACTTTAGTTATAGCACTGATGCGCCCTGTTGTCTTCACGTCCTGAAGCCCTGCAGTGTAATTCTAAGTGTTAAGAACACCCCATCCCCTGGGGTCAGAGGTTTTACAATGCAGTTTGGGGGTTGGTGTGCACCAACTGTTACGACACTGCATTCCTCGGAAATGCATTAACTTCCTCCATGATTCACTCTGTTTGTCTCACAAAATGCTAATGTGTCTTTTTTCCCTTCCTGCCTGCAAAGAATGGGCAGGGACTAACTATTAAAATTATATATTTTTTCTTAACTATAGCTGAATTGCATTGTGTGTTACGCTTCATCTACTAAGGAAGATGATCTAAATTTTATTTACATAGTACAGAGGCTACCATTCAGTAAAACTAAATTTAAATTTAAATGGAATTTAAAATTAAGGTGTTAAAGTGGATTGATGGGTGTCTATAGAGCTTATTGAGCAAATGACACCAAGTTCTGTGTTGATTTCATAAATTTAATCAAACATTAAATTCTTTGATTGAGGTGTGCAGATTGTAACAGCATCTGGGACACCATGTTTGAATTGCATCCAAATGTGTTACATGAGGCTAAAGTTAGTGGTGATAGCGGATTTCATCTCAATGAGTTGTATAGGATTTTTATTGTATTCTATGACAGAACATTTGTTCTGTTATAGAAACAGGGGGACATGAATGGAATTGATCTAATAAGCAAATTTTTAGTTTGGATCTCTCTTTACTTTTTGGAAAAAGAGGTTATTGAAGTTAAATCAAAATACATTAAATGTTTTACTGTGTATTAGCAGCATTAAAGATGAGCTAACTATTTGGATATGAAATAAGTAAAATTTATAAATTGAATATACTAAACAAAATATTGCCTATCAAATAATTTACATAAAATAGTGTTTCTTAAACTAAGGAAGGTGATTGTTGGATTGTTGCATCTCTATTCATATGTTTTAAAATAAGTTGTTTAACTAAGACATCCAGGAAGGTCTAAACTTAGAGACATACAGGAGAATCTACAGTCTCAACCTGCGGTCGAGGAGTGTCTGCGGGCACATCGCAGCGCGGAGGAGGATCTGCGGTTCCGGGCAGAAGTGTGGCAGGGATTCCTGCCAAAACCACCTCGTTTTTCTGAATTACAAGGCTTAAAAGGCCCGGACAGGCACAATAATCCTGTTCCGGTGTCCTTCCATTGAGAAAAGGAGATTGCAACCTCTCCTTAAACTCACTGTTATATTGGCACAAGACTCCAATTTTCAGTGAGCAACGGAAACTCAGGTGGAAACCTGAGGTTTACAACTGAGGAGGAACACGTGAAAGATCAGGCTACAAGATCATCATTAACTTATCTTCTCTTTATTGCGGGTTTTCGTTTTTTTTTTGCGAACTCTTCAAGAACATTTGTTTCTTTTTGCGCGTATTTTTGGATCGTTTCCTGATGAAGAATTCATATTCATTTTTGGAGGACTATTGAAGGAGCATAGAGACGAACTCTAAGTTCTTATTGTTAAATTGTGAAAAAAAAGGTCTTTTGTAATTTTTATGTGTTTATGATTTATTTTCTTTTTTGATGTTGTTATTGTTTTGTATTGACAAATTGTAATTTTTGTGGCGAGTATTGTTTTTTAAGTTTCCTGGACATTTTTTAGTAATTTCGAGATATCTTACTCTGGTTTTCTAATTTTATACTTGGGCTGATATTTCTATTGTGTGTTTTCTTCAATTTGCCATAACTGAGTTTTATGATTTTTCATGTTTGATAAGTGAAATGTATTTTTAGTTTAGTTTTTACTGGTTAAAATTTTGTGGTTCATCAGGTGAGTATTAAATTGTTGGATAACGCAAGATACATTTGATAAGTTCAGATAATGGAGTTCAGCTTCAGACACATGACCTGGCAGTGGAGCTAGGAGGTTCTGTCTAAAAAGGGGACTGTTATATAATTAGGCTAATGTTTTAGTTTTTTAGTATAGTGTTTTGGTTCCTCTATTAGAAGGCTTAATCAATTAGATTTGTGAGGTCTGTGTGTCTCAGACCTCAAAACGGGGACTGTTAAAGAAAAATGATTATTTTTAGTCTTTAATACAGTTAATCTTATGGCATGTGTAAAAGGTATTTTGAACACTCTCATTTTGAATATATTTCTTAATTTTGAACAAGGTTGTGTTAATGATTTCAAAACTAAGCTATTGAGGGGTAAGTATTTAAAGCACCAGGCCATAAAATGAGTATCTCCTGGGGGGCGAACATTATTTGAGCCTGGAGGAGAGATTTCTCCCTGGTTTACAGAAGGTCAAAAGTCTTCCAGAATAAACATCTGGGATGGTGTGAAACTGAATCAGGAAAGAGGCCCCCCCTCTGTGAAAGCTTATCTTGTGTTTTATGACTTTAAGAATTCTAGATGCCAAGACAGGCTTTCCGCTTTTTCTTGTTAAAACAAAGAAGCAAATGACCCCAGATGTTTGCAGTAAATTAGGTGAAGCTCTAGGCAGTGTCAGAGATGGCTCCTGGTTGGAGGAGCAAGGGCCAGCCTTTTTTGAATGGATTAGATACAAGAGGATAAAGCTTTCTACATAGAAGTAACAACTCAGATTTGCTCTTGCAACTCTCCAAAGATGTCTTTGTACGTCTTTGCTTTCTTTTCTTCTCTCCATTTATGTCAGGTAATTGAATGTATGTCTCTGTTGTTCTGCAGTTTCTGGTGTAGGTTTGTGCATTGTCTTATTTCTAAGTTTATGCATTGTCTTATATTGGATTAAACTCTGTAATTCTGTGACGTCAACACGCCTTGCTGGTTTTCATTGTGACCACACGCAGCTCGCCGAGTGGACCTGGGAAAGGAAGAATGAAAAGCCAACCTTTTTCCAAAGTTAACTATTTTAGAATATTTTCTTCCTTAACACTGATTACTAAATTTGTTGACATTATTTCAATAATTGTAAAGTGAGGTTGATATATGAAATGCTCAGTGTCAGTTCCTCTTCTAGTTCCAGGGCACATGTAAATACAATGCATTTATTTGGCACCCCTTGAATCTCATATTTCGCTTTGTTTCCTGATACAAAGAGAACATTTAAAAGAGCGGGTTTTACCTCTATTTACCTCTGCACAATTCTATATCTTCAAAATACAAAAAAAGTATAAATCCAAATATAAAAGACATATTTAGACTATATTCTGTTGAATAGGCACAGATTTACCAACTGCCTAAGTCGCTGGTAATTTCAAATGCAAACCTTTTCAAAGTGGAAAAAAGTCCTAATTCCTCATTCATCAGAACCACTTAAGCTTCAGTCATTGATAAACAACACCTAGTGTGTGTAGTGCCTATAAAATTTGTATAAATGTAGCAAGAAATGCTGTTTTTCTCTTTAAATGAAATACACCCTGATTTTCCCATCAAGCATAAAAAAACAAGCATGCATATTTTTGCATTGGGCCAATGACATCAGACCAGTAGTGTCCCTACCAAAGTTTAAATCAAACCTACGCCCTTGTCTTTAGTGTCTTTAAATTAAGAAATAAATCATCACTTCAACCATATGTTGGGTATGCTAGTAAATCCATAGCAGAACACTCTGAATTAAATCCAACCAGGCCTGGATCAAATCAGATTTGACCAGTGTCAGCAAAAATACCCAAAAGAAATGGAAATTTTTTTTTAAAGATTTTTTTTTAACTAAAGAAAATGTAGATTTACTTAAATGAACTGGAATTTAGTTCCTAGTTAACAGATACACACATGGACAAAAGTATGTGTTACCCTCATTTATTAAAAGAAAAACCCACGATCACAGAAACGACTTGAACCTGATAAACAAAAAAATATTATTTGAAAATTAATACAATAAGATCAGACTTATATTTTGTTGCACAACCTTTTGCACAACCATTTGAGCTTCCAACTATTGAGGCACATTCTGTCCGCAGCCTGCTGTACTTCCATTTTCACTCGTTCCCGTTCCTCCTCGTACTTTTTGGCCAACAGTTGTTTGATGGTCTGAAAACCACACCAAGTCAAACCAGAAGAAAATCAATATATTTAAAATAAATTTGATGAATAAACTACCACTTAAGATAATTTCCACACAAACCTTTCTGGTTGGCAAAACATATGAGGGCTCAAGGAGCTGAACCAGCTCCCTGAACCCTTCATTCTCCACAACAGCGAGGGGCTGGCAGTCCTTTACAATGAAATTAAGCACAGCCTCATCAAGCATCTGCTCCCTGGAAGCTTGATGGTTAAAAATGAGAAAGTGTAAATTATTCAGAATTATCAATAAAACAAAGTCAGTAAGTTGTAAAATACCTGTATACCTGAGTTCATCATGGGTGTATCATGGATTTCACTCTCATGCTTGGCCCTATAATGCCTCAGCATTGAGGAGGTGCTGTTATTTAAATATGCAAGTTCTGTTGAGCAATTGCGACATTTAACCTGTAGAAAATAACACGAACAGTAAACTAAAGGTCACTTTGAAATGAATTTCTACTCAGAAAATCAAGTGGAAACTCTGAGAGGAACAGGATGAAACAAGGAAATTAAAACAAATACCTTGTTTTCCGAAATGACATCAAAGTGGTCCCACACGGCAGAAACCTTTCTTTTTGCTTGAGGAAGCTCCATAATTTTTGATGAATTTTATATTCGCAAAACACGCAAGATTGTTTTGGCAGATGCGCTTCCTTATAAAGGCTTGTCAATCAGTTCGAAACATCGGTCACGTGACCGATACAGGAGCTGTTTCGGTCACGTGACTTTTCCGTAGCGATACACACGTCGACACAGGTTTCGCTCTATGAGACCGACACATGCGCCGACGCATCGGTGTTGCCCGACCCATCACTAGTAGGAGGAACCCAGAAAACATGCAAACTCCATGCAGAAAGCCCCAAGGCCGGGAATCGAACCCGCAACCTTCTTGCTGCAAGGTCTTTAATCATGCAGTTTGGAAAATTCATGTCGTTTGACTTTTTATTTTTTAAACAATGGTGTCCTTGGTCATCTCACTTTAAGTCCACTTTTGCTTAAACATCTACATATGGTTTTAGCTGACACTGATGTTTCTTGAGGTTGGAGTTCAACATTAATCACTGCAGAAGTGTTTCTGGACTCATTTGTTACCACTTGTAGTAAACTTTAAATGGTATTCATTTTGCATCAAAGGTTGGATTCAGTCCCATGGATCTCTGAATAAAAATATGTGCAACTGTAGTTACAGAAACATTAAACTGCTTGGACATGGTCTGATAGCCTTTACCTTTAACATGCATGTCTAAAATTTTCTTTTTAATCTGTTAAGATAACCCTTTCCTTCACTTCTCTGGTCCATGTTTTATGTCACCAACCAGCACAGTAACTACCTTTAGCCCTATATATAGGCCCACTGACTAATTACGAGATTGTAGACATCTGTGATGCTAATTAGTGGACACACCTTGATTCAGCATGTCCTTTTGGTCACATTATTTTGTGTCTTTTCTAAAGGTTCCATCATTTTCTTCATGGACTGTTTCATTAGTTTATTTTAATCATTCTATTAAAGCATGTGTCGGTCTCATAGGGGGAATCTGAATTTTCCTTTTCTAATTTTTTGCATTTTTCACTTAGGATTTGTTTGCAGTTGGTGTGTTCTCATTTTTCTAAGTTATAGATTGTTTTTTTTTTTCCAAACCTAACTGTACTGCCAATGTTTGTAATTTGTGGTTGTTTGTTTAGTTTGAATTACCCCTATTGTGTTAATGGTCTAATCAGCCAGTGTATATATATATACCCTTGTGTGTCATTTATTTCTGAGGTCAGTTATGTTTGTTTATGCAGCCAGTTAGTTTGGGCACCGTTTGATTGAGTTAAATCTTCTCCTTTTGGTTGGCCTCTTTTATGACTTGAACTCATGTATTTTTTGTAAGTTTCTTTTTTGGGTAAAAAAAAAAAAAAAACTCTTTTTGTATTAATTCCTGTGACTCCTCATGCTTTTCATCTCGGTCCCTCACATTCATGATATCAATAATGGCAATTTCTTTAGCACACAAGCTTTTGCCGTTGTACGATCAACTGCTTAGTGAGCACTTGGAAAAAGTCAGGAACATAAGGAAGGAACTAGACTGACTCATTACCTGACCTTTGACCTTCAGAATGAATTTATTGATTTGTGTGGCCAAAAAGTCCTGAACACAATTTAAAAGGATGTGTCATCTACAAAAAAGAAACTAATGACTAGGAGATCAAAGAACGGTTCTTGGAATTTAAGGACTTTCACAAAAAGACAGACAGTGAGATTGCAGAGATGATTAAAAAAGTGCTTCATGAAAAATGAATTGACATTTGAGACTGTAGATGGCAAGGTAAGGGAGTCCAAGCCCAGATACTGAAGAAAAATAATTTAGCAGCTTTTTTTCCCCTGTGCTTCTCACACGTTATATCTTGTGGCCGGTTTTACACATTCTTCAGTGCCTGTCCAGAACGCTGGGCCATCTTCGCTGAGAAAACCCGTTGCACTTTGCGTCGCCTCTCAGATACTTCCTGGAGTTCAAGGATCATGGCAGCTAAGCATCTAGCAAAAATCCTTCCCTCTGTCATTGAAGACCTTGAGCATGAAATCAAAACATGCAGCCTCACCAATCAAGGCAAGTCAGAGGCCAATGGATTTACTTTGTGTCATTTGACTGCATTGTGCTATTTACTGTCTGGCTCAAAGTTCTACAGTGCATTGATGACAGAAATTTGATCATCCAGTTTGGAAAATCTGTTTTGAAACAGAAATAGCCAATATCAGTGCTTTTACAATCTCTAAGAGATGGATTGGAGGCACTCATGTCTGGATGTGGAATCTCAGTTTGTAAAGAAAAACAGACGGAAAAAGAAAAGGAAGATATTTCATGATGAGTTTCATGATGAGACTTCTCTAGAGGGGATAGCTCAGGACAATGCAGATACAATGTTTAGAAAAACAGTGGTTTTCATTGCCATGGACAGCATTTTAGATGACTTGGACACCAAGTTCAACACCACTGCAGAAATAGCTGACATATTCACAGCTATTTTAATTTTGTTTGGAATATTACAGAGGATGAAGTCAAACCTGTGTGCCAGCCACTATCAGGAAATATTCCAGAGATCTTATACCTCACCTTGAGAATGAAATAAGACCCCTGAATGCTGTGTATGCTGTCTTTTTCTCTCCTAGCTTGTCCCCTCTTGATCTCCTAAATGCCATAAAAAAGTTGCAGTTCCAAAGCATATGTGGAGAGGTCTGCATTGCTTTAAGGATATCTTGTACATTGCCTGTAACTGTTGCTGGTGGGGAGATAGCTTTCAGGAAGCTAAAGCTGATGAAAAACTATTAGAAGTCAACAATATCCTAGGACAGGCTTGCAATTTTACCAAGCTGGACTTCAAAGACTTAATCAATAAGTTTGCACGCTTAGAAGGCTTGTCGCTGGGTGCTTGGGGAGTCAAACTGAGCTTAGCTCTTTGGGCCACTGATGGTTGTCAATGGATATGGCTTTGGAGACTAAAGATTGCATAAATGATGCCAGCAGCCTTAAAAATAAGAGAACACAGTGTATGTTACAGTAGCAAAATGGCTGGGCAGCAAAAAATTTGTCAAGCTATTATTTTAACAGGAAAGGTTCAGATTTGCAGTAGTCATTGATTATTTATTGTTTTCCTATTTCTGCAAGCATGTCCCTTTTACGGGCCCCCAAATTCCTGGTGGCACCCATGTATAGGCTGGCTGCCAATGCCGATTTATAGGTCTTTTTTGAACAGCAGTAATAAAGACATGCTTGAGAAAAGGCAGGTCTCATTGTATTACATTTGTTCTACATCATGTCAACCAAAAATGCAGAACATTTCAGACCTCTAGCTATAACATTTCTAGATCTGTTGGGTTTTGAACTTTTGGTGTCACCCGCGTCTCCAAACCTCTCCAAATGTGCCAAATGCTTCTACAATGCTTTGTTTTACTATTTCACCCATAGACTAACACTGAAGCATTTTGATGGCCACAAAATATTTATGAGGTAATTATTTTCCGCTTCTTTTCAGAATCACTGTATATAACAAAATGTAGAATCTTGTCATGATTCTTTCTAAGGCTCGGACCCACATGCAATTAAGCAAAACAGAGAGACACAATATAAAAGTTCAACGGGTTTTATTGAAGGGTATATTGAAGGTTCCTCCGAACTCTGCTCAGCCGGAAACTGGAAGACGAAGGGGAGACAGGCTGTTAGATTCAGGCTCAGTGGGAAATTGGAGTTTTCAATCTAGAAGGAGAGGATTTGTTGCCACTCACGTTTCCAGAGAAGTAGAGACACTTAGACTTCAGTCTGTGTGATGGTCTTCCAGAGAATGTTTGATTCGATGGAAGGCGGAACAGGGTTTACCCTGAACTCGGACGGAGTTTAATGATGTAGCCGCTGGTTGCAACTCAGTTTTCCTGTGGTACTTGAACGGGTCGTGGTGAAGATGACTTCCTTACTCAGAGAGAGTTCTCAGCGTGCTCAAAGGTGGCTGGATCCAAACCTCCTGTTTTGAATCCGTCGCTCAGTGTAAGGCTCAGTTGATCCCACTTGGGAGGAGGCGGTCCAAAAGGGTCCAGTTTGCAGGAAGGCGTCCTGCCGAAAGGCAAAGAACAAACAAGGTTTAGTCTCAGGGAGAAACAAGCGCTCAGTAAAACTCTATGAGATCTCAGCTTGACTAAACTCAAAATGTAAAACTCAGACTAGACTCAGAATAAAACAAGGCTTGGCTAGAGTACCCCAAACTGGCAAACACTCTGGCGTCGAAGTAGTGGCAACCAGCAGCGTAAGATTAGTCCGGTGATGAGGTAAAGGCTTGCAGGTGCGTGAGAAGGCGAACCGGAGCCAGGCGCCTTCTGGTGGTGGAAGAGAGAAACACAAAAGATTATTATTTAAAAAATAGTAAAAAAAATGCCGCTTTTCAAGCTAAAATAAGCCCCTTTGCCTTTTCTGAGCTGAATTGTAGTAAAACTAAATCAGCGTCCAAACTTCAAAAAAATAGTGTCACTCAGCTTGGGGCCGCACGCTTCGATCCAGCCGAGCCTGGTGTCAATTACTGAAGGTTATGGGCAATTTTCTCTTCATGGAATATTTCTATTAGGAATATGCTGGATTACTTTTAATCAGTGGACCCGTATGGATGAGTGGAGTATAAATAATTGAAGATAGGATTTACAAAACGGCTTATGGATGCCTTCAAAGGTATGTAGTTGTGGTTGCTTTGTCAGGTTTACATTTTCACATGCTGGTATATCAGTGTTAATTGTGCTTTGGTGCTTGCTGTGTCCATAAAATGAACTTGGTTATTGAGTTGTGGATCAATCTAAGCTTTCCAATGATGTCTAACATGTCTATGGTGGAAAAAATTTTACTGGTGAAATTTTATGCTTAACGGTTTTCAATAGGTTTTAAACTTCCAGAAGTTACAATCAAGAGAAGTTCCTGATAGGCATGGCATTAAAAGAGGATTTCAACTATAGCTCCAAAGGGGAGCCGAGTTGTTGTCATTATTCCTATCGTGTCATAAACCATAATAACACTTTTGGACATTGGGAACCAATGCCCATGCATCATATTAAGATATGATGCATGGGCATTGGAAATGTTTACATGGAAATGTGGCATATAATTAATTGACATATTACTGATCTTGCTGGATTTTATTCTGCTTTACTTCCATAAATTGCAGTCGCCCCCACGGCAGAGTAGGAACGATACATGCTTTCACGTAAGAGTTTCCAAAAGCCGCCAGTGACACCGTAAAAAGTCGCCAGATTAACAGCTAAATTTCTAATGTAAGTTTGCGTAGTTTTAACACAAACATTTATTTTTCATATTGCACCAGTACAGTTAATGAGCAACCTGTACTTGTGTGCTTGTTTTTTTCTGTCTAAAATGTTTAGTTTGGAATAAAGAGGTTAATATGAAAAAAAATTTTTGTCCGATTCATCGATTAATGAAAAAAATAATTGGCCGAGTCATCGATTTTTAAAATAATCGTTAGTTGCAGCCCTAATATATATATATATATATATATATATATATATATATATATATATATATATATATATATATATATATATATATATATATATATATATATATATATATATATTATGCAAATTAGGCAATGACGTCATTTAGCGACTTATAGCACAGCCAATAGCTACTTTCCTTACTGAGGAGTTGGCAACACTGGACGACAAAAACACAACCACAAGCCAGGCTACTCTTGCTGCTCCAGAGCAGTGTTTTGCTCTTCTTTCAGTGAAGAAATACTCTGTAATTCCGATAAAACTTGCTCGATAGCCACGCTAACGCTAGTTTCATCTGCTGAAGCCGCCATGTTCTTTAGACTGAACTGTCACGCTTCTCGTTGCGTCACACCTCAACCCGCCTCAAAGCCAACGCTCATTGGACGTTCGTTTGGTGAACTGCTCCAATTTTCTTTAACGGAAAGTAGCCAGACTGATCTGCGAGTGAAACCTTGAAAGCTCGCGAGATCAGGATGGTCTCACGAGGCTAATTTGCATTGTGATTTGGTTAGAAAACAGTCCAAGTGCTCTAAATTAGATAGACGTTAATTTAAGCATATTCCAAATTCTTTTAGATGAAACTTTGGTTCTCAAACATAAAATCCATGCTAAGCTGTGATATCTTTGCAACATCTCATTGATTTTGGTTTTCAGCCATGTTTTTTCTTCGTCTTTCTACATAGTATCTTATCATCATGGTATAATGAGAGGTTTTCAAGTGAAATATTTCTGAAATGGAGCTGAAAGATTTTTGTTAATAAACTCAACATATTTACCATGGGCAATAAATATGTTAAAGTTGCACAACATTCATTTCTGCTGTTTTTAATTTGATTGGATGCTTCATTTTTTATCTTTTTCTTTATTTTGCACATTTTTTATTTCCTCTTTCCCTTACCCTCCTCACTGTTGTTTTGTTTCTTTCCAGTTATCCTTTAGTTGTTTTATTTTTAGTCTTAGTTGTTTTTTGTTAAGTCTTTTTACTTTCTAACATTAGTTACTGGGCAGGAAGCAAAGTACACCTTGGACAGGCCCGTAGTCCATGACTGAGCAAAAAAAGGGAAACAGCAATGCATTCAAACCAAAATCCACTCTATAGAAACCGATTAACCTAATCGTCAAGTTTATGGACAGTGGGGAAAGCCGGAGCACCCGGAGAGAACCCACGCTAGTCTGCTTTTTTATTTATATATATATATATATATATATATATATATATATATATATATATATATACTGTATATATATATATATATATACTGTATATATATATATATATATATATATACTGTATATCTATATATATATATATATATACTGTATATATATATATATATATATATATATATACTGTATATATATATATATATATATATATATATATATATATATATATATATATATATATATATATATATATATATATATATATATATTTTTTTTTTTTTTTTTTTTTTTTTTTTTGTGCTTTTGGTTTTGTTTTTTTAATGTATATTTTATTTTATTAATTTTTTTGTTTTGAAAATATTTTTTTCCTTTTTTTGGGGGGGATTTTTTTTTTTTTTTTAAGCATCTTAATTTTTCTTTTTAATTTTCTTGTTTTTTCTTCTTGTAATGATGCCTGCTTGAGTCTTTCGGGGCCTCTTTGAGTTTAAAATCTTCTGTTTGTATGGAAGTTCGTATTTCGGGGATGACCTGGGTTTCCATATGTTGCTGGATGTGGGTGGGGGCCCTGGTTCATGTTAGGTCTTCGGTTCAGGTATGGACCTGGGTTTCCATACTGGGTTGGATGTGGGTAGGGGCCTGGGTTTGTATAAGGTCCTGGGTTTGGGTATGAACCTGGATATCCATACTGGGTTGGACGTGGGTAGGGGCCAGGGTTCATATAAGGTCCTGGGTTCTGGTATGAACCTGGGTTTCCATACTGGGTTGGATGTGGGTGATGGCCTGGGTTTGTGTACTGACCTGGGTTTGTATAACGACCATGGTTTGGGTGTGGGCCCGGGTTTGCATGTTGGCCCTGGTTTGGGTATCGTCCCTGATTTTCATAAAAGCCTTGGTTTCCTTGGGAACTTCCATGTGGGGGAAATCTTCTATTTGAATATCCTGCATTTGGCTGAGTACCTGTGTTTGCATGGAAGCCTTTATTATTATACTGTTTTCTGTGTCTCTGTGAGCCGCCATCTGTATGAGGACGCCTGCATCCATTGTATTCTGTTTGTGGAGACCCCTCTGTGTTCATGGGGATGGTTGAAGTGGTTGACATCTGTGACGGCCTGGAGACCTCTGAAGTTGAGGTCTCTGACGGCTTGGAGACCTCTGAAGTTGAGGTCTCTGACGGCTTGGAGACCTCTGAAGTTGAGGTCTCTGACGGCTTGGAGACCACTGATGTTGAGATCTCTGATGGCTTGGAGACCTCTGATGGTGTTGGGATCTGAGAAGGTCTGGAGACTATGAGGGGCCGTTTAGGACAGAAACTATTTTTCCTCTCACGTACACCAATAAAACCATGCACACACCTCAGTAGACACACACACACTCTCAAAAAAAACTATGTTTTCCTCTCAAACACACTACTATGACATGCACACATCACAGTAGAAACACTCACACACTCTCAAAAAAACTGTTTTCCTCTCAAACACACTACTATGACATGCACACATCACAGTAGAAACACTCACACACTCTCAAAAAAACTGTTTTCCTCTCAAACACACTACTATGACATGCACACATCACAGTAGAAACACTCACACACTCTCAAAAAAACTGTTTTCCTCTCAAACACACTACTATGACATGCACACATCACAGTAGAAACACTCACACACAATCACAAAACTAAAATTGAATACATGTCTTATGTGTGTGTGTGCACTAATACTAGACTGTATGAGAGGGCATAAGTGTGTGTGTGTGCACTAATACTAGACTGTATGAGAGGGCATAAGTGTGTGTGTGTGAACTAATACTAGACTGTATGAGAGGGCATAAGTCTGTGTGTGTGCACTAATACTAGACTGTATGAGAGGGCATAAGTGTGTGTGTGTGCACTAATACTAGACTGTATGAGAGGGCATAAGTGTGTGTGTGTGCACTAATACTAGACTGTATGAGAGGGCATAAGTGTGTGTGTGTGAACTAATACTAGACTAAATGAGAGGATATACATATGTTTGTGCGTGTGCGCATATGTGTGTGTGTGTGTGTGTGTGGGTGTGAACTAATACTAGACTGAATGAGAGGCTATACATGTGTGTGTGTGTGCGCGCGCGTGTGTGTATGTGACTGATATCGTAGCAGACTGAATGAGAGGCTTGTACTTGTGTGTGAGAGTTCAACCTGTCACGGAAGAGGCGGGGCAAATTGGCTAGCGCATGCGTGGAACCCAAACTGAGCAATATTATGTAAAACGGGGTGGGCAATAGGCAATAGTCGCTTCTCCACTCCAGGACACACCCACCCTGCGTCCTGATTGGACAGACCATAAATTCGGTTGGGGAAATCACTTTCAATGAGCGGGTTCCCAGATGTATGTGCGTGGAGCTGGGCGGAGCGAGACATGCATCTGGCTGTTGTCAGGTTAACAATAATGAGCTTCCATACAAAATTTATAACTAAACCCATCATATTTATTCTATATAGTGTCTGTTGAATTTCTATTAAAATATCTGGCCTGCTTTCTGAGTGACTATACTGCAAACTAATTAAAGATGAACTAGAATCTGAACATATGACTGATCTTAATGGCTTAACTTCTTCCACCTATTGAACAGCTAATAATATTGCAATCATTTCTCCCGTATAAACTGAAAGTCCATCACTTATCCTTTTCCTAATTTTAACATTAAATTCTGGTACGATAAAGGCTACTCCTATTTGATTTGTTATATTTTTAGAGGTATCTGTATAAATTTACATACTAATAATAATGATTAATATAATCCTGTACTATATATGAGTTTAATATGAATTCCTTATCCTTTCTTCTTTCCAACAAAGTAAAATCTACCCTAGCATCTGTAATTATCCATGGTTGTATAACTGATAATGGAACTGTTTGGCTTATACTAATCTGATCTATTTTGAATTCTGTTATTTTTTCTTGCACAGTCCAACCAAAACTTCTAATATCTTTTACTTCTTTTTCCCAACAGGGTTTTATTACTTGCAGAGTTGGGTGATCATTTCTATGACCTTTTAAATTAGCCCAATAGTTTAATGTTAATTGCTCTCTTCTAAATGCAAGTGGCATTTCTCCCATTTCTACTAACAATGCTGCTGTTGGAGTAGTTTTAATTGCTCCTGTACATAATCGCAATGCTTGATATTGAATCCGATCCAGTTTTCAAGATTTGTCTCTGCTGCTGAATTATACACAATACTATAGTCTATCACCGATCGAATTAATCCTGTATATATATTCTTTAGTGCTACTCTATCTGCTCCCCACTCCCTACCAATTAAGCATCTCATAATATTTATTACTTTCTTGCATTTGTCTAAAATTTTTTGAATGTGTATATTCCATGTTATTCTTTCGTCAAACCAAACCCCTAAAAATTTTAATTGCTTCACTCTTTCTATTTCTTGATTATATAATTTTAATTTACGATCATTAATTTTCTTCCTTGAAAAGAACATTGTTTTAGTCTTATCCACTGAGAATTTAAATCCCCATTTTAATGACCATTCTTCAACTTAAACAATTGCTTGTTGCATCTTTTTAGTAATAAATTCCAAATTCCTACCTCTCTTCCACATTGCTCCATCATCAGTAAAAAGAGAAAAACCCATTCCATTATCTATATTTTGAAATACATCATCTATCATTACCGAAAATAATAAAGGACTTATTATACTTCCCTGTGGAGTACCATTTTCAGCAATATATTTCTCAGAATGATATTTACCTATTTGAACTTATATTTGTCTTTCAGTTTGAAAATCTTTGATCCACCAATACATCCTACCAGTAATTTCCATCTTTAACATTTTTATTGATAAACCTTCTTTCCACAACATATCATTTGCCTTTTCAATATCAAAAAACACTGCTACAATACTTTCTTTACTAATTTGAGCTTTTCTGATTTCAAATTCCAAACTCAAAACTGCATCCATAGTATTCCTACCCCTCCTAAAACCACTTTGATATTTTGATAAATATCCATTAGATTCTATATAATAAATCATGCTTTCAAAATTCATTTTCTCCATTATTTTACAAATATTTGAGGTTAATGCAATTGGTCTATAATTTTCAGGTTTTGTATCAGCCATGCTACGTCTTCTTCTCGGAAGCTCATTATTGTTGGCTCAGCAGGTAACTGGCTTGTGTGCTGCCCCCTATTGCCCACCCCGTTTTACATAATATTGCTCAGTTTGGGTTCCACGCATGCGCTAGCCAATTTGCCCCGCCTCTTCCGTGACAGGTTGAACTCTCACACACAAGTACAAGCCTCTCATTCAGTCTGCTACGATATCAGTCACATACACACACGCGCGCGCGCGCGCGCACACACACACACACACATATGTATAGCCTCTCATTCAGTCTAGTATTAGTTCACACCCACACACACATATGCGCACACACACAAACATATGTATATCCTCTCATTTAGTCTAGTATTAGTGCACACACACAGACTTATGCCCTCTCATACAGTCTAGTATTAGTGCACACACACACACTTATGCCCTCTCATACAGTCTAGTATTAGTGCACACACACACACTTATGCCCTCTCATACAGTCTAGTATTAGTGCACACACACACATAAGACAATTTTAGTTTTGTGATTGTGTGTGAGTGTTTCTACTGTGATGTGTGCATGTCATAGTAGTGTGTTTGAGAGGAAAACAGTTTTTTTGAGAGTGTGTGAGTGTTTCTACTGTGATGTGTGCATGTCATAGTAGTGTGTTTGAGAGGAAAACATAGTTTTTTTTTGAGAGTGTGTGTGTGTCTACTGAGGTGTGTGCATGGTTTTATTGGTGTACGTGAGAGGAAAAATAGTTTCTGTCCTAAACGGCCCCTCATAGGAGACCTCTGATGAAGGTCTGGAGACCTCTGATGGTGTTGGGATCTGTGAAGGTCTGGAGACCTCTGATGGTGTTGGGATCTGTGACGGCATGTTGACTTCTGCTTGCTTAGAGGAGTCTTTTTTGGTCGAAACTTTGTGATAATCCACTTTTGAACCAAGGTTCAACTCCAAAGTTAGATTTACAATGTGATCCTGCAGTTTCTTTACTAATTCCTGCTGTTCCTCGAATTTAGTATGAAGTTCATGGTAAGTTTTAAGCTGGTCCTCACATTTCAGTCTAAGCTGCCGTTCCTCTATCAAAGCTGCTGACAGTTTTTCACCATTCAATATATTTTTTTCAGCTTGCTTCTTCAGGAAATTCAGCTCATTAAGGACCTCCAAATCTACTGCTTTCTCCTGTTCTTTCTCTTTCTGTTCACATTTCACTTTCATGCTACGTTCATTTTCTAACATTTCTTCAAGTTCTTTGATCTTTTGCAGGTAGGCTGTGCATTGAACTTGAATTGTGATCCTTTGTTTTCTCTCCTCATCAAGAACATCTGTTTTATTTTTAAGCTGCTTTTTTAGGTCATCCACCTGCTCCATGAGATTGTTGATATGACTTGTAGCCTGCTCGATGTACATTGGGTTGTGTGCCGTCAGAGTTGAGGCATTTTGGTTCCGTCTACACCTCCTGATAGCGCGTTGAGAGCGAGGGGTTTCAGGCTCAGAGGAGGCTTGTGTGCTTTGGTTTTGGGGTTGGAGAGGCATTGGCTGGTGGTATGAGTGATGTGGCATTGGAGCCTTTGTGGTCAAAGGCAGGGGATAGTAAGCTGGATGAGGGTTACATGGTTGTTGGTTTACTGTTGAGTTGAAAGTTTTGGGGTCAGCAGGATTTGATTTTGGTAAAAGGCTTGTTACAGATGATTCAGAAAGAGCTTTGAGAAAACCAGAATAATCAAATTTAACAATCTGAGATGGTCCTGGCTTGGCTTCAACCAAAGGAACATTCTCAACTTTAGCAGGTAGAGATTTTTCCTGCTGGGCTTCAACCGAAGGAACATTCTCAACTTTAGCAGGTAGAGATGTTTCCTGCTGGGCTTCAACTGAAGGAAACTTCTTAACTTTAGCAGGTAGAGATGTTTCCTGCTGGGCGTCAACTGAAGGAAACTTCTTAACTTTAGCAGGTAGAGATGTTTCCTGCTGGGCTTCAACTGAAGGAAACTTCTTAACTTTAGCAGGTAGAGATGTTTCCTGCTTGGCTTCAACTGAAGGAAACTTCTTAACTTTAGCAGGTAGAGATGTTTCCTGGCGGGCTTCAACTGAAGGAAACCTCTTAACTTTAGAAGGTAGAGATGTTTCCTGCCGGGCTTCAACTGAAGGAAACTTCTTAACTTTAGCAGGTAGAGATGTTTCTTGCTGGGCTTCAACTGAAGGAAACTTCTTAACTTTAGAAGGTAGAGATGTTTCCTGCTGGGCTTCAACTGAAGGAAACTTCTTAACTTTAGAAGGTAGAGATGTTTCCTGCTGGGCTTCAGCTGAAGGAAACTTCTTAACTTTAGCAGGTAGAGATGTTTCCTGCTGGGCTTCAGCTGTAGGAAACTTCTTAACTTTAGAAGGTAGAGATGTTTCCTGCTGGGCTTCAACTGAAGGAAACTTCTTAATTTTAGCAGGTAGAGATGTTTCCTGCTGGGCTTCAGCTGAAGGAAACTTCTTAACTTTAGCAGGTAGAGATGTTTCCTGCTGGGCTTCAACTGAAGGAAACTTCTTAATTTTAGCAGGTAGAGATGTTTCCTGCTGGGCTTCAGCTGAAGGAAACTTCTTAACTTTAGCAGGTAGAGATGTTTCCTGCTGGGCTTCAACTGAAGGAAACTTCTTAACTTTACCAGGTAAAGATGTTTCCTGCTGGGCTTCCATTGAGGGGGAAATATCAAGGCCAGTTGAAGTATTTTCTTGCCCCTTGGTTGCAGATTCAGTCAAAGTTTCCTCTTCATGACTCATGGGGAAAATAATTGCATTGTAGTCGACTTCGCTGTTCAGGTCAACAATTTCTAACCATGAAAGTTTGTCTTCAAAGGCTTTCTGTTCACTAACAATCTGTTGGTGCTCCATCTCTAACTTACAACAAATTTTCTTTTCTAACTGAAAAGCAGTAAAATGTGGGATAAATATCTCGCTGATGTCAGCTAAGACGAACAAGCTCTGTGAAAAGAGGTCTGTCTCGAACAAAGGCTGGAGAATGTCTGGAACAGAAATATGCCTGCTATCTATTCCGTCTGATTATTCCTTGTGATGTCATCAGCTCTGAGGTCAGTTAGTTTCTGCTGAACATTCCATTTCAACTGTCAAATGGGCGGAGCCAAAGAAAGTAAACATTCTATGAGTTATTTAAATTTGTCCTTTGTGTAAAAAAACTGAACATAAATACAAAAATGATTTATTAAATAAAAAAATTATTATATGAGCCTGAGTTATGTCTAAGAGTTGATTACAATTATTTTAGAATTTAAAAGATGAATTCATGCTCCAGCTCTGAAGCACACAATGAACAATTTATAATGTCACACATCCATCAAAGTCAGTTTCCTCCTTTTTTAGAAGTGGGCTAGCAGGCCTGCAAAGGAATATAAAACTAACAAAAATATAGCATTGGTCAGATAGATACACAATTCAGGATTACTTCTTTTTTTAACCAGAAATGTAAGAGAAAACACATGTCCAGCTGTTTGTTTTTTTAGACGGTCAGTCTAAGATGAATCAGATTTATTGGCCCCTTTTTCTGCAAAAATAGAGTTCACACTTACAATCTTACCCAATAATTGATAGGTAATTAATTGGGTCAGGGTTATGCATAAAAAGTTTGTATTCTGAATGTGACCAGAGTTTTTCTTTAACAGTTGCAGAACTGGAAAACGCTGAAATGGAGTTCTGTCAAAAGCGAAGTTACACGCATTGGCGTAGGTTTGCATAGGGACCATAGGGACATGTCCCTATCAAAATTTTGGACCGACCTACTTGTCCCTGGCAACAATTACATGTGAATAACTTGTTTATAATTTACATTACAACATTGTTGCAGCAGTAGAGGAGTTTTGGATGCAGAATATTGACAGACGAAAAAAATGTTTTATCTAAAATTTCAATATTAGTATAATTCCTGCTCTAAGTGGGTCGCTGTGTGAGCTTAAGACATGTTTTAGAGTCTCTATACTCCAGTTAACGATTAACTGATTACTAAATTTGTTGACATTATTTCAATAATTGTAAAGTGAGGTTAATATATGAAATGCTCAGTGTCAGTTCCTCTTCTAGTTCCAGGGCACATGTAAATACAATGCATTTATTTGGCGCCCCTTGAATCTAATATTTCGCTTTGTTTCATGATACAAAGAGAACATTTAAAAGAGCGGGTTTTACCTCTATTTACCTCTGCACAATTCTATATCTTCAAAATACAAAAAAAGTATAAATCCAAATATAACAGACATATTTAGACTATATTCTGTTGAATAGGCACAGATTTACCAACTGCCTAAGTCGCTGGTAATTTCAAATGCAAACCTTTTCAAAGTGGAAAAAAGTCCTAATTCCTCATTCATCAGAACTAGGGGTGTAAATCACATCCATCATGGCGATTCGATTCAGTATCGATTTCCTGATCCAACGATTCGATTATTTTCGATACTTAAGAATACACCACGATTCGATTCGATTCGATTCGATTAATCGGTTAATTTTTTTTTTATTATTATTTATTTTTATTTTTTTTTACACCTTACAGGCTAAACAAAGTTTCAAGTTTGAAATAAATCAATGAAAGCTGTAATATCATTATGCATTTTCTTTAGAAACAACAGCAAATAACAGAAGTAGAAAAGTTGCATCAAAAAATACTGCAAAAATACTTCACAATATCAGTGTAATGAGTTCAATGCAATACCTCGGCTCCAGAGAAACTGTCCAACATATTTTTTTAGAATGTAATAAATATACTCAGGAAAGAGAGATGTTGTGTAGAGAGTTAGACAGGAATAAAAATAAACTACATATAAGGGAATTGTTTCAAAGGTCATCTGGGGATGTAGTTTTTGGGGGTATTTTTAATTTTCTAAGAAGAACGGGTATTTTAGGGAGAATATAATAGTTTGTCTGGTCCATACTCCATTCTGGAAGGTGGCGGTAATGCAGCTATAAGTTGTTTGCCAACCGCCATTAAAAAAAAGAAGAAGAAGAAGGCTCCAGAGTGTTGACGTCACCGCCCCTTGAGAGACGCTCCGCTGCACCTCTCCCAGATTGTAGCTGACCGCAAACAGTGCACCAGACAGGAGGCCGGCTAGTTTTGTTTTTATGACCGAAATTGCGGAAAACAACTCGTGAAGTTTGACCCGCTAGAAGAGCGAGGTGCGCGAGAACGCTGGGAGCCTTTTTCCAGCTGAATCTCCGCTCTTTTTGCCCCATTGTCCCTCCGTCGTCGGACTAAACTCGCCCCCACTTCCTCATCGCCTCGGCCGTATCTAGACCCACAGCGTGTAGCCCAGACCACGCTTCAATACTGAGCATAATTTAAAAATGTCTGTGTGAAGCTTGCTGCAACAAACTGCTGTAAGAGTATAACCAGGAAGCGCGGTAGGAGGGGAAAATAGGTTTAGCGCCACCGCAGCACGGGAGGAAGAATTACGCCCAGGAGCAAATGGATAAAAATAGACCGGAGGGAAAAAAAAAAACATTAATCGAGTATCTTGCGGACGTGTCGATGCATCGGATCGTCGGCTTTTGGATCGATGCATCGATACAAAACGATTATTATTTACACCCCTAATCAGAACCACTTAAGCTTCAGTCATTGATAAACAGCACCTAGTGTGTGTAGTGCCTATAAAATTTGTGTAAATGTAGCAAGAAATGCTGCTTTTCTCTTTAAATGAAATACACCCTGATTTTCCCATCAAGCATAAAAAAACAAGCATGCATATTTTTGCATTGGGCCAATGACATCAGACCAATAGTGTCCCTACCAAAGTTTAAATCAAACCTACGCCCTTGTCTTTAGTGTCTTTAAATTAAGAAATAAATCATCACTTCAACCATATGTTGGGTATGCTAGTAAATCCATAGCAGAACCCTCTGAATTAAATCCAACCAGGCCTGGATCAAATCAGATTTGACCAGTGTCAGCAAAAATACCCAAAAGAAATGGAAAAAAAAATTTTTAAGATTTTTTTTTAACTAAAGAAAATGCAGATTAACTTAAATGAACTGGAATTTAGTTCTTAGTTAACAGATACACACATGGACAAAAGTATGTGTTACCCTCATTTATTAAAAGAAAAACCCACAATGATCACAGAAACGACTTGAACCTGATAAACAAAAAAATATTCTTTGAAAATAATACAATAAGATCAGACTTATATTTTGTTGCACAACCTTTTGAGGCAGCTACTCCACTGCAAATCATTCAATTCATGTAATTGTCAATGAGACTTCTGCTCCTCTAATCTTATATTTTGGCCAACTCCTTGTTGATTTTGGCCCACTCCTCATGAGCAAACTGCACCAGTTGTCTCAAGTTTGAAGGCTGCCTTTTTTCCAGATGGCATCTTTCAGCTCCTTTCAAAGATGCTCAATAGGATTTGGATCAGAGCTCATAGAACGCCACTATAGAATAGATTTCCTCTTACTAATTCCTGGGTGTTTTAACTGTGTGTTTTTTGGTCATTATTCTGTAGTAAGACTTATGATCTGTGACTGAGACGAAGCTTTTTGACATTGGGGAGCATAGTTCTCTCCAGAATCCCTTGATACTCTTGAGATTTGATTGTATCCTGGAGAGATTTGAAGCAAAGCAACCACAGAGCATGCTAGAGCCTCCTCCATGTATCACAGTACGGACAATGTTCTTATCTTGATCCATCCATCTTCTCTAGTGGTGGGGCTGGTGCCTTTCTCTATTAGTCTATGGGCAAGAGACAGGGAACACCCTGGACAGGTCACCAGCCTGTCGCAGGGCAACACAGAGACAAACAACAATGCATGCACACACCTAAAGACAGTTAGAGACAACAGTTAACAGTCATGTTTTTGGACTGTAGGAGGAACCCAGAAAACATGCAAACTCCATGCAGAAAGCCCCAAGGCCGGTAATCGAACCCGCAACCTTCTTGCTGCAAGGTTTTTAATCATGCAGTTTGGAAAATTCATGTCTTTCGACTTTTAATTTTTTTTTAAATGGTGTCCTCCTTGGTCATCTCACTTTAAGTCCACTTTTGCTTAAAGGGATAGTTCGGGATTTTTGACATGAATCTGTATGGCATCCCCATCACCAGTGTCATGCAATCACACTGACTTACCCCTGGCAGCATCCTGTGAGCAGAGTTCTCGTCCAGCTTTGGTCAAGCCGAAAGTAGTCCGGCAGGTTTGCTAGACCCAGCAAAATAAAACGTTTCTCTTCCCAAAACATTATGTGTTCAAAAGAGTGATATTTTTGCATCCCAAAAACATTGTAGTGGAAAAAGTCATACGTCGTTATCACTTGGTCCTATTTTCTCTCTGTTCGTATCAGTGCGCGCCGTCATTCTGACAGCGAGCTCAACTTTGAGGAGGGCAGGGAAGTCGCTGTTGTTTGTGATGCAGACAGCAGCTGCTGCAACTCCGACATCCTCATCAATGGAAAGGTTCTGTATCTCGGGCATTACTAAATCCCACTTGTGGCAACAGTAGCATCCACCTCTGTCTGCATTAATTCGCACTTGAAACAAGTGCACCATGATTTTTCGGCCACCCTGGATATCGCAGCTCCAGCTGAGGCTCCTGCGGCTCCGGCTTCAGCTTCCATCACTTCTCTGTCCACCCTCTCTCTTTCTGCCCGATCTAACTCCATTTGTCGAAGTTCATCGTCAGTGTACTCGGGTTCATAAAGATATCCCTTTGGCTCTAAGTGGAAGTCGATGTTTTCCTCGTTGCTCTCGTAGTCAGACATCTTCCCCAGTAGTAAACAATCGCGAATCAAACAGGTAGGCCCTTAACCTGACAACAGCGAGATGCATGCCTCGCTCCGCCCAGCTAGGAGCTAGGCGGAGCGAGACATGCATCTGGCTGTTGTCAGGTTAGTAGGCCCTAGCTGTCAGGTCATGATGTCGCGCGCACTGATACGAACAGAGAGAAAATAGGACCAAGTGATAACGACGTGTGACTTTTTCCACTACAATGTTTTTGGGATGCAAAAATATCACTCTTTTGAACACATAATGTTTTGGGAAGAGAAACGTTTTATTTCGCTGGGTCTAGCAAACCTGCCGGACTACTTTCGGCTTGACCAAAGCTGGACGAGAACTCTGCTCACAGGATGCTGCCAGGGGTAAGTCAGTGTGATTGCATGACACTGGTGATGGGGATGCCATACAGATTCATGTCAAAAATCCCGAACTATCCCTTTAAACATCTACATATGGTTTTAGCTGACACTGATTAATCACTGCAGAAGTGTTTCTGGACTCATTTGTTACCACTTGTAGTAAACTTTAAATGGTATTCATTTTGCATCAAAGGTTGGCTTCAGTCCCATGGATCTCTGAATAAAAATAATATGTGCAACTGTAGTTACAGAAACATTAAACTGCTTGGACATGGTCTGATAGCCTTTACCTTTAACATGCATGTCTAAAATTTTCTTTTTAATTTGTTAAGATAACCCTTTCCTTCACTTCTCTGGTCCATGTTTTATGTCACCAACCAACACAGTAACTACCTTTAGCCCTATATATAGGCCCACTGACTAATTACGAGATTGTAGACATCTGTGATGCTAATTAGTGGACACACCTTGATTCAGCATGTCCTTTTGGTCACATTATTTTGTGTCTTTTCTAAAGGTTCCATCATTTTCTTAATGGACTGTTTCATTAGTTTATTTTAATCATTCTATTAAAGCATCTTTGAAAAGCAATCTGTGACTTTCATTTGTTAATTTTCATAGAATCTTTGCTTATTTCTTTGATCAGATTTAAGGTATTCCTGTAACCATGGTGGGGTTTTATTCCATTAAGTGAGGGGATAACAAACATTTTTGTCCACATGTGTTGAGCAATGACACAGAAAAGAACTGCTGAGTTGATTTGCTTAATTAAGTGAAGCTCTTGGCTATGGTCATAAAAAAAAAAAAAAAAAGTTATAGTTTTTTTTTTTTTTGCCAAACCTAACTGTACTGCCAATGTTTGTAATTTGTGGTTGTTTGTTTAGTTTGAATTACCCCTATTGTGTTAATGGTCTGATCAGCCAGTGTATATATATACCCTTGTGTGTCATTTCTTTGTGAGGCCCGTTATGTTTGTTGATGCAGCCAGTTAGTTTGGGCACAGTTTGCTTGAGTTAAATTTTCTCCTTTTGGTTGGCCTCTTTTATGACTTGAACCCATGTATTTTTTGTAAGTTTCTTTTTAGGGTTCAGAATATAAAAAAAATAAAAAATTGTATTAATTCCTGTGACTCCTCATGCTTTTCATCTCCATCCCTCACATTCATGATATCCATAATGGCAATTTTTTAGGCACACAAGCTTTTGCCGTTGTATGATCCACTGCGAGTCTCCCCAGTGCTGCAGACCCAGAGGTTATGGTGGAAGCTGATCCTGGTAAGGGATCCAGAACAGACAGGAACAGACAGAAACAGGCAGGATCCAGATCAGGCAGGAACAGAGACAGGTGGCAGGATCCAGACTTCCATGCATCCACAGGCTTCCAGGAGGGTTCAGAGTCTTACTGGGACCAGAAGCATGACCAGGTGGTCACGCACAAGAGCAGACAGGATCAGGTGCAGGCAGGCAGGCACAGTGGAAGAGGGTAGCCGAGACAGGACGTAGGAACCAGAACTTGAAGCAGACTTTAAACTGGTCTCCTCCTGGAGCCAGGCTTACTTAGATAAAAACTGAACCTCCCCCCATAATGAGCCAAAAACCCAGAGGACTCCACGGGGGAGGAACAGTGGACAGTCAGGAGACAAGACAAACACTAAAACCCTCTTTCCACTGGCAGCTAAGATCCAGCACATGAACCAAATAAAACTGGACAGACTAACAAAAAGACAAGCAATGATCTGGCACTGAATGCTCAGGCTGAACTGAATGTAAACTCGAGGAAACATGTGAGAGGAATTACTTATAATGAGGCAGGGAGGGAAGAGGGCAGGTGAGAGGAACTACTAATTAAGGGAGAGCAAACAGGCCAGATCATGACAGAGTAGTTTATGAGTGTCTGTATGAAGTAAGGATACTTGTAGGAATATTGTGTGTGGGGACTTTTGGCAGAATCCTGACACCATAGAGCCAGAATATGATGGAGAAACTGTGTCTCTCACTGCCCACAGCAGAGCTGTATTCAGTGTCTGGGGAGAGGGTAGTCTTGAAGTCTCTGCTGAGACTGCTGGTCCCTATCAGGTCCTGAATGAATCGGTAAGATGACTTGCAAATGGCTACAAGTATGAGAACTGAATTAAATTGAATGTTGCATGTTGTTTATTGCTCTGTGATGTTTCTGTGGAGAGACAAAACACTCAAGAATTCAGGGACCTTGGAGATCATTTTCTTTTATTAAATTTTTATTGTTAAATGACATTAGTTTTACAATAATAATTCAAACCATGATTTGTATGTATATTTGCCTTTACTAAACACACCTTAGCTAACAATGAGCCTTAAACATTTATGTTTAATAAGTATTCTAATCATTTATCCTTGAAACGAAATTTATTCAAGTTTTATTTAGCACCAATTCATTCTTAGTGATACAATTGTTTATTGTTTTATATAACTATTTATAAGCATATCCACTGGTTTGAGTGCTTTCGTGTATTTTATGTAGTCTTTCACTATAATTGGTATCAAATAGCATAAATTTTTTTAATTCTCCATTTTCAACTTAAAACATTTTCATGCACTTTCCCTTTCATTTGTTGCCTTTTTATCATGAAGACATTTAAGTAGATGATCTAGTGAGTGGTCCTATTTAAGGAGAAGATAAATTCAGGAATCCTCTGCAAAACAGTAAATGGAAACTGCTTGTTTCCTAAACCTATAGTAGAGCCAAGTAGTAGATTGAGAAAACAAGAGGGCCCATCAATGAGCCCTGTGGGACCCCGCAAAAGAGTCAGAGGATGATTCTAAATCACCCACTTTGACAAAGAAAATTTAGTCAGTCAAATAACTAAGCTATGCAGTGCACTACTTTTAACACCTACACATTGTTCTAAACGGGAGATTGAAATTGCATGGTCTATTGTGCCAAATAGATCAAGGAGCACAATAATCAAGAAGGTTGATGGAGTCTTTGCTAGGAGCACATCATTGAAAACTCTTAGAAGGGCATACTTTACTATGCAAACCCTTAAAACTAGATTGAAGTATTTCTAAAATGTCAAGTTGTTCAAATAAAGACATTAATTGCTTGTTAACTACCTTTTTCGTGATTTTAGAGTTGCAGGTTCCTTGGAACAACCCCAGAGGATAAGCTACCATTATTATTGACTCAACAACTGGTGCAATCTTATAGTTTAAAGCATTAGTTCTCACATCTAATAATACCACTGCCCTTCATGTTTTAAATGGCTGAATTCGAATTCAGGGGCTGCGTCCTTTGAAGGCCAGATTCGTAGGCCGATTATGTCATAGTGTCGTGCCAAGGTCTGTTCGGATTCCAAGACTTCTCGTTATGCAGATGACAAATGCATCCTTCTTTTTGCCCATTTTGAAGGATGGGTCCAGTGTAGCCTACGTAACCTTGGATATCCCATGATTCATTGTGAGACCAAGCAAGGCGGCTGCTCCGTGATCAGAGGAAAACCATACCTGCCACATAACAGTGGTGAATATTCAAAGTACAGTTTAATTAAATACAAGTATATAAATAGTTCCGTCTGAAATTAATGAAAATTGTTTTTGAAATGGTTATTGAGTCAGATATGTGGCGGGTAATGTTTCTTTTTTTGAGCGGTTTTTATATGTTACTGTGTAAATGGGTTAGACTGTAATTTAAGGACAGAATCTAATATATCAGCAGTGTTGGGTGACTTTTTTATTGCTATTTTGCACAATTTGCTTAACTAAGTATTTTTGTTGTTAAATATAAGATATTTTGCATATATATTTTTATACATCCATTGTTGTTCATGCTACCATGAGTGTAGTCTTTGTTCACTTTACAATAAAAAAAAAGTAATTAAAAAAGAAACAGTATTGAAAAGTTCGTTATTCATACTTTTCCTGCTTTGTGTGCCAAATGTCACGGTTGCTAGGCGACAAAGCGAATGGCGGTGAAAGCTGCGAAAGGCAAGACCTTGTTGAATTCACAGCCAAAACTCTTCCAGTCTCCTTATTTTCGCAGACTTCGAAGGATCCAGTCCAGGGAGAGTGCATTCTTGGAAGACGCAGCCCATAAATTTGAATGCAGCCAATGTCTCTCTGTTGCAGCACACCTGATACAAATAATTACATGACCTCCTCAGCAGCCTACAAGCGCTATAGAAGCCTGTTAATCATTCATTTATATAAATCGGGTGACAGAGAGGAGAAATCTAAAACATGCAGGGCAGTGGTAGCCTATTTGAGGACCAGGATTGAGAACCTCTGGTTTAAAGTGAGGAGGAAAAGCACCAAAAGCACAGAGAGCTTTAAACAGGCAAGAAGACTAAAGAAAAAAACAAAAGAAAAGTTTGTTAGCAGGATAAATTGAAAATCCAGATCATGTGCGAGTTTTAGCTATAGGTGTAAGTCACAATTGGTTGCAAAATTTGCTACTTGGCAGAGGTCTGCGCTCTCAGATTGCTTTTCTATTATTCACTGATTCTGTGTTTCAGGCTGATTTTTCAGGCTGGTCAGAAGCTCCGTGATCTTTTTAATCAATTCAGGGTCTGTCTGAGTTCCTTTCCAGCTCTTTGATGGATTTTTGTTTCTTTCCAAAGTCTTCTCCAGCTCATTGATGCTCGTCTGTCGATAACTGGATTCTACTGGAATCTTTGCTTCATGTGGTACTCAATAGACCTGCGACTATTATTTTTATTGAAAAATAAATATTTAGCATAAAAGTGGTAAATCATTTGTTTCTCTGCTGAATCCAGATCTTCTCTGTCTAGCAACTCTCTGTAAATGTGGTCAGCTTTCTCTGTATTCACCCTTGCATATAAATCAGCTAGAGTTATTTTGTCTTTAAGTATAGATTCCCCATAGAGCTTCAACGTTTCCTCCCAGAGAGTGATGGCTCGAGTGATTGTTCTTCTTGGAGTATTGGGTTTGAAGTCTGGAGGAAAAATCTTCTTCACGTAGCAGATAGCTGCACATCTCTTTAAAACACGTGAGTCAGGATGTCTCTTCAAGGCCTGCTCAGCTAACTCAACAGCTTCATCTTAAGATATATACTCTCTGTAGAGACGTAGAAGTGGGGCGATGCCATTGTAACGGCTTGTAGACCTCTCCAGGACCTTTTCAGCCAATTCTCTAATTTCATGCTGAATTTGTGAAGCTTGTGCCTCCAAATAAAGAGCAGCAACATAAAGGTTTTCTGGATCATTTTTTGTGGCAGATCTAAGTTTTTCCAGGACATCAGGACTCATTCTGTTCCTGCTCCTTCTGAAGGTGTCCGCTGATAATATGGCCCAGCTGCTCTGCCATTCCACGTTTTCTGGCTGCATTTCTATGGCTCTCTGGAAGAGCTCGGCAGCCTTCTCTTTGTCAAACCTCATCAGGGTCCAGGCCTTCTCAGCACAGACCTCTGGGTGGAGCTCTTCTTTAGTTGGAGCTGGGTATTTTCTCATTAGAGCTTCAATCTTTGACAGGTAATCCTGAGTTTTCTCATCTTTACCCATAAGATGGTGCAGCCAAGCCAGATTCCCAAAGTTCACCATCAACCAGGGACCTTCATCAGAGTTTTTAAGACGTTTGAAGGTCTCAGTGGCTTGGCTAAAGAAGATCAGGGCCTCTTCAGAGGAGCCCAGCTTGTACTGGATGAATCCCTGCAGGTTGTAGATGTGACCGAGCCAGACGTTTCCCTCCTCTGTGCCGATGTCCTCCACAATACTCTGTATAACAGTAAGTCTGCAACTTCCAGGATCAAGGTTCCAGGTGAAATGGCACTGCAGGGCTCCCAGTTTGTTCTCCAGACTCTGAGCAGAACTGATGAGACAATGAACATGACAGATATTAACCTGCAGCAGCAGAAATGTCACATATTGGTTGTAACAGGGAAATAAAGTTGAAAAGATGCGGTAAAAACATCTGTTTCATTGTTCATTGAACCACAAGGTTTTTATATAATGTAGAACTTGGTTATTTAAGTCCTTTCCAGCATCTGAAGCTCTGATCCTGTAGGGTCTGTCCTGCTGTTTTGTGACAGGGGTTTATGATTGGGAGAATTTCTTTACCATCTGCTGATGTCATGATATTTGAAATCAGCAATTGGATAAAATCCTGTTTTGACTGAAATGTGTTTCAGAATCAATACTAATCATCTCTAGACTCTGTTGAAAGCAAAATAAGATCCTGTTAACTCTGTCACTTTATAACAGTTTTGTGTTTATTTCATCTGACAAAACTTTAAGTAAGTAACTTTAAGTGGAATAAAGCTGTAAGGAGAAGGAGGGTTTTCATCTTTTATTTTTCAGTTAAAACCAGGAGAAAAGCAAACAGGTGAAAGAAGGAGCTCTGGCCCTCATGGAAAAACTTCTGAACTGATCTTCAAAAGTTTTTTGTGTATTACAAAACATCCAAATGTATTTTCACCCACATTTATATAATGTCCAAAGTGATTTATGTGCTCAAACTTTCTTCTATGTGTGTCTTCAGGACCATCAAATATTTTGATGAATAAATGTAAATAGCAACTGCTAAGCAACTTATGAAACCTGAAAGCAGGTCCAGCTGTTTCATCTTTAATTAGTGTGTTTCAAAGGCAGGTGTAGGAGCAGAAAAAGACAACATTTCCTATAGATGTTTTTGTTGACTGTTAGATTTGGCTTCTAATTTCAGGGGTTTCTGCATTTTTAAATGGCAGCATTTTCTTTGTATTTGTTTTTTCTGCTGTTTAGAAGTTTGCATAATACATGTGTTTGCTGTTCTTCTTGCACAATGCTGTGTGTTTGCACATGTCTACCATTACAGTTTTTTACTTTTATTTGTAGCATGTATACTCATTTTACATGCAATGTACATTATTTACTGTTATGATTGACTTTTAAATTATTTTAAATGTTTCTTCCATGTTCATTGGTTGGAACTTTATTTTTCTTTGCAGACACTCAAATTCTGGTTGTCTCACACATTATTTGTTCATATCAATGGAGCAGAATCAGTTCCACTTGCCATTTTTGTAGTTCACCCACAACATAATCACTTATTGCAAATGCCTTTGTTTTTCTACCCACTTACTTTAGTGCTTATGTTTGTGAACTCAGGACATTTATGTAGTGGGAACAAACAATTACTAAAAACTAATCATGTTATCCCTGTGGTGGCAGCATCTAAATGTATTTTCAGCCAAACCACATCTTTATATATTGTCCAAAGTGATTTATGTGCTCAAACTTTATTCTACGTGTGCCTTCAGGACCATCAAATATTCTGCTAAACAAATGTAAATAGCAACTGCTAAGCGACGTATGAAACCGGAAAGGAGGCCCAGCTGTTTCATTTATATTTGGTGTGTTTAAAAGGCAGGTGTAGGAGCAGAAAAAGACAACATTTTACTATAGATTATTTTATTTGCAGCAGCAGCAGCAATTTTTCATAGCATTTATTTTGTTGACTGTCGGTTTTGGCTTCTTTTTTCAGGGGTTGGAACATTTTTAAATGGCTGAATTTTCTATTGCATTTGTTTTTTCTACTGTTTTGGAGTTCGCACCTTACACGTTTATGGTTCATTTAGCTGTCTGCTGCATGTTTGCACTGGGTTTCCACCACAGTTTTTAGTGTTTTACTTTGTTTATAGCATATAATCTTTTTAAATATATCTTCCATTTTCCTATTTTAGAACTTTATCTTTCTTAGACACTGAAATTCTGGTTGTATCACACATTATTTGTTCATATTAATGGAGCAGAATCAGTTCCACTTGCAGCTTTTGTAGTTCACTCACAACACAATCACTTATTGCAAATACTATTTTTTTTTCTACCCACTTACTTTAGTGCTTATTTTTGTGAACTCAGGACATTTATGTAGTGGGAACTAATAATTACTAAAAAATCAAGAATCAGAATCATGTCATCCCTGTGGTGGCAGCATCATCCTGTGGGGATGCTATTCTTAAGCAAGAACAAAGAAGCTGCTCAGAGTTGATGAGAATGGATGGATGGATGGATGGATGGATGGATGGATGGATGGATGGATGGATGGATGGATGGATGGATGGATGGATGGATGGATGGATGGATGGATGGATGGATGGATGGTGCTAGCAACTTAAAGGTCCTTTTCTCTATAAACGCCAAACAAAGAACTCTCCAAATGAAAGTCCATGCTTTTTGTATTCATTTGTATTATGCTTTAAATTCTGGGCTCTTTGTAAGGCACAGCAAGTTTATTTATGTAGCACATTTCGTACTATGACAAGTGCTATATATATATATATATATATATATATATATATATATATATATATATATAAGAAGGAAAAGAAAACTGCATTTTAGTGGCAACACAAATAATCAAAGAGGAAATAATGTATAATTTTTAAAAAGGTGTTTATATGCAAAGGTTCAAATTAAATATACTTTATTTAACCCAAAAGGATTACTGTTTCTGCAGATTTGAGGTCAAGCACGTCCATGTTGAATGGTACCAATTTAGCAAATAATAGAGGCGTTGATATATTCTAGTGGATTTTGTAAATACTCAGAAGGGACCAGCATCCAGGTGAACTCAGATCCCGATGGCAACTCAATGTAAGGTGATAAAAAGTAAAAGTAATAAAATAAAATAAAAAGCAGAGGAAAGCTTCAGGATTAAGCAGAAAAGAGAGTGTTGCAGTTCTGTGGTTTGGCTACAGGTGGCAGAATAGAAATGTCTCTTTAAACGAATTTAAAACATGAAAATTATAAAATCAGAAGCAACAAAGATATAGGAAATTGCCACAAATTTATATTTTATTGTCCTAATCATAAAGGATTTACTTTCAACTGCAGCGACTGTAAATCTATATTAATATGTATAAGTTGTACAGACTTTGAGGATGTTTGGTTTTTATAACAGCTAATATTTCTATTATTTAAATTAATTCATCTTTTTTAAAGTTTACCACTGAACTATGGGGTAATTTGGGTTTAGTTCATTTAAATGTTTGCTTTAGTTAATTGTCAGCAATTTTTTTTCCCCCTGTCTTTGTTTTTTGGTTTGGCCAAACCACTGTATATGTTGCCCTCATGTGTCATTGTGCTAGATCAGTTTTCCTTGGTTAAGTTGGTTTTGTTTGCTAAGTTAAAAGTTAAGTATTTTTAGATTCTGTTGACCTCTTTTATGGGCCGGCTGATTTTTGCATTCTTTTGGATATTGTTAATCTTTTTTGTGGGGTCTATAAAACCCTGACTTTTGAAATTACCTCCTGTGTCCCTTTGCCTTACTGCTTAGTCCCTGACAGATAACATCAAGGCTACTTTAATAGACGCCAGGAAACATTCAAGTTGGGCCACACATTTTTGAGAGTTTTCAGTAATGACTTTATTTGTGTCACAGTCTTGGTTTTGTTATGTTTTTTTAGAGAGTATTCAGTCTTACTTTGCTTCTTGTTTTAATGTCTAATTATTATTTTGTTGTTTTCTTGTTAGTTCCTGTCCTCCAGGTTTTCATTTGTTGTCCTCTGCTGCCCTCTTGTGTCCTCTATCCCTAGCTCTGTTCTCTGCTCTGTCCTCCCTTGCTGTTTTCTCTGTGCTGCTAGCACCTGTTGCCAATTTCCTCGTCAGCTCTCTCCTTGTCTCTGTCCCCTTTAAAAACCCTCCCTCTTCAGTTCTTGTTTGCTGGATCCTCGTCTTACATCTCATCAAACCTCTGGTCAGTTCTCTGTCGTCCTTCCTTGTCTCTTCCTGGTTCTTAGTTTTGGTTTTTCCCTGATGTCTCCTAGATTCTGGTTCTGAAGATATTTTTGTTGGATTTTTTGACTCCTGTCTTGTAAGATATTTTTGTTGGATTTTTTGACTCCTGTCTTGTGAGATATTTTTGCTGGATTTTTGACTCCTGCCTCAGAGCCTGATTACCTCCTGCCTCAGAACCTGAAAACCCATTAAAACACATAAATTCATCTCAACCAACTCGTCTCTGCATTTGGGTCCTCTACCAACACCACCAAACCGTGACAGAAGGATCCAGCCAACAGCATGGACCCAGCAGAGCCAAATAAAATAAGAGATTTTCTTTCTCTGCTCATCTCTACTTTGGACAGCCTACCTCTGATCAGCCCACCTTGGAACCGGGTGAGTGCAGCAAGGCAGGTAAAGGAGAGACTGGAAAAATTCCCTGACTTCCATGACTTTTTTCTCCAAACTGGTTACATTGCTGTAGCTGAGTGGAATATACAGGACGCTTTTGTTCAGCTACACAATAAACCTTCACCACCCAAACCACCACTCCGAGACATAACTCAGCTTCCACCAACCTCCGAATCCGAGCCTCCATCTTCTGCAGCTGCTGGTTCGCCTCTGCCTTCTGCCTCTTCCAGGCGTAGGAACCGCCGCCGGGGCAAGAAGGCCTTTCCATCTCCAGTGGGTCAGCCTGACCCCTCCACTCCTCTGTTGTTCAGCCAGCAGCAGGTCTTAGTCCTCTTCCTCACCAGGTCAGTCAATTCCATCCCAGTAAGCACCTGTTAGATCAGCAGATTGTTCCCTCGGTCAGAAAACTCAAACTCACGCCACTTATCAAAACCCCTGCAGCTAGAGCTCTCCGTCAGTCAGATCCCAGATCAGAACCAGAATCTTTTCCTGTTTCTCTAGCCTCTGAGTCTGCCAGCGTTCCGTTTTCTCCAGCTCACGTTAGCCATCCAGTTTCCCTAGCTTCAGGACCCGGAAGCGATCCGTTTCCGTTAGCTTCAGAACCAGTTAGCTTACCAGTTCCTTTAGCTTTAGAGTCCATCAGTCACCCTGTTTCTCCAGTTTCTGTTAACACTTCTTTTCCTTTAGTTCCAGAGCCCGGTAGCGTTTCTGTTCCACTAGCTTCAATACCCGCCATCATTCACGCATCTCCTGTTTTTCAGCCCATTAGCATTCCAGAATCATTAGCGTCAGAACCCGGAAGTAATTCTGTATCTCCAGTTAGCGTTGCTGCTTCTCTAGCCTTAAAACCCCAGACAGTCAGAGCTCCCCACATTCAGGAGTCTGATCTCTGGAATTTCTATTATGGGGATAGAGATGATCTTTTCCCGTTTATGCCACCTCGTAGTTCTCCTCCCCAGCCAAAATCAGTCAGTAAACCAGTTAGCTTAGCGTCCGAACCCGTTGGCAGACCTGTTAGCCTCGAGTCAGAACCAGTTAGTGAACCTCCAAACCTAGCTTCTGATCGCTTTAGTATATCTTTCCCCTTGGTTTTAGAGCCAGTTACCTCGCCTGATTTTCTAGCCTCAGAACCAGTTCACGTACCAACCAGTTTAGCGTATGAATCCATTTCCAAACCAGTTAGTCCCACTCCTAAGCCTGTTAGCAACCCAGCTAGCCTAGAACCTGAATCCACTTGCATACCAGATAGCTTGTTGCCAGAATCAGTCTGTGAACCAGTTAGCCCAGCTTCTAAGACCCCCCAACGTAAGAGACGGCGTCGCCGTAAGCACGCTCTGTGCCGTCCAGAGACCCCTGAGCCTGCTCTGTGCCGTCCAGAGACCCCTGAGCCTGCTCTGTGCCGTCCAGAGACCCCTGAGCCAGCTCGGTGCCGTCCAGAGACCTCTGAGCATACTTTTCGAAAGGCTTCAGAGATCGGGGTTAGTGAAAATACGCCTTAGCGGGTGCCCCAAACTGCCAAGAGCCCTCTGCGGGCACTTCAAGCCACCTCAGAGACTGAACCTGTGCCGCCATGGGCAGTTTCCTCCATGCTGGATGTGGAGCCACAGTCGGTGGTCTCCTCCGTTCCTGATGTGGAGCCGCAGTCGGTGGTCTCCTCCGTTCCTGATGTGGAGCCGCAGTCGGTGGTCTCCTCCGTTCCTGATGTGGAGCCGCAGTCGGTGGTCTCCTCCGTTCCTGATGTGGAGCCGCAGTCGGTGGTCTCCTCCGTTCCTGATGTGGAGCCGCAATCGGTGGTCTCCTCCGTTCCTGAGGTGGAGCCGCAGTCGGTGGTCTCCTCCGTTCCTGAGGTGGAGCCGCAATCGGCGGGCTCCCCTGCTCCTGACCCGGGGCCGCAAACGGCGGGCTCCCCTGCTCCTGACCCGGGGCCGCAAACGGCGGGCTCCCCTGCTCCTGACCCGGGGCCGCAAACGGCGGGCTCCCCTGCTCCTGACCCGGGGCCACAAACGGCGGGCTCCCCTGCTCCGGTCCAGGGGCCGCAATCGGCGGGCCCCTCTGTTCCTGAGCCGCAATCGGCGGGCCCCTCTGTTTCTGAGCCGCAGTCGGCGGCCACCTCAGAGGCTGTTCCTGAGCCGCAGTCGGCGGCCACCTCAGAGGCTGTTCCTGAGCAGCAGTCGGCGGCCACCTCTGAACCTGTTTCTGAGTCGCAGTCGGCGACCCCTCCTGCTCCAGTTCCTGAGCCGCAGCTGACGGCCTCCTCGGACCCTGTTCCAGAGCCGCGGTCCGCGGTCCCCTCAGAGACTGTTGCTGAGCAGTTGAAACGGAGACGTCGTCCTCCTCCGAGGTTCCTGCTGCAACGGAGACATCGTCCTCCAATGGTCCCCCTTCGTTGCCTGACCAACGGCCGGCCACCTGAACGTCTGCCACGTCTGCCGGCCTCCAGAGACTCTTCCTCGCCTCCGGCCCCACGGCCGGCCTCCAGAGACTCTTCCTCGCCTCCGGCCCCGTGGCCGGCCTCCAGAGACTCTTCCTCGCCTCCGGCCCCGCGGCCGGCCTCCAGAGACTCTTCCTCGCCTCCGGCCCCGCGGCCGGCCTCCAGAGACTCTTCTTCGTCTGCCTCCAGAGACTTTTTGTTGGCCTCGCCCACCCTGGGTGGGTTGTTTTTTGGACTCTGTTTTGTTTTCGTTCCCTCCTTCCTGGTTCCCCCTCCGCCCACCCTGGGTGGGTTGTTTTTGTTTTTGGACATTTTAGGGCGTCTGGGATCCGCCCTTAAGTGGGTGGTACTGTCACAGTCTTGGTTTTGTTATGTTTTTTAGAGAGTATTCAGTCTTACTTTGCTTCTTGTTTTAATGTCTAATTATTATTTTGTTGTTTTCTTGTTAGTTCCTGTCCTCCAGGTTTTCCATTTGTTGTCCTCTGCTGCCCTCTTGTGTCCTCTATCCCTAGCTCTGTTCTCTGCTCTGTCCTCCCTTGCTGTTTTCTCTGTGCTGCTAGCACCTGTTGCCAATTTCCTCGTCAGCTCTCTCCTTGTCTCTGTCCCCTTTAAAAACCCTCCCTCTTCAGTTCTTGTTTGCTGGATCCTCGTCTTACATCTCATCAAACCTCTGGTCAGTTCTCTGTCGTCCTTCCTTGTCTCTTCCTGGTTCTTAGTTTTGGTTTTTCCCTGATGTCTCCCTAGATTCTGGTCCTGAAGATATTTTTGTTGGATTTTTTGACTCCTGTCTTGTAAGATATTTTTGTTGGATTTTTTGACTCCTGTCTTGTGAGATATTTTTGTTGGATTTTTGACTCCTGCCTCAGAACCTGAAAACCCATCTCGAAAAATCTTCAAAGCTTTAACTGAGTATGGTCCACTCTTTTGAAGCTACATTCACGTGAGATAAAAAGATATATATACCCATTTGATATTTTAAAATTCTCTTGATTCATCATCTTTTTTCTGCTTTATCTTCAAAAAGTCTTTTTTCTGTATAATGTTTTTCACAAGACAAACATTTGCAGCTGCTGCAGCCTCATATGTCAACAAGCTGCCTTCAGTATTGCTCATCACTTAGCCCTCGCTCCAATTTCCAATTCTTAATTCATATCAGAATTTATCTGATTAAACTTTCAAAACATGTTATTCGATAAATAAAAGTGATATAAATATTATGGTGAATGAATTTTAATATATTAAACTATCTAAAAAGTGTGGTTAGAATCTACAGCTTTATTCAATAAATTCGATTATGTGTTTTTTCACATTAAATGTTATTTTTGTAAGATAAATCCTTATAAACCAGCTATGAACTTATTTTTAACTAAATTCTGTTTAATATTCACTGTTTCTGTGTTCCAGGCTGGCCAGAAGCTCCCTGATTTTTTCACACATTTTATGGTCTTTGCTTTTTTCAATGTCTTATCCAGCTCTTTAAAGCTTGTATGTACGCTTGCAGAAGTCTGCGCTCTCACAGTGCTTTTCTAGTATTCACTGATCCTGTGTTTCAGGCGGATTTTTCAGGCTGGTCAGAAGCTTCCTAATCCTAGCACAAATTTCATGGTCTTCAATTATGTACAAGGTCTTCTTTAGCTCTGTGATGCTTTTCTGTCGATAATTCGATTCTTCTTGAATCTCTGCTGCCATAACGTGGTACTCAATAGACCTGAAACGATCATTTCTATTAAAGTATGAATATCTTGCATAACAATTATAAAGCATCTGTTTCTCTGCTGAATCCAGGTCTTTTCTATTCAGCATCTCTTTATAAATCTGGTCAGCTTTCTCTTTATCCATCTTTGCATATAAATCGGCTAGAGCTATTTGATCTTTAAGATTAGATTCACCATAGAGATCAATCCTCTCCTCCAAGAGACTAATGGCTCGAGTGACCATGCCGCTTTGACTACTGGGTGTGAAGTCTGGAGAAAGGACCTTCATCTTGTAGTAAATGGCAGCAGATTTCTTTGCATGACGACAGTCAGGATATCTCCTCAGGTACTCATCGACTAACTTAATAGCTTCATCTTTGGATATATAGTCCCTGTACAGTCGCCCTAATTGGTTGATTCCATGGTAACTGCTTGGAGATCTTTCTAGGATCCTTTCAGCCAAAACACGAGCTTCTCTCCATATTTGTTCTCTTTTTGCAGCTCGTGCCCTCAGATAAAGAGCAGCAACATACAAGTTTCCTGGATCTCGTTCAGTGGCAGATCTCAGTTTCTCAAAGACATCAAGAGTCATGTCTTCCATGTTGTCTTGGAAGGGATCTGCTGATAATATGGCCCAGCTGGTCTGCCATTCCACGTTATCTGGCTGCATCGTCACGGCTTTCTGGAAGAGCTCTGCAGCCTGCAACTTCTTCTCTTTGTCAAACTTCATCAGGGTCCAGGCCTTCTCAGCACAGACCTCTGGGTGGAGCTCTTCCTCAGGTGGAGCTGGGTATTCTCTCATCAGAGCTTCAACCTTTGACAGGTAATCCTGACTCTTCTCATCTTCACCCATAAGATGGTGCAGCCAAGCAAGATTCCCAAAGTTCACTATCAACCAGGGACCTTCATCAGAGTTTTTAAGATGTTGGAAGGTCTCATTGGCTCGTCTGAAGATGCTCAGGGCTTTGTCAGAGGAGCCCAGCTTATACTGGATGAATCCCTGCAGGTTGGAGATGTGACCCAGCCAGACATTTCCCTCATCTGTGCCGATGTCCTCCAGTGCATACCTGAGATTATTTAGTTGGGACTTGGTAGGTTCTAGATCCCAGGTGAAGTGGCACTGCAAGGCCTCCAGTTTGGATTCCAAGGCCTCTGTAGAACTGATGAGAAAATCACATAAAGTAAAAGAAAGAAGAGTAATTAGATATGGGATTTTAATTTGGTTTTAACTTTTGGAGGATATGAAGAATTCTTAAAGAGGTGAGAAGAAATTTAAAAAGAAGCGAGACATTATGATGACAACAGAAACTAAGATCAAACAAAGGTGGGGAAAATAATTTCAGTTGAGAGCTAATCTATATCAAAATATATCTGAACCAATTAAAACACATAATATTCAAAGGAAAAAGATTAAGAATCAAAATAAATGTGGAACTGTTGTGTTGTTGCTATACTGAAGGGGTGGAAAATAAGTAGCATCAGCTTCAGTTCTTTCTTTAGTCTCGTCTTCTCCTTCTGTACTTTTCATGCTATTACAGGACATAACATTTTCCCTTTTCCTGAAGCAATTACTTCCATGTAACATTTGAACTGTATAACCCACAGCAGAAAGCTAAGTTTGTAAAAATTACCAATGCAATAAACCAATAGCAATGTAAAAGGTTTCGAATGATATTAGCTAAGGCAGCAACAATACATTAAATGAATGTCAGTATTGGAATAAAATTACCAGTTTCACTATTAACCATAAGGATTATAGTATGAACATTTAAACCTCTTTATTTTTTATTGTATTTTAATTTAGCAGAACAGTAGTGTATCTTTACTTGTCTTATAGAACACTAATACCAGTCTGAACAGTAGTGATTTACATCAATTTTCCCATTATCTTACAAAACCTGTCAACCATCTTGGTGCATTTTTAGATCTCTGACTTCTTCTGAATGTAGCAGCAGATTCATTAGTGTTTCCTGACACCAATGAACCAGCTAAGGTTTGGTTTGGGAAGTGTGCATGTTTTGAAACATTCCATTTGCGTCCGTCGTTTAGTAAGAAAATGTTTTTTTCAACTTTCTTCATGACTGTCCATGGTTTTGTAAATATTGAAGATCCTATTAAAACATCCTCAGGTCTGCGAACATGACAGTATCACCCACTTTGACTGTTGGCACTTAAGCATTCATTTTCTTGTCTGACTATTCCTTCATTTTATTTTGCTTTTGTTTCACCCTTTCCTATTTGGGCATATGTTTTGCTTTTTAGTTCCACTGGAAGCATGTTTAAAATCCATACTTTTTGTATTTATTTGTATTATACTTCAAATTCCTTGCTCTTTGTAAGACACAGCAAGTTTATTTACTTAGCACAATTCCGTACCATGACCATTCAGGTTGCCATACATGAAGGAAATTAAAACCGGTCTGCTGTGGCAACACAAATTTCCATCCATCCATCCATCCATCCATCCATCCATCCATCCATCCATCCGTCCATCCATCCATCCATCCATCCATCCATCCATCCATCCATCCATCCATCCATCCATCCATCCATCCATCCATCCATCCATCCATCCATCCATCCATCCATCCATCTTCTCATCAACTCTGAGCAGCTCCTCTGTTCTTGCTTAAGAATAGCATCCCCACAGGATGATGCTGCCACCACAGGGATGGCATGATAAGTTTTCACCGGTAGTTATTGTTAGTTCCCACTACATAAAGATCCTGAGTTCACAAAAATAAGCACTAAATTAAGTGGGTGGGGGGAAAAGGCATTTGCAATAAGTGATTGTGTTGTGGGTGAAGTACAAAAATGGCAAGTGAACTGATTCTGCTCCATTGATATGAACAAATAATGTGTGATACAACCAGAATTTGAGTGTCTGCAAAGAAAGATAAAGTTCTAACCAATGAATATGGAAGAAACACTTAATATGATTTAAAAGTCAATAATAACAATAAATAATGTACATTGCATGTAACATGAGTATACATGCTACAAACAAAAGTAAAAACCGTGGTGGTAGACGTGTGCAAACACGCAGCATTGTGCAAGAAGAACAGCAAACACATGTATTATGCAAACTTCTAAACAGCAGAAAAAACATATACAAATAAAATGCGGCCATTTAAAAATGCGGCAACCCCTGAAATTAGAAGCCAAATCCAACAGTCAAAATAAATGCTATGAAAAATTGCTGCTGCTGCAAAAAATAATCTATAGGAAATGTTATCTTTTTCTGCTCCTACACCTGCCTTTGAAACACACTAATTAAAGATGAAACAGCTGGACCTGCTTTCAGGTTTCATAAGTCGCTTAGCAGTTGCTATTTACATTTGTTCATCAGAATGTTTGACAGTCCTGAAGGCACACGTAGAAGAAAGTTTGAGCACATAAATCACTTTGGAGATTATATAAAAATGTCGTTTGGGTGAATATATATTTGGATGTCTTATAATACACTGAATTCTTTTGAAGATCAGCTTTTCCATGAGGGCCAGAGCTCCTTCTTTCACCTGTTTGCTGTTTCTCCTGGTTTAGACTGAAAACTAGAAGATGAAAACCCTCATTCTCCTTACAGCTTTGTTCCACTCTGTGTTGGTTTGTCAAATGAAATACCCAGAAAACTTTAATTATTTTGCTTTCAACATGAGTGAAGAGCTGATGAGGATTTTTTGTTTTGGCACATTTTACAATCAGTATCAAGCTTTGTTTTGATTCCAAAAGACTTTTCAGCCAAAGCACAATTTTACCCAATTGCCGATTGCAAATATCATGACATCAGCGAATTGTACAGAAAATCTCCTAATCATAAAACCATGTGACTAAAAACCTGGAGCAGGACAGACCTTCTCACAGGATCAGAGCTTCAGATGCTGGACATGACAGAAATAACCAAAAAGCAGGAACAGTGAAACTGATGTTTTTACAAAAATTTTTTTATTTCTTTTCCTGTTACCCACAATATGTGACACTTCTGCTGCTGCAGGTTAATATCTGTCATGTTTATTGTCTCATCAGTTCTGCTCAGAGTCTGGAGAACAATCTGGAGGCCCTGCAGTACCATTTCACCTGGAACCTCGATCCTGGAAGTCACAGACTTACTGTTACACAGAGTATTGTAGAGGACATTGGCACAGATGAGGGAAACGTCTGGCTGGGTCACAACTACAACCTGAGGGGATTCCTCTAGTACAGTATAAGCTGGGGTCCTCTGAAGAGGCCCTGAAGTTCTTTAGCCAAGCCACTGAGACCTTCCAGCATCTTAAAAACTCTGATGAAGGTCGCTGGTTGATGGTGAACTTTGGGAATCTGGGTTGGCTGCAATATCGAATGGGTCTTCTTCAGCTTATCCAGGGTCGGGTCGCGGGGGTAGCAGCTTCAGTAGGGAGACCCAGACGTCCCTCTCCCCAGCCACTTTGGCCAGCTCCTCCGGCATTCCCAGGCAAACCAAGAAACATAGTCCCTCCAGCGTGTCCTGGGTCTCTCCCTGGGCCTCCTCCCAGTGGGATGTGCCTGGAACACCTCACCAGGGAGACGTCCAGGAGGCATCCTAATCAGATGCCCGGGCCACCTCAACTGGCTCCTCTCGATGTGGAGGCTCTACTCTGAGTCCTCCCGGATGGCTGAGCTCCTCACCCTTTCTCTAAGGGAGAGCCCAGACACACTACAGAGAAAACTAAGTTCAGTCGCTTGTATCCGGGATCTCTTTCTTTCGGTCATGACCAAAAGCTCATGACCATAGATGAGGGTAGGAACATAGATCGACCGGTAAATCGAGAGCTTTGCTTTTTGGCTCAACTCTCTCTTCACCAAAACAGACCGGTACAGGGCCCGCTTTACAGTAGACACTGCATTAATCCGCCTATTGATCTTCCGTTCCATCTTCCCCTCATTTGTGAACGAGACCCCAAGACACTTAAACTCCTCCACTAGGGGCAGTACATCCCCCCCAACCTGGAGAAGGCATTCTACCCTTTTCCGGCTCAAGACCATGGTCTCGGATTTAGAAGCACTAATCCTCATCCCCGGCACTTCACACTCGGCTACGAGCCGCTCCAGTGAGAGCTGTAGATCACGCCCTGATGAAGCCAACAGAACCTCATCATCTGCGAACAACAGAGACACACCTAAGGCCACCAATACAGAGCCCCTCAACACCTTGGCTGTGCCTAGAAATTCTGTCCATAAAAATTATGAACAGAGTCACAGACAAAGGGCAACCTTGGCGGAGTCCAACCCTCACAAGAAATGAGTCCGACTTACTGCCGGCAATGCCGACCAGACTCTGACACAGACATCCCATACTCCCGGAGTATCCCCCACAGGACCCCCCAAGGGACACGGTCGAATGCTTTCTCCAGATCCACAAAATAAAAGTATACTAGGTTGGAAAACTCCTATGCACCCTTCAGGATTCTGCTAAGGGTATAAAGCTGATCCAGTGTTCCACGGCCGGGATGAAAACCACACTGCTCCTCCTGAATCAGCGATTCGACTATCTGACGGACCCTCCTTTCCAGAACCCGGAATAGACCTTACCAGGGAGGTTTAAAAGTGTGTTGTGATTTTATGTTCAATGCCCATCCAGGTAGGATGCCACATTAATTGATTTATATTCTATTCAATTCCCAGCCAGCTGGGAATTTATATTTCTGATACTCTAAGATATTCATTGCCCTCCCCAGTAGGTGGTAAACATCTATTTAATCAGACCCTATTTCAGGTGTTATATATTTTTATGAACACACGCCCCATTAGCTGTGTGTTTTAACAATAAATGAAAGAGTGATGCAAGTTCTAATCATGGTAAAACAGTTAATTCTGAGCACACATTAAATAAATTCACCACAACTTTTGTTCAAAATATAAGAGTTTATTAACAAAAATCATTCAGCTCTAAGTCAAACATATTTCAGTTTAAAACTCTTAACTAAAACTAGTGAAACTAAACTAAATTAAACTACTATATACAAAGAGAAAGGGGAAACATGGTTGAAAACTGTCATGGTCTTGGTTCTGTTGTTCTTTACTTTGTTCCTTGTTTTCTAGTTTTATTGGTTTAATTCCAGTTTTGTTGTCATTTCTAGATTTATGCTAGTTCTCATGTTTTTCTGTTGTCCTCTATTGCCCTCTTGTGTGTGTGTGTTCCTTTCCCCTTGGCTCCTCTGGTTTCCTTCCTGTCTCCCTCTCTCTAACACAGGAAGACAATACTTCACTGCAGCTTTTAAGACTCTAGCTGATCCCGAGACTATAAAATAACGCAGTAATGCATCATGTAGCAATGTTAACGGAGTTACTGAATTTAAAAACTAACGCGTTAGCGTACTAGTTAGTGAAAAAAATACCGCCGTTACAGTAACACGTTACTTTGTAACGCGTTAGTCCCAACACTGTGGATGGATGGATGGATGGATGGATGGATGGATGGATGGATGGATGGATGGATGGATGGATGGATGGATGGATGGATGGATGGATGGATGGATGGATGCTCTGCCTTTTCAACCTACTGTATTTTTTATTTTAAACATTATTTGACGGTCTTTGTGGCAGGGATGGAGATCCATATTTTATGTCACACGCAGAGTATACATCTAGATACATAGATGGATAGATAGATGTTGCAGTATCTATAACAACCCAAACACAAAGGATTTCAGAATTAGACATCCCCAGTTATTAATTTCATATACTCACTAGATCTGAATGCCCTGTTAAAAAACATCACGTTCACCCCTGATGTCATTTACATTGAGTTGCAATAAATGCAAAACTCTCTGCAGGTTCTTGTCCTTGTCTTTCACTCTATTCAGCTGGCTTTTGAAACACACAGCGAGAAGGTGGGGGCCGGGTGGTGAGGGTTATGGGGGCGAGAAACGAAAAAGTAACGCAATAGTTACTTTTACTAGTAACTCAGTTACTTTTTGGGAGAAGTAACTAGTAACTATAACTAATTACTTTTTCAAAGTAACGTGCCCAACACTGTTCAAGAATAATAAAAGTGAGTTCTGCAGTTTTGTTGTTTGGCTACAGGTGGCAGTATCAGAAATGTGTCTTTAAACAAATTAAAACATGAAAATGATGAATGCAAAAGCAACAAAGATATAAGAAATTGTACCAAATTCATCCTAATTTATATACCTAATTAAAAAGGTTTTACTCTCCATGGGAGAGTCTGTAAATTTAGATGAGTGTTTAGTCTTACTGATGTTGAAGATGTTTGGTTTTGATAGCAGCTAATTTTTCCATTCATTAAGTTTATCCATCTGTTTTACAGTTTATTAAGTAATACACAAAATATGTGTATTACTTAATAAAGCACTTGTTTTTATATTTTTTTCTTTTATAAAAATATTGAGTGGACCTCAGTTGTTTTTAAAGTCTTGCAACAGACCTGAAAGCACCTTATGTGCATTAATACTGCTGCATCAACAGGTGAATCAATATGTGTTGTTAAGTTTAATTTTTGTAAGGGTAAATGATAATATCAAGCCTACATTAATAGTCTTGATATTGGTAAGGTGTTTCTCTCAGTGAATGTACAAAATGCATATGCAAAAGTTATGTTCTCCATGCCGACCACAATTTGGTGCTGCACCTGCTGCAGGAGTGGGAAACAGGTGCTGACTTTCTGTAGAAGGCCGCATAAACCACTCACACTCATACCTAATTGCTTTCAGATGGGGCTATATATGGCCAACCCTCTGCAGGTTCACGCAAATGAAGTGAAAAGTAGGTAGGGCGAGACAGTAGCCACTTATGGGGAAAGGCCTATACAGTATGAGGCCTCCTACTGTACTTCCTATAAAGGCTTGAGATCCCCACCTCTCACTCTCTTCCTGTGGACTTTGCCCAGGCTGCATTATCAGGTATCTGATTGGTTTTACCTGCAGGATGAGGGATTTCAAACTTCAGAAGCTTAAGTGAAATTCAGCAGACATGCAAAATACTTGCAGAACCAGGTTGCTTTGAACAGATTGTCTGCAAAATTCTTTCTTCAAGTTCATAGGAGTAGCTTTCAACCAAAGGTCAGAGAGACTGATGAACCCTCAATTGTCCAAAACCATCAAATAATTTTAAAATCAATTAGCTAAATTGATGTTGATCTTTGATTAAAAAAATAATTTTATGAAATATTACTTACCAGATAATGATTTATTTGCTTCTTGGTTTTGCTTTATTAATTGGTTTAAAAATAGTTTAATGTCATGGTCCTGGCAGTGGTGGCTGGCTTGATTGCTCATTCCACCCACCTGTTTAACTCTGCCTGTTTTCTCAATATCGCTCATCTGATCCACCTGGTTCCAGCTCTTATATATACTGTTTGTTTTCAAGCTACCAGTGCCAGATTATTTAAACTGTTGGTAATAGTAACTCTATAGGGTTTTGAGTATAGTTCGGATTACCTGATTGTGACCTGTTTCTGTATTGTGGATCCCGAGTTTTGCTTTGCACTTGTCTGCTCCATTAGTCTGATCTGTTCTGGACTGTTTCCTGGATTCAACTGGCTTACAGAACCTGGACTGTTTTCCTGACCACGGCTTGGATTTCCTCATCGATACCTCATCGGCTGTCTGAACGTCTGGTTTATGAACTTGGTTCTTTTACAACTTCGGCTTGGATATTCCCTTCTGGACACAGCTGCTCCTTGGCATTGCTTGGCATCAGCTCCACTCATCTCACAGAGCTCCGGGGTTGCTCTCCTTCTCGGATTGCTAAAATCCCTCGGGGATCGGACTGAACTCTGAATCAGGTCAGTGACTATTGCTCTTAGTCGTTATGAGCCATTTATCCTTAGTCACTGACCTGAGTTTCTGTTTCTACAGGAGATCTGGTTCATCCGCTCCAGCTGTCGAGCTGGCACTTGCAGTTTATAAATAAAGACTGTTTGAACTCATTCTGATCTGTCTGTTTGAATATTTTGAATGGAGGTTGTTGTGAATGTATTCCATATCTGTGCACAGTTATCTCCTTGACCATAATTTGAGGTCGAATCACACTTTCATCTTTTGTCCTAACGCAGCCAGTTGGGTGTGTGTTCACGGGACAACATTAACTATGACAGTATAAAAGTTGTATATAAACTGACTTTATATGTTATATAAAGTCAGAGCACTTTATAAAACATATAAAGTCAGAGCAGTAAGTACATAACGATCCTTTATTTGAGATTGGTGTTGGTTTAGTCAGACGTTTCTGTCTGGAAAATGATCAGCATCAGAATGATGAGCAGATGGATGTTTTTAAAGGAGCTTTAAACAGAAACTGCTCCAGTTTTAGTTTGATGTTAACTCTGTGAACAGATTACTGTTAAATCTTGACTAATTGAAAACCTGTGCATATAAAATCAGCAGAAAGAGTGACTCACCTCATCTTCCAGCTGTTCAGTCTCTCTAGTGAATAAAAGCTTCTCAGGTTCTGCTCTTATTTATTCTCTCATCCCAAAGGTGCAGCACCCTATGTAATCCCTACCCTGGTCTTTATTATGTAAAGCTGAAGGTTTATGCTCTCATTTCCTAGGAAATAGAAACTCACAGCAACATTTTGAACATCCTGGAGGTGGATTCTGGCCATAAATCAATTGTATGAAGGCCTGAAGGTTATATGGTTATGCTTATTAAATGTTCTAATCAGATAGGCACGGCTGTTCGTTGTTTATGCCTTTATGAGTGTGGAAAATAAATGTTATGGTGTCACATGACATCTATTGCTGAGCTTCACCTGGAAACGATGAACTTCCGCAGCTCACAAGTTAAAGTAAAGCTGATTGTATTTCTGCTTCATTAAAAACTCTAGGGGTAATTTGGGAGAATTGCTTTGGTGAAAATCAATAACTTTATATTTAATTTATACATTTCAGTCTTTAAAATCTTAGAACTTGTGCATAAAGTCTGTCTGCCCATTTCTAAAGATTAAATAAGATGTTGATATCCAACAACAACTTGAGAAACGTTTTACTAAATAGCCTCCTCGTAACTTGGGTCATTTCTAGGATGACTACGTTTTACTTTTACTAGTGAAAAAATTAGTAGTTATAAGTACTGCCACTCTTAACCTTTTAAGCCCGACCGGCTCTATACAGGACCTAACTGACACCTGCTCATGTTTATCTATTTAAAGAAATGGCCAAAACACAGTCACATGGTGTTTCATCGACACGCCTTTCAAATTGTGCTTTAAAATTTCTAAAACATGTTTCAAAATTACTTTTTCACAAATACTTTGTGTTTTGTAGCTGTGTAAACAAATAAAATGAGATTTAAAATTCCACCTGACATGACTTACTCTGCAGGAGTAATGCAATAGCAGGTTTTCATAGCCACACCCCCTTATGGAAGCTAGAGGCTCAGACCTTTCAAAGGAGGGGTTGGAGGTAATTATGCCTCCATTTCAGGTGATGTAACCGGAATATGTTATAAAAGCTTACTCTGTTATTCTTATTTTCTATTCAGTTTGGTGATATTATTAGTACATTTCAATGAAGCAACAGCGTTGTCTATAAGGCTTTGTCTTATGCAGAAGGTCTACAATAATGTAAATCACCATATTTGTCTGGCCAGATTCCCTTTTATGAGTGGAAAAAATGTATTTTTGTACTTTTGGCATTGTATCAAAAAAATAAAATTTTCGCCTAGCACACTGCCCACTGCAACCTTTGTGGAACAAACATGCTTCAACCTATTCGATCCAAAATTGCTTGAGTAATAGTCAAGATGTGGATCAAGATGGATCAATAAAAGTGGGCTAGGCTAAATATTTTTCATTTTTTCTTTGTTTAATCACCTATAAATCAGAGTTGGGGACATTTAAAATAATGTTTTCACCTGAAACATATTCCTCAATGCCTTTCTGTCATACAAATACAATTGTATTACCAATTTATAGTTTGGGAGCTGTTGGTACGATTCAGTCTGAGGACTCAGATACAACCAGAACAAAACGGGTAATAACTTTAAAAGATTTATTGAAGAAACTCTGCAGGTAATTCAGGATCAGGGGAACCAGAGCTTCTGGAGGGTACAAAACAGGTTAGCGACTGAGATGGATGATTAAAAGTTCAGACTGCTAAGCCACTAACTATCTTTAATAAACAGGCGGGGTGTCTTGGTTCCTGAAACTTTGTTTCTTTGAGAATTCTTTCTAACTGATGCTTGGTAAGTAATCATGGTCAAAGGAGGTCCAGGGTCAGAGCCTGGTGATCAGAAATTCAGAGAATCCAAAACAGAATCGATGAACAAGGTCAGGGCACAGAAACAGGTTTGGGATCCAGGCGGCACAAAAAAAACAGATCCAACAGGCTCAAAAATCTGGAGGCAGAAACAGGTGAGGATCAGGTAAACGGACAGAGAAAAATGCTGGATGCTTACTGTTGTCGGAAAATTTTGATTTCTCTTCTATTATATAGTAATATATCCTATTTACTCACTATAAAAGTTTTCACTCTGTCTGTTTCACTTTCAAGGCCACACCATTCTCTGCAGGATGGTGTTTGTAGACCAGACATAGCTTCTTCCCATTACAAATCAGATTCTTTCTCAAGGATTATCATAACATGTTACAGTTAACCAAAGTGTCTGTAATATGTTTTGACTCTGACTACTTCCATTTTTGTAAGTAAGGGGAAATGAACGCTGCTCATGCAGAACAGGGCAGAATGCTGTGCCATCAGGGCTGTATGATGACTGTTCTCTCTTTGCAAAGATATGAATAAATGTGTCGACTGAGTGAAATCCATCGATCTCTGTTTATTTAACTAGGATGAATAGTTGTTTACTTTTTTCCCACTAGAATACCTAAAAAGTGTACTTAAGTACAGTAACAAAGTATTTGTACTTTGTTACTTGACACCTCTGATTACCTTTAAGCAGATGTGGCTAGTAACTTGCACATTTACACAGTTACATTTACTTAAGTAACACTTTGAAAAGAAAATTACTTTGTGGAGTATTTCTACTGTACCATACTTCTAAATTTAATTTAATATGCAATACATCTTGAAAAGTATTGCTACTCCAACTTGAGGAAAATTCTTAACTACTCTGTCCACTGTGAATATATTAACTAATAAATGATCAGGTAAACGCAGTAAACAGTAGATATTATCAATGGAAGTTTTTTACCCTGTCCTTGCATATATATAGCTCTCACTGTAAGGATTGGTTTTCTAAGTTTTTTGTGGTGAAAAATTTGTAAAATAACTTTTTCTGCATGAATTTGTTCTATTATATTTATGACATTTGTTTGCATGTTTATGTATTTCAGTCTTTAAAATTTCAGAACTTGTGCATAAATTCTATGCATTATTTCTAAACATTAAATCACATGTTAGTATCCAACAATAATCTGAATAACATTTTTACGAAATAGCCTACTTTTTATTTGAGTAATTTCTTGGATGACTACATTTCACTTTCACTCGTGTGAAAAAAAATGTACAGTTATAAGTAGTGCTACTCTTAATTAATTTACATTTTTTGTTTCTCTACCCACTTCTACCTTTCATATACATTCATATACATCAGGGCTTCTCATTCTAAATGTCCAAAGCTCCAAATCAAATGTTCAGATAAGGTCAAAGGTCAAGAATCACAAACAAGCTTTATTAATTTTATTATAATCTTATGCCAACAACAGTTTTCTTGGGGTGTGTTTCTACAAGGTGATTCCAGTCTCACAGCAAACAATAATGAGCCTGCTGTTTGTTTTTTAAATAGATTTTAATTTGACTCTACTTATTTTTTTTTTTTTTTTTTTTACATCTAATCAAATAAAGACCTTTTCTTACCACACAGGAAAAGATAACAAGTAAAAATATAAACTTAAAATGCCACAATCAAATTATATCTGAAATGAACTGAGAAAAATCAATATAAAAACAAAATATTACATTTTTTTGTCTTTCTAAAAATGTATTGAATTACAGTTATTTCACAACAAATCACAATGTAAAAAAAAAAAGATAACGTTAGAAATGCAAAATTATTTCTAAATAAATCATATATAATTGTATATTTTTAAGGGAATAGTTCTGTTTTCTTTATGAAAGAATATTTGAAATAAGTATAAACAGATTTAATATAATTTAACAAACATTGACTATTCCTAAGCTAAACTTTAGGTCATAAGCCAAGTTCACTAATGTTCCCCCATTAATTCATTTTTGAATTTATATCAAAAAGGATCTGATTAAACTTTCAATCATGTTATTTGATAAATAAAAGTGATAAAGAATTATAAATTAAATTATGATGGTAAATGAATTTCAAGATCTTAAATTATCTAAAAAGTGTGGTAAGCATCTACATCCTTATTCAGTAAATTTGATTTTTACTTTTACAATTAAATTACTTCTGAAAAAAAAAACTTATAAACTAGTTAATTAGATATGAACCCACTTTTGATTATATTCTAATCTAATAAACAGGTTTTTATATTGAATGAGCCTGGGGCAGAACTCTGCAGAACCAGAACTCTATAAAATCTTTCTTTGAGATCTCTTTATTATTCATTGATTCTGTCTTTGGTCAGAATCTCCCTGATTTTTTCACACAGTTTAGGGTCTTTGGTTTTGTTCAAGGTCTTCACCAGAGCGTTGATGCTTGTCTGTCGATACTTTGATTCTACTGGAATCTTTGCCGCCATCATGTGGTGCTCAATAGACCTGGAATTATCTTTTCTGTTGAAGAATAAATATTTAGCATGATAAGTGTAAAGCATCTGTTCCTCTGCTGAATCCAGATTTTTTCTTTTCAACATCTCTCCGTAAATCTGATCAGCTTTCTCTTTATCCACCTTTGCATATAAATCAGCTAGAGTTATTTGATCTTTAAGATTAGATTCACCATAGAGATCCATTCTCTCCTCCCAGAGACGAATGGCTCGTGTGACCATGCCGCTTTGACTACTGGGTGTGAAGTCTGGTGAAAGGATCTTCATCTTATAGCAAATGGCAGCAGAGTTCTTTGCATGACGACAGTCAGGATATCTCCTCAGGTACTCATCGACTAACTTAATAGTTTCGTCTTTAGATATATAGTCCCTGTACAGTCGCCTTAATTGGTTGATTCCATGGTAACTGCTTGGAGATCTTTCTAGGATCCTTTCAGCCAAAACACGAGCTTCTCTCCTTATTTGTTCTCCTTTTGCAGCTCGTGCCCTCAGATAAAGAGCAGCAACATACAAGTTTCCTGGATCTCGTTCAGTGGCAGATCTCAGTTTCTCAAAGACATCAAGAGTCATGTCTTCCATGTTGTCTAGGAAGGGATCTGCTGATAATATGGCCCAGCTGGTCTGCCATTCCACGTTGTCTGGATGCATCCTCACGGCTTTCTGGAAGAGCTCTGCAGCCTGCAGCTTCTTCTCTTTGTCAAACTTCATCAGGGTCCAGGCCTTCTCAGCACAGACCTCTGGGTGGAGATCTTCCTCAGGTGGAGCTGGGTATTCTCTTATTAGAGCTTCAACCTTTGACAGGTAATCCTGACTCTTCTTATCTTCGCCCATAAGATGGTTCAGCCAAGCAAGATTCCCAAAGTTCACTATCAACCAGGGACCTTTATCAGAGTTTTTAAGATGTTGGAAGGTCTCATTGGCTCGTCTGAAGATGCTCAGGGCTTTGTCAGAGGAGCCCAGCTTATACTGGATGAATCCCTGCAGGTTGGAGATGTGACCCAGCCAGACGTTTCCCTCATCTGTGCCGATGTCCTCCAGTGCATACCTGAGATTATTCAGTTTGGACTTGGTAGGTTCTAGATCCCAGGTGAAGTGGCACTGCAAGGCCTCCAGTTTGGATTCCAAGGCCTCTGTAGAACTGATGAGAAAATCACATAAAGTACAAGAAAGAAGAGTAATTAGATATGGGATTTTAATTTGGTTTTAACCTCTTGAGGATAAGAAGAATTCTTCAGGAGGTGAGAAGTAATTACAAAAGAGGTGAGACATTATGATGACAACAGAAACTAAGATCAAACAAAGGTGGGGAAAATAATTGCAGTTGAGAGCAAAATATATCTGAACCAATTATAACACATAATATTCAAAGGAAAAAGATTAAGAATCAAAATAAATGTGTAACTGTTGTGTTGTTGCTATATTGAAGAGGTGGAAAATAAGTAGCATCAGATGTAGCTCAGCTTCAGTTTTCTCTTTACTCTCGTATTCTCCTTCTGTACTTTTCATGCTATTACAGGACATAACATTTTTCCTTTTCCTGAAGCAATTACTTGCATGTAACATTTGAACTGTGTAACTCACAGCAGAAAGCTAAGTTTGTAAAATTACCAATTCAAGAAACCAATAGCAATCTGAAAAGTTTATGAACAAGCTAAGGCAGCAACAGTACATTAAATAAATGTCAGTATTGGAATAAAATTAAAAGTTTCACTGTTAAGCATAAGGATTATAGTATGAATATTTAAACCTCTTTATTTTTACTGTATTTTACTTTAGCCGAACAGTAGTATATCTCAACTTGTCTTATAGAACACTAATACCAGTCTGAACAGTAGTGATTTACAGTTTTGACATTATCTTACAAAACCTGTCAACTCTCTTGATGCATTTCTAGATCTCTGATTTCTTCTAAGTGTAGTAGCAGATTCATTAGTCTTTCCTGACAGTAAAAAGGTATTAAACTATCTTTTCTGAACCAGCTATGGTTTGTTTAGGGAAGTGTGCAAGTTTTGAAACATTCCACTTACGTCCGTCGTTTAGTAAGAAAGTGTTTTGTCCAACTTTCTTCATGATAGTCCGTAATTCTGTAAATGTTTAAGATTCTTTTGAAACCTGATCAGGTCTGCAAACATAACAGTATCACCCACTTTGACTGTGGTATGTTAGCTCCCATTTTCTTTTCTGATTATTCCTTCAATTTATTTTGCTTTTGTTTCAACCTTTTGCATTTGGGCATGTGTTTTGCTTTTTAGTTGTACTGTAAGTATGTTTAAAATCCACACTTTTTGTATTCATTTGTATTATACTTTAAATTCTGGGCTCTTTGTAAGACACAGAGAGTGTTTTTAATTAGCACAATTCCGTACCATGACCATTCAGGTTGCTATACATGAAGAAAAAGAAAACTGTTCTGCTCTGCCATACAAATATTCATCCATCCATCCATCAATCTTCTTCTGCTTATCCGGGGTTGGGTCGTGGGGGTAGCAGCTTCAATAGGGAGGCCCGGACGTCCCTCTCCTGAGCCACTTGGGCCAGCTCTTCCACGGAAATCCCAAGGCGCTCCTAGGCAAGCTGAGAAACATAGTCCATCCAGCGTGTCCTGGGTCTCTCCCTGGGCCCCCTCCCAGTGGGATGTGCCTGGAACACCTCACCAGGGAGACGTCCAGGAGGCCTCCTAACCAGATGCCCATGCCACCTCAACTGGCTCCTCTAGATGTGGAGTAGTAGCGGCTCTACTCTGAGTCTTCCCTGGATGACTGAGCTCCTCACCCTGTTTCTGAGGGAGAGCCCAGACACACTATGGAGAAAACTAATTTCAGCTACTTGAATATGGGATTTCAATCTTTCGGTCATGACCCAAAGCTCATTACCATAGATGAGAGTAGGAACATAGATCGACCAGTAAATCAAGAGCTCTCCGAACTCTTCCCACACCTAAGTTTTTGCCTCAGCGACCAGGCGAGCCACCTGCCACTTTGGGTTCCAGAAGTCCACTGGTGTGGGGTTGGAGGGTTGCGTGGACTGGGCCGATGAACTGAACTTATTTTTCAATAGGTTTGATACTGAGGCCCATCCCCCACAACCCTGTACTGCTGGCTTCCCTACAACAACCACTCCACCTTCCCCCACTCCTCCTCCTTACAGACCCCCTGTCTGCTCTTCACCACCTCAATCCACATCCACCGACTCCACCCCTTCCCCCTACTTCACATCATGTCCTCCACAACCTGAGGACCTCACCCCTCCCCCTATTTTTACCTCTACAGTGTCTTCACTCCTGACCTGGTGAGAAGACAGCTAACCAGATTCCACTCCGGCAGAGCTGCAGGCCCCGATGGTGTATTCCCCAGGGTGCTCAAAGCTTGTTCATATCAGCTGTGGGGAGTACTTAGCCTAGGTTTCAGCCTGAGCATGCTCCTCCAGAGAGTCCCTGTGGTGTGGACACGTCCTGCATCGTTCCTGTGCCAAAGACGCCGCGGGACTACAGACCGGTGGCACTGACGCGCCATATGAAGAAGACCTTTGAGAGGCTAGTCCTGGAGCAGCCCTTCACTGATCCACTACAGTTCGCCTACCAGCCCCACCTGGGAGTTGAGGACCGCATCATCTTCTTGCTGAACAGAGTCTACAATCATTTGGACAAGCCGGCAAGCACTGTGAGAATCATGTTCTTTGATTTCTCCAGTGCCTTCAACACCATCCGCCCGCCTCTACTGGGTGAGAGGATGACTGCGATGCAGGTGGAAGCTCCCATCATGTCCTTGTTGATTACCTGACGGGCAGACCACAGTATGTACGCCTACAGAACTGTGTGTCTGACAGGGTGGCCAGCAACACTTGGGGGCCCCCAGGGGACTGTCCTCTCCCCCTTCTTCTTCACCCTTTTCACCTCGGACTTCATCTATTGCACAGAGTCCTGCCACCTTCAGAAGTTTTCTGATGACTCAGAATTGTTGGCTGCATTGAAAGGGGTGAGGAGAGTGAATACAGCACTGTTGTGGGCAACTTTGTCACTTGGTGTGAGCTGAACGTGACAAAGACTAAGGAGCCAATAGTGAATCTAAGAAGGACGAAAACACCTGTGACCCCTTTTTACATCCAGGGGGTTCCTGTTGATACTGTGGAGGAGTAAAGGTACCTGGGAGTGTACTTTAACAATAAGTTGGACTGGACTAGAAACACTGAGGTGGTCTACAAAAGGCCAAAGCCGACTGTTTTTACTGAGGAGGCTGAGGTCCTCTAACATCTGTGGGGCGATGCTGAGGATGTTTTATGAGTCTGTTATGGCTAGTACGCTCTTCTTTGCTGTCACATGCTGGGGCATGGGTGGGCTAAGGGTCGCTGACAACAACAGACTGAACAAACTGATCAGGAGGGCCGGTGCTGTTGTTGGGGAGGAGCTGGACACTCTGACCACCGTGGCAGAAAGGAGGGTGCTGTCCAGGCCTCAGTCCATCTTAGACAATGACTCACATCCTCTCCATGACACACTGGTCCAGTAGACGAGCTCATTCAGTAGAAGACTCCTTTTACCTAGATGCACCTCAGAGTGCCACAGGAAATCATTCATGCCTGTGGTCATCAATCTCTAAAACGCCTCCGTCAAGTGATTCAGACACCACCCCCTCTGAAATTTATATTTATTCATTCCTTGCACTGTTTTTGCATGTCACTAGCACTTTATCTGAATTTATAGTTATACATATGCATATATATATATATATATATATATATATATATATTAGGGCTTTCAGTTTTAAAGCGTTATTAACAACTGCTTTAGACTATAACGCCGACATTTTTTTTTACGCAAGTTAATCGCGCATCAAAACAAACGCATTGTTCGCTCATGTTCTTCATTTTTCTGCAGCCCTCTCTGTACTGTTTGTTTTACCCTTTGCGCTTTCTGTAGTTCCAGGAATGCTAAGTTTGCAGGAGAGTCCACAGCATAACAGACCTGTGCCTTGAATGGTCAAAAATGGTCAGCAGACAACATATCCTGAATGATAAGTTTCTTTTTAAAGTTATGCCAGAAGGCTCTCTTGACAAAACCCGAGTCCTCTGTCTATGTTATCCAGAAGAAACTAGCGTCTCACTGGCTTAGTGCAAACAAGACAAAGAAATTAACTAAGTCATGTGGACTGCGCTGCTGCTGCAGTTCCTGTTCAAAGCAAAGGAATATTAAAGCATTTTGAGAATGTTCTACATGTAAAATGTTATGTTGTTGAGATGACTGCAAAACCTAGCTATTGTAATTTTGTTTGATTTATTTATTATTTTGTGAGTAACTTCATTTTATTTGAATTAAGTCCGTATTTCATAACGGAGTGTGCACTTTATTTTAACAGTACATCTTTATTTTTGTCTTATGTTTAGGAAAAAATGTAAGTTTATGAAGTACTTTGAAGTCCTGTTTACTGTTCTGTAGTTTTGTACAGTTTTGATGGAAGCATAAAATATATATATATAATTTCTTAAAAACCAGGAAATTATATATTATATATATATATAATTATTATATATATATTTAATATATATATACAATATATACAATATATATATATATATATATATATATATATATATATATATATATATATATATATATATATATATATATATATATATATATATATATATATATATATCTTCTGGTAGAGGAACCGAGCTTGAGGATGACACATACCACCCCGCGAGGGGTGAGAAAACAGTTTTTTTTTTTTTTTTTTATACATATATAGGAGTTATATGTGTATATATTAATATTATCTTGTGTGGTTTATTGTATATATATACATGTAAAAATGTTTGTATCTGGAGTGTGTAACAGAAGTTATTTCCCAGGTCAATAAAGCCCAATAGAACTCCTTCTTCATCTTCACTCACCACTGGTGTCCACCAGCATGTTCGAGGGTTTGCGCCGCAACATGCACCGACAACCTACCAACCACAGCTCCGACTATCCGCCTCAGCATTAGAGGCATGGAACATGGTCCACTTAGACTTACTGTACCCCACCTCCCTCATAACATGTTCAAAGCACTCCCAGAGGTGGCAGTTAAAGCTCCATCTCACGGGGAACTCTGCCAGACGATCCCAGCAAACCCTCACAATAAGTTTGGGCCAACCAGGTCTGACCAGCGTCCTCCCCCACCATCTGAGCCAACTCACCACCATGTAGTAGCTGGTGGAAAGCTCCGCCCCACTCTTCACCCGAGTATCTAAGATATACGGTCACAGGTAAGATGAAAAAACTAATTCGATCATTGAACTATGGCCTAGGGCAGGGGTGGGCAATTCCAGTTCCTGGGGGCCGGTATCCTGCAACTTTTAGATCCATCCTTGGTCCAACACACCTGAATAGAATGGCTGAGTTACCTCCTCAGTATGCAGTCGGTTCCTGCAGAGTCCTCCCAATTATCTGATGGTGTTTGTTATGGACAATCCATGATGAGCACAGCAGTCCAACAACAGAACACTACTCGAGTTAATTTCTGGTGGGCCATTACTTCCAACCACGCCTCCCCAGGTCTCACTGTCATTGCCCCCGGTGTGTTGAAGTCCCCCAGAAGAGCAAGGCAGTCTCCAGGAGGGGCACTCTCCAGTACCCCCCGTAAGGACTCCAAAAAGTGTGGGTAATCTGAACTGCTGTTTGGCGCATGAGCACAAGAACCCGTCCCCCCACACATATGAGGAGGGAGGCCACCCTCTTGTTCCCCGAGATGAACCCCAACGTATAGGCACCAAGATGAGGGGCAACAAGTATGCCCACTCCTGCTCGGCGCCTCTCACCAGGGGCAACTCCAACGTGGAAGAACGTCCATCCCCTCTCAAGGAGACTGGTTCCAGAACCAGAGCCATGCGTCAAGTTTAGTCCAACTATCTCTAGTCCGACTAACCGTTCAACCTCGCGCAATAACTCAGGCTCTTTCCCACCAGAGAGGTGACATTCCATCTCCCAAGAGCCAGCTTCTTCATTCGAGGATCAGAACACCAAGGTCCCCAACCCCCGACTGCCACCCATCGCACATTGCACCCAACCCCTTAGGCCCTTCCCGCTGGTGGTTAGCCCATTGGTAAGGGAACCCAATGTTTCCTCTTCGGGCTGTGCCCGGCTGGGCTCCATGGGTAAAAGCCCGGACACCAAGCACTCACCAGTATGCCCCACCTCCAGGCCTGGCTCCAGAATGGGACCCCGGTCCAGGTGAGGGAACACTTGGTCCATTTGTCTTACTCATCATAAGAGGTCTTTAGGCTGTTCTTTGTCTGGTCCCTCAACTAGGACCTGTCTGCCTTGGGTGACCCTACTAGGGGGCATAAAGCCCCCAGACAGCATAGCTGCTAAGGTCATTGGAACACTCAAAACCCTTCACCACGAAGGGAGGGAGGGGCACAAATATTCAAAGAGAAAAAATATATATACTATATATTTAATTAAAAAGAGGTGTTCATATACAAAAGACACATTTAAATAGAATTTATTTAACCCAAAAGGATTACAGCTCAACTCGGACAACAATGGCGACTCCATGTTAGGTGAGAAAATTTAAAAAAACAAAAACAAAAAAAAAAAAAAGTAGAAGAAAAGAAACTTGTTTACTACACAAGAAAGCTACAAGAAAAATGAGAGTGAGTTCTGCAGTTTTGTTGGTTGGCCACAGGTGGCAGTATCAGAAATGTCTTTTTAATTAAACAAATGAAAAACATCAACATTATGAATGCAAAAGCAACAAATATATAAGAACTTGCCCCAAACCCATCCTATTAGACTGACCTAATTAAAAAGGATTTACTCTCAACACTAGAGTCTGTAAATGTAAAGTTTTTTAGTTGTACTGATGTTGAGGATTTTTGGTTTTGATAACAGCTAATGTTTCTATTCATTAAATGTATTTATTTTTTTACAGTTTATGAAGTAATACACAAAGTATATGTATTACATAATAAAGCACCAGTTTTTATATATTTTTTTCTTTTATAAAAATATTTCAGTGGACCTGAGTAGTTTTTAAAGTCTTCTTATGGACCTGCAAGCACCTTATGTGCATTAATACTGCTGCATCAACAGGTGACTCAATATGTGCTGTTGAGTTTAACCTTTTAACCCTGTAAGGATAAATGATATGATATTCAAGCTTACTTTAATAGCCTTGATATTGGTAAGGTGTATCTCTCCTCAGTGAATGTATAAAATGCATTTGCAGGGGTTATGTCCCGTTCTCTATGCCGACAACAATTTGGTGCTGCACCTGCCGCATGAGCGGGAAACATAAGCCACTCACACACATACCTAATTGCTCTCAGATGGGGCTAAATATGGCCAACCCTCTGCAGGTTCACGCAAATGAAGTGAGAAGTAGGTAGGGTGCTTATTGGAAAAGGCCTATACAGTATGAGGCCTCCTACTGCGTTTGCTATAAAGGCTCGAGATCCCCACCTCTCACTCTCTTTCTGTGGAACTTGCCCAGGCTGCATTATCAGATATCTGATTGGCTTTCCCTGCAGGCTGAGGGATTTCACTCTAAAGAAATTTAAGTGAAATTCACCAGACATGCAAAATGCTTGCAGAACCAGGTTTGCTTACTCTCCAAAATTCTTTCTTCAAGTCCCCAGGAGTACCTTTCAGCCAAAGGGCAGAAAGACAGATGAACCCTCAATTGTCCAAAACCATCACATAATTTTAGGATAAATTATCTAAATGGATGTTGATCTTTCATTAAAAAAAATAATTTAATGAAATGTTATTTACCAGATAATGATAAAGATCCTGAATTTGCTTTGTAAATTGGTTTTAACACTCAACAGGTACTCTAAATGAAATTTAAAGCTAATTTGACCTAATTCCAATCGCTTTGAGTTAAAATTTAACCTTCAAACACAAACTCCCTGCTGAACTGAGATATCATTGCATGATTTTATTGATATTAATATTTTTAATTGCACTTTTTTCTGTGTGAACATAGTAGCTACTTGGTTTAGTTGAGTTTCACCAGTCAAGGTTTTTTTTAACTTAAATATGTTAGACCTGGAGTTGAAGTATTTTTGTTAATAAATTTTTATATTTTTGAATGGAGGTTGTTTGGAATGTATCCCATATCTGTGCACAGTCATCTGCTTGACCATAATTTGAGGTCGAATCACACTTTCATCTTTTGTCCAAACACAGCTAGTTGGGTGTGTGTTCACAGGACAACATAAACTATGACAGTACAAATGTTGCTTAATTAAATATTGAATGATATAAAGTCAGAGCAGTAACTACATAACAATCCATCATTTTTGTCGGTTCAGTTAAACGTTTTTGTCTGTAAAATTATCAGCATCAGAATGATGAGCAGATGGATGTTTTTAAAGGAGCTCTAAACAGAAACTGCTCGTTTTAGTTTGATGTTAACTTTGTGAACAGATTACTGTTAAATCTTGACTAATTGAAAACCTGTGCATATAAAATGAGCAGAAAGAGTGACTCACCTCATCTTCCAGCTGTTCAGTCTCTCTAGTGAATAAAATCTTCTCAGGTTCTGCTCTTATTTATTCTCTCATCCTAAAGGTGCAGCACCATAATGATATGTAATCCCTACCCTGGTTTTTATTATGTAAAGCTGAAGGTTTATGCTCTCATTTCCTAGGAAATAGAAACTCACCGAACATTTTGAACATCCTGGAGGTGGATTCTGGCCATAAATCAATTGCATAAAGGCCCGAAAGTTATATGGTTATGCTTATTAAGGGTTCTAATCAGATATGTGCGTTTGTTCGTTGTTTTATGCCTTTATGAGTGTGGAAAAGAAATGTTATGGTATCACATGACATCTATTGCTGAGCTTCACCTGGAAATAGTGAACTTTCGCAGCTCACCAGTTAAAATAAAGCTGCTTGTATTTCTGCTTCATTAAAAAAAATCTAAGGGTAATTTGGGAGAATTCTAGATGTATACTTTGTTGAAGATTAATTTCTTTTTATTTCATTATTTTCTGTTACTGATATTTGTTTGTATTCTTTATACATTTCTGTCTTTGAAACCTCAGAACTTGTGCATAAAGTCTGTCTGCATCATTTCTAAACATTAAATCAAATGTTAGTACCAAATTGCCTACTCTTAACTTGGGTAATTTCTAGGATGACTACGTTTAACTTTTACTTGAGTGAAAAAAATTAGTAGTCATAAGAACTGAAGCTCTTAACCCCTTAAACCCGACTGACTCGGTACAGGGCCTGTCATGATAGGCTTAAGAGACTTAACCCACATGCAGAACACCACACGAAGCTGAGTAAAAGTTTAACAGAGTTTATTGAGGGAACACACACAGAGTAATATGAACTGGTTCTGGTACAGGTCCGGGACTGGAATCACTGATATCTGCAGAGATGGATAGTTTGATTAGCCAGGTAGCTCCGATGGTTTGTCAAGTGTGTTTGTTCAGAATGTACCTTGATGAGGTTCTGGCAGATCCCTTTGAGAGGGGGAACCGGTTGGGTCCAGAGACTGTAGATTCAGCAGAGAGCTCAGCAGCAGCAGCGTCTAGCTTCTGGTTTGTGAGTTTCAGCGTTGGCTTGGTTTCCTAGCTCTTCCTTGAGAGCTGGTGGAGGGATCCAGACTGATATCTTCAAGTTTGGCTTCCTAGGGCAGGCAGGCCTGTTTAAAGGCAAAGCTCATCCAGAGCTTCAGACTTCAGATGGGTTTTCTGTGAGCAAAGAAGACAGAGGCAGGTTAGAATCTAGTTTCTCTCTAGAGCCCACTAAGATTCTCTCAAGATTAACAGAGGCTCAGGTTCGCTAACCAAACTTGGTCAACACTGTGGCATTGAAGGAAGGTCTGACTGCTGCTTATGTAGAAGGTCTCCTGATGGGCTGATGATCCTCAGGTGTGCTGAGGGCTCCAGCCCAGGAGACACAAGGCGATCTCTGCTGGAGACAGGTGGTAGATCTCCAGACCCCAACAGGGCCCAACTGACACCTGCTCATGTTTATCTATTTATAGAACTGGGCAAATTATTGTTCTTATTTTCAATTTAGCTTGGTGATATTATTGGTAAATTTCAATGAAACAACAGCTTTGTCTAAGTCTTATGCAGACGGTCTCCAATAATGTAAATCAGCATATTTGTCTGGCCAGAATCCCTTTTACGAGTGGAAAAAAAATATTCTGGGTTCTTTGAGAGTTATGTCTCACTGAGGCTTGGCAGGTAATGGTGGTCAAAGAGGTCCAGGGTCAGAGCCAGGTGATCAGATATCCAGAGAATCCAAAACAGAATCCAGAAACAAGGTCAGGGAACAGAAACAGGTCTGGGATCCAGGCGGCACAAAAAAACAGATCCAACAGGGGCTAGGCACCCTCAAAAATCGGGAGGCAGAAACAGGTGAGGATCAGGTAAACAGACAGAGAAAAAGCTGGATGCTTACTAACCAAGGCTTTCAGGCAATCTGACTCTGTCAACTCCTTCTTTTCCTCTTCTTTCTGTTTTTTAGTGGCAAGTGACATCTAACATTAAGATGTATTATCACCATCTACTGTGCTGGAGTGTGGACCAGAGTATCTCCCTTTAATCTAAATTCTTATAAATTCTTATTCTGTTTACTTCAAAATTTTAAAACTGCTTTATTTATTCTAAGATTAACTAATATTTTATTAAGTTTTAATGTCTGTATATCATATTTCTTAATTTCTTGTTTTAGCTTCTCTCTACTTACTGTAAATTTTTTACAATGTATCATTACATGTTCTATTCTTTCCATATCCCTACCACACTCACAACTACCGGTTGGGTTTTTAGCTATCAAGTGTAAAGTTTTAGTTAATCTACTATGTCCAAGCCGCAATCTTGTCACTACTACTTGTTCTTTCCAATTTTTTCCTATTATTTCCAAATTACCTACTTTCTTTCTATATGAAATAAATGACAACCTTAAGTTCTTTCTTCCCACAATTGTTGCCATTCAGAATTAATTTTGCTCTAAATTATTTATTTTATTTCAGATTTACAATATGCTATTTCCATAATTCTATTACACATCCGTAATCCAACACTGATCTAATCAAGGAAACATTTTTTTTTAAATAAGTTTTATTTGCACCCCGATCTAATCCTGATAACCACCTCATTATATTTCTAACTTTTTAAATTTCCCTTCATTATATTTAACATGATCACCCCATAAGATCTTGAAATCAAAAATGATTCCTAAAAAACTACATTTTACTTACTTTTTTCTATTTTTTCTCCATACATTTTTAAATCAATTCCCACAATTTTCTTCCTACTGAATACAACAGTCTTTGATTTACCTACTGAGAATTTAACTCCCCAGTTATAAGCTCAATTTCAACAGCATTAATAGCATTTTGTATTTTCTCATATACTAATCTTACACTTTTCCCTTTTATAGACAAAGGCTCCATCATCAGCAAATAAAGACTGCATGACATCCTGATCTACTTCTGTAAAAATGTCATAAATCATGATTGAGAATAATAAAGGACTGATAATACTTCCCTGTGGAGTTCCATTGTCAATTTTATATTATCAGATCTTGTTACTCCTATCTCTATTAAGCAAAAAATATTTAATCCAATTATAAACCCTTCCTGTAATCCCAATTTTATACCCATCCTTCCATACCACATCCCATGCTTTCTCAATATCAAAAAATATTGCTACCACTACTTCCCTATTAATTTGAGGTTTTCTAATATCTGATTCCAAACACACAACTGGATCCATTGTACTCCTTCCTTTTCTGAATCCACTTTCATATGAAAACAAAAGTCCTTTACTTTCTACATAATATGTAATTCTTTCTGTTACCTTTCTTTCCATAATCTTTCCTAAACATGAAGTAAGTGCAATTGGTCTATAACTTGTAGGGTTTGTTCGATCCTTTCCCAGTTTAATAATTGGTAGGCTACAATGATTACTTCCTTCCAATTACAAGGCGATCTTCCTTTTTTCCCAGATCTTATTATATAAACCTAAAAGTTTTTTTTAGCTTGATTTCATACATGTTTTTACATAATATAGCATATTGGATCCTTTCCTGGTGCTGTTTATCCTGATCTAAATATTGCTCTCTTCATTTCTTGCATAGAAAACGAAATATGTATGACATTTCTTGGAACTGTTTCACCTTCTAAAATAAAATAATTTGTCCTTCTTGTATGCTCTCTACAAACCTGCGTGTTGCAGTGTTCGTGGAAAAAAAATAGCCAGGCTAAAATATTTTTTCTTTGTTTAATCACCTATAAATCAGACTTGGAGACATTTAAAATAGTGTTTTCACCTGAAAATTATTCCTCAATGCCTTTCTGTCATACAAATACAATTGTATTTCCAATTTATAGTGTAGGAGCTGTTGTTAAGATTCAGACTGAGGACTTTGATGCAACCAGAACACAACAGGTAATAACTTTAAAAGATTTATTGAAGAAACTCTGCAGGTAATTCAGGATCAGGGGAACCAGAGCCTCTGGAGGGGAGAGAACAGGTTAGTGACTGAGATGGAGGATAAAAAGTTCAGAATGCAAAGCCACTAACCTTCTTTAATAAATAGGCAGGTTGTCTTGGTTCCTGAAACTTTGGTTCTTTGAGAGTTATTTCTCACTGAGGCTTGGCAGGTAATGGTGGTCAAAGGAGTACCACCAGTGGTGGATCTAGGGGGTGGCTACTTGGGCTGCAGCCCTGGATGTTTCCCCAAGAGCCCCGGATGTCGCTTCTGAGCTGATCAGAGTAAAATGTGCAGTACTGGAATTCACCAGAGAGTGGCAGCATGTGCAGGAAAGCAGCCTGTAGCATTCCTGTGCAGAAGATGTCCCCACTAGCTGTTGATAAACAGACTGATGTCCCAGGTATGTGAAGCTCTGACTGACTTCCAGACGTTCTTTGTCCTGGAGTTGTATAAAATAGGCTCTATGCACAGCTCCACTACTTCCTGAATTTAAGGCAGCTCCTTTGTTTCCTGTCTTTCATGATTGAATGCACTGATTAATCCAGGTGTGTATGACCTAAGTAACTGGCCAGACACACCTGGATTAATCAGTTCGTCCAGTAATGAAAGACAGGAAACAAAGGAGCTGCATTAAATTCAGGAAGTAGTGGAGCTGTGCATAGAGCCCATTCTGTTCCCCTTGTGTCGGGAGCGCGCATTGAAGCCAGAGAGGCGAACATGGCGGATGGGACCATTTTCATTAGGGCTGCAATGATTAGTCGACGTTGTCGACAAAAATCGATGATAGAAATTGTCAACAATGAATTCCATTGTCAACTATTGTCGCCAGACGCGTTTTTCCAACAGAGTGAGGCATCTCACTTGATTATGATCTCTGCCGAGAGTCGCTCATGCGCAGTAGTGTCTCTGTCTCTGAGCGGTAACATACAAATATGGCGGCGTCAATTTCAGGTACGCGTACCAAGACTTCTAAAGTTTGGGAGCATTTTAGCCTGGATACGGCGAATAAAAAGATTACTTGCAAGGTTTGCAAAGCACGAACATTTAAAGAGAAAGCACGTCGGGGAGTTGAATGAAACGGAGTCTGACTCGCCTCGGTATGATGCAAGTAACATTCAAGCCAATGCAGTTTTAATGACATACATTGTGCATTTTATTAGTGCATCTTTGGCTAGGAAAAAGTGCTTGAGTGTTATGCCAGACTGCCTGACAAACATATTTTAAATTAAATGCATGCAGTCCGAAGAAGAGAAGCACCATGGACCCCTTCCTGCAAAGGAGGCAGACGTACACCCCGCAACAGGCGGCTGCCCTCACTGAGTCAGTACTGCAGATGCTCATCTATGATATGAGGCCACTCTCCATGGTTGACGGAGCTGGGTTTCAACAGATGATAGCCCAGTTCATATGGAGAGATATTTGTGCCATCGGTTTGAGCACGCAGGAACCAATCTGAGCGAGCAGTGAGACAACACGCGCGCGCGCAAAACCGGTCTGGCGCGCGCTCAACTCTGAAAAACCCTCTCAACACACTGTTCTCGCGCTCAGTTTCATCTCTGCGCGTGCTCGAATCCGTCTCTGCTCGCGCTTGACCTGCTCTCTCCGCGCTCAACACCAGCTGTGCACTCGGCTGTTTCTCCGCTCGCTCGGCTCTCTGCGCTCGCAACTTCAGCAATGTATGTAAATGAACCATACCATCAGCCAATCACGCTCAGCTTCTTTTCATCCAATGAAAGCATTCGTTCCTTCTTCTTCTTCTTCTTCTTCTTCTTCTTCTTTTCTATCATGGCGGATCTTTAAGGTGCATACCGCCACCTACTGTTCATGAGTGTGTAGCAACATTGTTTTACATCTATTAAATTCTATTTTTTAATTTTGTATTCTGAAGATAACTAAATAATGCTTTCCTTAATCTAAAAATATCCTTTATATTTCCTTTATTTCCCAATAATCCTTTAAGACTCCACTCTTGGCCTGTCCTTTCAACTACTCTTCTCAATTTCTCCCTTTCAGGTTCATATGTTTTACAGTTCATCAATACGTAAGCATTCGTTCCAAATACTACATCCTGTTAAATGAAAAAAATTAAAATAAAAACACAATCAGGAAAATCAAACAACTCTTACAGTTATTTGGTCAACACTCCTAACCATTTGATGGACAGAAGATAGTACTATAAAATATCTTGAATTATCTCAAATAAACTTAAGTAAAACAGTTATTAGATCATTGCCTCATCCATCTCTTTTACCTGCTATTGACATGGATTTAAATTTGCTGTTTTAAAAGAAAAATAAGGTGGATATTTCAGGTTCAAGTATGGTTTAATAATATATAGATAATGTTTTGGATCATATTGGCCTTACTCTTAGCTTTTGTTGCGGGTGTTTCTTCTTCACAGGATTTGTTTAATTTTTCCCATGTTATGGGGGAGCAGATTATATCAGGTGGCTAAAATATATGATTTCCCCTTCATAACTTTGGCAAATAATGATCAAATGTCTCCACAGAGCTTGTTGTTGAAGAAAGAAATAAACACAGTTAAAGACTTGCTAATGCTTATTTATTCTCCAGGTGCACAGTTTTATATTGTTAAAACACTTTACAGTACAGTATTTTATTGTTTATATTTTAACTCTTCTCTGTTATTTTATTCTTATACATTTTTCCTAAGTCAACATTTGTGTGACCATTTTCAATAATCTTTCTGCTGCTGTAAATTTACAGCTAAAACCTTTAGATAAATCAAACTTCACCGCCACATATCTGACTCAATAACCATTTTAAAACAACTATCTTTATTAATTTCAGACGGAACTTCTCACATACTTGGATTATGTTAAACTGAACTTCCGATATTCACCACTGTTTGGCGTCAAGAGCCATTTCCTGTAATCAAGGAGCAGTCGGCTTGCTTGGACTTGCAATGGATCCTGAGATATCCAAGGATAGGGAGGATACATCAGACGAATCCTTCAAATTGGGCAAAAAGAAGGAATCATTTGTAGACCAGACCAGACCTCGGCGCCGCGCTATGACATAATCGTCCTTCGAAATCTGGCCTTCAGAGAACGGAGCAAATAAATTCAAACTGAGCATAAGTGTCCAAAGCTCCAAATCAAATGTCCAGATAAGGTCAAAGGTCAAGAATCACAAACAAGCTTTACTTTTATTACAAACTTATGCCAACAACTGTTTTTTTTTTTCTTTTTTTTAGATTTTAAATTTACTCTACTTTTTTACATCTAAACAAATAAAGACCTTTTCTTACCACACAGGAAAAGATAAGAAGTAAAAATAACAAAAATGCCACAAACAAATTACATCTGACATTAACTCAGAGACATCAAAGTAAAAACGAAATATTAAATTTTTATGTCTTTTTAAGAATGTATTGAAATTACAAATATTTCACAAGAAATCATGACAATGCAAAAAATAATGTTAGAAATCCCAAATTATTTCTAAATAAATCATATAAAATTATATATTTTTCATATTGTTTTCAGATTTTTCCAGTTTTCTTTATGAAAAAATATGTGAAACATGTACAAACAGATTTAATATCATTTAACAATCATTGACTACTCTTCCCTCTTCATTCTTCAATCATGCTATTTGATCACTAAAAGTGATAAAGAATTATGAATTTGATTATGATGCTTAACATATTTCAATATTTAAAATTATCTAAAAAGTGTGGTAAGCATCTACATCATTAATTAGTAAATTAGACTGTGTTTTCTTTTACGATAAATTCACTTTTGGAAAAAATAAATCCTTATAAACCAGCTACGAACTTACTTTTAATTATATTCTGATGTAATAAGCAGGTGTTTGTATTAAACTCTGCAGAACCAGAACTCTGTAGAATTTTTCTTTGAGATCTCTTTAATATTTACTGATTCAGTCTTTCAGTTTAGTCAGAATCTCCCAGATTTTTTCACACATTTTAGGGTCTTTGCTTCTTTTCAAGGTCTTCTCCAGCTCCTTGATGCTTGTTTGTCGATACTCTGATTCCCATGGAATCTTTGCCGCCATCATGTGGTACTCAATAGACCTGGAATTATCCTTTCTATTGTAGAATAAATATTTAGCATGACAGTTGTAAAGCATCTGTTCCTCTGCTAAATCCAGGTTATTTCTATTCAGCATCTCTCTATAAATCTGTTCAGCTTTCTCTTTATCCATCTTTGCATATAAATTAGCTAGAGTTATTTGATCTCTAAGATTAGATTCACCATAGAGATCAATCTTCTCCTCCCAGAGACTAATGGCTCGTGTGACGATGCCGCTTTGACTACTGGGTTTGAAGTCTGGGGAAAGGACTTTATTCCTGTAGCAGATGGCAGCCAATCCCTTTGCATGAGGCCAGTCAGGATATCTTCTAAGGGCCTCATCAGCTAACTTGATACCTTCATCCGTAGACATATAGTCAACATACAGTCGCCTTAAGTGGCTGATGCCATTGTAACTGCTTGGAGAACTTTCTAGGATCCTTTCCGCCAATCTTTTAGCTTTATCCTGAATTTGTTCTCCTTTTGCAGCTCGTGCCCTCAGGTAAAGAGCAGCAACATATAAGTTGTCTGGATCTCGTTCAGTGGCAGATCTCACTTTTTCCAAGACATAGGGAGGCATGTCTTCCATGTTGTCTAGGAAGGGATCTGCCAATAATATGACCCAGCTGCTCTGCCATTCCACGTTATCTGGCTGCATCTTCACGGCTCTCTGGATTAGCTCTGCAGCCTCCAGCTTCTTCTCTTGGTCAAGCTTCATCAGGGTCCAGGCCTTCTCCGCACAGACCTCTGGGTGGAGGTCTTCTTCAGGTGGAGCTGGGTATTCTCTAATTAGAGCTTCAACTTTTGACAGGTAATCCTGACTCTTCTCATCCTCACCCATACGGTGGTGCAGCCAAGCCAGATTCCCAAAGTTTACCATTAACCAGGGACCTTCATCAGAGTTTTTAAGACGCTGGAAGGTCTCAGTGGCTCGTCTGAAGAACTTCAGGGCCTCTTCAGAGGAGTCCAGCTGGTACTCTATGAACCCCTGCAGGTTGTAGATGTGACCCAGCCAGACGTTTCCTTCATCTGTGCCGATGTCCTCCAGTACATCCCTGAGATAGTTCAGTTTCAACTTGGAAAGTTCTAGATCCCAGGTGAAGTGGCACTGCAAGGTGTTCAGTTTGGATTCCAAGGCCTCTGTAGAACTGATGAGAAAAGAAGAGTAATTAGATTTTGCCTTTTAGTTCTTTTTTTTCATGTATAGCAACCTGAATGGTCACGGTATGGAATTGTGCTAAGCAAATACACTTTCTGTGTCTTACAGAAGAGCTCCGAATTTGAAGTATAATACAAATGAACTGATGACCATAGATGACAGTAGGAACGTAGATTGACCGGTAAATCGAGAGCTTTGCTTTTTGGCTCAGCTCTCTCTTCACCCCCACAGACCGGTACAGTGCGCGCTTCACAGCAGATGCTGCACCAATCTGCCTATTGATCTCCCACTCCATCTTCTCCTTATTCGTGAAGAAGACCCCAAGATACTTAAACTCCTCCAGTAGGGGCAGTACATCCCCCCAAACCCAGAGAACGCACTCTACCCTTTTCCGGCTCAAGACCATGGTCTCGGATTTGGAGGAACTGATCCTCATCCCTGCCACTTCACACTCGGCTGTGAATCGCTCCAGTGAGAGCTGCAGATCATGCCCTGATAAAGACAATAGAACCACATCATCTGCAAAAAACAGAGACGCAATCCTGAGGCCACCAAAAGAGATCCCCTCAACACCTTGGTTGCGCCTAGAAATTCTGTCCATACAAGTTATGAACAGACAAAGGGCAACCTTGGCAGGAGTCCAACCCTCACCAGAAATCAGTTTGACTTATAGCAGTCAGTGCAGACCAGGCTCTGGCAGCGGTCATAGAGAGACCTAACAGCCCTTATTAAAGGGCCTAGTACTCCATACTTCTGGAGTACCGCCCACAGGACACTAAGAGGCACACAAACAAATGCCTTCTCCACAAAATACATGTAGACTGGTTGGGAAAACTCCTATGCACCCTCCAGGATCCTGCTCAGGTTGTAGAGCTGATCCAGTGTTCAACGGCCAGAACGAAAACCACACTGCTCCTCCTGAATCCGAGATTCGACTATCAGATGGACCCTCCTTTCAAGAACCCTGGAATAGACCTTACCAGGGAGGCTTAAGAGTGTGATTCCTCTGTAGTCAAAACACACCCTCCGGTCCCCCTTTTTAAATAGAGGGACTACCACCCCAGTCTTGCCCCTGATGTCCAGGCAATGTTGCAGAGTTGCGTTAACCAACACAGCCTCACAACATCCAGACCCTTAAGGTACTGAGGGTGAATCTCATCCATCCCCTGGGGCCTTTCCACAGATGAGCTTTTTAACCACCTCTGTAACCTCAGCACCAGAGATGGGAGAACCCAACCTGGAGCCCCAAGGCTCTGCTTCCTCAATGGAAGACTTGTTGGTGGGATTAAGGAGGTATTCAAAGTACTCTGCCCACCGACATACGATGTCCTGAGTTGAGGTCAGCAGCAAACCACCCCTACTATAAATAGTGTTGGTACTGCACTGCTTCGCCCTCCTGAGACCCCGGAGTTTTGGCCAGAATCGCTTTGACGCCATACGGAAGTCTTTCTCCATGCCTGGGTTTTTGCCTTAGCGACCAAATCCGATGGAGCACATCAGCTGCCTCTGGAGTCCCACAGGTCAAAAAAGCCAGATAGGACTTATTCTTCAGCTTGACAGCTTCCTTCACCGCTGGTTACCACCAGTGTATTTGAGGGTTGCCGCCACGACATGCACTGGTAACACCTTGCAGCCACAGCTCAACTAGCCGCCTTAACAATAGAGGCACGGAACATGGTCCACTCAGACTTAATGTCGCCCACTTCCCTCAGAACATGTTCAAAGCTCTCCTGGAGGTGGGAGTTAAAGCTCCTTCTCACGGGGGACTCTGCCATACATTTCCAGCAAACTCTCACAATATGTTTGGACCGGACCAGGTCTGACTAGTATCTTCCCCCTCTATCGAAGCCAACTTACCACCATATATTGGTGGGTGGAGAGCTACGCCCCTGTCTTTACCCAAGTGTCTAAGACAGGGATGTCAAACTGGTTCCAGAAAGGGCCGTGTGGCTGCAGGTTTTCTTTCCAACCAAGCAATAGCACACCAGACTCCAGTCATCTCATCAAGCCATCATGTTAAGACTGGACTAATAACTCATGTTATGCTGCCGACTCCTGTTCAGCGCTTCTCACCAGGGAAACTCAAAGTGGAAGAATGGCCAGCCCTTCTCAAGGAGACTGGTTCCAGAGCAAGAGCCATGCGTGAAAGGGTCTGGAGAAGCCGTGTAGAATGTTCTGCTGCCTGTAACATCGTTCAGCTTGACCGGTTTTGTGTTGGATCAGTGATGGTCTGGGGAGCATATCCATGGAGGGACGCACAGACCTATACAGGCTAGACAACGGCACCCTGACTGCCATTAGGTATTGGGATGAAATCCTTGCACCCATTGTCAGACCCTATGCTGGTGCAGGGGATCCTGGGTTCCTCCTGGTGCACGACAATGCCCTGCCTCATGTGGCGAGAGCGTGCGGGCAGTTCCTGGAGGATGAAGGAATTGATACCATTGATTGGACCCCAACGCTCGCCTGACCTAAATCCAATAGAACACCTCTGGGACATTATGTGGCTTCCTTTTGTTCCTAACACATCACCCAGTCCATATCAGTATAAATAAACAGCGTGATTTTTTCCCCCATCGAGATCTGATGGGTTTTCAAAGTGTTCCTTTAATTTTTTTGAGCAGTGTATGTGTTTTAATACTTCTGCATCAACAGGTGAATCGATATTTGCTGTTGAGTTTAACCTTTGCATCCTGTAAGGATAAATAAAAATATCAAGCCTACTTTAATAGCCTTGATATTGGTACGGTGTGTCTCTCCTCAGTGAGTAAATAAAATGCATATGCAGAAGTTATGTCCCATTCTTCATGTCAAACACAATTTGGGAAAGTCCAATACAATATGAGGAGGTACTTGGCTTGCTATAAAGATTTTAGATCCCCACCTCTCGCTCTCTTCCTGTGGACCTTGCCCATGCTGCATTATCAAATATCTAGGCTTTCATTGCAGGCTGAGGGATTTCACTCTTCAAAGGGTTAAGTCAAGTTCAGCAGACCTGCAAAATACATGCAGAACCATGTTGCTTTGAACAGACTGTGTGCAAAATTCCTTCTTCAAATTCGCAGGAGTACCTTTCAGCCAAAGGTGAGAGAGACTGATGAATCCTCAATTGTCCAAAACCATCACATAATTTTAAGATCAATTATCAAAATGGATGTTGATCTTTGATTAAAAAACTCATTTTGTGAAATATTATTTTTCCAGATAATTATTTATTTTCCTCGTGGATTTGCTTTGTAAATTGGTTTGAAAACTAAAGTTGCTCTAAATTAGGTTTAAAGCTAATTTGACCTCATTCCAATCTCTTTAAGTTAAACTTTAACCCTCAAGCACAAACTCCCTGCTGAACTGAGATATCATTGCAACATTTTATAGATATTACTATTTTTATTTGCGTTTTTCTTCTATGTGAACTTAGTGGCTACTTGGTTTAGTTTAGTTTCATCAGTTTAGTTTTTAACTAAAATATATTAGACCTGGAGTTGAAGTATTTTTGTTAACCAATGTTTATATTTTGAATGGAGGTTGTTGTGAATGTATTCCGTATCTGTGCACAGTTATCTCCTTGACCATTATTTGAGGTCGAATCACACTTTCATCTTTTGTCCTAACACAGCCAGTTGGGAGTGTGTTCACAGGACAACATAAACTATGACAGTATAAAAGTTGTTACTGCTCTGACTTTATATGTTATATAAACTGACTTTATATGTTATATAAAGTCAGAGCACTTTATAAAACATATAAAGTAAGAGCAGTAAGTACATAACAATCCATCATTGAGAATGGTGTCTGTTCAGTCAGACATTTCTGTCTGGAAAATGATCAAAATCAGAATGATGAGCATTAAACAGAAACTGCTCCAGTTTTAGTTTGATATTAACTATGTGAACAGATTACTGTTAAATCTTGACTAACTGAAAACCTGTGCATATAAAATGAGCAGAAAGAGTGACTCACCTCATCTTTCAGCTGTTTGATGTCTGTAGTGAATAAAACCTTCTCAGGTTCTGCTCTTATTTATTCTCTCATCCTAAAGGGGCAGCACCATAAAGATATGTAATCCCTGTCATGGTAATTATTATCTCAAGCTGAAGGTTTATGCTCTCATTTCCTATGAAATAGAAACTCACAGAAACATTTTAATTTCCTGGAGGAGGTCAAAACTTAACTGAGATGGATTCTGGCCATAAACCAACGGTATGAAGGCCTGAAGGTTATATGGTTATGCTTATTAAGGGTTCTAATCAGATATGCATGTCTGTTCTTTGTTTTATGCCTTTATGAGTGTGGAAAATAAATACTATGGTAACAGTTAACTTCCACAGCTCACCAGTTAAAATAAAGCTGCTTTTATTTCTAGTTCATTAAAAAAATCCATGGGTAATTTGGAAGAATTCTAGTGGTATGCTTTGTTTACCACTTAATTTCTTTTATTTTATTATTTTATGGTACTGATATTTGTATTCTATTTAAATTTTAATCTTTAAAATTTAGAACTTTTGCATAAAGTCTGTCTGCATCATTTCTAAAGATCAGATCTTAGTATCTATATATATAACTTGAGAAACCTCTTACGAACTAGCCTATTCTTTACTTGGGTAATTTCTAGGATGACTACATTTTACTTTTACTTCAGTGAAAAAATTTGTAGTTATAAGTACTGCCACTCTTAACCCCTTAAGCCCGACCGGCTTGGAACAGGGCCCAACTGACACCTGCTCATGTTTATCTATTGATAGAAATGGCCAAAACACAGTCACATGGTGTTTCATCAACACACCTTTCAAATCGGCTTGAAAATTTTTTCAAAAAATGGACATGAATAATGTTTCAAAAGTTACTTTTTCACAAATACTTTTTGTTTTGTAGCTGTGTAAACAAATAAAATGATATTTAAAGTTCCACCTAGAGTCCTGCAATGGGTCGGGTACCCGCGGGTCCCCGACGGGTCACCCGCTAAAATGCTCTTTTGCGGGTGAAAAATACATAAATAAAAATAAACGGGTCGGGGGTCGGGCGGATATTTTTTTAGTGCGGGCGGGTAGTTGGTGATTTTTTTTTTTATGCGTGTGTGTTGTTATGGACATCAGAAATGTTATATTATTTAGGCACTGGGGTCACCCTTGTTGTAGCTTAAAGCCCTGCCGGCAGTGTGGGCTTCCCTCCAAAAGGCCACAGTCAGTGCATACACGTCTGCTGCAGTGTAAATGGCGCTGTTCTGCAGCGCAGCGTACTATAGCCTATTACTTGACGTGTTAACGGGTCGGGTTGCGGGTTAAATATCAACGGGTCGGGTTCGGATTTGAATTGAAGATATCCGCGAGTGACGGGTCGGGTTCGGTAGTCTTCCTAACGGGTACGGGCGGGTGCGGGTTGGTAAAACTCGACTCTAGTGCCACCTGACATGACTTTCTCTGTGGGAGTAATGCAAAAGCAGGTTTTCATTTTTAGCCACACCCCCTTATGTAAACTAGAGCTCAGACCTTTCAAAGGAGGGGCTGGAGGTAATTATGCCACCATTTCAGGTGATGTAACCGGAATGAGTTATAAAAGCTTACTCTGTTATTCTTATTTTCTATTCAGTTTGGTGATATTCTTCTTGTTTGGTGATCTTCTTTCTGGTTTTTACTAGCGGGTTACATCTAACGTTAAGATGTATTATCACCATCTACCTGTACTGTGCTGGAGTGTGGACCAGAGTATCTCCCTTTAATCTAAATTCTTATAAATAAGCCTGTTCCCTTCAAAATTTTAAAACTGTTTTTATTTATTTTATGATTAACAAATATTTTATTATGTTTTAATTTCTCTATATCATATTTCCTAATTTTTTGTTTTAGCTCCTCTCTACTTACTGTATATTTTTCTCAATGAATTATTACATGTTCTACTCCTTCCATATCCCTACCACACTCACAACTAACAGTTGGATTTTTACCTATCAAGTGTACAGTTTTATTTATTCCACTATGTCCAAGCCACAATCTTGTCATTACTACTTGTTCTTTTGTGATTTGTTCTTATTATTTCCATATTTCCCTACTTTCTTTTGTTTATGATATAAATGACGACCTTTAGTTCTTTCTTCCATAATTCTACTTCGTTTTAAAGACATCTTAGCTAACTGATCTGCTATATCATTCCTTTCTATATCTTTATGAGCAGGTATCCACATAAACCTAATCTCTCAATCTAAATATAACTTCATAAATTTCATATACTAACTCCATACAGCTTTCAGATGAAACATTTAAAATAGACATTAATGATGATAATGAATCTGAACATATAAGAACTTTTTCAATTTTATTTTGCTCCACCAACTGTAAGGCCATCAGTATCGCTAACATTTCCACTGTATACACAGCTACATTATCAGATGTTCTTCATTTTCTAAATACACCAAGTTCAGCAATAGCATAAACAAATTCTGTTTTATTTGAAAATGAATATTTTGAACCATCTGTATATATTATTGTGAAGGATTTATAACCACTCTTAATTCTGTCATTTACAAAATTTACCCAGTTATTAGCTTTATTAATCTGCATTTCTTTATAAACCTCTACATCTATGTTTGCATATGAAACAACCAAAATGGTGTAATTGGATAAGGCACCGCACACAGTATCTCTTTCCATGCATGTCTATTTCCCTAACAAATGTATCTGATGCCCAGGCAAAACAGTCTATTTTAGCTTTTCCAATCTCCCAACAAGGTTTTAGGACTCTTTCTGCTTGATTATTCTCCTCCTTATGTCCCTGCAAACTCAACCAATAATTCAACATTACTTGCTTTTGTCTTAAATATAAAGGAATCTCCCCCATTTCCACCTGCACTGCCAAAGATGGAGATGTCTTCATCGCACCAGAACATAAGCTCAAAGATTGATTCTGAATTATCTCTAAATTACTAATTGTAATTGTTTTTCGCAGCCTGACTATAAACTTCACACCCGTAATCCAACACTGATCTAATCAAGGAAACATTTTTTTTTATAAATTTTATTTGCACCCCGATCTAATCCTGATAACCACCTCATTATATTTCTAACTTTTTAAATTTCCCTTCAATATATATAACAGGATCACCCCATAAGATCTTGTAATAAAAAATGATTCCAAAACTTTTACATACTTTTTCATTTTTTATCCATACATAAATGACAACTTTAGTTCCTTCCTTCCACAATTGTTGCAATCCGGATTCATTTTGCTCCAAATGATTGATTTTATTTCAGATTTACAATATGCTATTTCCATAATTCTACTTCGTTTTAAAGACATCTTAGCTAAATGATCTGCTATATCATTCCCTTCTATATCTTTATGAGCACGTATCCACATGAACCTAATCTCTATTTGAATTTGGGTCAATCTAAATATAACTTCATAGATTTCATATACTATCTCTATACAGCTTTCAGATGAAACATTTAAAATAGACATTAATGATGATAATGAATCTGAACGTATAAGAACTTTTTCAATTTTATTTTGCTCTACCAACTGTAAGGCCATCAGTATCGCTAACATTTCCACTGCATACACAGCTACATTATCAGATGTTCTTCATTTTCTAAATACACCAAGTTCAGAAATAGCATAAGCAAATCCTGTTTTATTTGAAAATGAATATTTTGAACCATCTGTATATATAATTGTGAAGGATTTATAACCACTCTTAATTCTGTCATTTACAAAATTTACCCAGTTATTAGCTTTATTAATCTGCATTTCTTTATAAACCTCTACATCTATGTTTGCATATGAAACAACCAAAATGGTGTAATTGGATAAGGCACCGCTCACAGTATCTCTTTCCATGCATGTCTATTTCCCTAACAAATGTATCTGATGCCCATGCAAAACAGTCTATTTTAGCTTTTCCAATCTCCCAACAAGGTTTTAGGACTCTTGCTGCTTGATTATTCTCCTCCTTATGTCCCTGCAAACTCAACCAATAATTCAACATTACTTGCTTTTGTCTTAAATATAAAGGAATCTCCCCCATTTCCACCTGCACTGCCAAAGATGGAGATGTCTTCATCGCACCAGAACATAAGCTCAAAGATTGATTCTGAATTATCTCTAAATTACTAATTGTAATTGTTTTCGCAGCCTGACTATAAACTTCACACCCGTAATCCAACACTGATCTAATCAAGGAAACATTTTTTTTTATAAATTTTATTTGCACCCCGATCTAATCCTGATAACCACCTCATTATATTTCTAACTTTTTAAATTTCCCTTCAATATATATAACAGGATCACCCCATAAGATCTTGTAATAAAAAATGATTCCAAAACTTTTACATACTTTTTCATTTTTTATCCATACATTTTTTATTTGATGAATTTTTCTTCCTACTGAATACAACAGTCTTTGTTTTACCTACTGAGAATTGAACTCCCCAGTTATAAGCTCAATTTTCAACAGTATTTTGTATTTTCTCATATACTAAACTTAGATTTTTCCCTTTTTTAGACAAAGGCTCCGTCATCAGCAAATAAAGACTGCATAATATCCTGATCTACTTCTGTAAAAATGTCATTAATCATGATTGAGAATAATAAAGGACTGATAATACTTCCCTGTGGAGTTCCATTGTCAATTTTATATTTATCAGATCTGGTTACTCCCATATTTACCTGTATAACTTTATTAAGCAAAAAAATATTTAATCAAATTATAAGCCCTTCCTGTTATCCCCATTTTTATAGTTATTTGATAAATAAAAATGAGAAAGAATTATACATTAAATTATGATGCTGAACGAATTACAACATCTTAAATTATCTAAAAAGTGTGGTTAGCATCTACATCCTTATTTAGTAAATTAGATTGTGTTTTCTTTTGCAATAAATTTACTTTTGGAAAAAATAAATCCTTATAAACCATCTATGAACTTACTTTTAATTATATTGGGATGTAATAAAAAAGTCTTTATATTGAATGAAGCAGAGGCAGAACTCTGCAGAACCAGAACTTTGCAGAATCTTCCTTTTAAATCTCTTTAATATTCACTGATTCAGTCTTTCAGGTTGGTCAGAAGCTCCCTGATTTTTTCACACATTTTAGGGTCTTTGCATCTTTTCAAGGTCTTCACCAGCTCGTTGATGCTCGTCTGTCGATACTCTGATTCTACTGGAATCTTTGCCGCCATCATGTGGTACTCAATAGACCTGGAAGGATCATTTCTATTGAAGAATAAATTTTTTGCATAACAATTGTAAAGCATCTGTTCCTCTGCTGAATCCAGTTCTTTTCTATTCAGCATCTCTCTATAAATCTGGTCAGCTTTCTCTTTATCCGCCTTTGCATCCGCCTTTGCATATAAATTAGCTAGAATTATTTGATCTTTAAGAATAGATACACCATAGAGATCAATCTTCTCCTCCCAGAGACTAATGGCTCGTGTGACGATGTCGCTTTGACTACTGGGTGTGAAGCCTGGGGAAAGAACTTTATTCTTGTAGCACATGGCAGCAAATCTCTTTGCATAACGACTGTCAGGATATCTCATCAGGGCCTCATTGGCTACCTTAATAGCTTCATCTTTTGATATATAGTCCCTGTACAGTCGCCCTAAGTGGCTGAAGCCATTGTAACTGCTTGGAGTTCTTTCTAGGATCCTTTCAGCCAAAACACGAGCTTCTCCCCTTATTTGTTCTCCTTTTGCTGCTCGTGCCCTCAGATAAAGAGCAGCAACATACAAGTTTTCTGGATGTCGTTCAGTGGCAGATCTCAGTTTCTCAAAGACATCAGGAGGCATGTCTTCCATGTTGTCTAGGAAGGGATCTGCTGATAATATGGCCCAGCTGGTCTGCCATTCCACGTTGTCTGGCTGCATCGTCACGGCTCTCTGGAAGAGCTCTGCAGCCTGCAGCCTCTTTTCTTTGTCAAACTTCGAAAGGGTCCAGGCCTTCTCAGCACAGACCTCTGGGTAGAGTTCTTCCTCATTTGGAGCTGGGTATTCTCTGATTAAAGCTTCAACCTTTGACATGTAATCCTGACTCTTTTCATCTTCACCCATATGATGGTGTAGCCAGGCCAGATTCCCAAAGTTCACCTTCAACCAGGGACCTTCATCTGAGTTTTTAAGGCGTTGGAAGGTCTCAGTGGCTCGGCCGAAGATGTTCAGGGCCTCTTCAGAGGAGCCCAGCTTGTACTGGATGAACCCCTGCAGGTTGTAGATGTGACCCAGCCAGATATTTCCCTCCCCTGTGCCGATGTCCTCCAGAGTGTTCTGTATAACAGTAAGTCTGTGACTCCCAGGATTTAGGTTCCAGGTGAAATGGCACTGCAGGGCCTCCAGTTTGTTCTCCAGACTCTGAGCAGAACTGATGAGGCAATAAACATGACAGAAATTAACTTGCAGCAGTAGAAATGTCATGTGTTGTGTATCGAAGATTTTTTTTTAAGGAGAAAAAGTATTTGCCTTAATATTCTTGAATACTCAGATTTTCACTAAGGTGGTCTGAGCTAATAGGAAGCTACATTCAGAACTTAGAGGCACTAGAATACCTGAGAATGGGGTGTAGGTTCACCTTTCAGTAAGACAACAGCCCGGAACTAACAGCCAGAGATACAATGGATGGCTTAAATAAAAATGAATTAAGAGTGTTCTAGTCAAATTCCAAACCTAAATCCAACAAAGTAAAGGAAGGCATGTAAAGCCAAGCTTCTAAGTTCAATTAATTTCAGGTTCTGTTTAGTTTGGCTGTTGCTTCCTTTGCAGAACAGGAGTTGAAAATGAACACCATGTTTTTTAAAGATACCTTGTTGTGAAGAACAGCAGCTGAGATCAATAAGAACCTGGAGGATCATGTGGATTTTTTTCTTCTCAAAATAATCAACCTTAGGTTAGGGTTTATTTTAAGGGTTTAAATGTTAATTTTTTCCCAACTTAAAGTCTCTCAGTGGCTTCACTAAAAAGATTACAGAATTACACATATGAATCGGTGCTGGTTCAGTTACATAATTTTGTCTGACACATCAGCTTTAAAATGACGTCTGAACATAAACTGATTAGGTCTGTTGTCTCATTTTAACCCTGTAAATGGATTATTATCAAAGCTTAAATGATTAAAAACATCTGCATTTGAAAGCAGGAGAAACAGAAACTCACCTCATCTTTCAGGTGTTTTTTTTTTTGTCTCTGGTGGTTAAAGCCTTCTCAGATTCTGTCCTCATATATTCTGCCTTCCTTGAGGTGCAGCACCATAAAGATATCAAATCTCAGTTCTGCTGTTCATAATCTAAACTGGGAGGATTAAACTTTTGTTTCTCATTAAATAGAAACTCCCAGCAACATGTCACTAGCTTTATTGCTGAGACTCAGCAGGAAACAGGGAACTTCTTCAACTCACTACCTGAAGTCCATTTAAATGTAACAGTTTCTGTCTCGTAAAGGAACTGGGCTCATGTCTACAAAGAATCCTAATAGAAAAAGTAACTCAGAGTGAATTTATTTTAGAAAGAATAATGTAGAATTTATCAAATTGTAAGTTTTGCTTTTTTAATAATTTCACTCAGTTAAAGGGGAATACCGTTTTTTTTTACATCGGGCCCTTGATTTTACATTATTACATCATGTTCTTCAACTCGCTGCCCATAGGAAAACGTTACTTGGATTACAAAACCGAATATCTTTAGAACAGCTCCAAATGACACAAAACTCATTTGGGGATGAGTAGAACATGATGTAATAACATAAAATCAAGGGGCCAATTTAAAAAAAAACAGTGTTCCCCTTTAAGATGAAAGGCCATCTTAGGCCTTTGGGAAGCATCAAATGCTTAGAAATTTTAAGAGTAGTGTGGAGGACATCAACTGTCTGATTTAAAGAAGAAAGGGAACAAAGAGCTTTTTGCTTGATCTATCCAATATTGAAGTAAATTTCTTTTTTATAACAATCATCCAGTTATTATGAAGAGAAGATATACTTTTCATTCCTGTAGTGGGAAATTAATGAGTTTTGGGGCAATGAAAGGTTAAAGGTTCACCTTTAATAATATAATTTTTGGTTTATGATAAATAAACAATTGGAAAAACCTGGACATTCATATGTTTATGAATAAAAAAGGGAAAAATTTACATACAACAAAGTTATATGGAAATTCGGCATCATCAGAAAACTATAAAATTCTTAATATTGTAAAAAAGTCACATAAATACACTATAGCACCACTGACGTGAAGTCTTTTCTCTGTGTTTGTAACACCAAGACTATTCTTTGGCCCTGATACCCGATGTCTGGCTGTCCAGTATTCACAGATACCGATACATACCGATACCATCTATGTGAAATTAATGTGTGTGTGTGTGTGTGTGTGTGTGTGTGTGTGTGTGTGGGTGTGTGTGTGTGTGTGTGTGTGTGTGTGTGTGTGTGTGTGTGTGTGTGTGTGTATATGAAGAACTGCATACTACTTGGATGTAAAATAATTGCCATCAAGGCTTTGTCAAGCTGCTGCCTACCTTTGTCAAGTAGGAAAAAGACTAATACAAAGTGAATCCAATAAAACTTTTTATTTCCTACCTGGAATGGGTGACAATAGTGCCAATTTGGCACTCAAAGTGGTATCGGTGCCCTATTTGTTGGTACTCGCCGATACCACCATTTTAGTGCTGGATCGGGCCGCCGTCCGATGCTGGTTTTGGTATCGGTGCAACACTAGTAACAACCAAGAGATCCATAGTAAAGTATCCAAATTAAAATAAATAAGCTTAACTGTTTGTTGCCAACTTTCTTTGGATTCTCTATTCAAGATGTGTGGATTTGTTGCAGCCATGTCCAGTAGGTTGTAAAACTCAGTTATGGACTTTCTGTGTGATCCTTCATGCATCAAAATTTGTAAAATTTTGGTTCACAACATCAACAATGCGTTTAAAATGCTTGTATTGAACAGCGTAGTTTGGTTTGCTTTCTGTTTCCATTATTTCTACTTTCAGATCGATGGCTCTTAGAAGATGAACAGATTTATTTTTCTTTGTTGCATAAACCGTCCACATGGAAGTTTAGAGATGGAAATATCTTTGTGGAAATACAACCGGCAGTCCAAGGTTTCCTCTTCAGTTGCTGGTATCTCCAACCATTTCTGTTGATTGTGCCAAGCAGATATTTTATGCCGAAGTCTGTTAGCCAAAGACAGAAAGGTGAAGAAATTGTCCACAAACACAGTCATTCTGTGTTTTATAAATCATTCAAGGGATGGCATCATACATATGTTTTGTCCAGATGTGCTGCAATCCAAAACTTCTGCCGAAAGGGACAACAACTCTTTGACGTATATAACTCCTCTTCATTTTCCTTTGTGACTATGTAAAGGTGAATCTTTTACCTCAAATTGAAAGACTAATAATTAGACTGCTTGATTAGAGATTAGGTGATTAGAGAATAAATCCACAAATCAACAAAAGGAAAAAAATCAATCAGTAATTGCTTCAATCAGACTTCAGCCAAACTGTCAGAAACAAACAAAAAAAGAAAAATCTTCTTTTGACTGCTCGACAGGACTTTGACGAATTAGTTAAGAGAAAAGCAAGGCGATGTCATTCCTGCCTTAGTTCTGATGGAGTCGCAACAGTCCTTCTGTCTTATTTTTTTTCTTCCCACTCTGTTGCCCCAAACCTTGCTGTGGAAAAACTGAGCCTGGATGAGAAGGACACAGCTCCTTTATCTTCTGAAGCACGGCATATTTCAAAAAAACTTTTTTGTCTCTGCTAATAGAAGGCTTGGGAATTTTGCAAAACTATATAAGGCGCTGGAAATGTCTTCTGGCCTCATTTATAGGCAACCTGAGTAGTTTGCTTGCAATACACACTTCATTGCTCGGAAGAGCATGTGGTCCATTTATGTGCCCAGTCTGCTCCAACTGTTAACATTTCCTAACTACTGACTCACTTATAATAATTGTGGCAACAATTATTAAGTATTTCAAGTGTCAGTCATTATACTTACTTACATACTAGAATGATGGTGGCAGACTTAAAGCCACTATCATTCCAGTCCCAAAAAGGCCTCAGGTCACCTCACTTAATGACTACCGGCCTGTCGCACTGACTTCCATCATGATGAAATGTTTTGAAAAGCTTGTTTAAGAACACATTGTTTCCAGTCTCCCCCCACTAACATTCAACCCATTTGTTAAAGACAGGCTCTGTGTATGCACCTTGACGCATCTCTCCGGTTCTTTTCCCTGAAAAGAGATCAGTCGGGACAAAATCTTTAAATAACACTTCATAACTTATATGTATTAAATAACCAGAAGACATGACAACAGGTTGGGATATAAATTGTAATCTTACTCAGATCAGAGAAATTGCTTAGGGCCGGATCTATCAAAGGTTTGCGTGTATAAAAACGTGAGCTATTTCACTGCGCACGCTAAAAATTGTACAAACTGATCTATCAACAGCGTGCTAAAAGGATTTGGTCTTTAAAACGTGCTAAATAGTGCCTCTTATCCATTTAGTACTTTTTCTGCAATGCATATGCAATATGGGGCGTTTACACGCAAAAGTGCGTCTTGTGGTAGGAGAACATGTAAATATATTAATTTAGCACTCGCAAAGTGATTTATCAAACCTGAAAGCAATTTTACTAACGGTATCTGACTCTATATTTAACACGTTTCAAAAGAAGGTGCAAACGGTCTGTATGCGTAATTGCGCACACATGGCAGCGGTTATTGTCGCAAGAAGGAGACATCGAAATGAAGCAAGGAGACGCAGAGAACTCATTTTTTCACTCCGTGTGAATATTTTTGCAATGAACGAGGAAACGATCATCAAAACATATCTTTTATCCAGCATTGCCATTTTGGAGCTGTTGGGGGAACTCCGAATGGATTTGGAGCCAGCCACAAGGAGGACCCACGCAATACCAGATATCACAAAACTCCTTGCAACATTGCACTTTTTTGCATCTGGGATCTCCCAATCTCGTTTTTCAGAAGTGCTGTCCGACGTTCTAAATGCCATGTCACCCTGACGCCCTAACAGAGAGAACCCCGACCTCTGCGCCTGTGGAGCAACATGCCAATGCTGCGGGGATGCGTAGGCACAGTCATCTCATCCACAGTCACTTCTTGTGAGCCATTTGGTATGTGCATTTTTCTACAGGCCAATACAAAACACCTGTTTTTTTGTGTGTGTGTTTTTTTTACTGCAGTGAAGTAGAAATTCAGCCATATACCACCTTAGGGAATAAAGGTTGCCAAAGTTTTTATTTATATATATATATATATATATATATATATATATATATATATATATATATATATATATATATATATATATATATACATATATATATGGGAGTGTCACTGTAAGATTAAAATTTCTTTATGCACTAGTTTGCAAAAACTACAAACTACTTTGCGGCAAACCACAAAATGCGCAAAACCATCATTTAAATAGGGCGTCTCCAACAGTTTTGCACCTGCCACCAGTTACGCAATCGTTCTTGTTAAATCACCCGCAAACCATGGTTCAGCCCCCCGCGCAAAATTCCAGTTTGCGAGCGCAAATTACTGCACGCAAAATTGGATCTTGATAAATCCGGCCCTTAGAGTTTTCAGAATGGCAGCTGCTCACCTCGGGGCTCACCTCTCAGGAAGTGGCCCCAAGTAACAGTTAAGAAAGGCTTTTTTTACATCTCCAGTCTGCCACATTATCTTATTTTACATCATACACATTAGCAAATGATTAGACATCATGGCTCCAGCCTTATCAAAATATTACACTTAGCTGAAGGACACCGCTCTCGTCTGTATCCAGACAGAGGCACTGTCTGTATTAGATTAACTATTTCGAAAACATCTATTCTGACATGAAAAAAGCAGCCAATACCAAGGTGTAATAAACAGACACACCTTTAATGATAATTATCCTAACAGACTTCATACAAAATATGTAATGTGATGTGCCTATTATTTACCATAATTTACAGTAATATTCTGATGCTATGAAAGCGTGTGTGTGTCAAAGTGATGACCTTACCTTAATTTTAGGTCTTAAGCCCCCTGAAAATGAAAACATCATCTTCCTTCAATGGTTTAGCGCACATATTGTTTACATTCTGGCCGGTCTAACTAGGGAGTACCGATACGGCGGCTGGTGACTTCACAGCACCTTGTACTTCCAACAGCCTATCAACAATCCAGTGATGGCGAGATGGAGCGGGAACCCCACAAATTATATATATTGTATGAAACTGTGTTATGTCAAACTGGTCCTATAGTCACTCTATTACAGTAATATAATCAAAGTAATTTCACCCTGAGATTATTAAAGTATCTATGATTCTGATTCCTGGTTGATGGGACAGGTGTTGTGAATGAAACGGTGCCCAGCTTGAAAGAGCTGCTGTGTGTCGCTGAATGTGTGCATTGATGACTGAAAGACATCTTCTGCCTCCATTAATCTGTTTACTACAGTGTGTGGAATTCATGTTAATGTGTATTGGAAGAGGTTTCAATTAGTGGTAAAAATTGCAGTCCTTAAATTACAGGCAAACCCATTTAAAGAGTAACAGATAAATACCTTTAGATAAATCAAACTTCACCACCATTAAAACAACTGTTTTAATTAATTTCATATGGAACTATTCACATACTTGGAGTATATTAAACTGAACTTCCAATTTTCACCACTGTTCGGCGCCATTCGCCATTTCCTCTGATCACGGAGCAGTCGGCTTGCTTGGACTTGCAATGAATCCTGGGATATCCAAGGATAGAGAGGATACATCAGACGCATCCTTCAAATCGGGGGCAAAAAGACTGATGCATTTCTAGGCTGCATAACGAGGAGTCTTGGAATCCAACCAGACCTCGCCACCGCACTATGACATAATCGTCCTCCGAAGGCCAGATTCGGAGGACGATTATGTCATAGTGCGGTGGCGGTAGCTAATGAATTCCAACAGAGCATAAATGTCCAAAGCTTCAAATCAAATGTCCAGATACGGTCAAAGGTCAAGAATCACAAACAAGCTTTATTTTAATTATAAACTTATACCAACAACTGTTTTTTGGGGTGTGTTTCTATAAGCTGATTTCATTGTCTCAGCAAACAAAAATGAGCCTGTTTTTTTTAAATAGATTCGAAATTGACTTGACTTTTTTACATCTAAACAAATAAAGATAATTTCTTACCACACAGGAAAAGATATGAGGTAAAATCATCTTAAAATGCCACAAACAAATTACATCTGACATAAACTCAGAGACATCAATGTAATTTAACTTTTATGTCATTTTTTATTTTTTATGAAAAAACGTGAAATATGTATAATCAGATTTAATATAAGCTTAATAACATTGACCATTCTTAAGCTAAACTTTAGGTCATAAGCCAAGTTCACTAATGTTCCCCCATTGATACATTTCTTAATTTATATCAAAAATGATCTGATTAAGCTTTCATCATGCTATTTAATAATTGAAGGGATAAAGAGTTATAAATTAAATTATGATGCTGAACGAATTTCAACATCTTAAATTATCTAAAAAGTGTGGTTAGGATCTACATCCTTTTTTAGTAAATTAGATTATGTGTTTTCGTTACAATAAATTTACTTTTTGAAAAAAATAAATCCTTATAAACCATTTATGAACTTACTTTTAATTATATTCTGATTTAATAAACAGGTTTTATAATGAATGAGCCTGGGGCTTAACTCTGCAGAACCAGAACTCTGTAGAATCTTCCTTTTAAATCTCTTTAATATTCACTGATTCAGACTTTCAGGTTGGTCAGAAGCTTCCTGATTTTTTCACACATTTTTTCATTTTTGCTTCTTTTCAAGGTCTTCACCAACTCGTTGATGCTTGTCTGTCGATACTCTGATTCTACTGGAATCTTTGCCGCCATCATGTGGTACTCAGTGGACCTATAATTATCTTTTCTAATGTAGAATAAATATTTAGCATGACAGTTGTAAAGCATCTGTTCCTCTGCTAAATCCAGTTTTTTTTTTGTTCAACATCTCTCTATAAATCTGTTCAGCTTTCTTTTTATCCACCTGTGCATATAAATTAGCTAGATTTATTTGATCTTTAAGGTTAGATTCACCATAGAGATCAATATTCTCCTCCCAGAGACTAATGGCTCGTGTGACGATGCCGCTTTGACTACTGGGTTTGAAGTCTGGGGAAAGGACTTTATTCCTGTAGCAGATGGCAGCAAATCTCTTTGCATAACGACTGTCAGGATATCTCCTCATGGCCTTTTTGGCTACCTTAATAGCGTCATCTTTTGATATATAGTCCCTGTACAGTCGCCCTAAGTGGCTGAAGCCATTGTAACTGCTTGGAAATCTTTCTAGGATCCTTTCAGCCAATCTTTGAGCTTTATCTTGAATTTGTTCTCCTTTTGCAGCTCGTGCCCTCAGATAAAGAGCAGCAACATACAAGTTTTCTGGATCTCGTTCAGTGGCTGATCTCAGTTTCTCAAAGACTTCGGGAGGCATGTCTTCCATGTTGTCTAGGAAGGGATCTGCTGATAATATGGCCCAGCTGGTCTGCCATTCCACGTTGTCTGGCTGCATCGTCACGGCTCTCTGGAAGAGCTCTGCAGCCTGCAGCCTCTTTTCTTTGTCAAACCTCGAAAGGGTCCAGGCCTTCTCAGCACAGACCTCTGGGTAGAGTTCTTCCTCAGGTGGAGCTGGGTATTCTCTGATTAAAGCTTCAACCTTTGACATGTAATCCTGACTCTTTTCATCTTCACCCATACGATGGTGCAGCCAAGCCAGATTACCAAAGTTCACCTTCAACCAGGGACCTTCATCTGAGTTTTTAAGGCGTTGGAAGGTCTCAGTGGCTCGGCCGAAGATGTTCAGGGCCTCTTCAGAGGAGCCTAGCTTGTACTGGATGAACCCCTGCAGGTTGTAGATGTGACCCAGCCAGATATTTCCCTCCCCTGTGCCGATGTCCTCCAACGTCTTCTGTATAACAGTAAGGCTGTGACTCCCATGATTTAGGTTCCAGGTGAAATGGCACTGCAGGGCCTCCAGTTTGTTCTTCAGACTCTGAGCAGAACTGATGAGACAGTAAACATGACAGAAATTAACTTGCAGCAGTAGAAATTTTTGGAAAAAATATTTGCCTTAATATTCTTGAATACTCAGATTTTCTTAGAGGCACTAGAATACCTGAGAATTGGGTGTAGGTTTACCTTTCAGTAAGACAACAGCCCGGAACTAACAGCCAGAGATACAATGGATGGCTTAAATAAAAATAAATTAAGAGTGTTCTAGTCAAAGTCCAAACCTAAATCCAACAAAGTAAAGGAAGGCGTGTAAAGCCAAGCTTCTAAGTTCAATCAATTTCAGGTTATCTTTGGTGTGCTGTTGCTTCCTTTGCATAACAGGAGTTGGAAATGAACACCACGTTTCTGAAGATTGTTAGGGTTCTGTTTGTTTGGAATGTTTTTGTGTTTTCTTTTTAGGTTCTCCTCCTACCCACTAGATGGTGCCCTTTTTCCTGTTTGGCCTGGAGGGCCTCTTCCGGTTTCCCCCCAACACCAGCAGCTCGTTGGGTCATCACCAGAGGAGTATTTGAGCAGCGGGCTGTCACCATCTCGAAGCCAGAGTGCTTGCCAGTATTGGGTACTCTAGCCTCACTAAGTTTAGCTGAGTCTAACCTTTGAGTCTTTGCCTCTCTGAGTCTAAGGTTTTTTTTTTTACCTTTTTGTCTCTTTGTGTTCTCCGGCAGGATAACCCCCGATCCGCTGGATAAGACTGGTCCTTCTCCCCTTGGAAGGAAATATTCGTCTCACGCTGAGCAAGGGGAAACCTTCACCAGATCCGTTCATGTCCTCCTCAAGAAAGTCGGTCCGCTCCGCTGCTCCTCTGGACGCACCATTAGTCTGCTTGTCCGCCCTCCAACAAGCAGAGATGGCAAAAGTACAGAGTAAAAGTACAGATACTTATGTTAAAAATACTCTGGTAAAAGTGGAAGTACTGATTAAACTTCGTTACTCAAGTAAAAGTAACAAAGTACAGGCTTGTAAATTTACTTAAAGTATAAAAGTAAAAGTAGAAACCACTTTTTTCATGCCGTTGCCTACATTTTAAATGGATGTCTGCCAATAGGACTAGATCTCTGTTGTGTTCATTTTCAATCATCTTCTCGTCCATACTACTATGCTAACGCCACCGCCACCAGGCTGCAATGATTTGCCACGAATAAATACCGCCAAATTTGTCGATTCATCTTGTAGTGGTGCGTCAAATGCAACGTAGATTCCCATCCAATTAGAATGAATTTGGTATTGATGACATGAAAAATAATAACGGTAACTCCATTGAAATGATTCAAAACTAAAGTAATGAGCCAATTTTTTAAAATGTAAGGAGTAGAAGTAAAAAGTCGCCATAAAAATAAGTAGTAAAGTAAAGTAAAAATATCAGAAAAATCTACTTGAGTACAGTAACGAAGTATTTGTACTTCATTACTTCCCATCTCTGCCAACAAGTAACCATCATCTCTGGATCGATCCAGAACCATACTACGTGAATCAAAACTGTTCCATTCATCTCCTTAGATCAATTTCCCTATGGACTTTGAAATCATCACTGTGATCTCCCCCTAGAGTTTCCGGTTACGGTTCACCTGACCGCAGGATTCCCCCCATCTGAGAATAACATGTTTTCTCTATCTCTCTGAGTTTTGTAAACCTCACCAATAAACTATTAACTTTTTCCAAGCCTCTGAGGGGTTTTCTGCATGTGGGTTAGATCTTTGAGACCCATCATGACAAAGATGGTTGTGAAGAGCAGCAGCTGAGATCAATAAGAACCTGGAGGATCATGTGGAATTTTTTCTTCTCAAAACAATCAACCTTAGGTTATGGTTTATTTTAAAGGTTTAAATGTTATTTTTTTCCCCATTTAAAGTCTCTTAGTGGCTTCACTAAAAGGATTCCAGAATCCAACATAGGAATTGGTGCTGGTTCAGTTACATAATTGTGTCTGACACATCAGCTTCAGAATAACTTCTGAACATAAACCGATTAGGTCTGTTGTCTCATTTTAACCCTGTAAACGGATTATTATCGAAGCTTGAATAATTAAAAATATCTGCATTTAAAGCAGCAGAAAGAGAAACTCACCTCATCTTTTAGGTGCTTTTTTGTCTCTGGTGGTTAAAACCTTCTCAGATTCTGTCCTCATATATTCTGCCTTCCTTGAGGTGCAGCACCATAAAGATATCAAATCTCAGTTCTGCTGTTCATAATCTAAACTGGGAGGATTAAACTTTTGTTTCTCATTAAATAGAAACTCCCAGCAACATGTCAATTCATTCAAGGAGGTCAAACCTTCACTGAAAAACTGAACAACAAAACCAACACAGAAATGTTATTTATCAGAGTTCTGATCAGATTATGTCATCTGGTCAAGTTTTTACGACTTTATAAGTAGAGAAATTACTGCTATTGTATAACACCAGCTTTATTGCTGAGACCCAGCAGGAAACAGGGAACTTCTTCAACTCACCACTTAAAGTCCATTTAAATGTATGAGTTTCTGTCTCTTAAAGAAACTGGGCTCATGTTTACAAAGAATCCTAATACAAAAAAGTAACTCAGAGTGAATTTATTTTAGAAAGAATAATGTAGAATTTATCAAATTGTAAGGTTTGCCTTTTTAATAATTTCACTCAGTTAAAGGGGAACACTGTTTTTTTTACATTGGGCCCTTGATTTAACGTTATTACATCATGTTCTACTTACCCATATTAGTTGTGTGTCGTTTAGAGCTGTTCTGAATATATTCTGTTAGGTTATATCCAAGTAACGTCTTCTTATAGGCAACGACTTGAAGGCACAAACTAAACTGTTCATAAGTTATCATTTATGGTACGCCAGCATTCATAACATGTAGGTGAATCCCCCAGACATCCGCGGTTATATTTTTTATATTTATATTTTTTTTAAACAAAGCGGAGTGTGTATGACGTCATGATGGTGGCAGACTTGAAGCCACTATCATTCCGGTCCCAAAAAGGCCTCAGGTCACCTCACTTAATGACTACCGGCCTGTCGCACTGACTCCCATCATGATGAAATGCTTTGAAAAGCTTGTTTAAGAGCACATTGTTTCCAGTCTCCCCCCCATCATTCAACACGTTTGTTAAAGATAGGCTCTGTGTATGCACCTTGACGCATCTCTCCGGTTCTTTTCCCTGAAAAGAGATCACTTGGGACAAAATTATTAAATTACACTTCATAACTTATATGTATTAAATAACCAGAAGACATGACAACAAATTTTGATATAGATTGTATTCTTACTGAGATCAGAGAAATTGCTTAGAGTTTTCAGAATGACAGCTGCTCACCTCGGGCTCACCTCTCAGGAAGTGGCCCCAATTAACAGTTAAAAAGGCATGTTATACATCTCCAGTCTGCCACATTATCTTATTTTACATCATACACGTTAGCAGATGATTAGACATCATGGCTCCAGCCTTATCAAAATATTAAACTTAGCTGAAGGACACCGCTCTCATTCCATTTTCTAAATCTTTGCCACATACAGAATGAAGTTTATAGCTGTAAATCCAGACAGAGGAACTGTCTTAATTAGATTTAACTATTTCGGAAACATCAGTTCTGACATGAAAAAAGCAGCCAATACCCAGGTGTAATAAACAGACACATCTTCAATGATAATTATCCTAACAGACTTCATAGAGAATATGTAATGTGATGTGCCTATTATTTTTACCATAAATTACAGTAATATTCTAATGCTATGAAAGCAAGTGTCTGTCAAAGTGATGACCTTACCTTGGTTTTAAGTCTTAAGCCCCCTGAAAATGAGAACATCATCATCATTCGATGGTGTAGCGCACGTATTGTTTACATTCCGACCGGTCTGACTAGGGAGTACCGATTTGGCGGCTGGTGACTTCACAGCACCTTGCCTATCAACAATCCAGTGAATAAATAGAGGTCAGTGGTTGATACTTGGATACTTTTGGAATCTCTACTACCATCATGTGGTTCTCAATAGACCCATGACTATCATTGCTATGGAAGTACATATTCTAGAATAACAAGTATAGAGCATCTGTTAAAAAAATAAAATAAAATATATATATATATATATATATATATATATATATATATATATATATTATACCTTTACATGTATTCATTTATTTATATACACTACTCAAAAAAATTAAAGGAAGACTTTCTAATATAGCATCAAGTAAATTAAACTTCTGGGATACTGTATGGTCAGATAAATAGCAGAGGGGGTTGTTAATCAGTTTCAGCCGCTTTGGTGTTCATGAAATTAACAGCAGGTGCACTAGAGGGGCAACAACAAGACGACCATCAAAACAAGAATGGTTTACAGGTGGAGGCCACTGACATTTTTCCCCTTCTCATCTTTTGTGATTCTTTTTTACAAGTTTTGCATTCTGCTAGGGTCACTGTCACTACTGTTAGAATGAGGCGCTACCTGGACCCTACAGAGGTTGCACAGGCAGTCCAACTCCTTCAGGATGGCACATCAATACATGCCATTGCCAGAAGGTCTGCTGTGTCTCCCAGCACAATCTCAAGAGCATGGAGGAGATTCCAGGAGACAGGCAGTTACTCCAGGAGAGCTGGACAGGGCCGTAAAGGTCTACAACCCATGAGCAGAACCAGTATCTGCTCCTTTGTGCAAGGAGGAGCAGGAGGAGCACTGCCAGAGCCCTACAAAATGACCTCCAGCAGGCCACTGGTGTGAATGTCTCTGACCAAACAATCAGAAACAGACTTCACAAGGGTGGCCTGAGGGCACGACATCCTCTAGTGGGCCCTCTGTTCTGCTAGCACCGTGGAGCTCAATTGGTATTTGCCACAGAACGCGGGAATTGGCAAATCTGCCACTGGCGCCCTGTGCTTTTCACAGATTAGAACAGGTTCACCATGAGCACATTTGACAGATGTGAAAGGGTCTTGAGGAGCTGTGGAGAACATTATGAAGCCTGTAACATCGTTCAGCATGGCCGGTTTCGGTGGTTGGTCAGTGATGGTCTGGGGGGGCACATCCATGGAGGGACGCACAGACCTATACAGGCTAGACAATGGCACCCTGACTGCCATTAGGAATTGGGATGAAATCCTTGCACCCATTGTCAGACCCTATGCAGGTGCAGTGGGTCCTGGGTTCCTCCTGGTGGGGAGGAACCCAGGACCCAATGCCTCATGTGGCGAGAGTATGCAGGCAGTTCCTGTAGGATGAAGGAATTGATACCATTGATTGGACCCCACGCCTGACCTAAATCCAATAGAAAACCTCTTGGACATTATGTTTCGATTCATCCAACGCCACCAGGTTGCAACTCTGACCGTCCAGGAGCTCAGTGATGCCTTGGTCCCGATCTGGGAGGAGATACCCCAGGATGCCATCCCTCGTCTCATTAGGAGCATGCCCTGATGTTGTCAGGCATGCATACACACACGTGGGGACCATAGAGATTACTGAATACCATTTTGAGTTGCTGCAATGAAATTTCAGCAAAATGGACTAGCATGCCGCATTATTTTCTCACTGTAATTTTTGGGGTGTCCTTGAATTTAGCCCTATGTAGGCTGATAATTTTCATTTCCATCAAATGATGTGGCATCCTTTTTTTCCTAACACTTCACCCAGTCCATAAAGTATAATAAACAGCATGATTTTTTTTGCCCCATTGAGATCTGATGTATTTTCAAAGTGTTCCTTTAATTTTTTTGAGCAGTGTATGTATGTATGTATGTATGCGTTAGAGACTGACACGGGAGTGGATTCTCACTCCTGTCCCGTCCCACTCCCACAGAAAAAAAATGGTGTCCCGTCCCGATCCCGGGCCAGAGTAGAAATCTAAATCCTGTCCCGTCCCACTCCTGGTGAAATTACTCCCACTCCCATCCCGCTCCCATTCAGAATGACTCCCACTCCTGCACCACTCCCATTCTTGTTGTTTTTGAGCGCGGGTGAAAAACTCAGAGCGGAAGTTACTATTGGTTTGCTCCCGCTCCCGTCTGCTCCCGTTAATGTTTAATCCTGTACCGTCCCAATCCCGTGATCGTTACTAATACTGACTCCCATCCCACGGGAATCCCGTGACCCATGGGATTCCCGAAAAAATGTCAGTCTCTAGTATGCGTGTAGCTGTGTGTGCGTGAAACAGAGTCAGATTTTCTGCCAGACCTGCCGATGCAGATATAACCTCTAGAGCAGGGGTCTTCAATGTATTTCTGATTCTGATTCCTGGTTTATTGGACGGGTGTTGTGAATGAACCGGTGCCCAGCTTGGAAGAGCTCCTGTGTGTTGTTGAATGTGTGCATTGATGACTGAAAGACATCTCCTGCCTCCATTTATCTGTTTACTACAGTGTGTTAAATTCATGTTAATGTGTATTTAAAGACATTTCAATTAGTGGAAAAAATTGCAGGGGTGAATATAAAAAAAAAGTCTAATCAACCAAAACTTTCGCAACCCCCATGCAGTACCTCCATTAACCCCCTAAGGATCGTGGAGCCCCTGTTGAAGACCTCTGCTCTAGAGAACATATACTGTTTTATAGATTAGAATGAAGGTATCTTCTAGATGTGCCTGAAGTTTTTCAGAGACAACCCATTGGAGAGAATAGAATAAACCCTTTAAATAAACTCTTTTTCTGCCTATAGGATTCCAGTCTCTTTGCCATTCAGACCTTATGGCTGGAGGACCTATTGCTAGATCAGAAAACCAAGAATTGCACTTCTATTTTTAGATCTAAAAGGGAGCTACACTATATTGCCAAAAGTATTTGCTCACATGCCTTGACTCACATATGAGCTTAAGTGACATCCCGTTCCTAATCCATAGGGTTCAATATGACGTCGGTCCACCCTTTGCAGCTAGAACAGCTTCAACTCTTCTGGGAAGGCTGTCCACAAGGTTTAGGAGTGTGTTTATGGGAATTTTTGACCATTCTTCCAGAAGCGCATTTGTGAGGTCGCACACTGATGTTGGACGAGAAGGCCTGGCTCTTAGTCTCCGCTCTAATTCATCCCAAAGGTGTTCTATCGGGTTGAGGTCAGGACTCTGTGCAGGCCAGTCAAGTTCATCCACACCAGACTCTGTCATCCATGTCTTTATGGACCTTGCTTTGTGCACTGGTGCACAGTCATGTTGGAAGAGGAAGGGGCCAGCTCCAAACTGTTCCCACAAAGTTGGGAGCATGGAATTGTCCAAAATGTCTTGGTATGCTGAAGCATTCAGAGTTCCTTTCACTGGAACTAAGGGGCCAAGCCCAGCTCCTGAAAAACAACCCCACACCATAATCCCCCCTCCACCAAACTTTACACTTGGCACAATGCAGTCAGACAAGTACCGTTCTCCTGGCAACCGCCAAACCCAGACCCGTCCATCAGATTGCCAGATGGAGAAGCGCGATTCGTCACTCCAGAGAACGCGTCTCCACTGCTCTAGAGTCCAGTGGCGGCGTGCTTTACACCACCGCATCCGACGCTTTGCATTGCACTTGGTGATGTATGGCTTGGATGCAGCTGCTCGACCATGGAAACCCATTCCATGAAGCTCTCTGCGCACTGTTCTTGAGCTAATCTGAAGGCCACATGAAGTTTGGAGGTCTGTAGTGATTGACTCTGCAGAAAGTTGGCGACCTCTTCGCACTATGCGCTTCAGCATCCGCTGACCCCGCTCCGTCAGTTTACGTGGCCTACCACTTCGTGGCTGAGTTGCTGTCGTTCCCAAACACTTCCATTTTCTTATAATACAGCTGACAGTTGACTGTGGAATATTTAGGAGCGAGGAAATTTCACGACTGGATTTGTTGCACAGGTGGCATCCTATCACAGTTCCACGCTGGAATTCACTGAGCTCCTGAGAGCGACCCATTCTTTCACAAATGTTTGTAAAAACAGTCTGCATGCCTAGGTGCTTGAATTTATACACCTGTGGCCATGGAAGTGATTGGAACACCTGATTCCAATAATTTGGATGGGTGAGCAAATACTTTTGGCAATATAGTGTATGTCATGCTATAAGCCATGATATACATTTTCAAACAATGGTGAAAATGGATGCATGTTGCTTTGCAGACCAGAAGCTGCATGCCCCTTTCAAGACACTCACAAAAGGACAGCGTCAGGTGCCATGTGGGGCCTTCTGCTGCGCCGGCTGTAAAGGCTTGAGACCCACCCTCACTCTCTTTCTTAGTAGAAATGGCCAAGGCACTGGCTGCCCTAAACATCGCTAAAAATTATCTCATCATTCCTCAAAAGAATTATCAACAGAGGTACCAGTTTGGCAAAATATAGGAAACCATTTCCAGCTAAACCATTTTGGTTTTTGATTAATTCTGATGATCAAAAACTAAAATTTTTCCAAACACAAAACCCACTTTTCTTCTATGTGTAAATAGTAACTATTTAATGTAGCTGAGTGTTACTTGTTTTAATTAAGTTTTTTTTTTTTTTTACCTAAAGTAAGTTTCACCTGGAATTTTATTTTTATTAATAAATAATATTTTGGGTGGAAGTTGTTGTGAATGTATTCCTTATGTGTGCAGAGTCAGGATTTGAGCTTGAATCCCACTTTATCCTTTGCTCTAACTTACAGCCAGTTGTATGTGTGTCAATATATTAAAGAACAAATTTATTTCATTAGATACAAAATAACATGAAGTCACAACAATGATTAACTGAATAACCTTTAAACATCTCTGATGGTGTCGGTTTAGTCAGATGATTAGGGTGATGACTCACCTGGGAGTCATCACCCTAATCAGCAGTTGCAGCCATTTAAGGACAGACCTCCACCTGCACAGCGTCAGAATGTTGGCTACTCCAAGTGGTAACACATTCAGGCCATTTGTTTAAACACTCCTAACCTGCTTTTTGTTTGTGTTTTGTTTTTCTCTCTCTTTCATCTAGTTATTCTTCCTGCCTGAACCGGTTCCCCAACCTTGGATTCCCTGGCTCTGTCTCAACACGATTACTTGGATCATCCCAAATAAACCCACCAAGCTTTAGCATCAGCATTAGAATAATGAGCTGATAAATGCTTTTAAAAAGAGCTCTAAACAGAAACCTGTCTAGTTCTGTTGTCTGTTAACCCAGAGTACAGATTAATGATAAAGCTGGAATAGATGAAAATCTGTGTAAAAGCAACAGAGAGAGAGAGACTCACTTCATCGTCCAGCTTTTTGGCATCTTTGATAATAAAAAATATATATTCTCTTTTCATGAAGGTGTAGCATCATAAAGATATCTAGCACTGTCCTGGTGGTAATTACCTCAAGCAGACAGTTTCAATTCCCTTTTCCTATTAAATGGAAACTCCCAGCATTATTATTTCCAACGAGGAGATCAAACATTAGATGACACATTAATTCAAACCCTAAACTGACCCAGAAAGATATGAATGTATTGCTTATTATCAGATATGTTAGTCTTTTCATTGTTTTATGTCTTTATGAGTATGTGAGGAAAAAGTGTGATATGACATGTATTGCTGGGCTTCACCAGGAAACAGTGAACTGCTGCAATTCACCAGTTTTATTGAGAAACTGATTTCTACCTATGCTTGCTGATGGTCTGAGTCTTTATCTCTGTTCATTTTGGGCAATGTAGTAGAATAATAGTAGAATTCTTAATACATCATCTTGACAAAAATATATATATTTTAATATTATAAATTTTTATGTAAATAAAAAAGAAACTGAAAGGACAGATATTTCAAAAAATTCATAATGACTAAAAAAGTAATGATAGAATGGCAAAATTATTAGTATTATATTAATATTAGATTATCTGAAACTGAATATTTTCATAGCATTACTACTGTTTTCTATATTTCAATCTGAAAAACACAAAGAGAAAGACAATTAGGAGAAATTTATTGATACAATTACTTTGTCTTTGGTGCTCAGACCTCGGCAGGAAACATGGCGCTTAATTTTGATAGACATGCATGAACAGGAGCAAAGAATAGGGCTGTCCCCCCCACCCCAGTCTGTAGATTGCTGGTTAGCGAGACGGTATGCTGAACTTTATGGGGAGATCCAGTGGATTGCGTGAGCTGATACTAGAGCTTCACTCAGGGACCTGGAAGATGGAAGTCCAGTTTGGATAACATAGGTTGAGAGAACCTGTGCATGATGAGCAAGCATGAAGCGACAGTGGAGAGGAAAAACTCCCCGTTGGTAAGAAACCTCTGGCAGAACCAGGCTCAACATGGCGGTCTCCTGCCAGGCCGGCTGACATGAGACAGGGAACGCAGTAAGAGTCTGGGAAGAATGACAGCTTTAGCTACGATGGTGGAGGAGGGGCTGGAGGTGGGTTGAAACGGTGTCATTTGAATTAAGTCACACAGAGCATCCACCGCCTGCACACAGGAGCAGACAGGTGCGTATTGGAGGCCTTTTAAGATGAACTTTGGATGCCATCTTTACTTTTGTTTCATCAAGGCAGACAGAGCTGATTGCCTCTGTTATCGTCTTTGCCTGACTCGGTTATGTTTTAGCTGCTTCTGTATATTTGACATATTTCTACATAGTTACACACAAACCTGATAAGTTGAAACATACTCACCTTCAAAATTACAATGTTTCAGGGGTGCTCCGTCTGTAGCCTACATTATTTATAGTCCAACAGATTTTCCAACCTTGCAACATGTCCAAACTTTTCACATTTAAAACAGCAAAGATTCAGAGGAATAAATTCCCAAATGTAAAAACCTGAACCCACATACATGTTTTTGGGTTAGATTCTCTCTTTAAACTTTAGCATGACAGAAAAAATAACTCATTCCTCCCCATTTCTGGTTACTTCAACTGACTTCAGCTATTTCCTCTAATTTCTTCCACTGTTTAGATGGTGAATCAGCCAATCAGCTCTGTGCTTCTTCTTCTTCTTCTTCTTATGAGATTTTATGGCGGTTGGCAGACTTGTGAATTGTGCATTACCGCCACCAACTGATATGGAGTAAAGCAAGAAAACAGGAAACGATTCACCCCCCCCCCCCCAAAAAAAAAAAAAAAAAAAAAAAAAAAAAAAAAAAAAAAAAAAAACCTGTGTAACTTAAACCAACATAATACTAAATCACATTTGCCCATATAATTTTAATTTACTCTAGGTCATCGTAATTCTGCCAGTTTCTGATGGTCCCATCGGTCCTCCCATCATGCTTCCAACCATCTCCCAGTTCAAATCTTTAATGTCCAGATATTTTTCTGCAGCCTTCACTATTATTTTGATTTTTTCAGTTTTTTTTGTTGTCTGTGCAGTACAATTAATCACTTCTACCATGAAAAGAACAAAATTTGTCTTTTTAACAATTAGTGAGTCTTCATCAATTTTTGGAGATTTCTCTAGAGGTTTGGAATTTGCTGTGTGTTGAACTGTAGGTTTGGGTTTTTCTGACTGAGATGGGATCCTTTTTGCAGCTTCAGCGTAGGTTATTCCGAGCTCAAATTTCATTTTTTTAATTTCCTCAGACCTTTTGCTTGCTTCACAGCCGCGATAAGCAGCAGTATGTTCTCCACCACAATTACAGCATTTTATTTTAGCTTCTTTTCCACATTTTCCGTACTCATGTTCTCCTGCACACCTTCCACACCTCTGTTTCCCTTTACAAACTGCTGCAATGTGACCGAATTTTTGGCATTTGAAACATCTCAATGGTGGAGGATTGTAGATTTTGACATTATAGCTTATGTAACCGATGAATACTTTGCTTGGTAATTGCTCTTCTTCGAATTTAATTAACACCGATAAACTGTCAGATCTTTCTCCGTTTCTTGTTGTTTTTAACCGTTTTACTTCTTTTACTTTTGCACCGCTTATGTTTTCCAGAATCTCTTTTTCAGAAATTTTTAGAGGAACTCCTCCAATGACTCCCCTGCTGATCTTTTTGTTCTCCATTAGGCTGCACTGAACTCTTATCCCGTCAATTTTGTTGATACGTATTGCTTTGCCTTGCTGGGCGCTGTCTCTGCAGTTAATTAGCAGGTCTCCACTGTACAGAATTCTGGCACCTCTGACTTCTCCGACAAGTTTATTGATGGTTTTTGTTAAGTGAACCGGATTCCAATTTGTAAAAGAGTCTGCCTGATTAACGACTTTGAATATGACTTTGAATTCATTTTGTTGTGCTGTGGAATGTATGGATTGATCATCACTGGATTGTTCTGAACTAGATTCCCCTTTAACTGATCTCTGTTTTTTCCGCTTTTTCTCATTTTTTGATGTTGCTATCTTCCAACCTTCATTGTCACTATTTCCTTCTTCCATCCCACAAGAATCGCTTCCTGTTTCCTCACTACTCACGGCCCAGGACATCTCTCCACAAGCAGCTTCAAAACACGCGCCATGCACCACCGGCCTGGTTCCGTGGTTGTCTACCGTTCACTCTTCCCTTCTTCCGCCCCCGCCCCTCCAACTAAGCCCAGCTCTGTGCTTCCTTCCTCTTCTCTCCTTTAGACCCTCTTTGGCTCACAAAAGTCCTACTCACTGCACCTGACATGTGTTCCTTCTACAACTCTTTCAAAACCTGAATAACTTTTTGATTAACTTTTATCTTCCTGAGGTAAAATGTTAAGAAAAATATGAGAATGTGACAAATGTCATGATCAAAATGACCAAAAAATCAAAGTGTTCAAAATTAACAACTAAAGGATGTACGGGCATTATAAACAGCAGTATAATAGCAGAATGTAGATGTGCGAGAAAATAATGTTTGAGGTAAAATTGGTTTTCGCCATAAAGGTATTAAAATAGTGCAAATGAAATGGATTTAAGGTTGTATAAGCTCCTTTTAAGCCTGTAGTTTAAAAGAAATAATTGTAAATTCAGAGAAAAAAAAGGCCAAACTGAAGATTAAGAAGCTATCTGCTCAGAAGGTAAATGTAGAATACCATAAACATCCTTAGTTTCTTTATGTTACTGTTTGTTAAATGAATTACAGCATCTCTGGTTTCCTCTTTCTCTGCTGTTATGTTTGCCGACCAGCAGGGGGCAGCAGAGCAGCATCCCACCGGAAGTAAACAGAAGATGAGGAGCAGAGCCCACAGGAACCATCATGCAGCTGCAGGCTTCACAGGGTTCTTGTGGTTCTGTTCATTCATGCTGACCCGGACATGAAGAAACCAGAACCAGCTTTCTGAGAGGAACCTGTGAGTTTTCACCAGAACCGAGCCGCTGTTACATCCTTCCTCTCAAGCTGCCATTAGCTTCACTTTTCCCTGACCTTCTGTCTTCCAGGTGACCATGTGACGGCGGGCCCTCTGAGAGTCTGATAGGGGCTGGTGTTGTGGATCTGAGGAGGACCCTCCGGGATGGAGACCTGGACCCCGAACCCCCGAGCCAAGCCGTTCATCCCGCGCCAGCAGAGGAGCTGGTACCTGACCTGGAAGTACCGTCTGACCCATAGGAGGAGCATCCGGAGGTTCTGTCAGGTCTGTGGCTCTGCTTCTGTCCGCAGGGCTCCGTTTGATCACCGTGAAGCGAGATTAAAATGTCCTGCAGGGAGATCAGCTCTCTGCAGCTCAGTTAAACCCAGATCTCTGCCTTCAAGGTTCTAGAACCTGGATCAGACACTTGTTGAACAGTAGTTGGTTCTGTTGGACATAAATCAGTTGGTAAAGGCTGATCATGACCTAAACCTGCAGAACTCTGATATAGAGCATCTGAACCTGGAGCAGGTCTTTATTTTCCCTGCAGGTTAAACTGTGTTGGACTGCAAAACAAACCTGTTGCTGCAGGTCTGCCTCACAGTTCCAAAGCTTATTTAAAACTGAGCTTAATCCTGCAAAGTACAATTAAAGGGGGATCTGAAATTTTTTATGCTTATTTTGCTTCATAATTCTGTGAAATAGATTAACGCTTTATAGGTCACTCAGTGAAATACTTTGAAAATCTAAATTTCTAGCCAATAGTGTTATTGGAATCCAGAAAAATACCTTATTACCTTTCTAACATTCAAAAACTATTGCTATTTTGATGGTAAAAATGTATGTCAATGTAATAACAAGAAACGGCAACTTGCCCAAATATATTAAGAAAAATAACAAAAGTGCTTCTATAAGAAATGTATGAAAAACACTCTGAGAGTGAAAGAAACGCAACACAACCTTTAGGGACAGGTGTTGTGAATGAACTGGTGCCCAGCTTGGAAGAGCTCCTGTGTGTCGCTGAATGTGTGCATTGATGACTGAAAGACATTAATGCTGATACTGGTCCTTACATTTTTTAGTTTATAAACCTAAATATAATTGTTAACTAGGCTTATGAACTTTTTAACTTTACTTTTTAACTTTTCAATTAGCTTTTTACCTTTTTTTCTTGACTTGTTAACTTTTGTTCCCGACTTGATTTACAGTAGGTAAAATATCATTCAACGGCTCATCTAATTGGTCAAATGCCAAAATAAGAAGTAGAGCCATGTCGCAGTATCTTTGCTGAATGGCTGGATATAGATCTTGTGCTTCTAGACTTCACTGAGGGACAGGGGTGGGGGGATTTACTCCACTTGTAAGGGGGATGCAAGCGATAAAAAATGGTAACTTGCCCTATAAAGGATTAAAATATAAACCGTACCATGAAAATGAACATTACAGTTTGGTTTGTTTATAGAAGTGAACCAGAAAAATTAAGGGAGGAAATGAGTGGAACCTGGTTAAATGACAGCGTTTAAACAGTGCATCCATGCGTTTTCCTTCCTCAGGCCGGGGCGGTGCTGTTCCTCCTTATTACCGTCATCGTCAACATTAAGCTGATCCTGGACACCCGCAGGGTTGCTGATGAAGAAGCTGCAGCTCTGGAATATGGTGAGAAAAGGCTTCCAGTCTATTATTTTGTTTCTGCTGTATGATGGTTAAACCCTGCCCCTGGATAACTTAAATATAATATAATAATTACAATATAAAATTAAGTCATTCTCAGAACACTTATGTTTAAAATAAGCTTAGCAATGCAATAACAATTTTTAAGAACAAACTTCAGAAAGACCTGATTTTTCTGTTTGACATTATCAGCTGCAAGTGTTGTATATATTTGATCATTGTTCCATCTATAATAACCTCTTATGTCATTATTAGAGATTTAACTCTGCTGATCTTCTTTGCTCTTGTAGAAGATGTGATTCCAAACATGGAGACTCCTCGCAGGCAGGCCAGCGGACGCAAAGTCCTGGACATCGAGGTGTACTCCAGCCGCTCTAAGGTCTATGTGGCAGTAGACGGCACCACGGTGAGTGACCCGCTGCCACTTCATAGGACCCACATCCAGATTATCGACCCCTCACAGCCCTACTCTCCATTAGATGGAACATCCCAGTTTAGTCGGGTTTAATTTGGGTTAAAGAGTTGGACTTCAGAGGTGTTGTTCTGGTTATTCTCAGGTTCTAACAGACACATTTCAAAAGAGCTCAGAGATAAGCTGCATGAAATGTGCATTTATAAAATTGACCTTAGAAAACAGCAGGGATGTAAATTGGACTAATTTTGATTATTGAAATAATCGTCAACTAACTTGAAAATCTATTAATCGTTAACTGGAGTATAGAGATGCTAAAATCTGCTATTAGCTGAAAGAGCAACCTACTCAAAACAGTAATTATAACAGAAAAGCATTTAACACTGAAGATGAAAAACTTTTTCTCTCCATCAGAATGCTCCAGAACTCCTCACAGATTAAGCTTTTCCTGGTTTGAACACTATAAAATTTTATTTAAGGAACGTTTAGCTATCAGTTTATTGATCAATACATCTAAAAAAATAAAATAAACCGATTAATCAATTAGCTAAAAAAATGTCAATAGCAGGTTAGATGTATAAATACTTATTGAGTTTGTTTGGAGGCAGTGATGGTTCTAAACAACTACTGGGAGGAAGGATCTGTGATAGCGCTTTTTAGGGCACCTAAAGACTGCAGCGGTCTGACACTGAAGCAGATGCAAGGCACCTGAAGCATTGACACTGGATATCTGCAGCTTCCTTATCTTTTGGTTGGCAGACCTGATCTGTGGCAGGGGTTCTGCAGTTGGACGTAAATCACTTGAGGTTGGATGGGGTCAGGATCTATGGTGGAAAAACTAAGTTCATCATATCTTAAACCTTGGATAACTATTAGGAGCTTCTCCTGACCTGGATGTGCCCCTGTAAACACGTCTGCAGGAGTCTCTGAACCAAGCAGAACTCCATGTGGGGCTGAAGGTTCTGCTCTTTGGGTTTTTAGCTTTATGAACTTAATCTTAGTAATAAAAAGGTATCAGCTGATGTGCAAGTCGGTTCAGTAACATCCAGCCCATCTTTGGCTTTGTTTTGTTTTTTTGGTGGGCTTACTGGCTGTTTGCTACGACGGAGTATTAGGGCCAGGCTAGAGATTTTCTTTTTTTTTTCTTTTTTTTTGAATAAAATTTTAACATTACAAGAATAAAGTCGTAAAATTACGAGAATAAAGTTGTAAAATTACGAGAATAAAGTTGTAATATTATGAGAAATAAGTCGTAACAATACGAGAATAAAGTCGTAACGTTCCGAGAATAAATTCGTAAAATTACGAGAATAAAGTCGTAAAATTACGTGAATAAAGTCGTAATATTACGAGAATTAAGTCGTAACAATACGAGAATAAAGTCGTAACGTTACGAGAATAAAGTCGTAACAATACGAGAATAAAGTCGTGAAGTTACGAGAATAAATTCGTAACGTTACGAGAATAAATTCGTAACGTTACGAGAATAAATTCATAAAATTACGAGAATAAAGTCGTAAAATTACGAGAATAAAGTCGTAAAATTACGTGAATAAAGTTGTAAAATTACGTGAATAAAGTCGTAATATAACGAGAATTAAGTCGTAACAATACGACAATAAAGTACTAACGTTACAACAATAAAGTCGTAACATTACAAGAATAAAGTCGTAACATTACGAGAATTACATCGTAACATTACGAGAATGAAGTCTTCATACAACAATCCATTTCAGAAACAAAGCTTGAAGCTCCGACCACCATATGACGGCCGACCAGCTCCACCAAACAGCAACCTGAGTCCAATTTTAATGCTGGTGCACTATAAGATTTCATTATTTGTCAAACCAGAGCCAAAGTGTAACCTCACATGATGCTCGACATTCCTCATTTTAGGGAAGAGAGTGCTTCTTGTAAGAGTTGTCATAAAATAGATCTTGTTTCTCATAATTTTAGGACTTTATTCTCTTAACATTACTACTTTATCATCTTAATTTTCTGAATATTTTCGTTGGGCCTTTTTTCCAGTAATGTTACGACTTTATTCTTGAAATAGAAGAAAAAATAATCCCTAGCCTGGCCCTAAGTCGTAGTTTTCCTCCTGCTCTGCTCCACTTTGCTGATTGGGTGAACGGCTTCCCCTGCTGATGGTAAATTAACAGATTGCTTCACCTGGAACTCTAACTATTAAAACATGGTAACATTCAGTAGCAGATGATGGTTTCCTAATTAAGAAGAAGTGATTAATTCCAGGAACATGATGCCTCATAGAACCCCTGTTTTAGTGCAGAAGTTGGCATCTAGTGGCTACTTTCTAGATGGAAGCCATGTTTACCTACAAAGTAACAAAGCTTCCTGGGAGAAAATTAACAGCTTCAGAAGTATTTTTGTTTCTTCCTACATCTGGAAAGAAACTGCTTTGTTCATGTGTTCCTTCACTACTGTTCATTCCTGGCCCGTTTCAGTACATTATTAACTTGGTTGGACGATGTCCCGCCTGCAGGTTCTGGAGGACGACATGCGTGAACAGGGCCGAGGAATCCATGTGATCGTTCTGAACCAGGCCACGGTGAGCATCCTCTGGTTCACTGGTTGATAACCTGTAATCGACCCAAACTTTGTTCTGACTGGACCATCTTTTGCCGTTTCAGGGTCACGTGATGGCCAAGAGGATCTTTGACACCTATTCTCCTCATGAGGACGAAGCCATGATCCTCTTCCTCAACATGGTGACTCGTGGGCGGATCCTCATATTCACCATAAAGGTAGGGTTGGTTTACCTGCAGAGGTGATTCCAGCTGTTATAGGCTTGGTTCTGCTGACCGGTTTGGTTCTGTTCTGCAGGATGAGGGAACGTTCCATCTTAAGGATGCTGCAAAGACCCTACTGAAGAGCTTTGGCAGCCAGGCATCCCTGAACCTGAGCTGGAGGGACATGTGGACCCTTGTAGTGAAGAAAGGAGGTTAGACTCATTCAGGGTTTAAAGGGAAGCCTTCCTGGCTTAGTTTGAAGTGACTTCATAATAACCTGCAGTCAGGTGATTGGTGCAGAAGCAGTTGGCAGCAACACTGCTCTGATCCATGCATGATGAAGATGAGGATGTCTGAAGCTTCCCACAGAGACAGCAGAGTAGCGCCACTGTGTAAAAGTGTTGGTTTGTCCCTGATACTGCAACAATGGTCAGGGTATGGAAAGCCATTACCCTTTTATTTTTCAGTGGCATGAAAGTGCTGTTAGATTTATAAACATGAAATCACTAGTTTGGCGCCACTTTGTGATGTTATACTTCTGTATTTTGGTCAGAGGAACTTGGTTCTGTTTTTATTTTTTATTTTCAGAAGTTAAGGCCAAATTTATAAAAAATAATTCTTCTTACCCCTTTTTTGCTTTAGCCACATGGAGATGTGTGGCCTGCAGGGGGCACTGTTTGGATTCAATTGGATGCAAAACAGGTTTACCAGCAGACACTTTGCTGTTCACATAGAGGTGGTTTGATTCAGTCTAAATCTCTGACCTATGTTTGCTGTTTCTCTCAATTCTAAGTCTGACTGACAGTTCAAATGGCTTAGTTTCAGTTTTGTTTCAATCAGTTTCAGTTATATTTTAGATTTTAGTCTTTAACGTAATACGTGTTGCATACTGAGGGAAAGACTAAAATTCCCAGATAAGGACAGACAGCTACTAATCTCAGTGGCAAAAAGTGAAAACGGCAACTGGAAACTAGCCTCATATTGATGCATTCTGATAAAGACTCAAATTAAAACGAAGGACATTCTCTCTAAAAATTTCACAGGTCCAGTGTACGGAGAGAAGCACTCCAAGTCTCCGGCTCTATCCACCTGGGGCGACCCGGTTCTGCTGAAGACGGAGGTGCAACTCACCGCTGCTGAAGGTACCAGAGTTCATGTCTGTAGACTGTTGGTTTATTTCCTGGTTAGGTTTTATCATCAGTTTTAAAAGGAATAAAAACATTTCAAATATCAGAACCTTTTCCAGGAAGCTGGAACTTGGAAGCGACTTCTCATTGGTCGGCGTGTTCAGCTATAATCCCAGCAGCAGCTGTTGAAATGAGCTGACTGAGACGATCCAGCAGAAAATGTTCCAGCAAGTTTTCATCCCCCTGATCCATTTTCTCCCTCTGACCGCCCTGCAGAGGCGGAGTGCCACTGGGCCGACACGGAGCTCAACAGGAGGAGGAAGCTGTTCTGCAGCAAAGTGGAAGGATATGGGAGCATCTGCAGCTGCAAAGACCCGGCGCCCATCGAGTTCAACCCAGAGCCGGTAAGATGCCCCGAACAGCTGATCCACCGCGCTGAGGTCTGCTCTGTGTGCATCCCTAAGAAACGTTTAGCATCTCCAGATGAACTGTTTATGAAGATTACTGTCTGTTTGGTAAAAAAGTTTCCATTTTTAAAATTGGTTAACTTTGATACATTTAGTTTCCTTCTTGGGTTGTAAAGAATTGTTTGTTTTAATCACTAAGTTGGACCGTTCTGCCACCTGCTGGCCAAATCCCGTACCTTTGCCAATGTTTAGGCTGTCAGGTCAAGAAATGTCCTGGTGCTCTCTGGACCTGTTGGTGATCAGATTAAATTGGATGATTCCTGAAACATCTCCAGTTTGAATCATCAGCCGAATCATTTGCTTCTGCAGAATCATGCTGATAATCTAAAAAAAAACAGTTGAATCTGAACTTGAGTTGCTGTCCTTAGTGTGGTCAAGAACCACCAGAGCAGACTTTGGTTCCAGCTCATCAGCGGCGCCTTCAGCTGGACCCGAGTTCTGAAACACATGCAGAAATATGGACGCCTGGTCTAAGTGGTTCATTGTTCTGTAATGTTTCCTCTCTGCTTCCAGCTTCCCAGTAACAACATCTTCAACGTTCCAGTGGCTGTTATCGCTGGCAACAGACCCAACTACCTGTACAGGTGGGGACCACACGTAGCCCCAGAACCAGTTTGATCCTGTTTTAGTCACTTGGGTCGACCCAGTGATGCAACAGCAGGAGAGACTAGATTTCCTCTGATCATTTTATTTTTAAACTAATAATCAGAAAAAACAGGGTTCCTGTGGGTCCTTAAAAAGTCTTAAAAGGCATTGAATTCTTCAAAATAAAATTAAGGCCTTAATTGGTATTAAAATGTCTTAAATCAGTCTTTCACAGGTCTTAATTTTTAAATCATCATAAATAGGATTATTTTTATTACAATTTATTTTTTTTAATCTAAATAAAACATAAAAATTGACAATTCTTTTTTTATTTAAAAAAAAAATAACGGCTCGCCATTATTGGTTCCGTCCCAGTAGCGGAACCAATAAAAGCGTTGTTGCGGCCGGGACATTTGGGAGATGCGCCATTAACTTTTTGTTTGGAAAATATGAGCAAGTGTAAATGTAACCAAAATTGGCTCCAGCCAAGAGTTTTCTCCATGACTAAAACCAGTACCAGGGAACATACATGAGGCACAGTGGATTTTGTGAAAATCAAAATGGAGTTACAGAGAAACAGCCAGTATTTCTGGGTTTTGTTCCACCCTTGTCTCTGCAACGCCTCCACTTATCACCAAATCAAACATACTAAGAAAACGATACAAAGAAAAATAGCTGCAAAAAAGACTTAGCACTGGTTATGTTGTGGCTTTAAAACTGATTTGTTTTGTTCCCTGCTAAAACAAAGCTTGTGAATTCAGTTAAATAATTGTTAAAATATATCTGTCATTTGTGTGTTTTTAGCTTTCTTCCTGTATGAGAAGCTTTTCAAAATTTGAAACATTAGTGCAGTGGTTTATGTTAAAATAAACCTTTGGGTTAAGTTGTCGCAAGCAGGTTTTTCTTGTATTTCTTGTGAATTTGGTCTTAAATTTTTATTTCGATTGGCATTAAAAAGTCTTGAATTTAACTTTCCTTATGCTGTAGGAACCCTGAAAAGGGTCCGGTTCTGTCCAGTTGGGAAGATCCGGTTCTTTCCGGTGATCTGACTGCAACTCTAAATCCTCTGAAGGACCAGATTCACATCATCCTGATCTCATCTGTCTGTTTTTGTTATGAACTCCCAAACATTCCACTTCAAACAGAATCACTTCCTCACATTTCCTCTGATACCTAGACGTCCATCATGTCCTCATGATCCTTCCCAGATCTGATCCGCACCTTTAGAACCAAACATCTAAAACTCTCTCAGAGGTTCATTTATATCCATTCCAGCTGTTTGGAAGAGGAAATCAGACCTTTGCTGCCGATGTTTCTGTTGATCAACCTAAGGAGAAGGAGAAGCTGTTTTATTCCTCTTTAAATGTTTTTGCGCTGAACCTTCTTGTCATCTGTTTGTTAGGATGCTGCGCTCGCTCCTCTCAGCTCACGGCGTCAACCCGCAGATGATCACTGTCTTCATTGATGGATACTACGAGGTACCAGTACTTACACATGAGCTAAACGAGGCGTCTGTCAACGAATAGACCTGTGGGAAAAGTTTTAGATATTTATCCGACTGTAATTTCAGGGCACTTTTATCCAAAGTGACTCTTAAATGAGGATAGAACAACGCAGCTATTATCAACGCTAACAATAAGCTACTTAGAAGAAGGACAGCTTCTGTCAGAAATGACAGATTAGAAATTGAGAGCAGACTGTCTGCTCGGTCTTCAGGTCTGACATCCTGTCGACACATTAAACCCAAAGTTCTTTCTGTGTGTCCGGTTCAGGAGCCGATGGACGTGGTGGAGCTTTTCGCGCTAAAAGGCATTCAGCACACGCCCATCAGCATCAAGAACGCCCGTGTGTCCCAGGTAAGCCAGAACTCCCAGGTCCAGGCAGCCGGTGCTGGTTCTGATCCTCTAATAACCTGTCCTCTGTTGGCTTCAGCACTACAAGGCGAGTCTGACGGCCACCTTCAACCTTCACCCCGTAAGTCTCTGCATCATCATGTGGGTGGTTGTGCTGCGGTCCAGTCTGCTGACAGAACCTTTTTTTGTTGTTGAACAGGATGCAGGTTTTGCTATCGTTCTGGAGGAGGACCTGGACATCTCTGTGGACTTCTTCAGGTGGGTCCTAACTGCTTCATGGAAGCAGAAGGTGTGGAGTTACCCACGCACTCCTACAGTTCTGTTCAGGGAATGCGACTCCTTGAAAGACAGTAGAACTTGTTTCTTAGCTAAGCATCGTTTTGCAGCGTCCACCAGGTGGCAGCACTTCCTCAGGCTTGTTCCAGCTCGGCTCTCCAGCCTCTTTGTTAAAATCTTTGTGGCAGAAAAAGCTGCAGCTTCTAAACAAAGAACGGACCTCAGGAGGACCGAGGTGCCTCACATCCATCTTCTCCTGCTGCATGATTTCTATTAAGCTTCTCAGGAACCAGAACTTTCCGTTCTTTAGTTAATCTGTGCAGAAGTATTCAAACTTCTAACATCATGAAGACAAAGGAATCCAGCCGAGCGGTCCGGGAGGAGGTTCTGTTTCAGTCGGATGTTCTAGAACAATCTCCCAGATTTCTGATTAGTTCATCATCTGTACATGGAGAGAGGATGGACCACTTGCAGACCCACCCGGACATTGAGGTCCATCAGGACTGAGAGAATAGCATCTATCAGAGAAGCAGCTCAGATTTCCATGGTGACTATGGAGGAGCTGAAGAGATGCACAGCTCAGGTAGACAGAACATCTATCACCGCATGATTCAGGGTTTCAAAAAACATCAGAAGGTGCTCTGTTTGGAGGAGGACAACAAACTAGAAATAAACTTTGGTCTGCAAGAGAATCAGAATACCTAAAACAGAGTAGAGTGGATGTGAGGATGGAGATAAATCCAGGACAATCATGTAACAGAGTCTATTAGATGCTGTGGAAGACTTGAGAATTGGGTGAAGGTTCACCCTCCAGTAGAACCACCATGAACATCCATCCAGAATTTCAATGGGAGGGTTTTGATTAAAGTATCCTTATATGATAGAATGGCCTAGTCAAAGTCCTCACCTAAGGCTAACTGAAAGTCTGTGGAAACACTTGAAATCTGATGTTTTCCATTAGATCTAAGCTTGAGGCATTTTTAGTAGAACAGCAGGAGAAACAAACCCTCAGACTGCAGATGTTCAGAGCTAATGGAGACAAACACCTAAAGACCTGCAGCCATGGAGGTTCTACAAAGGTCTGTCTCCTGTTCTGCTTTATGTGGGTCAGTCCTCCTACCTTTCTGTCCTGCAGGTCAAACAGATAGTAGGAATAGAAACAATAGGAATATTCCAGCCTTCCCAGCATGCTCTCTGTTCACCATGTCTAACCCGTGTCCTTCTCCCTGCAGCTTCCTGAGTCAGACCATCCACCTGTTGGATCAAGACGACAGCCTGTACTGCATCTCAGCCTGGAACGATCAGGTCAGTCCTGACCCCTGAGCGCATGTTCTGACTGCATATGAAGTCCGAACCGGCAGATTGCCCCGTCAGATTCTGGAAACAGGCAGAACCACATGTTCAGTATTTCTATTATGTGAAACTAGAACAATTTCCTTAAAATCCTTTCATAAGTTTCTATATAAGGCTCAGAGTTTGCCTGCAGCCTCTGGTGTTTTTTCTGTTCACACCTTCTTCATTCGCTCTGCTTTCTTATTTGATCAGCAGGTTGACATTTTAAGCCAGGCTTAGTTCACCTTTCCTGTGTTTCTGTCTTCAGTATAATGCTTCTAGACTTTTTTGAGTCCGATGCTGAAGCTGTCACTGCTGCCACCCTCTGGTATAAGGGTGGCAGAACCCTTGTTCTGCCAAATAATAAAGAATCCTGGCCTGTGATGTGGGTCATCCCTGAAATGTAATAGATTGTTCTTTGAACTGGGGTACACCTTTGGTAGAAATTTCATAACTTTTCAAGTTATCCTGTAAACAGGCAGACAGATAGACGGACAAGTAAACGCACAAACTCAAGCTTAAAAACTAAAAACATGACCTCTTTGGGGGAGGTAAAAATCAAATGATTTCAGCTGCAGAAAGTGACGGATCAAATAATCTGATCCGGTTTGTCTGTCTGTGAACAGGGCTATGAGCACACTGCCGAGGACCCGGCCCTCCTCTACAGGGTGGAGAGCATGCCCGGTCTGGGCTGGGTACTGAAGAAGAGCATCTACAAGGATGAGCTGGAGCCAAAATGGCCGACCCCTGAGAAGGTCTGTGGCTCAGCAACATTGAAAAAAAAAAGCGATCAAATGACTAGGGCTGCAACAACGAATCGATAAAATCGATAAAAATCGACTTTTAAAAGCGTTGGCAACGAATTTAATCATCGATTAGTTGTGTCGCGCGATTAATGCGTCATCCGCCGCCGCCGTCATCCCGGGGAAGAAAAAAAAATATGGCGGAGCGAGTCAGCGCCGCAGTTGCAGTGTTGCCAACTCAGCGACTTTTCAGACCCCCCCAGTGACTATTTTTTTAAAAAGCGACTATCGACAAATCTGGCGACTTTTTACGGTGTCACTGGCGGCTTTTGGAGACTCTTACGTGAAAGCGTGTATCGTTCCTACTCATGTCCTCCAGCGGCAGCTGCTGCCGTGGGGCGCCTCCCCCATCCCAACGCCTTTCTCCCTCTCCCACAGGAATCCCTCTCAGCGCGGCAGTCAGAGTCCGAGCCGCAGGATTTTAGTGAGGAGTTTACCCTCAGCGTCCAGACTGCAAATGAAGCGCGCATGCCCCGGGATTGACGGCGCAAATTGATCACAATAATTAAAACAGCCTGCGCTTTGTAAAGTGAAAAAAGTCGTAACATGCAACTTTTGTAAAAACAAATAAACATGGCACGGAAGCACCACTGTTATGACGCAGCACCTGAAAAGAAAACATGTTGGAGCTTTCAATGGCAGTGAAGAGAGCTGATCAGCAGGATGAGTAACCATGTTTGTTTCATTTTAAAGTGGGGAAACGTAACGTTAGTTTCTCAGGTAGCTCATCTGATGCTTTCCTTACCTTGTTAGTAGGTTACAGACAGTGATAAGGTTGGCTACTTATTTTACTTTTAATTTCATTTGAATTAGCTTAAGCAGCGTTTATATTTTCTTTATAAATAAATTAATTTGCAAATTATGAGGGCAAGGCTTTTAAAGTTGAAATCTTCTGGCAAAGATAAAGTAAAGAAGATCCTGCAATTTATGGAAGTAAAGCAGAATAAAATCCAGCAAGATCAGTAATATGTCAATTAATTATCTGCCACATTCCCATGTAAATATCTGTCTTTGGAGGATGTGTTTTTTAGCACCCCTAGTTCTCTCATTTTTATTCCAAATACAATTTATAATTTGAATCACAGGGCTATTTTTATCTCTATGGTTCAGTATTTTCTCAAGTAGCAACTTTAACTGCTGTACTTTCCTGTCTTAAAAGGCAGAACTCTTCTAGTCTAAAAAAAACTCATTTGTTGAAATGGGGGGGCCTATTGTTTGAACCCCTTAGGGGCTTTAAAAAACAAAAATGCCTGTCTCTTTTTGCGCTTTATGAAACAAAGTACCCTATATTTAGTGGATGTACAGCTACATTTCTCATGTAAGTTTGCGTAGTTTTAAAACAAACATTTATTTTTCATATAGCACCAGTACAGTTAATGAGAAACCTGTACTTGTGTGCTTGTTTGTTGTGTCTAAAATGTTTATTTTGGAATAAAGAGGTTAATATAAAAAAAATATTTTGTGTCCGATTCATCGATTAATCGAAAAAATAATCGGCCGATTCATCGATTTTCAAAATAATCGTTAGTTGCAGCCCTACAAATGACTTTAAGATATTTAGTTGATTTGAATGAATTTCATTCAAATCTATAAACTAGATGAGTAATATTTAAAACTCAGAAATATTATCCAAACAAATCCAGCGACTTTCTTTCAAATCTCAGAGAAACTGTTTCAAGATGTCCGCTGAGATTAAATAAAATTTAGAAAATAGTTGAGAAAGGAAATATTTAGCCAGGTTTTATTAAAAGGAATGTTATTTTTGTGGATATTTTTGAACGTGTGGTGTCTCTGCTTCTGCAGCTCTGGGATTGGGACATGTGGATGAGAATGCCGGAGCAGAGGAAAGGCCGGGAGTGCATCATTCCCGACGTGTCGCGCTCCTACCACTTCGGCATCATCGGCCTCAATATGAACGGATATTTCCACGTGAGACATCCAGGATTGTTAACTCTCACACACACACACACACCTTGTTTTATCTATCCATCTATCAGGACTGGCCCCCCTATTGTTACTGATCCTCTGAACGCAGGTAGATACACCTGAATAAATCCCTTAATGACAAGTAAACAAACACAGCCTCAGGTCGAATTTAAGTTATGATTAATAATCACTTAATTAAGTAGAGGAATCCTGATACAAAGGTTTTATTTCTAATATGATATTGATATGAAAAAAAATCCAGATCATTCATACTTTTAACTTATTTTTAGGGAAACACCTATATGAAAATATATGACATTAATACTGCAGTTATGGTTGATAAGTGATATTTTCCGATGTCATTATATGTTTTTATAGCCTTTAGACCAAATCAGCCACAATGCTGACTCTGGCTCTCTGCTCTCTGGCTCTTACCTACAATATTAATCTGCATCGCAATCATCATCATCATATAACCCATCAATTACCCCCCGAAACAGAACCAGCAAAAACAAAAAATGAAATATTGGTTGTTTAGATCGACCAAGTTTTACTGATATTAATGCTGATGTCTTGTGCTTCTCCAGTTACCCTGTAGTGCAGAATGTTAAATGAAAATAAAATGCTTTATCAGGTTATTTTACTGACTTTTTTTATTATGAACCAATAAGTCACATACATATTAAACTTAGACATGAAAATATTTTATAATTTAATAGGAAAAAAAAAAATTTATCGTATGAGAAACTTGTTCCAGACAAATTTTTATCCAACTCTCAACCAAAACTATGATCCTGATTTAACAGCAAACCTCTGGTTTTCTTCTTCTCCCGGCAGGAAGTGTATTTCAAGAAGCACAAGTTCAACACGATTCCTAACGTGCAGCTGAGGAACGTGGAGAGGTGCGCCCAGTAGCTGGATGCCGTTTGTCATAAATCTGCTTTAACACTGACGTTTTTGCCGTTTCTCTGCTTCACAGTTTGAGGAAGGACGCGTATGAGGTGGAAATCCAGAAGCTGCTGAGGTGAGCATCTCTGCAGAACCGCACAGCTAAGTTGGGTTGGATGGCTTTTAAAAGCAATGCTGTGGCATTTGCGGTGTGTTTATTCCTGATCCAGAGAGGCGGAGCTACTCGACCACTCCAAGAATCCCTGTGAGGACTCGTTTGTTCCAGACACAGAGGGGAAGACCTACGTCATGTTCATAAAGATGGAGTCTGAGCTGGACACGTCCACCTGGACAGAGCTGGCCAAGGTAAACTCCACACCATCATCTAGGTTTTGGTAATTTTCCTGGTGAGCAGGGCAACCTATCCTTTTTGTCCGGCAGTGCCTACATGTCTGGGACCTGGATGTCCGAGGATATCACCAAGGACTCTGGAGGCTCTTCAGGAAAAGGAACCACATCCTGGTCGTCGCCGTGCCAATCTCTCCATACTCGTAAGTAAAGCTTGGATGGAGATGAAAAAGTTCCCATTCCTGCAACATGAGGAAAGGAAAAACTGTTCAAAGCTCCTTTGTTTGATCATCAGTCTGCTGGTACCAAATATTAAAAGTGTTCCCTTCTGATTGACTTTTTCCATAGCAGCTTATATGAATCGTTTTTTTCCAGACCGCTCAGGGATTATACAGAGGTGTTTGATGGTGAAAGTTTCTGTATATTTTATCCTAGATCTGTATCCTGGCATTCCCTGCAGTTCTTTTCTGCTTGGATTTTTTTCTCAACTGAACTTCCATTGGTGGAGGATTTATACCAGAAACGGTCCTGATGAGGTGTCAGTAGCAGCGTTAGTTACAGCTTCCAACCTTCCCCTCTGGTCTCCAAGGAGTCATTTCCTTGTGTTTGACTCACTAACAGCCAGAGTCTTCATCAATGAACAATCTTCCTCCTGCTTGTTTGAAGTCTGCAGGAAGGTGCTTAGATTTTAGATTAATTTTAAAAGATATTTTGAAATCATTTTTATGAACAGGAGAAAATAACCTAAACTTGGAACCCTGAGTGTAATTCAGATAGAAATTTCAGATTGCTGTTCTACAAATGATGCTGTTTATAGGATCACATCTTTGCTGAGGACTGAAACCTTAGAGTGAAATATAACATTATTTTTAATATACAGAACAAAAGAAAAGGAAAATACATCCTAAAATTTTCCCAACCAATACTGGAGGTGACAGATTAAATAATTTTTTGTCAAAAGTCCATCACAGTATCGTCTGCATAAGTGTAGAGGGGAATAAGGAAGGCTCCAGAGCTGATCCCTGAGGGACACCTGTGGCCGATGGAAGGATGGTGAAGCAGATGACCTCTGATTCCACTGGCTGTGTTCTGATGGAGGAAGAATGTTCAAACATACAGAGTTTCCTTTGAGGAATTTCTTTCAGTTTATTTTGATCCACCGAGGTTCGATGAGAGCGGAGACACGCTGTTGACCCTACTGTAAAGGACTGGAGCCATTTTTACTCCATGGGTCAGGGGTAGAAAGCAAGATTTCAATGTGGACGATCATCAATATTTGACATGTAGGATGTCTGCATAAAACTATCTGTTCTGATGATCACTGTAACAACTGGACTGGTTCTGTTAGATCCTGATCTACACGTTCTATGCGCCAGAACCAAAGCCAAAATGTCACTGTTTTACCCACCTCTGCTAAATCTGTTTGATCCAATTTTCTTGTTTCTCTTGGGCAGTGTGAAGAAACCGGCTGCTATCGCACCGATCCACTTAGAACCTCCACCCAAAGAGGAGGGGGCACCGGTGGAGCAGATGTAGAACCGGGAATCCAATCAGCCGCCCTGCAGCGGACCGGCGGTGCGATGAACACAGCAGAACTCCGTCAGTTATAAACTGAAACAGCAGGATTCCTGACGGGAGCCTCCGGATCCCAGAACGGAGTCTGACTGACAGCCGAAGGCGGAACAATGACACTAAACCCAGTTTGAACTGGGACGTTCTGGAGCAGAACCCAAACGGGTTCCGTGTTACCTATTTATTCCACCCAGCCTGAGGTTTTATTTTTCCCTTTGCTTTTTAACTCCATTCACTTTTCATGGTCTGAACATGTTTTTAGGGTCTAACATTTCAAACAAGAAGGGGATAAAATCCAACTGTACTGGAACACGGCCAGTTTGTTCTGACCCGCCTGTGATTCGCTTAGAAACTGGATCCTGGTGGAGAAACACTACTGAACTTCCCATTTAGGTCTAACTGCTGCTCATGAGGCGACGGCGCCTCTTTTTCTCTACTGAACCAAACCTGATGCTGCAGATTGTGGGACGGAACCACAGAATGAATGAGTCTGAAGTTTTTAAACGATAAAACTAGAAAACATTTTAATCATTTAAACCTTTTAGATTTATCCTAAAATCCTGATTGGAGATTTTTATTGTTATTAATGGATCTGAACATCTTCTGAAGCTCAGAAACTTGATCCAAACAGTGACACTAATCTGTTTATGTTCTACTAAAACCTTAACTGGACCTTTTATTTACCAGATTTGCATAATTTTACTCATTGGTGGCTCCTTAAAGCTCCATGTTTTCAGCTCTGCAGATTCAGAAGCTCAGATCTGTGCTGTTGATGGTTCAGCCTGTTTTGGGATCAGCTGGGGGATGTTTTTCCAGAAAATCTCCTGATAGGTGAGTTTGGAATAGTGGCTTCCTAAATCCAGAACCGATCTCCCCTCTGCTGGTCACTCTGGATATGAGTTATCTCGCTCTCCTCAGTGCTGCATCTGCAGGAGGACAAAATACAGCCAAACACCATTTTCTCTCTGACTGCTGAGATGTTCCTGGGATTAGTTTGAATTCTGTTCAATTCTCAGTGGTTTCAGATACAAAAAATATCCTGGATCAGGAATTTAGGTGCTGCTGCTTCAGTTTCTGTATCTGATTCTGCAGCAGAGATGCATTCAGTACGAGGCATAGATTAGTTTGTATTTGTAGAGCAGATTGTAGAGCATTTTCTTCCCTGAATGGATGTAATGAAACGGTTCTGAGCGGTTCTGATCAGAACCTGCAGTGGTTAGCTCATCAGGGTCTGTTTAAGATGTCTTCTTATAAACGAGCATCAGTCACTCTGTGTTGAATTTTTCATTTTGGGTTGAATTTGAATCTAATCAGAACCGCAGTGTTTCAGGTTCTGGGTTCTGAGTCGGCCCGTTTGCCGTCTGACTTCTCCGTTTTTGTTTTAGTTTGCTGTTAAGTAATGAACATTTTAGACTGAATTTTTTTTTTCTCTGACTGAATAAAGATTTTGTAACTGCTTTTTATTCATTTTTTTTTCTTCATTGTTTCAATAATTAACCCGGTTGGTTCATTAGGGCTTAATATTATTAGCAGAAAAAAACCAGCAGCTCAGATTTCTGCGCCGCCTCCTGATTTCCCTTGGGAGCGTCCGTCTGGAAAACCAGATAAAGGAAATGTGAGCGTTGGATGGTTGGGATGTAAACCTGTGGTTCTGTGGTTCCTGGGTTCATCTGGCTTCCTGTCCTTCAGCTTTGACCTTCAGCAGCAGCTCTGATCCCTCAGGATGATGAAGCTCTGCTGTGTTAAAGTCTATCCATGTGTCACACATTCTTTCCTCTCATCTACCAAAGCTATTTCCTTTCCTTCTGTTTCATCCAGGAGGCCAAATTTTCTTATGTTTTATAATCAAAACCTGCCGGAATTACCTGAAATTATTAGAAACAGCTCAGTAATGTGTCAATAAAACAAACAATTAATGAATTAGATGTTTTATTGAAATGCATTCATCATACATAGATATTCTTAAAGGTTTTCTCTCTGAGCTAAATCTAAATCAAGTGAACCTTAAACAGCGTCACTTTTCTCTGAGGTGCATTTAAGTAGAGCAGCAGAATTTCCCAGGTTGGGAGAAATAACTTCAGCTGACTTTTTCATCCTGGCGTGAGAAGAGATACATGGCGATGCTCATGGCAGCGATCTGAGGAGTAGGAGTGGAAAGAAGATGTTGAACCGAAAACTTAAAAAAAAAAAAAAAAAAAAACTAGATCTTCAAAGAATTCATGTAAAGATTCAGCCTTTTATTCTGGTTTCAACCAGAACAAAAAAACAATCTGCAAAACGGAAGAAAGTTTAAAAACTCTCATTCATCATCTTAAAGGAAATTTTGAATGTAGAAATTATTTTTGTTTTTATTTCTTCAATGTGTTTCCTTAGAACTACTAAAAAATTATTTTTCGTCTTTTCACTGCAGGGCCCTCTAAAGACTCTGACATTAGTCGCCCGCTCTCGTGCACCTGGTTGTTGTGTTGAGTCTCAGCCACCATTGAAGCATTAGTGAGAGAACAGCAGCGACTTTCTGAAGATGGATCATAACAGCCCAGCCACACCTGCTGCTCAAACCCCATAACAGACTCAATGCAAGTGTAAAGAGAATGAACTTGTCTATAGGGATGAAAATTGCCAAACTGGAGTCAGATCAGTTACAGAATAAGATAAAATTCAACTTAATTTTATAGCATCATCTCAGGGCTCTTTATAGAGACAATGCTATTGACATGAGGGCAAAGGTGAAGCTTTTAACAAATGAATGGAGCTTAAATCTGCTTTGGTCATGAAAAGCCACCCTCAGCTGGATCTCTTTCTGCTAAAACGCTAAGATGCTGTGGCTTAAATCTTAGATTTTGACAAAAATTAGAAAAGCTGAATGCTCCTCTTCTCCCTTGCATGTGCACAACACTGGTGTCATTTCATCTTGTAGCCAGAGGGGGAGAACATCTGCAAAAACTCTTGGAAGTTGTGTTTCTTTAACAGACATGTTTATTGCACAGATCTTCCAAGACAGTTTTCTTTTCTCATGGTTCCTTCAATGATAAACTGTTAGAACCTAATCGGCGCTGATTTCTTAAAAAGGAATCGCAGAGCGGAGTCCATCTATCAGGGACCCACACTGTGGTGGATCTTTACCCTCAGAGCTACAGAGCAGATTTCTGGGTTTATCCCACATTTGCTCTGTAGATGTAGAGAAAGCTCAGCAGTCCGTCCCTTGGGGTGTTCTGTAGGAGGTGAAGCAGAAGATCTATCAAAGACTCTTTGCTCAATGAAGCAAGAACCTTGTCTTTTATCTAGAAGTTGAGGCCATCAGGAAATGAGGTCACAGAAATGTTCTCCCTGCAGCCTTCTGGGAAGAGGCTTCGCAGTATTGGCTGCAGGACCAGCAGGTCTGCAACAGCTTTGTCCCCGCTGCCATCAGACTGTTGAACTGTTGAAACTAATCACGACTCTGCATCACACTTGTAAATAATATATTTAATAATCCCTTTGAATAGAATTCAACTACTGCATTTTGCAGCATAATTTATTTGCCCTGCATTGAAACTTTGCATACTAATGCCTTCTGCACCATGACTTTAAACCAGTTTTCCCTTTCTCCTACACTGTTTGCATTTTGATCACTGCTGCACTTTATAAATGGTAATGTTCATTTCACTGTTGTAAGCTAGTCATTCACTGTTGAAAAGCTGTGAAATTCAGGCTTCTCCTGCCGCTTGTCTCCATGTTTGGGAAACTAAAGACCTTTGTTGAATTTGGCAGACAATGTTTGATTGACTTCTTCGAACAGACCTTCATTGCTTCTTGTAGGAAGCTTTCAGGTCAGAGAGACTCGAAGTATACAGGATCGTTCTGGGACAGTATGGAGTCTCCTTTTCAGCCGGAGACCATCAGATATCCTTAAGGAGAGGCAGGGTGAACAGATGGACTGGATCTCCATGTATACAGCCGTTTCATGGACAGAAATCAGCCTGTTGTTCTGAGCCCTTACATGCTTCAGAAAACATCTCAGCAAGAGCAGCTAAGCCAAAGAATGAAGCTCCTAATTTCCTGCTGTCCCTACATTCCACTCATCATTATGAGGTCATAATCTAAAGGAGTTTCATCCTCCAATCACCTTCCTCTGTGGGCTTTGCTGTGCTTTGGTGTCAGCTGAGGTAAGTCACCTGAGCAGGTGTCTCCCTTTGAAGTCCTTCCACACATACTTAGAGTCCATTGATTGATAGACTTTAAACACAGCTTTAGACCTCTGTAGATCCTGGGCAGGAAATTCTAAACGGTCCCAGAAGACTAAAGATTTGGGTCCTTGCCATTTGGAACCAACTGAGGGCGCTTCAGTTCAGGACCTTTAATTTTTAGGCCTTTCCATTAGAGACACTTATAAGGAGGTTCTATGTTCTGCTGTACCTTCTCCACCTCCTTTCAACACGTCTCAAGCAGCTCTCAAAGATCTAAAATATTATTTAAAGACTCATCTCTTTTCTTTGGCTTTTAATTGTGTTTTATTTTAAGTTAATAGGTCAATATAATCATTCTAATTTGTTTAAAATGTGTCTGGTTGGCTAGGTTGCTTGTAAAGCTCTTTGGTATATTGTTATTAATTCTCTATATAAATGCTGCTGACCTCAAACAGACAAAGTGACCTTAGTTTAAGAAAGTTCTGGCAGAAATGCCAGTTCTCGTTTTTACCTCTAACAGTCCGAGTCCAGCTGCGATGCCTCCCACAATTTTGCTTTCTTCTCTCAGGGTTTCCACGATGTGATCAAAGCAGCCCTGAAAGAAGAAGCTGACATGAATCTGCTTTAAAAGAAAAAAAACCTGGGCCATAAAACTCTGATTGACTTGACATCAAATACTTGCTTTTGATAAAAGCAAAAAGTATATTCATGTTTAAATTAATCAACCTACTGTAATGGTGAAAACAATCTAATGTATGATTATCAGAGCGGTGTGAGTCTACCTGCACAGGTAGGCGTGCCGCCTCAGTTGGGCTGCAGGGGTCGCTGTTGATGCAGCAGGTGGCAGGAAGCACGTTTCCGCTCTGCTCCTCAAACTCTGAGCCCATAAAGTCAGTGAAGTTTGAATAACCACAGCATTTCAACTGGATGGAAACAAGTAAAAAGAACCAACACTAATCAGCCCTGCTCATCATCCGCTGCGTAGACAAGAGTGGAACACCCTGGACAGGTCGCAAGTCAGTCGCAGGGCAACACAGAGACACACAAAGACATATAACCATGCACACACACAATCACACCTGAGGACAATTTTAGAGATGCTACTTTAGTCATGTTTTCTGGACTGTGGGAGGAAGCTGGAGTACCCAGAGAGAACCCATGCATGCCAGGGGACAACATTCAAACATTTCCATGCAGCCCTCCTTTGCATCTGTGTTGAGCCTTTTTTCTTAAATCCACTTCATACCATGAAAGACCGTGACTGGACAGATTAAGCAGTGGGCTTCTAGACTGACAAGTCAAAAGTTACCAAAGTCTGAACAAAATTAAAAACTATCTCCAAAGAGTTCAGTTCAGTTTAGTTTAGTTTAGTTTACCGTATTTTCACGACTATAAGGCGCACTTAAAAGTCTTTTTTCCCCCCTCAAAATGTGCTGTGCGCCCTTTGGTGCGGTGCGCCCTATGTGTGTTGTAACTGCGACTTTTGAGACCACCTCATTGAGGAGATGATGAAAGAGTGGCTGAATGTAAGGAGACCAGGTGTTTTTTTTCCACTCATCACCATCGCTGTTAATATGTAACTCCATGCGTGCCCATCTCACAGCTGATGTGAAAAACATGGGGAAATAAATTAACGCTGTGCTCGCTGTTCAACCGCTCGACATTGGTGTGAACCGGACCCAGCAGGTGCAAAGTCAATGTAAAGTGAATGCAAAGTCAATGGTTGACGCGCGTATAGGTGCAGCAAAAGGTCCCGTAGCGCGTTTTGAGCAGCAGGCGCAGCGCTTCGGGAGCGTTTAAGCATCTGACGCACCGCCAACGCGCTGCTGCTGCTCGAGATCTGAGCTGACAGCGAGACAGACACAGCGCTCTGATGACATATTAAGGCAAATGAAAAGGGCTGGATGGATGAGGAGATGATGAAAGCGTGGCTGAGGCAGGTGTATGTGAGGAGACCAGGTGGTTTTTTCCACGCATCCCCATCGCTGCGTGCCCATCTCACAGCCAATGTGAAAAAAAGGTGAATCAAATGAACGCTGTGCTCGCCGTTATCCCGGGGGGTCTGACAAAGGAACTTCCACCGCTCGACATCGGTGTGAAGCGGCCGTTCAAAGTAAGGCTGCGAGCGGCGTGGGAGCGATGGATGACAGACGGAGACCACAGTTTCAGGATAAGTGGAAGGCTGCGCTGGGCAAGTTACGCCACCGTTAGCAGATGGATTGTAGATGCTTGGACTAACGTGTCTGCTGGCTCTGTTGTTCAAGCTTTCGCAAAAGCCGGCATTATTTCTGAGGAGCCGCGCTGCACGGAAAGTGACTGACAGCCAAGAAGGGGAAATTGGCATGTCTGATTTAGCGCAGCTGTTTAATTCAGAAACAGAGGATGATGACTTTGATGGGTTTAAATAATACTTTGTAATAAATACATGAATAAAGCACAATCATACTCAGTTTTGCTCCTGCTCTATTTTTCTACCTGAAAACTTAATTCAACAGCAGCCTCTGGGCCGGGTCTCCTCCTCTTCACCGCGGCGGCTGGCAGGTGTTTTTCATCTAAATAATCTAAATCTTGCAGCTATATTTGCTGTGATCAGTGGGAATAAAGTAGTTTTATTATGTTTTTAAGTGAGAAAGTCCACCTGAAAACTTAATAATTGCAGTCAGTTCATCCAGATTATCTATTTCTGTCGGAGGCGCTCAGACCCCCACATACCAGCGGTGCACCGACAGTAGAAATCCCTTCATCAGCAACCTCTAGGCTGGGCAGCCTCTGGGTTCACGCGGTGGCTGGCAGGTGTTTTTCCTCTAAATAATTTAAACTGCAGGCACCAGGATACCGGTAATAAAAGCGAACATATTCCGTCGGCAGGTTTCAGGATTTTAAGTTAATAGGAGTGATCACAGCGCTGTGTCATCTGAGATGTGTCTGTCTCATGGCCAGCTGCCAGGTTTGATTAATACTTTGTAATAAATACATGAATAAAGCACAATCATACTCAGTTTTGCCCCCGCTGTATTTTTAAATACGCAGTAGAGCTATTTAAAGGTAGTAGAGGACAGGTACCTGTATATAAAAAACGCGCCCTATAGTCCGGTGCGCCTTATGTGTGTGTTAAATACAGAAATGGGACACATAACTGAGACTGCGCCTTTTAGTACGGTGCGCCTTATGGTTGTGAAAATACGGTAGTTTAGTTTAGCTTAGTTTAGTTCAGAGAGAGTATCACTGGGTTCAGCTTCCACAAACCTCTGTCATGGTGGCGTTCCAGATCTCAGTGACCACCGGATCAATGCCGTAATCGTTCTGTAAGGCAGGAATGGCCCACTCATGGAAGATTTCTTTAGCCTAGAAAACACAAACACGCAGATTTTAAGTTTGAGTCCAATGCAAACACGAAAAATTTAGTTTGCTCGATCTAGAGTCCTCCTAAGTTTAATGAAACGGATGAAAACAAACAGCCTTGGTGGTTCTCTGACATCTTTTTAACTGGTGACTGAGTTAGATATCTACCCCAAGAGAACAGACCAGATAATAAGATAAGACCTGTGAATGAACCCTGAACTAATCCTTTTTACTTATTCTTAACACAGATCATTGATCTTTGGTTGGAGAATATCTACATAAAAAGGCCACCTCCACGAAGCAGCTACCTGAGGCGCCGGTTCTGTAAACAAACATTCACCTCTGAACATTAAGAGGGTTTGGTAATGATGATGATGACTCAAAGTTAAGACTGGGCAGCTAAACTGCAATAACTGCCCTTTGGCCTGTAGAGGTCTCTGAGTTCAGCCATCAACAGTGTTATGATACAGCAGTCATGAAATGAGCAACATTCAGAGGGAGAGGAGGATTCCATTTCAATGCAAGGGTTGGGAGAAATAAACTGTTTCATAATAAATTAACACCTATAGTTCTAAAGGCATCATTTTATCATATATTTCCCTGTAGTAGACTATGAAAGGTTTAAAAAGCAGGAAATAGGACATTCAACACAGTTTTGAGTGGCCGTCTGGTTTTCGACTTTGATCTCCAGCAGTGGTTACTCCAGGATCAGTGCAAAGCTCCGTCTTCTGCTCAGGTGTTTGCGCTCATTCTAGATCCATCATAAACCTTCAGACAAAACCTGGTAACTTTAGCATTTCCTGGGTTTCTCAGATACTTCAAGAACATATGTCCACTAATGCATGTAATGACGTACCTCTCCACTGAACATCCTGTCATACGGCCTTATTTAGCCAATTCCTCCTCAGGGAATCGCAGACTGATAAGTGCTGATTTGATCAGCTATGCGCGTGTGTCACCCTTCTTCAGTTCCAGTCTGTAGCCCATATATCAGACAGAAATGAATGCTCACATGTTTTATTTTCTCTGCTCAGACTACATGAATTCATCCTGTTTTTGCCTTGTTAAATGTCTTCATTATAAATCTTTTTTTCCATGCAGAAGCCAAGTGTGGAGCTGGAGGAGTGTTGGAAATGTGACCAGATTGCAGTGATCATGCATAACGGCACACGCTGTTGAATCTGGCCCAGGACATACCGAAGCCTCCCCCAGGCCCAGATATAAACCACATAGATTAAATTTACTCAGCTGTACCATCCTGTTCTCCAGTAAGTCAATCCACAGCAGCTGGGACTGTAGGGTGCTTAGGTTGCTGCCTAATGATGATGTCCTCCCACTCCTGATGCCCTCCAGTCCTTGTCACTTACATCCCCATCATACATCTCCAAATCGGACCATTTATGGTTGACAGCCTCTGTCACTTTTTACTTGTCTATATCCTCCAGCTCTGATTAGAAACAAAGTTAAAAAATTCTTCCTGTATCTTTTTTTTTTTGCCATTAGATAAGAACATTGTATGTATAAATATCTTTTTGTAGGGAGTAATAAACAAAAAAATCACTGTGGAGCTTAAAGTGTCAGAACTGCCTGAAACTCTGCAGGATGAAGCTGATTTAAGGATATCTGTGGGAGTCGCCCATTCATCACAGATTAAATAAATCTTCTGCCGCACAAAGCATCTGGGAAATAAACGGGAAAAATGGAAATAAATCAAATCCAGGAGAGACGTTTTCCTCCTTTTTTTACGGCGCTAAACTGAGGGACATTTCCATATATATTGATGCTTGTGAGGCTTCGCTCAGGACATTTTCATGTTTATCCAAAGCTGACCACGTTCAGAGTCGCTCCATTTCTTCTCTCTCCCTTCTCCGTTTCTCCTGATTTGATTAATAATCCCACTGTGTTGAGTCCCAGAGACATGGAGGACTACAGTACGTGTATTTGGATTGGATTTGCATGTTAGAGGGTGCAGAAGGAGACTCCCCAGGGGATCATGGGATATGTGCCACAATTAAGAAGTGTCCCCCAAGAGGCTGAGAGCTCCTGAGTTCAGAGTGGATTATTAGCAGACAGCTAATTCATCACTGTCATTCTCCTCTACGCAGCTCCCTTCCTGGTGAACATGTGCACACGAACGCACAAACTGGCACGGCTGCACATGTGAACACGCGCACCAAGTCGGAGCGTGTCCAGAACAAAGGCTGCAGTCATCTTCCTCCTTTATTAATTATGGATGCTTCACAGCGGGGTGTCCAGCATCAGTCCTGAAGGTCTGAGGTCCTGCAGGTTGGAGATGGTTTCTTGCTCCAACGCAGCGGGTCTAATGGCCTAATCACTTCCTCAGCAGGCGGGCCGGTTCTGCACAGTCCTGCTTCTAGTGTTCATTTGTTTCATATGTGTCCAGTCAGGGAAACACCTTAAACATGAAGGACATCATGAAGGACGGCCTTCAAACAGCAACGCCTCACTGAGCTGCTTCTTGATGTTAGAGGAAGAATCCAGTCATTAATGAACCGAAAACATCATTCTGAGTTTTTCTTTTGCAGCAAATTATGAAAGTTCATTTTCGGATCATAAAAAACATGTTTACAACCGGTTAGATTCATAGCCTAATATTCATCTCTAACAAGCTTTTAGACCAAGTTTATCTCTGAACTGAAGACTAGCCCTTTATTTTTATGACCAATTTAAACATATGTGATGGGAAAAATGATGCATTTACCTGAGATCATATGTCACATCAAACCAAAACGCATTTCAGTTGCGGGGCAAAAATCTACAGTTTATACGGTAAACTGCCAAATGTACAGTATGTGCAGGTTTACTAGTGGTTCCTAGACTTTCTAAAAATAGAATGGGAGGCAGATTTTTTAGTTATCAGGCTCCTCTCCTGTAAAACCAACTACCAGTTTTAGTCCGTGAGCCAGACACCCTGTCTAGTTTTAAGGTGGGTTTAAACTTTCCTTTTTGATAAAGCTTATAGTTAGAGTGGCTCAGGTTATCTTGAGCTATTTCTATAGTTATGCTTCTATAGGCTTAGACTTCTGGAGGACATAGGGACCCCCATTTTATCATTGTGCTTCATTCTATCTCTATTCTCGCACTATGCAGAATCTGTGAATTATGCTCTCTCTGCTTTTTCTCATAGTAGCTTGGCCTCGTTTGTTCCTGTTTGGCTGTGACACCATCCTGGAGAAAAATATCAGCTGTGCTGCTGCCATCAACACCTTTGATTATAGATGTTGGAGATCGGCCTGTTTTCCATTGTAGTCCTGTTTCTCTGACTGTGACTGGCTGGATGCGCTCTCTTCAGCCTCTCATATGGGAGTTGGCTCAGAGCTCGTCTGCCTGGCTGTCTGTTTCCTGGATGGGGCCGCCTTTTAAAGCTGTTTTTTGTATCTCTGCTTCTGTCTCAATGAACCCCAGTCGGCCTCAGCAGATGGCCGCTCACACTGACCCTGGTTCTGCTTGAGGTTTCTTCCTGTTAAAAGGGAGTTTTTCCTCTCCACTGTCGCTACAAGCATGCTGAGTGTATGGGATTGCCTTCAAGTCAATGAGTCGATGTATTCAACTGGTTTTCCTTAGATAGAAAACTTTGAATCAACTTGACTGGATGATCTGGTGAACTATAAAGTGCCTTGAGATGACATGTGTTGTGAATTGGCGTTATATAGATAAACTGAATCGAAATGGAGGGACAGCGGCGTCGGAAGCGGGAGTTTTCCCTGTGACCAGAGGGTTGTCGGTTCTAACTCCAACATTCAGTGTCCACATCACCTTTCTGATGGGGTCAGAGGGCCTGGTGGTGCCTGTGTGTAGCAGCCTGGCTTCTGGCAGTAAGCCCAAGGGCAGCCATGGCTACAGTGTAGCTCACCGCCATCAGTGTCAGAGTTAATGTGTGAATGCAGTTTTTTGTTCAAGTCTCCTGACTTGGAAAAGTGCTACGTAAAAACAGACCACCATCATTTATTTCTAACCGGCATCTTGTGAGCAACTGAATTCTGCCTCCATCACTGTCAGTAAATATATATTAGTATAGATATTATCTTATTTCTTTAAGTCATCCTTCTAAGTCAAATGTAAATTTTTTCTCTAAAGCTCCACAACTGAGCTAACTGGCTGTTTGTCCAGGTTCATTATCTTAAAGAACAGAATTACCTTTATTGTTGGCACTAAAGTGTCAATCTGACTTTTTTATGTTACAAAGTTTATTCTTCTCTGCTCCCATCAAAACAATTCCAACAATTACATTTCGTTTATATTTATTGATCCCAGTTTCTGAAACTAACAGGATGTACAGGCCAGTTTGTTGGTTTGGTTAAAAAGGTTCACTGGATGACAAAAACTAAAAGCACTTCAGAAAAACATCCAGATAATGATGAGAGGATTAGATATCTTATTTCTTATCTCTTAGTTGCACTAAAAGGCTTTCTGGAATGTGATTGAATGAGATTGTTGGTATTCCGTATAATTTTTACTTGGTTTATTGCTATGTTGACCAGATGCAAACTTAATCGCCCCTTTTTTAGGATGTATAAGGTTGTTTGAATTAAAATGAATTTCAAGTCAATGTGAGACGTAACCCTCCAGATATTACAGCAATACAGAAGTGAGGTTGGTGCAAAATATTGGCACAGAGCAGTTTCTATGGTTTGGGAATCTGATCGGAATTAAGCTCCTTTAGTAAATGAACCCAGAAGGATGATTAAGTCGGTTCAGCTTCATTAAAATTTCTTCAGAGACGTTCCTTTTTAGGAACAAAGAGACTTTCTGCAGCCAGTCAGCAGGATAATAAACTAAGGAGCAAAGCGATTATAAAGCGTTCATCGTGTTTAACTGATTTAAATGGGTTATTAGGCTCTTAAAGGTTAGAGGAGCAGAACCAGATTTGATCTTGTGGCTCTTTTGACCTTTTTTTATGACCCGTGCAGCAATTAAAGGAGCGGGAGAAGGGAAGGTTACTGGTTTAACTGGAACTTGAGCGAGCATTGCGATGGCAGTTTTGTTTGTTGGATTAAATGAATTTTTGTCTCTGTGCAACTCACCAGTCTCCATATCTAATACCTCCAAAACTCTATGGAGTGAATTTTGTTCCACTGTTGTTGCAAGCAAAAAACACATTTTGCAAATGGAAACATTTGCAAATGGTAACAAGGCAAATGGAAAAATCAGAAATGAAACTTTTGACAAAGATTTAACATCAAAGTTACTCTAAAACCTTTTTTTCTTTTCAAGAAAGATTTTAGCATCACTGATGTTTTCTCAGATTTGATCTTTTATTTTTTTTTTATTTTTTTTTCTGTTTTACTATTTTATTCTTTCACATTTCTCTTTTCCAGATTGACTTGTATGCATTTGAAATTCCCTTCACTTCAAGCCCAATACAATGTTGTCGCTAACATCCAGCTGACCAATGGAAAAGTGTCTTTGCTCCTCGCTCCAGAGGAAAGTCTGCCCCCCCATCTGGAAAACATAATCTGAAAAGAATACAATTCTTACACCTCAATCTGAACAAGAGAAATTAGAGAAAATAATATTTGTACATTTAAAAGGTTAAATGTACAAAAAATGTTAATTTGAAAAAAAATTAAAGCAAAAAAATCAGAGAAAACAGCTAAATTTGTCTCAAAAACTTTTTTTTTGTTATTTAGAAGTTTAATAAATTTCATCTCTGGGTTCCTTTTTTTCAAAATGTCCATTTTCAAAACTTTTCCTTTGTTTTTGGCAACAATGGAACCAAATTCCCTCCATGTCACCAGTTTCTAACAGGATGCAGAAGTTGTAGGAATGAAAGGCTGAGGTTTGGGTCAATAAATTCCTATACAAAATCCTGAAATTATAGGATCTGGACCCTGATGTTATCAGAACCAGAACCGTCTCCTGGAATATTCCCCTTGACCTCCTCTTCCATTTTAAAACCTTCTAATTATTAAATGCGGCTTTGAAGGGAAGCAGGGCTGGTTGTGAGGGAGATGGGGACGGATATGTAAATGAACTGTTTTGCATATAAAATGCTCCGGCTCCAGAATTCCAGGGTAATAAATTGCTCGGAGTCGGAGATGGCGCCAGCGTCCCCGGGGCGATCCCATGGTCATTAAGTATCTGGATGTAGCGAGGCCGACAAGAAGTCAGTAATTCACTGAGAGACAGAATTTACACCAAGATAAAATCCAAACTGAGAGAAATGAAGAGGGAGGAGAGGAGTTTAGAGATAAGGGAAGACGGAGAGAGGAAGAGGAGGAGTGAAGCTTACAAATGAAGAGTAGACCAGAACCATGACTGCAGATGCCACCTCAGTCAGGAAAACGACCATGATGATGGAGAAGAACTGCAGGGGGAAAAAACACAGGGCGTTAGGAGAGGCGAACATGTGGGTTTTTATCTGCCTGGTTCTGTTGAAGTTCTCCTGATGTAGCTGCAGCATCCAGGTGGACATGATGGGACTCTGTAGGGGGGAACGCGCTGCTCGTTAAACCTGCTGCAGCGAGCTACGAGGCAGTTAGCCTCATCATTAACAAGCAGGATAATGTGAGCTTTGCTGTTCAGGGCGGCTGATGATCCGGGTCGGACCGTAAATCCAAATACGGTTTCTTAATTTGTGCAGCTGAGGTCAAACATTAATTTGTTTCATTTAGAAGGTTTCCATTTGGTCTCAGCAAAACTTTTCAGCCAGGCTGGACTTTGACTAGACCACTGCATGTTGATTCTCTGCTTTTTCAAATGTTCTGTTGTGGTTCTGCCGCTGCTTAGGATCATTGTCCTGTTGGTGACCCGGTTTGAAACAAATGCTTCTGGGACAACCCAATGCAATCCACCTCCCCCCATGTCAGCGTGAGTTAAAATGGCTGAAATTCTGTTTGGTTTCTCCAAACGTGGCCTCGTTGGTCTCACTGTCCATAAAACAAGTCTTCAGAGGTTTTATTGTTAATCTAGATTCAGCTTTAGAGACTTAACTCCTGCTGACATCTTGTTTTTAGAGAGGATTCTTCTTTAGGACTTCCTAACAGGCAGACTGGTCCATGTTCATGACCTTTGCCCTTTGACCTGCTAACCTTTAGGCTGAGCTCTTGAGTTTTAGGTTGTTTCCAAGGTCTTCCAAATCTACTCACCGTCAGAAGGAGAAACTTGCTTTCCTTATGAGCCCCACAGCTTCCCAGAAGTCCCAGCACCACTAGCGCGGTCCCCATGGCGATGCAGAAAAGGCCCACATTAATGAACGTCAGGTAGTCTTTGGAGAAAGGCCACAGGAGATGCAGGAAATGATTCCCATCCACAGTCACCCATATTCCCAGTGCCAGAAGAGTCAGGCCAATCAGCTGCAAGAGAAATACAGATTTTGGTCCGATGTTGAAAACCGTTAACGAGACCAGGAATGGATCTTAAAGTGTTAAATATTGGACATATACACTCACCGGCCACTTTATTAGGTACACCTGTCCAACTGCCCGTTACCACTTAATTTCTAAGCAGCCAATCACATGGCGGCAACTCAGTGCATTTAGGCATGTAGACATGGTCAAGACAATCTCCTGCAGTTAAAACCGAGCATCAGTATGGGGAAGAAAGGTGATTTGAGTGACTTTGAACGTGGCATGATTGTTGGTGCCAGAAGGGCTGGTCTGAGTATTTCAGAAACTGCTGATCTACTGGGATTTTAACGCACAACCATCTCTAGGGTTTACAGAGAATGGTCCGAAAAAGAAAAAACGTCCAGTGAGCGGCAGTTCTGTGGGCGGAAATGCCTTGTTGATGCCAGAGGTCAGAGGAGAATGGCCAGACTGGTTCGAGCTGATAGAAGGGCAACAGTGACTCAAATAACCACCCGTTACAACCAAGGTGAGCAGAAGAGCATCTCTGAACGCACAGTACATCGAAATTTGAGGCAGATGGGCTACAGCAGCAGAAGACCACACCGGGTGCCACTCCTTTCAGCTAAGAACAGGAAACTGAGGCTACAATTTGCACAAGCTCATTGAAATTGGACAATAGAAGATTGGAAAAACGTTGCCTGGTCTGATGAGTCTCGATTTCTGCTGCGACATTCGGATGGTAGGGTCAGAATTTTGGCGTCTACAACATGAAAGCATGGATCCATCCTGCCTTGTGTCAACGGTTCAGGCTGGTGGTGGTGGTGTCATGGTGTGGGGAATATTTTCTTGGCACTCTTTGGGCACCTTGGTACCAATTGAGCATCGTTGCAACACCACAGCCTACCTGAGTATTGTTGCTGACCATGTCCATCCCTTTATGACCACAATGTACCCAACTTCTGATGGCTACTTTCAGCAGGATAATGCGCCATGTCATAAAGCTGGAATCATCTCATACTGGTTTCTTGAACATGACAATGAGTTCACAGTACTCAAATGGCCTCCACAGTCACCAGATCTCAATCCAATAGAGCATCTTTGGGATGTGGTGGAACGGGAGATTCGCATCATGGATGTGCAGCCGACAAATCTGCGGCAACTGTGTGATGCCATCATGTCAATATGGACCAAACTCCCTGAGGAATGCTTCCAGCACCTTGTTGAATCTATGCCACCAAGAATTGAGGCATTTCTGAAGGCAAAAGGGGGTCCAACCCGTTACTAGCATGGGGTACCTAATAAAGTGGCCGGTGAGTGTATATCACTAGATATTAAACAAACAAAACAAACTCAAACTATATAAAGAGAGAAACAACTCCACATTAATCAGCAGTTATTCCCAAATTTTGTATCCTGTGTTAAGTTTTTCCTTTATTTATGTAAATAGGCTCCTGTTTGATTATGAAATTAATAAAATGAATGGATTATATAAATGATGAATGCATAAAACATTTTTTTCAAACAAATTAATAAAAATGCAAAAATGATTCTTTGTTACAGATTCGACATGGAAATACTAAGATTAATAACCTGTCTAATAGTTATATGTATAATTTAGTGCTTATGTCTGTTATATAGTTCTATAGTCCATAACAGCAGCAATATTCCCCGATTCCTATTTAACTTACTAGTCCATACTGCTCCAAAGGTCCATTAGGTGAGCAAATAAACACGTTTATGTATATATAAACATACACACGTCTACGCCCATCTTCGTTTACACAATTATTACACCTACGTCAGAATATCTGAGTCATTAACTTTATCAACATCTGAAACCAAAATGTTTGAATTGCTTTTATCTTAAAAACAAAGCTGCCTCGTTTTAAAGCTTTAAACATAATTATAGATTATTTGGGGCCATTAAACTCAAAGCTTTTGGTAATAAGATGAATAAAATTTTCATTTCACTGCAAATATGAGACTCAAATATTTAAAGAAAGTCTAAAACTCTCTCAGTCACATCATCTCTGGAGTCTAACATTTCCTGCTGTGACTTCTACAGCCGATCAACCAAATTCATCAGCGGGAGATGTTCAGGCCAAGGAATAGAGAGGGAAATATTCCTCATGCTGGGAGCTTTATCAGAGTCCAGCTGGTTCGGACTCTGCAGGAAAACTCAGCTCCCTGCTGCCAGGAATGTTTCCCAAACACTGAAGATGATCCACATTAGGTGGCAGATATTCAGACACTGGAGCCTTTTGAAGTTAATGAGATGAAAATGATCCAGTTGGGAAGAAAATGGAGCAGAACAAGAATCACTGCTGTCTCTGTGCACTGAGATGTTGGCGCAACCTCTATGTTCACGTTGAATGGTGTCAAGGCAGAAAGGTAAAACATGAGCAGAATTGTACTCACAAAGACAAGCAGGAGGAGGAGAACCGTCAGCAGTTTGGTGAATGTGAAGCAGCTCATTTTATTCTGTCAAAATAAACTGTTTGTTTTACTCAAATAGCAAAAAGGACCCAATGAATGACAAAGATCTGATTCTGGAAGAAAAAAATTTACCTTTTAACAGATGATAAACCCAGAGAATGCTGAGGGCTTCAGGGCTGCAAAAGGAAGAAACTTCCCACTCAGCTGATGAGTGGAAACAGAATCTGCAGGGATGATGTCCAGGTAGATAAAGAGGCAGGGTGTGGCCCCTGGTCATCCAGGTGCGGTTACAGCTCTGCCCTCTGCAGGTCTCCTTATAAATCAGACAGTTACTATTTAATGCAGCACTGGATGAGACATACAGGCTTAAATCTAATTCATTAAGACCTGGACGGATTCAGTTTATCACAATTATTTATGGTAACCTTAAGATTGTTCTAAATCTACAATTAACAATAATTCAGCTGTGACTAATTAAAGGTGATTAAGACACCAAACTGACCAGTTTCTCGCTAAATGGTCAGACCAAGCTATTTAACTCTATAATTCATCTAGTATTTTTATATTCAGCATGCCATGTCTCGGCACCATTTTGGGGTCTTTTTCTCTGCTTGGAAGCAATGGCTGCTCAACATGTGAGAAAAACTGCAGAAATTATGTTAATATCTCTGATGAAGGATCAAGTTTTATTATTATTAAGTAAAGATTTAGGATAAGTAGTAAAAAAAAAAAGATCTGATTCATTTACATGTTTATATTATCAGTTTTCATTCATGTTTCCTGGTTTCAAGATAAAGATTAAACCTCTTTCCAATAAAACCATATTTACTTTGATACAAATCCAGTTAAATTTTCCCAAAAACAGATAATTAGTTGTTGCATTTTTTTTTGAAGAAAAATGTTATCCTAGTTTTGACATTCTTAATATGTCAAGCACTTGTATAAAGGTGTAGATGAACCACTGTTCAGTTAAATTAAGGCATTTCAACTTTTTTTTTTTTTTTTTTTTGGATTATGTAAGATAAACAATTTCATTTTCGCTCAGTATGCCAGAATACGGTCCAGTAAAAGAAATTATTCCTAAAAAAAAATTTTGAATTTAAAGGATATATTCAAAATATTTAATACAAATAACATCAATGCTGTGTTAATGTAATTCTATAGGAAAATCTATTAAACCTTAAACAGGATTTCTCTAATTAATTAGCTGATCAAATGAAGTTTGAGATAAAATATGGTAAAATGTTGCAGATTTCATCTACTTCATCTTTAGATTCATTGCTTTCTCCAGCAGAAACATAATCATTAAAGCACAGCACCATGCAGTTCGAACAGAGAAGAAATGAAGAGAAAAATCTCTCATCATACCTGCAACAGGTCTGAGCTGCTCTTTGTTTCCTCCTTTGTTCCTCACAGAGCTGCAGTGTCCTATACTGACCGCTAGAGGGAGGTGGTGAATTTCATCTGCTCTGAGTGCAGCTGATCTGTTTCTCTTTGTTTGGTGTAAAACATGTTTTTATGAACAACACTGTAGAGAACAGGGCCACGGTCACAAAGCACAGAAAGCCTCTTTGTTTCAGATATATTTCTCTGATGCAGACTCTGCTGCTGATGTTGCTTCAAAGTTTTTTTAGAAGGAATACTTCAATTGCTTTGGTGTTGTGTGATTTATTTTTATAATTAAGTATCAAATAGGATTTTTATATGAAGAACATTGATGATTAGGGTAATTAGATTATTAAAAAGTAGATGTTAAGTTTGAAAAGTCTCTTAAAATGTCTCACTATTGTTACCCAATTTTTAAGTTAATGATTGTTATAATTTCTAATTACAGCCCTTCCTTCAGAACCAGGGAACCATTTGAATCTAGCATCTTGTAGAACCTCCTGCTGCAACAGTCACTTCATTAGGGGATAAAATGCTCCTCACACTCATTAGGATTTCTCGTTGGCGAGATTCCAAAAAGGCATTTAACCACATTGACTTTGACTAGGCCATTGTCACAGCTCAATCATTTTCTCATGAGCTTTTTGTTTGTAGATAATCTTTTCTGTTATTGCCCATTCTGGACCAAGCTTCAGCTGTTGGCTTCTTTTTGGTGCTCTGGATGATGTGTCTGCAGAGTAAATCCTTATAACCTTGATAGTCACTAACTGGCGCTAAAGCTGACCTCCAGCTGCTGCACAAATGAACAAATCAAAGTGTTGAAGCTGCTGTGTGCTGTTGCTCACACTTAGAACATAACAAAGAGGTCCTGACATGGAAGAACCCCTTGTTTGGAAATTGGGTTCCATGCACAGGCGTAACTTTCTGAAGGACTGGTGTGGCCATATCCCCACCAATAATTTCAATACATAGACTTTCAGCAATATGTGGGCCAAATTTCTAAAGTTGATTTGGCTGCTTTTGAAAAAGGATAATCACTGATGTAGGATGTAGTTGCAAGGGAAAACATCCATCAATCAATCCCCATTTTTCTGGATGGATGGATGGATGGATGGATGGATGGATGGATGGATGGATGGATGGATGGATGGATGGATGGATGGATGGATGGATGGATGGATGGAGGAATGAAACTGAAATTGTGTCCATACTGGGGAGGCATGATATATTGCTTTTGGCATCGGAATTGGCTGTTATTCATTCTTTTTTATATACATTAATGTCTACCTACCTATAAATATAAATATCAGTGTATTTTTGTTCTTTTGTGTTCTCAACAATAGAAAAACATTCAATAAATATATGTTTGAGCTCATTTTTGGAAAATACAAACCCTATTGAACGTGTTTGTGTCGAGTACCTGTAGGTCCATCAGCCACCAGACTTAGAGTGTCACCAACTTTCATTACAAAGTTACAGTCTTGGTTCCTAAACACATCCGTATTTTTTTTTCTTGTTGGAAAGAGCTGCAGAGCTTGTTTTGTTGTGGATGTCGCCTTTAATGCATACAGTTAACATTTCTCTTAAGACAAGCAGCAAAAACAGGAGGAAAAATGAGAGCAAAGCTCCACGTGAAGCCACCTAGTTGGAAAGTTGAGTCTGTATGGCTCAGATCTTTGCGGGAATATTGCTTTAATGGCCTTGTTGTGAGTTATGACAATCTGAGCCACACCATCATTAAACCATGGGTTCTTTATCTCTGTAAGAGAAGCACCTGTCAGGCTTCGTTTGCTATTAAAGCCTTAATAATGTCTGCCTTCGCCCATGCACACACACACTCCACAGCGGCGCATGGAGAATGAAAGGAGCTTTCTCATCTACTCTGAAAGCAGCAGAGATGGAGAAGGTAAAGGAACTCTGGCGTCCTAATGAGGTCAGTTAGATGGAGTATTATCATCGGCCCTCCAGGGCAGCTGCCTCAGTTAGACATGTAGACCCAGGGAATCCCAGGTGGGCTCTAACTCATCCTGTAACTGGATCTTAAGGTTGATGGGATATTAGCCAACACGTCCTTAGCGTGTTTAATGGCCGTAACGCTCATTAAAAGCTTTCAGCTTCTGTAAATCGAATATCCAAAGATGAATCATCTCAGATTAGCTGCCAGAAACAATAACTTATTTTGATGTGTGACAATGACGCTCTCCTTCACTTTTTTTCAGATTTTCTTTTGTTATACTTAAAATCCTAAAATCACAATAATAACCAGATCAACTGTAATTCTTGTACATTTTTTAACTCCTGCTATTTTACATCCGTTTAGCAAATTAGTGAAGAAAAAATATAAATCAATGTCCACTTTAATGATCTGATTGGTGGAAGTTGTAGACTCTTATTTTGAAAAGCATAATTTTGATTAAATATTTCACTTAAAACTGAAAGAAAAAGAGATAGGTGTTCAAATAGTGTTTGTTTCCAGGATAATATACCAACCTAAGAAAATCCCCAGTTTTAATGCTGATAAAGTCTAATCCTTGCAGTCTTGTCCAGGACTTGATCTCTCCTTTGTTTCTGATTCTTAGTTTGCTCCAGAGTGGGATTCTTCATCATCCATGTGGACCTGCTTTATATTTTTGTGGTCTTGCTTTATATGTATGTTTCCTTCCTTTCCGTATAATACGTTACAGACAGTATTGAACTGCTGGAGATGGACTTAGAATTCAGTGCTTTAAATTTTGATCACACATTTCACACCATGCTGAGATTTACAATGTTTTTAGCCAGCAGTAGTTAAGAAATAGTCTTGACCTTACTTTAAAAAAAAAAGGTAAATTCTAACATTGATAGATCTCTAGTAACAAAAGGGCCTACATGTTTAAATCAAAACTATGACAAAGACAATGTAAGCAAAAATACACTAAGGTGGCCAAAGTTGAGCCAAAATATAATCTTTATTTGATCTTTTTTAGAGTTGGTTACTATGATTGCCACAGATGTTTTATTCCATGGTTGGTGAAATAGAGCTTAATCCTAATTTCTGTTTAACTCTGTTAATCTGTGGAATATTTAGATATGAATCAGGAAAAAAAAAAACAAATGAAAAAACTGTAACCAACTGTAGATTGTGACATAGTAAAAAAGGCTGCAGAAATAAAAAAATAGTTTCTGTGCTAATTGGTCCTCTGGTTCATCCCATACCAGGATCCTTTTATCTCTGAATGAGGGTAGCTGAGATATCAGTGGATTAAAAAATCCAGATGATCAGAAGGGGGCTTAATCTGGGGGCAAAGGCAGACATGGGAAATCGTTCAGAAAGATGTTCTGATATATTGAAACAGTTCCACATTTTCTTTTAAACTCCTAATTTAGAAAATAATTAATTAAACAAAATATCAGATTGCTAAAACATTCAGTACATGGTTGTTATTTTCCACCAACATGATTGATGTAATGAATCCTGATGGCGAAGACGGAGTGAATTAAGTCTTTTCCTGGAATGAATTCCAGCAGAAACAGGACTGAGTGTTCTGTGAGCACAAATAATAATAAAAAACAGAGAATGGGCTGTTTGTTTTATGGTATAAACAACTCATAAATCCTAAAAATCACCGCTGAGCTGTTCGCAGTGCCGTTCACAGTCCTGATATGGTCTCTGAGATGGAAACGAAAACATGGCTGTTTCTCTCAATTCCTGATAAGCTGACATTGTGTGGATAAAATATTTTCCCTCCCAGGCAATGATTCCCAGGCTTGTGTGCCGACACCGTGTGCCGATGTTGGATTTGGGCCTCGGAGTTCACGACCCGTTGAACCATAAAGCACCACGGCACTGGGCCGGTGTAAATAGCCTACGGTGATGGTGGTGTGTTACAGACAGCAGACGATGATGAGGGTGATGATGGTGATGTATACCTGTACCCACCCTGACCTCTTCTCTCTGCTGCCCCTGGAGGCAGGATGCGTCCCTAACTGAGAGACGAGTAAATTATGATCTGATGAATCGCCTCGATCGCTGGTCCAATAACATCTTTTGTTCACACAATAACAAGCAGCCGCTGGAGTCTTTATGAGACGCCTAATTACTCATACATGGAGCCTGAAACAGAGAGTTAATCCAGAGGAGTGCAGCAGTCGTCCCGTTATTGTCCCTAATCCATTATGTTGACATCCTAAATGGATCATTTTTTCCATGTGACAGATGGAAATCTTCAGCTGATTTAAAGTCGCTCTGCAGCAGAAAGTGGCGCCTCCCCGACCTCGTCCGTGTGCCTTTCTCTTTAATTTATCCCTCGCACACATAAGAGTTGCATATTAATTCACAGATACCCATTAGCTCATTGAAGGCCAGTAAATCAGGGCGAAAGAGGCGGCTAATTGACACACAGATAAAGGATCAGGAAGGAACTGGGGAGGAAATGAAGAATAAAAGGAAGAGAAGCAGAGCGTCTCCTTTGTTCTCCCATTGATGGTACGAGGACGTGGCTCCCTCAGGTTAGGGTGCCCCTGTGGTTCCGGCTTGATCTCTTCACCTTCAGGACCGGCGGGCTGCATTCAGGGTCCACTATTCCCAGGACTGCTGCTAATTAGCTAAAAGGGCTCATTTGTATTCACCCTCTGCCTCTTTATCTGCTTTGTCTTTATCCCTTCTCTTCATTCTGTCCTCAGTTTTCTTATCTAGGTTTATCTGGGCTGCTGTAATTATGTTTGGTCTGATAATTAGCACAGCTTGAGACCAGGGTGACCGTATCCCAGCTAACCTCTACAATGTGGGGAGAGAGAATTTTCAACACTTCAATGGTTTTCCCTGTAAATGATGGCCCTGTTGTTCAGACTGTTGAACACATGAAGAAAAACTGCAGCAAAGCAGAGACCAACGCTCCCCCCCATTAGCTCTAATCAATATGAGCTGCTTTATTCCTTTCTGATGATCTTTTAAACAATCCTGCACAGAAATGACATTAAGATGAGGAAAACATGAAGCTTAAAGACTATTGCAACAATATGTTCACTAAACAAACTGAAACTCCCTAAACAAACCGGATTAATCACATAACGTTCTAGAGAGCACCTTGGGGCCATAACCCTAATCTTAGGTTCACACAGCCTTTAGTACGTTTTCTCTCCATTGTAAATATAGGCCATTTTGGTCAATGTTATCATTTCGACTGGCTCAGTTGAGCCACAGCATGAAGGAAATCCGTTATTTATTGGGTAGATATGGCGGTTAAGTCTATTTTAAATGGAAACATTTCTAGTGATCATATAAAACAGACAGGAACTGGCAGCATTGGATTCTCCCTGAATTAACCAATCTACCTCTATGTTCGTGGCGAGGAAACATTCACCCTCTAGATCAGGGATCTTCAAAGTTTTCCAGGCCAGGGACCCCCAAACTAATGGTGAGGTGGAGCGTGGCCCCCTAATTATGTATATTGTGTGAAATAGTGTTCTATCAAATTGGTCCTATAGTCACTCTATTACAGATGGAGTAATTTAACCAAAGTAATTTCTACCTGGGATTATTAAAGTATTTCTGAGTCAGATTCCTGGTTGATGGGACAGGTGTTGTGAATGAAACGGTGCCCAGCTGGAAAGAGCTCCTGTGTGTCGCTGAATGTGTGCATTGATGACTGAAAGACATCTTCTACCTCCATTTATCTGTTTACTACAGTGTGTTGAATTCATGTCAATGTGTATTTAAAGTCATTTCAATTAGTGGAAAAAATTGAGGGAGGGAATATATATATAAGGGACCCCAGCAAGAATAGCTGTCAAATTACTGACAGCTAATGGGGATCCAAATAAATAAACAAATAAACAAATATATATATATATAAAAAAATCTAATCAACCAAAATTTTTGCGACCCCCAGGCAGTACCTCTGTGGACCCCCTAGGGGTCGCGGACCCCCTGTTGAAGACCTCCGCACTAGATGAAATCCCATGTCAGAGATCCTGAAACATGTCTGATTGAGTAAGAGTCAGACTTGTCTGGTTACCTAAAAACAACCCACGTTTCGTCTAAAGCAGAAGCCACAGGAAGAAGCAGTGGAGGGCTTCATTAGTCATTAATAAATTAGGATCAGGTGTTATACAGTTAAAGAGTCTCTAGAGTCACTTTGTTTGGTCAAACCCATGAAACCAACCAGTGACCCAGTTTCCAGACAGAAAAACTTTTGCATGGATAACATAATTCCAAAGACACAGAAAACCTTTAAAAGCTTCATAGATTAAACAGATGAAAACTGTGAGATGAGGAAGGTAGACGTTTGGTTAATGTTAAGCTAAATTAATCAATAGATGAAAATCAGAACTGATTCGGCTTTCTGGTTGGTTTTAAAAAGGAACCTGTGTTACTTTAAACTTCTTTCTCCCTAACTTGTGTCCTAATAAATGTCTTCTCAGTCTCAGTCCTTCGCTCCCGTCCCTCATTCCTTCTTGTTTCCCACCTTGTGTCGAGGATCGATGGCAATGCTGGAGGCTGTCAGGCAGTAAATAGCCTGGACACTGGCTCCCTGCCAGGATAGGGTCATCAAACCTGTTTCTTCCTCCTCCTCCACACCCACTCCCTCTGTGAGGGACCAGTGGAGTGGTCCCTGAGCCCCCCTGCAATCCCTCACCCTGATCCATGAGCCAATCTGCTCTCCTGAACAAAGAGCTCCAACACATCGCTCCCTGTCCTCCTCCTAACATTTCTTTCTCCTCCTCCGCTCCTGTGTGCTCTCCTTCCCTTCCTCCCCGTTCCTTTGTTTTCCCAGCCAGATGAGTTATTTCCCTGCACCGTCTCATCAGCCATGCAAAGTGTCTCATTGTGGCATCATGGACAATGAGTCCCCACAGCTCGTGAAAGGTTAATGCTTTGAGTGATTGTAAATTGTTTGGCTATTTCAGGGAGCTGTGAAAAGGATAACTCAACCATAAAATTTGATCGGCGGCCTCCCCGCTCCTCTTCCTCCTCCACCGCTCCTATCGCCAGCACCCCCCCACCTCCCTCCCGTCACTTTAATCGCTCTAATTTCCTCTGTGTTCTGATGGTTTTCTGCCTCCATCTTCACACGATTGTTCCTTTCCTTTTCCCTCTGGGTTCCTGAACAATCGGAGGTGATCAGACTGCTGTATCAATCCTCTGCTGTTCTGCATGGCTGGTTTCATGTTAGGAACCTTCAAACTGACTCTTACAGCATAGGACTGTGAGAGGCAAACAACTCTCACATGTCTGCGTAGTAAAGAAAGGTGACTGAAGATTGTGTGCTGAACCTACTTGATATAACCTTTTAACAGTTCCTTCGCTGGACTCTGACACCGTTTGTGTTAAGTCGGACTTTTGTAGTGTGACGAGCACTGATCCCTGTGGTACTCCACTATTAACAATGCAGCATGAAGAAGATTTATCATCAACATTAAGACACTGACATCTGTTAAACAAATAAGATTTAACCCAGTCCAGTGCCATTATCTTAAATATGTTATTTTACTTGCAATTCTGCTAAAATCACCTTTAAAGAATAGATGTAATTTTTGATTGAAAGTGCTCTACTGTCATAAGTTATAGTCAGTGCTAGAGACATGGCAGATATATACACTAAAACACAAATTGAGGGTATTTCAATGGATGACAAACTGAATCCAGTCGACAAACAGGTCCTGCAGCTGCTGCCTCAGATGTTTGAGAAAAAAATGTCATCTGTTTCGATTAATTCTAGATGCTGATGAAATCTTTTATTAATCTTCTTTGTTGTAAAAGTCTGTAAAACTGCAAGCTCAGTAGAATCCTGCTCAGAACCTGTTAACCAGAACCAAATCTTGGTTCTGATTGTCATCTTAACCCAAAGGGATTTGTATAAACTTAAATTATCTTTTTTACTGTCCATCTCAATATACTAAAGAAGCATTTCTGCCTCCCCGCCTCCTGTTGGTGCATTTAACCTGGCTGCTGTCAGTCTGCCCCAGGGCAGCTATTGCTGCAATATTATCATCTCCATCATCGCATGCATGACTGAATAAAGTGGGACTGGCTTTGGATCCCCTGACTTGAAAAAAGAAGAATAATACATTTCTAAATCCACATCAAAGATTGAAAAGTAAAATTTTGGTGTTATGATGTTCGAATGCTTTCCTTTGATGTATAAAACCATGAATCACCTAGAATCCCTTCTACACAGACCTGGTTGGTCTGACACACATAAACCCACTAAAACACATGTTTGTGTTTTTATGGTGGAAAAATGGGACGTTACTTCCTGAGCTCAGCAGCTGCTTTAAAACGGGTGTTTTGATTTGTTTTTTTATTGAGTAAATCTTGGATTTCATGAAAGACTTTTAAGTAAACCTAATGTATGGATATCATGAGGTGATGAAGACCATTCTGCTTGGTTAATAAACATTAGGAGGAGAGAGGAAGGAAATCCTGAATGGATCAGAGTCGGATCCAGGCAGGCCGTAGGTGGATCTTACTTCCTGTTGGAGGAGCGATTCTCCTTCAGATTTAGAGGATCTCTTCTCTAAGATGTTCCGTTAGGAAATAAAAACATTCCCCCCTAGATTCACATCCACATTTCTCCCTGTTTGAGTACATTTTAATTCTCGTCCTTGTTCCTTGGTATGGAAACAAAGGAATCTCCTCCTTTGTATAAATAAGTGTTTTGTATATAATAACTGGTGATAATAACAGAGTAATGGGTTTTTTATTGGTAATATTGTCTCCCAGCCAAAGCGGTCCTCTGAATACAGGGGCCGATCTTTGCTGCTTTATTAGACATCCGGATCTATTAAATGATAACATTAACTCCTGCTGCTGCTCCTCTGCTCTGACTGCGCTTTAATGTGAAGTCATTTCTGTCTCTGAGAGCCGCAGCGAGCCGTAATACTCGTAAATTGAAAGGACATTTATTTGCCAAGGCCATTAGCTCTCCATGCGTTTCTGCAGGGATTTTATTTGGAGCACAGACCCATTCTAGAGCCAAATCCATTTCACCGTATGAGGATAATTATTCAGCAGACGGTTGCCTCATTTCTTTATCTTTTTGACCTTTTGGTTTAAACTGATTGGATTCAGCTGCTTTCCGAGGAGGCGAAGGTGGGCCGGTGATCAGGGGCACAGCTGGTTGCAGGTCAAGTTGCTCTGCTTGTTTTAGAGCTGGAGTGATGCTGGAGAGACCAGAGTGGAGGGGAAACGTGATGGGAAGGATCACCTGTTCCAAGCTTCCAGGTTTGGGTATTTTCTGGGATTCTTCAAACTTCCGGAACATTTTTAGATGTAAACTTCCTTCAATGTTGATCCACTGTTTATAAATCAGCTAAGAACAAACTCATCTGTTAAATTGAACCAAGTAAATCTGGTTGCATAGGTTTGACCTGTTTCAGCATTCAGTGGCCCAGCGTCCAACTTGTTCACTGCATATTACCCAACCCTACCTTCAGGTAAACCCACAGGTTTCCTCTGAAGAAAAGGAAGCCCACAGCATGATGCTGCCACCACCATGTTTCTTTGTATCATCTCCTGTTTGGGTAACGTTTCCAGCCAGGTCTGAATATTGTCCTTGGATGAAAAGGCTTCTCTTTGAAATCTCTTCTCCTACTGGACATAGTAGAGACCGGTGCTTTTCCCCCCATCCCCCCAAAAAACAATTTACCACAGAAAAAACAAAAAAAGTAAATTTTTACTTCATCCTTTTATTACGAAAGCGCAATGCAAATATTGCAGCTACAGTTTGATTTAAAACCTCTGAATGAGGTCAAATAGTCTGTAGGGAAAGATTTCATGAATGTTTCTGGTTTATAACATGCTGCTGTTCCTTTACATTTATAATTGCCACATTCAGCTGCTAATTTCTCCAGTGTTCCCAGTAACGTCAACCATCTAATAAATCATATGTCATCTAACTTTAACAAAATATCGCCACTAAAGAAAAGGCTGAAACAACAGCAGTACTTAGTTTTCTTAAATATAGAAAGATCAGTGCTATAAGGTTACACATTTAGCATGTTTGATATTAGGTGTAATAATGTCTAATTAGGACAATGATAGTACATTAGTAATGAGGCAATCGAAGCTGGAGAAGATGGAGAGACTCAGGAAGCTGCAGTGAGGTCTGGATGGTCAATGATGAAAATATCATTACGGCCTTAGGGAAGGTTTGAAAATCACATTAATGATAGAATAGATCCAGAAAGGAGAACAGGAGAAGCCTGACGTCAGGTTCATTAATTCCACAAAACTATAAAGGTTTGGGTTAGGATATGAGGTCATCCGCTGCACTACAAGACTTAACAACTGTTCTACACATTTATAGGGTGAAGTGCGTCATATTAACCTAGAGCTTGATTTATTTTCCCCATTTATTCGAAAAATGTTTCCACCTTTTTGCTCAGGAGCTGAACCTTAGATATGCAGGCTAAAATTGTTAATGTCTGTTTAGGAGCAGAAATAAAGAACAAAGAAAAAGAAGAGGATGTACGGGCTGGATGAGAGGACTTAAAATAAATCAGCAAACACTTTGAATGTCAGGGTTAGATCATGCTCTTAAACAGATATAACAGTGTATGAGTCTAAACACATCTATAAATCACTTGGTAAAAATCTTTATTTATAAGAAACCTCTCAACTGATGCTTTTTTGATGCTTCGTTAGTCAAATACTGATCCTGCATCAAACTATAATGTTACATCGTAGTAAGAGTCTAAGGCAGAGTCAAAGTGAAGGTGTCAGGATTTGGTTGTGGTTTGAAGACCCAAATGCAGAAGCAGGGAGGCAGAGGTGAGTTTATTGATGATTTAATGAACTGTTAACAGAGAACAGAAGCAGTAAACCAAAAATCCAAAGAATCAAACGTGGAAAAAAAAGTCAAACAAACCAGAAACCATAGAGGCATCAGGGGAAAAAACAATCTCGATGAGGAAGACTCAGAGAGATGGAGTTGGAGGAAGTTAGACGAGGAACCAGGACTGAGGAACTGCATAAGGAGTGTATTTATGGGAGACTGAACAAAGAGGGCAACAAAGAAAAACCTGAAAACTAAAATATAACAAGAAAACACAACAAAATAAGAATTAAACCAATAAAACTAGAAAACATGGAGCAAAGTAAAACGGAATACTCAAAAGAAAACATAACAGAACCAAGATAGTGACAGGAGGAGAGACAATTGCTGAACAACAGGTCAGTTAGAGGAACACAGAACAGGAGGAACAGCAGCACACTGAACTGCAGCGAGGCTCTAAGCTTGGCTTGGGTAACATGCTGGAAGACCAACATTTTTTTTATTTTTGTTGGGCAAACTGTTACATGGATATATGTGGAGTTTTTGATTTATTAGACCTTGTATTGAACAAACTGTTTATTTCCAAACTGTTCAAACTCTTTTTCCATAAGAAGTCTAACAGAGAGGAGAATATTGATAAATATTACAATCAAAACATTGTTTTTTTCATTTACTGTATATTAAATGTTCAATTATTTTCTATATTATTCACTTTTTCATGTCAGAAAGTTAAGACCCCTTCAACTGCAAGTCAATCTAGATGAACATGCAATGCATTTTTTAATATTAATAAATATTAAATCAGTTACAGCAGGGCTCAGAGATATGACATTAAAATCTTATTGCCCCAGGGATTACATTACAAAAAAAAGAAGAAAATCTAGCTTTTAAGCTGTGAAACCTGCTTAAAAAAGAACAATGTTTCAGAAGAAACTGAAAATGTTACACCCTTTATTTTTGCAGCTAGTGGTCTCACAAAGTTCATCAGTTATGAGTGCTTAAAATGTAATTAATCAGTAAAACTGAATAATTGCCCAGCCCTAACTTATGGATCTGTAAGGTTTCCAATATCTCCCCCACCACGTAATTAACTCCTTCCTTTGTAAAATCACTAGAAAGATGGGAGACGAGCTTAGACTCGTGTTCTGAGGCTCGGGTCAAATTAACAACCTTTATCTCATGGAAACAGAAGGGAGGTTGGAAGCAAGAGAAAGTGAGTCAGAGTGTAAACCTCAGTCAGCTGAGTGTGACTTAACAACTAAAGCCACAATAAACCAAACTGACCTCTGATGTCTTTAGGGTTGGGAATTGAAAAGATTTTCACGATTCCGATTCCCTTTTCGATTCTATGAAACGATTCGATTCTTTATCAATTCTTTTTTCAATTCCAATTTGGGGGAAAAAGGTGAACAAACAGTTTGATTATCAGAGTCAACTTTGTTTACTTAACTATTGCACAATCTTACAAACTCAACAAGATCAAGATGTCCACAGGAAATGTGAAACTGGAGTAACATCTGTGTTTAAATGAAAAATGAATACAAGAACAAACTTAATAACCAACAATGTCTAATAACAAATTATGGGATAATAACCTATTTTAAATAACAAAAAATACTAATTATAAAACAGTAGTAGGGAAAATTAACAGTTCTTTTGCAAAAAGATGAGCATATCTGCTTTTTCTGGAAGGATACAGGATCTTTCAGCGCTTAAGGTGTCTCCAACCGTGGAGAACACCATCTCAGATGGGGTGGAGGAAGCCTGCACACAGAGGTAGTTTTCAGCCAGTCCAGATAGCAAGGGCAGCGTATCTTGCTTGTTCCACCACCACAGTGTGGCGCTATCCCTGCAGGGGATGGAGGGCAAGCTTTTATAGAGCTGGATTTCCTGATCTACCCTCTGGGCTAAGGAAAGACGGGGCTTTGATTCACAAAGTGACCGCAGCTCGTTGTCTTCCTCCTCGAATAGTTCTTCCAACTTGCGTAACTTGCGTAAGTTGCGTAACTTACGTAAAAAACGTGACGTAAGTCGTGCTCCCCAGAGCCGGCGCTCTAGGCTCTGGTGCTGCGGGAATCGAAAAAAGAATCATTCAGCGAGCTGCCAAACGATGCCATGGAATCGGAAAATACGGAACCGGTTCTTAACAGGAACCGGTTTTCGATTCCCATCCCTAGATGTCTTCTTCTCTTGTTGCATCATTTTAACAGACTGCCTTTTTATCAAACTAAAAGAACTTCCTCAGTATGAAGGCTGTTGGATTTAAGGATGATTAATGGATAAATTGCATTAAATTAGGCTTCAGGACTAACAGTAACATTATCAGTCAGTGATGTCATATATTAGAGAAAAAAAGAGATTTTCATTAAAGTCCTTGACTTTGACTAGGACATTGACACGTGTCAAAGATGTTGCAGATTCCTCTCACACACAGAACCAAACCAGTTATTTTCAGATACTTTTATCACCAAAGCTGCTACTTTTTCATTGAATCCTTTTTTCATTTTTTTCTTAAATTCCACAATTCCACATTAATTATTATTATAATTAACTTTAATTACTAAAAGCGCAAAACTAAACCAGCCTTAAAAATAAGCAAAGAACACAATGGTATTTAGTTGCCCCTTTTATAAGATTTTTTTTTCTTTCATCATATACTTTCACTAATATCTTCAATTAAGATCTAAAACTCGAAAGCAGCAACGTTCTCCTGATAACATGCAGATGTAGACGGTTCTGCTGAGGGGAGCAAACTATTGTTGAAAATTGATAAACCAGGGTGGAATGACCAAAAAAGTTTCTAATGCCAAAATAACATCTTTTAAAGGTTAAAGGCTAAAAAATTTTCATTCTGTCATGGTTCTCCCCATTTGGATTTTGAGTCTTTAGTTTTCATTCATCTAAGTAATTCTGTTGTGTTGATCTTTGGTTTATTTTCCATTTTAGTTACTCTCTGTTGCCGTAAGTCTCCTTTCCTCTGGCTCCCTTCTAGTCCCTTCCATCCTCACCTGCACCACATCAGCTGATTACCCTAGTCTTTCTTCTGTCTCCTATATATACTTTCCCTGTGCAGTTCTTCAGTCCTGGTTCCTTGTTGTCACTTGGTTCTCCATGTGTGTTCTCCCCAGACATCTCCTGGTTGTTTGGGTTCTATTCCTGGATTTTGTTTCCGTTGCCGTTTACTTCATTAAACCTACAAGAACTAATCTCTGCTTCCCTCATCTGCATTTGGGTCCTCAACCAACCTCCACCCTCAAGTTGACCTACAGCTTTGTCCCGTCATGCTTTTTGTAAATATTTCCAGATTTTGGACAAACTAATTATATAAATGATCAGGAGCATCAACACAGAATAAAGCTGGAAAGAGGAAGAGGGGGAAGGAACATCATTCAGGTCCAGTTTGTCCATGGAGTCCTCGGAGCAGGCCACGGTTAGAAGAAAACTTTGGGTCTGTAAAACTTCTCAGTCCCTCTCTGCTCAGAAGCTGCTTAATTTTCTTTGTTCTGAGATGCTCAGTTTGCTAGAACTGAGACGTATTTGGAGGAAACCCCTAAACATGGGTCCTCAGCTGTCGAATATGGCAGCAGAACCCTGAGAGGGTAGAAGATCATCACTAAGGAAAGCACTGCAGCTCTGTAGCTCTTTCAATTGGACCTATATGGACACCGAGCTGATCTGACCCTCAAGACTCTGAAACCGTCAAACACCCACAGCAAGGGGCTGCTCCAGCAGTCCGCTGTTGGACCTGAGAGGACACGCACCTCCAGGCAGCTGCAGAAGGTCCGAACCTCAAATTAAAATTCCATCTCCCACTCTAAGAAGTATACAAGTCAGTAAAATATATGTATTTAGGATTTATTGGCCACGTGGAGCTGCCTGAGAGCAGTTAATCATGCACCGTATATATACTCGCCTTCTATAGAGCCATATAGTTGAAATATGAACATCATAAAAGGATGGAAGACGTATGGGAGAGATGGGGGGGAAGCAGGGGTGATGTGGGAGCCTGGCTGTGATTGCAGAGAGGAGGAGATGGAGGGAGGTGAGGAGGTGGCAGCTGCAGCTGCAGCAGAGGATCTCTTTGTCTCCTCAGTTTTTGTGTCCCGCTCTGCCTTTTGCGGAGTTTCTGCAGGGCGTCTTCTGTCCTCGCTGCCTAGCGTCCCCTGTGCTGCTTCAGCCGCTCAACAGATGGCCAACCGGCTCATTAACTTTAATAAATCTAACATCAATTAGAGCTGAGGTAATTGGGAAGCTGCGGAGGTGATTGCAAGGTAGCGGCGCAGCATAGAGGAGCCTGGCGCCCGTAATGAATGACTCTCATCAGGCCTCAGGTCGGTGCCAGCAGCTCGGCGTTAAAGTATGGTGGTGCCAGCACTGATGGAAGCACACACACCAATGAAGGACGGAGGAGATCACTTCTTTACGGCGTGTTCGATCACATCCGCCGACCTTGATAGGTTCATGCTCTCCATCTGTGCTCACACATCTTCTCTTTGTTCTCCTGTCATTCTCAGAGTATCTCTGCTTGTCCATCACAGGGAACAAGCTCCTCTAGCACCCATCCATTTCTCATCATTCCTTTTCCTGCTTCTCCTTGAATCCCTTCATTACTCCTTCCTGACCTTCGCTGCAGGCCTGTGCATCGCGCCCACGTTCTCTCTGCTGTCTGCAGAATCGTCTGCCTGCCTGTGAACATCTTTGCTGGATTGTTTTTGCAGACAACTTTCTGTGTTTGTGTCAGAAGTTCCTGCTGACTCAGCTCCAGGAACAGATGCCCCTGCCAGCTGGGCTCAGAGTGTTAACGTGTGCTTTAAATTCAAAGCTGGGTCCTGTTTCACTGTTCATGCTTCAGTGAGGAGAATCATGCCTGGAACATGAAGGACAACACAAAGCTTTAATTGAAACACATCGAGCTGCTTTTCAGTCTCTCCTTCTTGTCCCAAGAAATTGGTTTGTCTGCTGAACAAAGCACATCTGCTGAGCCGCTGCATTAGGAAAGCAGCCATATTGGATGTGGAGTTGCAGAAGCAGCTGATGCAGCTGTGTCAGTTTGATGGTGATTGAACGGGAAGCAGGTCATCCTCTAATCGCAGGGTTCAGACCTCATCTCCTCCTGTCAGCAAGCTGACGAGTCCTTGGACAACATGTCCGAGTCCCTCCCAGTGGAGGAGTCTTTACCCTGACCTGTAGATTCGCTGTCATTGGCTGGGATTTGAACTGTGAGGCCTCTGCATATGGCTGTGCTGTAGGGCAGATGGTTTCTGAGCTTCCAAGCAAATCAGCAGATTTAGACTGGGCCCAAATTTGTGTTTAGTTCTTGAGGCGTTAAAAAATGATGTTACCCAGAACCAGATGGAGAACCTGTGATGGTGCTTTAACACCAAACATGAATGAAGCAAAAATGGATTTACATGTCATCCATATTTAGAAACGCATTTAGGAAAGAAGCAATGCAAGCAAACGTTAACTAGACCGCTGCAGTGACCTGGTGCTACTACTGTGGTATTTATAGGGGATCATCATCCACTCAACCACAGGGGGTCACAGATCACTGGAAAACAATAAAGGGACAAATTGGAAGTGTAGAAACATCCTTCCATCCCTTCCAAACATCAGTGAGCTGTAACCTTTTCACCATGTTTCAGTCTTCTAAAAGCGTTTTCAGCAGAAAAAGTTGAAATAAATCCCCATCAGACGGCTGCATGTTTCCCCTTAGCTCAGATTTATTGAAGCTTTTTCTCATTTTAGGCATGTGAATGTTTCTATTTTGGCTCAACCTGCTACTCACTCGGATCTTTTATGTTTTGGAGGCGGCCGTTGATTTGTTAGAGGCACATCTAGTTTTCAGTGAAAGCTCAGTATTGCTCACTTGGGAGGTTATTTGCTCAGAGAGGAAGATACTGTTTGGAGTGAGTGGTTTTCCTTAAGCCTCCCAGTGGGGGCCATCACCTGCCCCGACGCTGGGAGTGCCGTAGCCTTACATCTGTCTTTAAAGCTGTGCTGCTGATGCACCTTTTGTTTCCTGAGAGCAGCAGGCGAGTCGGATCTTACTGCCGCCGTGGAAACATCAGAGCTTGTCCCTAAGGTCTGCAGTGACGGCTGAGGGGAGATGATAACCATTAACGGGGGACCCTCCGGGGTCATCCATGATTTTATTAGATGATAAGAAATGGATTCAAGGAGGCAGGGGTCGTTTCTTTGTCCGGGAAACTTATATGATCATATTACGAGCTGAAGCCCCGCCTCCTTTGACACTTAAATTTGAGCTCATACTGCAGCTAATTTACATTTGCTGGAAGAAAATGCAGAAATATTTCTGTGTGCGGTAAGATTATTATATTCATTGAGCCTGTGCATTTTCTTTATGAGGACAATAATCCTTTATTATCCGGCAGTGATGGTGGTGCCAGTTTAAGACTTGGGTCCCAAAGTTAAATCTTCAGACATGACTTGGACTCTCAGTCTGTGACCCAAGTCTTCTTAAGTTTTTATCTGATGTAAAGGACAAAGAAAGGAAATTTCCCTGTGAAAGAGGAGCTTCTTTATTGGCTAGGTAGGTTATCATGGGATCTTAATAGCTCCTAACAGTCTGTTGACGTCAGCTGTAGCTTCATAACATGACATTCCCCAACTAAACTGTGTTAAAGGAGATATTTACAGGTCCTCCTGGCCAGTAGGTGTCGCACTTATGCCAGCCTGCTAATGTTCTTACGTTTGATTGTACCATTTGCCAGCCTGTTATCGGGTGGAGGAATCTAACGATAAAGAGTTTAGTTCCACTTATCTGGAACAAACTCCCATTAGACTTTAAAAGTCCTGAAAGCCTGAGTTCTATTAAGTCAAAGTTGTTTGGAGCTGCCTTTGACTTTTAAAGTTAAACTTTCATTATTAGTTTAAAGGTATAGTTGAGGATTTTTGCATATTTTTTAAAAGACCACTACTTTCTAAAAGAACATTTGCAATTTTTCTACTATGGGAGACTCGCTACCAGTGAGTGAAAATGGGGACGAGCATGTATGACAGCCTTATGTAAACATACAGTATCACTAGAACGATTAACAATTAGGAGGACCACTGATTTTGATGATCCAGCCAGAGAAAGAACATCCTCCACTATACCTTTAAGGTTGTGGTCCAAATGTTTCATTTGCTGTACTACCTCCTTTTATTGTGTTTCATCTCCATTTGCTTTATTCTGCTTTCATTAAAGCACTCTGCCTTAGATTTGTACTGAATGTTGCCGTGGAAATAAACTTGCCTTGTCTTTCAGCTCCATTGATTCTTCAAATTGGTACAAAAGTGAACTTGGTACCAGAAGTGAACTTGCTGTGTGTTAGAACAAAAAATAAGTTTAATATAAGCTCAAATCATGGAAAAACGGATAATTCTACATATATTTCTTTATATACATATATATATATATATATATATATATATATATATATATATATATATATATATATATATAAAATAAACAAAATTTCCATTCAGAATATACAAATTTATTAACAAAAATGATTCAGCTATAAGTCAAACATATTTCTGTTAAAAACTGTTGACTAAACTAGTAAAACTCAACTAAACTAACGTACTATGTACATAAAGAAGAAGAAAATACACATCATAATCACTAAAATTATGCCCTAATATCACAATCCAGGCTGGATTGTAAAGTTGAGAATTCAGGTTTATCTTTAGGACTTTAGAATTTGATCAGATTTTCTTTTCACTACTTTAGAGCAATTGGAATGTGTTCAAACCAAATCACAATGCAAATAAATGAGGTTAATAAAACATTGTTTGGAAAATAATGTTTTATCAAATGATTTGCTTAATTAGAAATAGATTACCTTAAGAAATTTATTCTTACCATTCTTTGGTTGAACTAGTATCCCCTCATGAGGGGATTCATCTTAAATGACTTTGTTCATAATCTGGTCATCAAAATGTGATGAGCACATGAGGAAAAATACCAATGTTGTTATATTAGTATTAAAACTCATAGTGAAATAAAGCTTATTTTAGCGTTGTGAACAACAGCTCAGCGCATCTCATCACGCTGTACCATGCTATCCATCTTGTTAACTGGTCTTACACACTTGACAACACTTGAAATTATCATAAATCATCAAAAAGACAAATGATAAAGCTGAAACCTCTTTCAGATGGATTGATTACTGCCCAATATTCATGTTAAGAAAGAATTTTTGCAAATTCTTACTTTACTTGTAAAGGAAATGACTTTAGACTGATCCCCCCCCAAACTAAATGCGGTCGGTCTGTCGCAGTCTTGATTTATTCCAGAAATAGTTTTGAAAATTGAGCTGCGCTTGGTCGGTCTGATTTTGTCCCACTTTAGCCCAATAGACACTGAAAAGACGTTGCAAACCCAGTTTTCAATTTCTTTTCAATGATCTGGAAATTATGACTTTTCAAATTTCACTTTTTAACTGAATGTAGAAATTGCTTGGACATTAATCATGATGTCTTTACAATTTATTTTCAACCATTTTTTGCTTGGTGGGACATGTTGAATACAAGCAACTTTAGATGAAATCCATAGTTGAACAGATTAGGCTCACCATGTGGCAAGAAAGTGGTCAGTTTCTAAATCAATGCATAATAGACCTATGAATGAATTAAAAAGTGGGAGCATTTTTGTAACTTGGTAGCTAATCTTTTTTACTAAAATCAATACGTTCACTCTGCATCACTAAACATTCTATTTTATTTTGAAAAATGGATCATTTAGATGAAAAACTGCTACAGTGACCTTTAGACCATTTGAATCATTTCAGTTTTAATTATTTTTAGAATAATCCACTTTTAGGTCTTCCTCTTCACACTGCATGTGATTGGTCATCACAGCAAAGTCAACATCAATAAGTCTTTACTTGATTATGTCAGCAGTAAACCTCTCTTCCTCTGAATGGGATGTAAGTTATAATTAGAGTTGTTCTGTTTGGTTACTGTGATGTTTCTGGCTTTTAGTTCCATCTGAAAACAAAGGTGGAGGATTGTTATAGGAGTCATCCTTTCACTTTTACTGTGTCCTCTCATCTCCTGTTTCTTTGAACAGAGACAGACATATCAGTGAGGCTGACTGAACCTGGAAACTCGCCAGGGATGAAAAAGACACGTGAAGTGGTGAGAGAGTGACTGATAAAAGAAGAGCTGCAGGAAGGCAGCATCTGGTGGATCAGGGTTGGTCTCCAGAGATGCCGCTCCGCCAGTGCACTTCATCCTGCTTCACATTGTTCTGTTTTTTTCCCATATAAAGGCCCGACTGAATGAACGATGTGCTGAATAGAAAAACGGACCCTGGACACATGGACAGGATGCTACAGGTGGAGATTTACCTGCTGCTGATACTAAACCCTCTGCAGACTCTTTGCTCTTTTAGGATGCCAACAAAGATCAGACCTGAGTTTTTATTTATGAGCTGAAATAAAGAGAAACCAAAAAAATCTACAAACAGTTTAAAATTAGTGGATGTTTTTAAAGCCATCATCAGGGCTGTTACATTCAAGAACCATTAGTTTCATGCATTAAAACCATAAACCCAAACTCTAAACAGTTGATCTTTGATTATCCAGTTTTGTTGTTTTTTTCAGAAGCAGTTTTTTTCCAGTTATTTGTATTTCTCTACAATTTGACCATAGATAAGACAAAAAATCTGCATATAAACAGCTTGGCGGGGGGGTTCCTGTATGATGACCTCAAACGGCTGCAGCAGAGTAAGACTTCACCTCATGGAAATTTAAGTTTTAAATTAAATAAAAGTATTAATTTTGTGCTTATTGCTGTGAAAACACAGTTATTAATAAAAAGATAAATTCTGCATCCTTATATTCTAATTTGGTTTAGAAATATCCTGAATATGGAAAGAATCTAACAGAACCAGCCGTACTTTTAATTATCCTTCGTCTGACTCAAACAGATAAAAGGAAACTATCTCAGATGTTCAGCCTTTCCCAAAATGAAGGGCAATATCCTGGTGAAGCTTCTTGGTCATCCAGGTCATAGTCATACCAAAAAAGTTAAACAACAATCAATTGGACTTTGTTCCTAAGTTTGTAGACGTTTCGCTTCCCATCCAGGAAGCTTTTTTCAATTCAAAATGTCAGGAACAGCCTTGATTTTAAGGCTATATGCTGGTAAAGATTCTCAGTCATCCAAGTAATTCCAAAACAGCGGTGAGGGTCAAACTCAATGCTATCCCTGACATTTTATATTGAAAAAGCTTCCTGGATGGAAAGCGAAACATCTTCAGACTTAGAAGCAAAGTCCACTTGATTGTTTTTTTTTTTTTTACTTTTTTGGAATGTTCTGAGCCATGAGCTGGAAGCTGCAGGAGCAGCAGAGTCTTTGTCCACCGACCAGGTGAATAACTCAGCCTGAGAACGTGCTGAAAAGAAAAGAAAATAATAAAACAGGTGAACATAGATATATGTGCTGTAGGTTTTATTTCTTCTAGAGAGTATATATCCATATTGAATGTCTGTAAACTTAATGATATTGATGAAAACCTTAGACCCGGTTTGGTTTTTATGCAGAAAAGTAAAAACATTTTGAAAGATCTGCCTGAGGTGTTTTCTGCTCAGTGGAGACAGATAAATGCTCCTTCACAGAATAACAAACAGCCTGGATGTAGCTGACCTCTCCTGCTGCTTGGATTATGGTTGTTATTCTGGAAACTAAATTAAAATGTAAGATATTCCTTGAACCGATGCAGATGAAGGTTTTATCATGTTTGGGATTATTTCATCGTCTGAATCTGATCCAGTCCCTTGGTTCTGCTGACCCAGTTCCTCTTTCCTTTCCAATGAACAGAGAATCTGCTCTCTGTGCAACAGCTGGAACAAAGAAACAGTTTTCGTACAGCAGATTTAACAGACTGTTATACTAGGCTCCACCACCCGGAGGCACTGTGGGATATTCCTCCTTAGAGAACAAAGGATTAGAAGCTGAACATTATAGATCCTATATGTTACAAAGAGAACAAAGAATCCTTCTCAGCTCTCTGCCTGCAGAGTTTCTCTCTGCTGAACAAGCTGCTGGTTTGAGATGAAAGAATCAGACAGAAGAAGAGCCTTGTTGACGTGTTGAATGTTTCAAACCACAGTAAATCTTTATTTTCTTTTGTCCTACTCTAGTCTGCAGGTTCACTTTCCTTGTTTTAAAGATGAATGAACTTTTCTGTGGAACCTTTATCTTCTGCTCAGCAAGTCTGGGAGGAAAGGATGACTTCCTGCCGTGACAGTTGGTGTTTGGACTGGATCCTTTCAAAGGAGATCCAGTGTTTGAAAGACCAGCAGACCTCAGAGAGCTGCTGGAATTCCTCCTCACTTCATGTTTGGATCAAATCAGTCATTTAAACATGACAGTCTGGTGCTAAAAGTCCCACCTGGAGGAAGGAAAACTGGTGAATGAGGGTCGGGCTGCAGCGCTGACTAAGTTCTAAAGATTAAATCCATGTTTCTATGCAGCTTGGAGATGGATGATAAAGATTTAGCTGCAGTGAACCTCTGGGTGCATCACATATGCATCACATACCCGCTGATACACGGCTTGGTAATAAAAAAACACATTTATTTTCTCTATTTCATGTTTGGTCAGCATTTCTTTACTCTGTTGTATAAAATTGGTTTTATTTTATGATGCAAATATTAATGAGCTCTATTTTAAAAATAGCTTATTACTCCAAACATGTTAATTTCTCACCATATCATATAAGCCGTTCTCTCCTCTGTATCAGCATCCATCCTCGCCCCATAAACCTGACCACCATATATATGTCTGGTCCCACAGCATGACTGCTGAACACTGCTGTGTCCAGGTTTCCCCCTGTAGCGACTCCTCCATCAGGCCTTGCATCTGTGGAAAACGTAGGTAAACAGCTTTTCGCTACACATGTGTAAATTGGACAAAGAAATCTAAATTCTGTGATGCTTTCCAAGCAGGAAAGAAAAAAACTGCTTTCTGCAAAATAACCAGATATTTATCTAGTGGAAAACATTAACAAACAGAAGTCTCAAACAGATTAAATGACATATAAAATGGAAATGGGAGTTTGTTCTAGCATAGCATGTGTGGATTTATTCCCTATACGCTGGCTTCCTCCAAACAAAAACAGGAATATTAGGTTGATATTTGCTGTTATGCAAGTTTACCAGAGACTATGACTATTTCAATCTGAAAAACTCACACAGAGAGAAAAGATAATTAGAAGAATTTTATTGATATGAAAGTATAGTCTTTGGCGCTCAGACCTCGGCAGGAACATTCATGCTGAATTATGCTTTAACATGCATAAGTAGATGAATGAGAATAGGGATGTTCCCCCTGGCCTGAAACTGGTGGTGGTTTGGTTCGAGCTGGTTGACGAGGTGATCTGCTTGAGCTGAATTGTGGGACTAGAAGACTGAGGGAGCTGATGCCGGGGCTTCCCTCAGAGACTTGGGATATAGAGGTCCTACTTGGTGATGCAGGTACCATGAACTGTCCATGATGAGCAATCATGAAGCGACAGTGGAAAGGAAAAACTCCCCTTTGGGAAGAAACCTCTGGCAGAACCGGGCTCAACATGGTGGTCTTCTGCCGGACCAATTGCAATGAGACAAGGGATGGTGACGACTGGGATTAATACTCTCTGATGAGGTTGAGGTAGAAGTCATGTCATGGAGGACGATTCAGCTACGATGGCGGAGAAGGGGATGGAGGTGGGTGAATTGTCGTCTGAATCGAAATCTGACATTGCGATTGCTGGATAGCGGGCTGGGATGAGGATTTGAAGGTGCTTTTAAAGTGAAAGCAGGATGCTGATTGGGCTTCGTGGTGGAGTAGTTCGAAGCTGATTGGCTCGCGTCAGAGACGGATCAGCTTCTGATTGGATGGAGGTAAGCCAGAGTTTCTTCAATTGAACTTCCGCTAGAGCTTCATATTAAATAACTAGAACTGGAAGTTTGAGCTAATTGAGAGGTCAAATTGAGGGTAAAACCGATTAACTGTAATTTGCTTATTCACCGGGGTTTTAGTATTTTACATACATGTTGGACTCCAGGATTGGCTGTTAAGGTCCAGTTGTCTTTCACCTATTTAGTAATTTAGACTATGGCTATCAGCAGAGTTATTAATCACCAACCAAAGGAATTGTGTCTGGTTAATCACATGTTACTCAAAGGAGGATGGATCTGACCTGAGTGATAAATTCACTGCATAAAAAACCCCAAAATACCACAGGTTAAAATACTATGGTGACTTTATTAGCTATTAATCACACAGTATTATTACATCTAATAAAAGCTCAAACACTAAATTCTACTAAAGATAAGCAGAAGTAAATAAAGGGTGAAAAGGGATCTAAGAATCTATTGAAGGGTATCTGAGGTATGTTCAAGTTTTAAGGCTCAATGCATTTAAAGTGTCCTTTAAATGCACCATAGTAGCGTTGTCTGGTCTGTTGCTATTTGGTTATGACACCATCTTGGAAATAGATATCACCTATCTGGCTACCATCAACATCTTTGTTTACAAATGTTTGAGCTTGGCCGTTTTTTTTTTTGTGTAGTCCTCTTTCTCTTACTATGACTAACTTTATGTGCTCGCTTTTATCTTTTGAAATGGGAGCTGGCCCGGAGCTCATCTGCCTGGCCGTGTTTCCTGGATGGGACCGCCTGTGGAGGTGATCTCTAGTTCTTTCTGTATGTCTCCTTCCGTATCCTTGAACTCCAGTCGGCCTCAGCAGATGGCCGCTCACACTGAGTCTGGTTCTGCTTGAGGTTTCCTCCTGTTATAAGGGAGTTTTCCTCTCCACTGTCGCTACAAACATGCTTGGTGTGAAGGATTGCTTTAGAGTCAATGAGTCAATGCAATCAGCTGGTTTTCCTTAGATAGAAAACTTTGAACCAATCTGACTGACTCTGGTTAAATTGTGAGCTGCTGTGGAAATTGCAGTAAAGTGCAAGAGACAATTTCTCACGTTGAGCACACCAAAGCGTGTGTCTTTTTTTTTCCAAGGAAAAAACCACTGAATACAAAATGGCGCTGCCCAGCAAAACCAACCGGCGTGGGGCTACACGTCATCACGCCTTCATAACATTTAAAGGGACCGCGATCCCTGAACCGTTATACTTACAAGAAGTAACTACAGACAGAACAAAGTGCTGTGTTTACTATGAACGGTATGTAGAACCACACTTAATAACAAAGGTGAATTATGTCGGTTACATTCACTACACTGCTTAACCCTGGAGAACCCAAGAACGCTTCTTTTGTTTGGAAAATTTTGAAATACACATTAAATGACCAGTATAAGTCCACTGAACACCAAAATATCCACTTTTTCAATTTTAACCCTTTATTGCCAAATTTAGGATTTGTGCCAAATTTGACCCTTCAGGCTTTAGACGTATCATTTCAAAGAATTACGATAACAAACACTGTCTATGTAAACTATTTTATATTTAGGGAAAAAATCAAATAAACACACCGCTACACTTAAACATTTTTTTATTTCTTTTTTTTATGTTAGAACTGGATTTCAAATATACAAACACTTTGGCCAATGGAAACCAGAACACAAGGCCAAAATTACGACATCAACACCATGTGTCCTACCTTGTGAAAAAATCTGTTCTACTACACTAGACGTTGTGGTAATCTTTGAAACAATTTCTTTTTTTGTTTATGCAGAGAGGAACTGCACATTTTTCACAGTGCATTTCAGTTTTGAGGTCCTTGCACACAGCACATCGACGGCGATGGTCCTCCTTGACAGGCCAATGAGCAGTTTGGTCGAAACGAACATCTGCACTCTGATAAACTCGAACAAATCTTGGTGGTGGGGAGGAGGTGCCAGGAGTCGTTGGCCTTCCCCGCCTTCTTGCTGTTCCAACTTCAACCAAGCCTTGAGCAACCAAACCCTGAAACTTGCGAAGTTTGAGTACTTTTGATCCAGTAATTCCCTTTGCCTCACAATCACGTTGGTAAAGAAGCCATGCATTGATCACTGCAACAGACATGAAATGCCAGAAAAGTATCATATACCAGCGACGGGTCCTGATGGAGAATTTACAGCGTGCAAGATGCGCATCCAGCGTGTCAACTCCTCCCATAGAAGCGTTGTACTCCTTGACGATGTTTGGCTGATCCATGTTGGTGTATTCTTTTTTGGACTTGTCCCAGCGCCGAGCTTTTCCCAAAGGCTCTGGTCCAGCATATGTTGACATCAAAGTTACAGTTTTCGTGTCTTGCCATTTCAAACAAACAGTGTTGGTGTTGGACTCGATTCGATAATCATAGGATCCATGGCCATTTTTAGACAGATCTTTGTCTGTCATCAGATTGCAACTCGGCATGCGATTTTTTCGCACAGTTCCTGTGTAGTAAATGCCCTTTGTCAATAAACTATCAATGAGAGGCATTGAAGTGAAGAAATTGTCTGCGAAAATCAGGAAATGTACTTTCTCTGGAAGTGATTCACATAGCTTCAACACAATGTCTCCACCAACTCCCAGCCGACTCTTCCTTTTTTGTTCATTGCATCCACCTTTTCCCTGATATATGTCAAAGTCATGCAGGAGGCCAGTGACACAGCAGCGCGCCCACTAGGGCTGGGCGATATGGAAAAAAAACTATATCACGATATGGATTATTTTATATCACAATAACGATATATATCACGATATACCACAACTGATGTTGCATTTTATGTTTTCATAGTCCGTCAGATGGACAGGGTTGAAAAAAATCTTTCATTGCCTATTTTTTACCCATCATCTTGTTTCCTAATATGAGAATCCCAACCCCAAACCAAGAACACCAGTTATGCAATTTGCGGCCATGACAGTGAACAGTATAGAATCTTGGCTATTGCACTGCAGTAATTAATCATTTAATATTCGTTTGTTATTGACATTTTATAAAATTCCAATGCAAGGTTTTTCTCTTGTCTTTCATTTACCTTGTTTTCCACTAGGAGGCGCCTCGCCTATTTAAGAAGAAATGTGTCTGCACTGGTAATTATATGGTCCCGAAAGCTGTCTTTCTCGACTATGTAAACGGGGGCCATGCCTTTACAGATATAGCGTGAAATAGCACCTTTGATCTGCTTGTGTCGCTGAGACGTCTTCTCATATTGTGATCCTTGGGCGAATGCTTCCTTAAGCTTCGGCTGTGAGAATTTCTTTCCGGTGCTTCCTGTATTTTCATCCCTTGTTTGTTTTGATCGGAGTGGTTGTAGTTTCCCGTGTTCTTGTTCATGATTTTTCTTCAGGTGGTAAAAGAGGCCGGAAGTATTTGCATCAGCCTCTGGAACGGCTTTGCTGCACAGTTTACATATCGGCTGCGTTTGTTCTTTATCAGATGGCTGAAATCCGAAATATAACCAAACAACCGAGCTGCCTCCCCTTTTGGGCAAAAGTGGTGTTTGTTGTGTCTGTGACCTGGCAACTGTTTCGGACTCTGTAACCGCTGCTGTGGTAACATCTTCTTGGGTGTCCATCATTCATTTTTTTTCAAGCCAGAAAGAAATTTCACGGGCTCTCTCCATTAGTAATGTTGCAAACGTATGGTGCAAAGCCGCGTGACGTAAAGCGGTGTAGTGTCGCAAAACCACGTTCTCTACACATTATCTTTTTATTCTCTTTTTTTTCGTTATATACACTTAGAGTTTGCATAGCAAAAACGCAAAATGTTATATTAACAAATTATATTAAAATGTATATTAGCAGTAATAATTATAATAAAAAAGTTTATCACGATAGAAAAAATAGAGGAGAAAGGTCACGATAGACATGTTTCTCTCGTCCTCACGATATATATCGCCATATCGCCCAGCTCTAGCGCCCACACTTTAAATCCCCATGGATGTGGCTTCCCTTTTATGTACTGCCTTATACCACCAAATTTCCCTTTGTAAGGCACCATCATCTCATCAATGGACTGTTTTTGGAGAGGTGTTATGGTCAGGCACTGTCTCCGAAATGAATCCAAAAATGGTCTTAGTTTCCAAAGTCTATCCTTTTTTTCTTCTTCACTGGCTGTTTCGTTGTCTACAAAGTGCATGACAGAAAGTAGCAGATTGAATCGGTTACGACTCATTACATCTGCCACAGGCCCATAACGAACTTCACTTTCCCAGTACTGACGTACTCCAGACATTTGAACTAATCCCATCCTGAAATACATTCCTAGAACTTGTTCTATCTCTTTTACTGAAGTGTCTACACATTTCCCATGCTTTTGAACACTGTATTGATTGGTATGCTCAACAATATTTTGCAACATATCACGGTTAACAAAGCGTTGAAAGTAAACCAGCGGCGTGTCTGTCATGGCATACTGGTACGTCTCAACTTGTTCAACTTGAAAGTTCACATCAGGTAACTCAAACTTTGTCTTTCTCCACCTTTGAGTTTTTGTGATACGTTTTGGCTCCATCTGTGGCTTAGCAGTCTTGGCAAATGCCACATCTTCATCACTTGAGGAGTCATTGGATGAGTCACTGTCTTGGGGAGATTCACCACCATCACTTTCATGTGGTTGAAACAATTCATCAGAATCGCTATTGCTGTCCAATTCAGGGCCAAAGTCACTATCATCAGCTAGAAGTTGCTCTAACACTTGTGCAACTGTAAACTTTTTTTGATGCTTTTGCTGTCCTTTAACGGGAGCAGTCATTCTCCCTGAAAAGATATAAGAATTTACCTTATTAGTCTCTGGCCCTGCACTACTAAGTTAACATTCTTATATTGTTATATATATTGTTATATTAACATTCATTATATTATATGAATTAATTTATTTGAAAACTTTAGCCAAATACTGGACTGAAATCGTTCTCCATCTGCAAAATCAGTCAAAGAACCAAAGGGTCAATTTTAACCCCACATTTTTTAACCCATATACCCAGAGGGTCATTTTTGGCACATCGTTTTTTAAGCTAGCACAGAGTTGTTAATTTATCTATAAAAAACATAAAATGTAGTTCTGGGCTTTCTTCAAGTTAACATTTAACAGAGTAACAAAAAATCAGCAATTCTACCAACCTTTAGTTTGCTGAAAAGTGAACTTTGTTTAGGTAGGTTTTTAGCTCAACAAAGCAGCATGTGGTCAGCCTTCTTGTCACCTCCATATTGGCTTATGTCAGGTCAATATTTATCCACTAGGTGTCTCTATGCAGGGGTCAGAAGGGGCACTATGGGATTTTGGAGTAAAATTGAGAATTTTTTTAAATGTTTGTTCATTTTGGGCAGCATCAATTAACAGGGGTCAAATCTGACCCCGTGGGTTCTCCAGTTAAGTAAACTCTGTTGCAGGTATGTGATGACATAGTGGGGGGGGGGGGCTCCTGCTTACATCATGGACATTTGATCCTCAACACTGCTCAGTGTGGTCATAGTTATGCACTGAAGACGTGTCCAGGATGGTTACCCTGCTGTCCAGATAGCACTGAGATAGAACCATATTAGGTCACAAAGACCCAGAAATGCTAAGATAGTCCTAGTTAGGTTCAGATAGGCTGAGGTAGAACCAGTTAGGGTCAAACAGACCAAGACAAGTTTAGATAGACCAATATATACATAGAAAGGGTCAAATATACCCAGATAGAGTAAGATAGGCCCAGGTAGGATTAGATAGACCCAGATTGAGCCAGATAGACCTACACCTCAAAAGGCCTCAGTGGTTCCTGCAGCCAAAAAACCCACACAGATGTAGTTCACTAACGAAGCATAGCTGCCCATGACCAGAAGAGTCAAAGGGGATGAAGAAGAGCATCAATCCCACAAGACCAAGAACTTTCAGGTTTGTCCAATTTAGTCAATAACCTTCTTTCTAGGAGGGAAAGTTAGAACTTCCTTACCTTTTTCCAGTTCTACAGCATAGAAATACATGTGTTGTGCCAAGGAGATGCCTGAAGTGAATTGTGTCAATTCAGTCATCTGGGATGCAGGGGCGTGCACACATAGACACTAGGTGGTGCTAAAGCACTAGGAAGTTTGCCCTCTATCAAAGAAAATGCCCTTTTGAAACTCGTTTTTTTTTTTATTATTATTATTAATATTATTAAGATTTTACTGAGGTCGGTTTTGAAATGATCTTTTGAAAACCTGAGCCATTAAAAACGACTGAAACAATGCCCCGAAATGACCGACCTACTTGCGCACAAACGACCAGCCTCTCTCTCTTCCTTTGTCACGTGAACTCGCTCGGTCGCCCGCAGGGCATGCCAGATGCGCAGCATCATAGCAGTTTTCAGATAGCAGGAACGGTCGCTGACAGGCTGCTTCTCCCGTGCCCCATGAGCCAGGTAATATACAGATCAAGCAGAATCATTTTGTTGTGCATTAAAATGTCTCATTCAGCAGCACCAAACACGCATTTTGCCGACTGGTCACCAGATAAACTAGTTGTCTCCTTGTAAGATGCTATTTTACTTTTTATATTTTGTATCCATATTTTTTATCTTAAGTGTATACCTTAGTCTATTTTATTGCATGACGTATACCCACAGTTTTATATGTTTCATGTTGCACGATTGTACCATAAAAAATTCCTAGTTTGTGAACTCCTTCACTAACAATGGCAATAAACCTGATTCTGATTCTGAAAGTTTTACACTGTAGCCCAAGTCAATGACAGATAACGTGAGGACGACCACATAGGCTACAAATAATTTTGGTAGAGTTTGCAATTGCAAATCTATGGAAGAGGATTAGGGCCACTGAAAAAAAAAAATAAGTTAACTGATTTTTAAATTTTATTTCAGTTTAGTATGGGAAAAAAGTCAGAATGCTGACTTTAATCTCATAATTCTGACAATAAAAAAGTCAGAATTCTGACTTTTTTCCCCATGTTAAACTGAAATAAAATTTAAAAATCAGTTAACTTTTTTTTTTTCAGTGGCCCTAATCCTCTTCTGTACAAATCTATGTGTTAAGACAAACGTTTTCTGTTGTATAGGTTTTGTTAGGCAACATAAATTAACACATTTTGGTATCTTTATTGTCTTAATTGTATATTGATTTATACAATTATATTGATCATTATTATCATTATTATTGTCATGATGGTCATTATTAATATATTGTAGCCAGTCACAGCAGGGAAGCTCTATACCATCAACATATAACAGGACAGGAGATGAGGAAGAGTTCAGGGAAGACACAGAGACAGAAAAAGACCAGGATGAGGGAGAACAGATGGGTGAGGGAAAACAGGGAGATGAGCCAGATGAAAGAAGTATGCTTTAGTCTGTTCTGTTGGTGATATGACTTTTTTCCATTGAAAACTCACGTTTAGAGAATGTTACAAATAAAAGTCAAATTTAATTCAACATGCGTTTATTTTTTTTTATAATGAAGTGTTACACGTGCGCTAAAAAGTGCCCTCCCCGCCCTCCTGAGCACCTGCCCCCCAAAATGTCTGTGCACGCCTCTGCTGGGATGGATTATCACAAGGTGGGTATGAATGGATTGATATTCCAGATCTTTGTTGGTAGAAGTGGAGCACTAAGTGCCAATTATTGTATTATTATGGCCTGTGATAGCAGGAATCTGTATCATGGGTTTGGATTACAGTGATGAGAAAGAGCTTTTTAGCAAAACAAACAATCCAGCAGATATTTTAGCCCGACTTTTGCCACCTTTAGCCTCTCATCTTTTCCAAGAATGTCCATAGTTCCTTATCAGCACAGCAGAATACGCCAGTCCAAATGCCTGGGTGAAGTAGAGGAGGGAACAGCAGTTCTACTGGTCTCCCTGCAGCCTGGATCTGATCCCAAGAGATGATGAAATAGAACAAAGGACACAGATCTATCCTAAAAACTATACTGTGGTCTTGCGTCTGGAGCCTGCAGAGTGAGTTGGTCCTTGTTGCTCATCTGGTGTTTTTGGGATCCAGCTGATTGAAACATGTCTGGCTGTTTGAGCTCTGAGCGCCTCCTGCAGGTCCATCAATCATCTCGCCTGTGTCTCCTGGGTTTTCATGTTTCCAGCAGCTGCTGCTTGACAGGACCCTCTCTAGATCTTTGATTGAATATTCTCATCATGTTGGAGCTGAAGATGTCCTACATGAAGGACTCCTGCTTCGGTGTTCACCGTCCATCACTGCAGCTGACGCCTTTCTGACGGATCATCTGGGGCTGCTGACTGTTACAGGATTCAACATGTTGTCACGCTGTGGAAAACCTTCTTGAGAAACAGTCATCAGTTAGATACAGACTGAAGCTGTTTTTTGCAAGACACACATTATGAAACCAGCAAATCAGGCTGACTTTTGCTGTCATCAGAGGACCCCTCTGCTGCTGGTCATGAGGTGATGCATCATGGACATGTAGGCATCCCTGCTTTTGAGCATATCTATGCTCCACATTTTGAATAATGAGTTTAATATCTGGGAGCTCAGATAGCTGCTGGTTTAACTGGAGCTGTCAAACGTTTCTGTGATCAGGAATAACAAGAAGATCCGTCCGAATCGCCTCAGAAGCAGAATGAGACTGCAGGGTTCCTGCTGGCAGAACCGACCTAGAAGAATGCATTGAACAGAATATTCCACTGTATTCTTGATGTAGATCTTCCTGCTTTGACCTTCAGGCAAAGATAGTAATCCAAATAAATCTTATTTTCTTTCTTTCTTTCTTTCTTTCTTTCTTTCTTTCTTTCTTTCTTTCTTTAGGCTCAGATTTTGGATTAAAAGCAGTATGTAGGCTGTTTTTAAGATCAAAGGTTGGATACATTTTCATTAGTGTTTTTTGTCACATTGCAGGAGGAGTTTGGCTGAAATGCTGAAGAGCTTTCAGACCTCATGCAGCTGATTTCAAGGGGGAAATGCTTTTTGTTGTCAGTAACAGATGCTTTGAATAGGTGGGAGTAATTGTATGCCAAAATGAGAATTACAATTGCTGTGCACCACCTGATCTGCATAAACCGTCTCAGCTTTGTCACCTGCTCCGCCTTCCACATGTAAAAAGGCTCATTTTGGAGTCACAGAAAGGCCAGAGGGCCCCGACATCCGTTGGGGCCACAAGAACTGGATTATGTTCTAGTTAATTTGAATATCTGTTGGATATCATAATTTAAGCTTTTCTATGTTAAAATCCGCCATAAAAGCTGGTCTGAGAAAACAGACAAAACTAAGGTATGTAGAGGATCATTTTTCTAGATTAAACTTGGAAAAATTTGGTGGATCTGGCAGAAAAATCACAATAATTCAGCAAACTAAATCCAAACTTCAAAGTATAATCTTGATTGTTTTTCATATCTATCATTCTGTTAATTATTATTATTTCTTTATAGTGTTTTTTTTTTTTTTCGTCTAAGTGAATTTCAGGGACATTTAACCTTACTTTTGAACGTTTTGGAGTTTGGGCTCTACATGGAGCGTTATTAACTTTAATATGTCATAAATATGGAAAATATGGAGCCTGTAATCACAACATGCCTGCAGGACAGAGCTGAGTTATACATTATGGAGAAAGAGTGGTGATAATGTGGCATTAATTAGAAGGCAGAGCTGAATGATGCAGACTGTATTACTCTGCTGTTTCCCAGGGCGATTGGATTTGATTGGATCTGGAGTTCAGGAGGAGTCCAACATGTACGTATAGAATCGGTGATCTTTGTCCAACACAAACATTCAATCCATAACACTTTTTTTTATTTTGAATATTCCTGAGTATAAAACAATGAATCCAAATAGATTTGTTTTACCTGGAGGTGAAGCCAGAATCAGGTTTTAAAAATGTTTGTAAATCCACATCTCAACATGTCAGGAAACTTCTTCAATGTCAAGACATTTTTTAGACTCAAAGGATTTGCAGAAGTCTTTTAGACCTATAGGTGCTTTTTTCGATTTTTTTAACAATCTGTTTCTAGATCTACAGATTTTTTTTGTCTTCTTTGGCCCTTACATTGTCTTTCAGAATCTATCTGGTCCCCTTTTAGACCTTAATGTTTTCTTTTACTCCTTTTTAAAAACAAACATTGTTTTTAGACTTTTTTATAGTGTGAGAAGTTTCTGAGTTATCAGCTAAATCCAAATGTGTGTTTTAGAAACAATAGACCCAGTTTTTTTGTATCCCCTGATGTATTTTTCAATTAAATGTTTCCCAAAGATGTCATAAAACATTTACTAGATCTGGTAAAATCTTGTGTAAATATTCTTTGACCCAATAAACTACCTGTTTCTCCATGATGTGGCTGTTGGATCACATACTGCTGATTTAAATGTTGATCTCTTTGTGCAATGTGTTTAGGTGAAGACCAGTCTGCTTTTCCCCCCTTTAGGCCAGGCATTTCACCCTGTGACCCTTTCTTCTAATTTTCTTTTTAAACACACTTTAAGTATATATTTATTTATTTCATCGTGCATTTTACAATTTAATTAAAGGTATTTTTCATGTTTGAATTATGTATTAGATAGATAAATACAGTCTTTATCTATTTATCTTATGCTAAATTTTACATTTATTTATTTTATGATATATTTTTGCCCTCTGTATACCTCAGGGATCACATCCCAATGATTGTAAAAGCAATACATTGACCCCTACTGAGTTTCTTGCAAACCCAGTGAGGGTCCTGACCTCCACTTTAGGAACCCCTGGTTTAGGCCATAAATAATCCTAATGGTTCAGATGTAATTTATCTTTCATGAAGCCATTATTAGTTTGCTTTTTTTTTTAACCACGGACACTTTTCATGATTAGGTTTGATCTTTAAGTTTTTGGTTTGGTTCAGAGGGGATGAAGCCGAATTGATCCGCTGACAGATGGATCCTAACAGGCGTCCTGCTGCCTTAAACCCTCTTATAACATGAGAAAAGTTCAGCTGATTGGAGAAAAACCTCTGCAGCGTCAATCATGAGCCAGAAAACCTCCAGAACCTGGAACAACCTGCTGTGCATTGAGCCAACATTAAAAAAAGATCCCACACCTTTGGCGACTTTTTAATTGGCTGTGAAGCGTCTCACCAAATTTCCATGGAAATGACTTCTCAGCGGAAGGTTAGAGTTGGAGGCTGTTGTAAAAACTCACTCATCTGAAGAACACCACTTGTTGGGATGTTCTGGGATTTTTTCTTTCCCTTTATGCTTCCTTGCCTGGAGCCAGTTCTGGGTTTGCAGTGACAGGCTGTTCTCTCCCCCCCTCCTCACGCCCCCTCAAGTTCTCCGGCTCTGCAAAGAGGAGCACCTTGGGTCACAGATGAATAATTTAAAAACCTCTTCCATATTAAATTAGACATGACCTTGCTGTACAAAGGCTTGTGGCTGATGAAGCCTGAAGAGTCTAATTTGCTTCCAAAGCTTCTGCTTGACAGAAATCTGCCTGGAAGGGATTCACCGTTCAGAAGTAAGAAACATTTCAGCCCTCCCATGCATCCCCCCATGATCTGCCGTGTTCTGCAGAAGCAGGAAATAATGCATGAAAAACAACAGTAAGCAGATGGGTCAGACTGTCAGGGTGGAGACAATAAGCATGATTACCAAGTTGCTGAAGACAAGAGCCGAGAAAGACAGGATTTATTTATGGAAACTGGGGGTCAAAACAAGTCGACCTTGTTTCCCTTCAGGGCTTTAAGCGGTTAACCAAAAAACACAAACAGATTCCTCCTGAATGCTTCATCATTCCCTCTTTCATCCTGAAACTCCTACTGCAGCTCGAATCCCAACAATTGCAATATCAACCCATCAGGATGGAGTTCCTCCTATGGCTGGGAGAATCTGAGTGATTATTTTAAAGTAAAAAAAAATACTAAAGGGCTGCAGATAAAGTGGAGCTAGAATGAGAAATGCTCTCCCTCTGAGTAGAAGTTCAGAACCACCTCTTCCCTTTTTGACATTTTCCTGCCAAGCGGTCAGACAGTTTACCTAATCAGTAAACAGTCTGACAACACTGAGACGGTAAGAGGGAAAAGTCTGTTTGAACTGGTTCTTAGAAAATGGTGACGGCTAGGAGTTCATGCATGTGAGGAGAAAACAGGAGGCGCTTAGATCACTGCCAAGGTTCCTCAAAGGCATGAAGGAGTGTTGGTGCTGAATTGAAAATGATGGAGCTTCAACCTTGACTTTAGGGTCAGGAAGGGCTCCACCTCACACTTATTTGGAAATGTCGCAGCCCTGCTAAACGTCTGACTCTCTCCTGAACCGATTCTTCACCCGCTCATGAATAGATTTATCAATTTATACAGGATGAAAATCCGTTGGGTTTTATCCCAATTCCTTCAAACGTTGACATGTTCTAAGGAAAGCATGCTGGGCTCGCTGTTATGTCTCTGAACCTGTCAATACCTAACATTAAGCTTCTGTAATCATAAATTACTGACAGACCAGCGACCTGAAGCATGGAGGCCACATCCACAACCAACACCACCTGATCCATAGAACCAAAGTTGTGGGTGGGACACAGAACATCTCACCATTCAATCAAAGATCATTAGTAATTGAATTCTAGATATAAAGACATTATAGTCAAGTTTACTTTGCTATTTCAACTGATAAAGAAAGTTTCCACTGAAGGACCCCACTCCTATTCCATCATACTGGTTATGCATGTGTTGACAGAGCGGACTAAAACACCCCTTTAACAGGAGGAGGCCTCCAGCAGAACCAGAACCACAGTTCAAAGAGCCTCATTCTGCCACGACTGACTGGGGGTTTGAAAATACAGAGACTTCAGGCCAAACACAAAAAGAAGAAGAAGAAAGGTAAGAAGTCAGTGGCGGTACGAGCTTCTCCAAAGGTTTAACTGGGAAACAGACCTGAGCAGATATGAGTCAGTTAAATACAAACAGAATAGAATGAAATGTTTTTTTTCCAGTGGTTCCCTCCGGGGTGTCCTGGCTCGTCCCCTGGGCCTCCTCCGGGTGGGACATGCCTTGGACTCCTCAGAGGGAGGCATCCATGAGGTATCCGTAGAAAAGGTCCAAGGCATCTCCGCTGACTCCTCTCGATGCGGCTGAGAGGTGGATCTACTCCAAGCATCTTCCAGATGACTGAGCTCCTGTCCCTATCTCTGAGGGAGCACCCATTCACCCTGCAGAGAAAACTCCTTTCAGGGTCTTATATCCGGAATCTCGATCTTTTGGTCAGGATCCAGATTTCATCACCATAGGTGGACTGAACCTTGGCCAAAAGATAAATCAAGAGCTTTGTATGGTGGCTAAGCTGTTTCTGTCCATCTCCTGCTCCATTCTCCCCTCACTCGTGAACAGGACCTTAAGATACTACAGACTCTGATCTTGGATGAGCTAATCTTCATCCTGTCTGCTTCTCTGATGGGAACAGCCCTAGCGGATTCTTTGGGTTTGTCATGATCTCGGCATCGATGACTGGCATAATAGTTCATTCCATTCACCTGTCTAGCTCCGTCCTGTTTCTCATCACCGTTCATCTGTATCACCTCCTCCTGCCTTTATTTAAGCTGCTATCTCCCAGTCATCAGTGCTAGATTATTTGAGCATTCGATGAGAGTTCTCTAGCGTATCTGTTGTTGTTCTGATTACCTGATCCTGACCAGTTCTGCCTTCAGACCTTTGAGGCTAACTGTTCCTGTTTTGGATTTGTTTGCCTGACCTGTGTTCGGACTCCTGGTGGTTTCTGCCTGTGGACTGAACCTGGATCTGCCTCCTGACTTCGACTTGGATCTCCCCTTTGGATCTCTTCTCTCTTCTGGAAACTCCTGCCGTCCTTCAACTGCTTGGTTCTGCTCATTACCAAGTTCAGCATCCTTCAAGGCTTTGAATCCTGGAACTCTGTGGTTGGCATTTGCCACATGTTGTTGGAAGCCATCCAGCTTAGAGACGGACATTTTTACGGGAATCCCAAGGGTCACGGGATTCCCGTGGGATTCCCGCGGGATGGGAGTCAGTATTGATAACGATCACGTGATAGGGACGGTACAGGATTAAACATTAACAGGAGCAGATGGGAGCAGGAGCAAACCAATAGTAACTAATAAAAACTAGGATCGTTGCTAAAAAATAAAATAAAAAAGAAAGAAAAAAAATCCAGTACTGGCTCCGACATTTTGTAGTTTGGCTCAGACTGAACTCTACAACCAGGTTAGTGACTCACACGCTCGTAATCGTCCTCCGTCAGATTTACGTTGTCACTAACATAAATTTTATCTCTACAGAGATTCCTCCATTTGACACTCTAGCTGCTTAGTTACAGATTTACGCTTTTGTTAATCACACCAAAGTCTGGGTCCTCAGTTCTGAGTCTTAACAGGGTTGAAATGACAGAATCCACTGTTGCTAAAATCAAATTCCCTCCAGCACTTAGCCAGTGTAGGTATCTTGTCCATGAAAGTTATGAACAGGACCAGTGACAGCAGGGCTGTGTTAATAAATCTTTTTCTTGATCTAGCCTTCATTGTCTGCAACAACGGTGTGGACGAGTGCTGAATTATTTAATGCTCTGTATGAATGTGGGAATTTGAGTCATCTGATCTCTGCCAGTCCTCTGTCTCTGATCAGGAGACTCAGCGGAGCTATCTGCTTCCTCTCAGCTCTCTCCTGCTCTTTGTCTTTGTTTAAGGTGGAAATCAGAAGCAGGGGAGTTTAAGTCACAATTGTCCTGAAAAGTTAATGAAACTAGAATAAAAAGAACAAAGATCAAAGCTGGTCTGGGGTCGGTTTGCTTGTATAAATGGGCCTGTTAGCTAGGTCTCTTCTCTCTCAGGTTAATAACCATCTCATTAGCCTTTCCCACTAAAGGGGAACAGCTCATGTGGGTTTCCTCCTGTCAGGGTGGCTGCTGCAGCCGTCTGGTTTGATTAGAGGGGAGTTAATGGGAGGCTGTTACCTGGGGAGTCTGTGAGGCAGGTTTCACATTAACACCAACTATAAAGCTGGACCAAATTGGACCTCAGAAGTTTTCAGAAGTTTTCAGTGCTTAAAATATGACAATGTTGTTGATAAGTTTGTTCTAGTCCTGAAAGCATAAAATGGTAGTTCTAAAATAAAGGAAATGCTCTTCATTCTAAGGGCTCACATTCTAACATGAATGGTCTGCTCATAACATTATTAAATGTTTATGCTGTAAAAACCCAGCCCTGGTACCGCATCTTACTGTTGCATGATGCAATATCTCCACTCCATAGTGATGACATTGCTTTATGGAAAGGTTATAGATTTCTCCCAAGCATCATATTTTTTTATGCTGAATGTCAGCAGGTTAAATTGTATTCAGATAACAAGAAGAGATGTTTGAACAACAGAAGATAAGGGGTTGATTTCAACATTATCCTGTCACTTAATACTGAACAGGGTTTTCTGCTAGTTATTATTGTCAACAGTGGGCTCCTGTCTAAGAAATAAAATTGGGATATTTCTTGTTTTATAGTCAGATTAACACATAAAATAAGGTTTTTATTAACAGATTCTGTCGTATTTAAACAGGATATTTTTATTTAACAGCAGATATACAAACTAATTTAATGTAATCCTGTAAAGTACAAAGTAAATTAGTTATTAGGCAAATGTCTGCAGCAGTTAAAGGATTAGTGGACTGCCCGCTATTTCCCAGGATGCTTAGCAGCATGGATTTGTTTCCTTTTGGACTTTAGTTATATTGTTTGGGAACTATTGTTCCAGTTTTAAAACTAGTTATCTACATTGAACAAAAAATGTAATGTTTGAAGATTATAACTTTGAGAAACACTTTAGATTAATTTATGTGATGCAAACATATGGAGACCAAACTAAATGAAAGCAGCTTAAATATTAATGTTAAATTTCATCAAAAGAATCCATTAACGTTTATGTAGATTGATGACATTAATCAAACTGAATTAAACTTTGATAATTCACCCTTTTTATAATTTGAATAATTCTTAAATTGAAGATATAAAATCTTAACTCTACCATACTTGGTATAATATGGCTAAATTGTTTGTCTTTAATTTTCAAGTATAAAGTAAACATATAATACAAAGTTTAGAGGAACCAGATGACATAAGTTAAGTAAACTCAACATGTAATTTTTTATCTGTCCAGAGAACATAGATCCAGATGTCTGCTTCATGCAGGTGCAGCTTTGCTAACCAAAGTCGTGCTTCCATGCTGATGAAGGTTTGGGTCTTTTGTTTTGGGTCATTTCTCAGCGCTTTACTCTCTGACTTTCGGCTGAATCTGCTCCTCCTGGGAAGACTGGAGGCTCTCTGAGATGTTTTCCATTTTGGAATAATCATTCTTTCTGCAGAATGATGAACCTCAGATGGTTTAGAGACCTGATACCCCGTCTTAGATTGACGGACAGCTAAAGTAGCTTTTCTGGGATTAATGCGCCTTTCAGACTTTACATAATCTTAATCATCCATTTTAGCAAAATTTTTTCCAACAGATTCAAATAATAAAACTGCAGATACCTTTAATTCTCTGATCATCTGAACTCCACTGCTGACATGCTGAATAACAAACCTTCTACCCTCTCAGCTTGTTAACCAGCTGGGCTTTAGCGTCATCGCTGTGTTCTGTTCCTGCGGCTCTGAGTGTTAATCGCTCCTTCGACTCATTTGAGGCCTAATTGGTTGGATCCTGATCTTAGAACATGTGGTTCCCCCTGGAGGAGAGCCTTACTGGTGTCTTCATGGTCCCAGACCGACTGTCCACTATACTGCTGCTCTGTTTAGGTCCGTCCAAGAATCATGAGCTGTTTGGAAATTTTTTTTTGCTGATGTTCAAGCAAGTGAAGCTAAAGCTTCCTACAAACCGAGGTAGATCTAGTTCTCATAGATCTCCCTGAGGCGCAGTGTGATCCATGTTCATCTGAGGTTAGCAGCTCTAACGAAGCCAAGCAGTCACACTAATGTGGACCACACCAACCTGAACATGTGTGCAGCTCATCTCTTCTCTGTTCTGGCGGCGCTGATGCGCTCCATGAACGTCCCGAGAGGCTTTGTAGGATTTGTTGTTTGTGAAGCTGCCAGGCTGCGGTCTTCCAGTTGGAGGGGTGGAGGGGGTTCCAGCTCGGCGTGTTGATCAAAGCTGTGGTGGAGCTTCAGAAACACAGCAGGTGTCAGCCTCGTGGATCCTCCGACCCAGGACACATCAAAGCTGAGCTTAAAGCCTTTTACACCAAAGACTCCCCACTCTGTTTGAAAAGTGAAAAACAGATTAATTTATCTGAAGGCGAGTTTGTGTTTTAAAATAATAACTATCTCAAAAGAGAAACTCAAATGTGGGGATTGAGCCCGTTTTATTTTGGTTATTAAAAAAACGCCTGAAGGCCAAAACTTCCACAATCCAGATAAACATTAAAATAACTAAAAAGAAAAAACACATTTATATATTTTTAAAAAGCTGAGAACAAACTTCAAAGCTGAAAACAAACAGTGGTTCTGGTCGGTCCATCAGGAGAAAAAATGGGTTAACGTCCCAACAGAGCCACCAGCCAATCAGACGTTTAACTTCAAAAGAGCCAGAAACCTCAGACTTTACATTCTGCAGATTTCTTTATAATGCTTTATCACTTTTAGAAAAAATATAGCTCTTTGGGACCACAGTTTATTTTCGTTTTGTATTCAATGTGGGTACTCACCAGAATCTGACTTGCATGTATGCACCTGCTTGTGGATGTGGGCGGTGTGACGTGTAATTTTATTAATCTCTTGGGTCTCTCTTCTCTGTAAACCACCTCTTACCACTGGTCCAGCTGCAGGTTTTCTGGGCTCATTTGTTCATTCGTCTTTTAAAACACCTCAAGCTCTTCCAGAATGGATGCAGAACATCTATGAAAATCCGTCTTTCAAACCTTCAACAGATTTACAGTTGGATTTAGGTACTTGAACTAGACCGTTCTAATGCATGTTTCTGTGTCTGTGTTCAGGGTGGCTGTCCTGATACGATAAGAACTCCAGTCCAGTCTCAAGACTGGTTTATACTCAGAAACCAGGTGGTCTGTCTGTGTGTCACAGTGAATGCAAATGTGCCTCCGCACCCACTGCAGACACTCTACTGCACCTCTCCAAAATTATAGGTGACCGCTGACAGTGCCGCAGACAGGAGGCCTCTGATTGGTCAAATCTACATCCGCTCTAGACTATGCGTTTTTCCTGTTTGTTACCTTACTTGTTTGTTTTGTTTGTATGACCGCCATTTTGGAAAATGACTTGTGAAGATGGACCGGCTAGAAGAGCGAGGTGCGCTTTTTTGCCCTCATGTTCCCGTTGCCCCTTGCGTTTTTCCACCTCCTCACCGCTTCGGCTGTATCTAGACCCACAGCTAGTTCGTGATTGTCCCTGTTGCGTTGTGGCATGGAATAACATAGCGCAGACCACGCTTCAATATTGGGAATAAATCAAAAATATCTGCCACAAGCTCACTGTGACACACTGCTGCGGGACGATAACCAGCCTCTCAGCCATTAAGGTCTCACTGTATTTAGCTTCCTTTATCTTCCCATCAGGTCTCATTTTACTTCTTCTGAAAGACTTCAGGTTGATGTTTAGTCTCCATTTTCTCCACATAGTATTTTAAATGTGCCCTGAAAAGTTTAACATTGGTTCATTCAGAACAGTCTCTTTTTTTTCCTGTGTCCTTGGTCGCCTACATGACTGACTGCCAACAGGACTTCCTCTGGCTTTCAGTTTCTCCGCCATAAAGATTCAGAGATTCTGATAGGACAGCATTAAGTTCAATTCTGGACTGATAGCTGTCCTGTCAGAGCATCCTGAAATATAATGGGTGTCTTGGTTGCTTCTCTCATTACAGTCCCTTAGAAAAAGAAAACCTTTGTAACTGTATCGTCCATCTGAGGCTGGATTGGCATCCATTAGGCGCTACCATTCTGGAAACCTCTCAGTTAAGGAGATCAGGAGACATCCTACTCAGATCAAGCATGTCAGCTACTTTCTGATTACCTTTGAAAATAAAAACAGTGATTTAAAACTCACTTTACCTCCTCATGCCATGTTTTAATGAACTCTTTTTTTTTACCCTCACTCTCCATCAGGTCATTGGAAGTTTTTCCTCCAACAGGCTGAATTATGCAGCTCATTAATATTTGCAGAGTGAAGCTCGCCTGCCTGGATGCACGCTGTCATCAAAATGTTGCATCTCAGCTCCTGACCAGAAGCTAACCAGAGCGGTAGGCTAGGTTAATCCTAGAAAGACCCCATCCTGGATGAGATTATCCAACATTTCAAACAGTGATGATGGTGGTGAAAAGGATCGGTAAGACAGTTTAGAATCTCAATCTGTTTAGATTAAACAAGTTTAGATTTAAGAACTGTTAAAGTGAGGAGGATTTATCCCCTTGGAAGTAAAGGCTGTATCGCCCCGGGGCCTCCTCACACGGTTCTTTTCCTGGGAGCAAGTTATTTACTACTCTTAACTCAAACTCGTATAAAAACCATATAAAAAAGGACTATAAAAACAGGAGTAAAAAAGTAACAGAGTTTATTCTAGATCAGGTCGTTACAGGACAGAGAAAAATGCTTCGAGCTATGCACAGCTGTGGTCTCAAAAATCACGTCCGCAAGCGTCCGGCAAAGTTTGAGCCCCGAACAACGTCATCTCCTGCTTCTTATACCTTCTGAGTCTGCCTTGCATCATGTGGATGCTTAGCTGTCCGTATCAGAAACTGACACGCCATCCATGTCTTGAACTCCATGCAGGTTGCCTCTCTGTCTCAGGGTTACAGATACAGCAGCTCTCCTATCAGACCGGCTCCAAGATGTGCCCATATCCTTTGTACTCTTAGAGACACAAAGGCTGTCTTGATTAGATGACCTCCGCACACACCGTGATATCCACAATGTGAAGGAAGGCCTTCTGCTCTGTCTAATCTGACAAACAAATTAACAGTGCACCTGATATATAAATAATCAACCCTAACAACTCCCCCTGATAAGTTACCGTTTTTACAGGTAACTTAAAAAACACAGGAAGCGGCACATCTTTGAAGGACCGGGTGACCCAGAGAGCATCTATAATTAGTCAAGTATCGTTAATTAGGAATCAAAAGTAATCACAATCAAAGCTTCACAGACCAAATGTTCTCACTCAAGACCACAGTTTCAGCATTTAACTACAATTTGGGTGTCAACTAATTAAAGGAAAGCTGTTTTAGTTTCCTATGCGCACATTATTTTAAGTTACCTTAGACTAGATAACCTAAGCCTATAAATCTAATAAGGCCAAATTCATCTACTCTCACTCCCACCTGGAGGCCTCCTAAATGTGACCGCTCCTCATGGATAAACCATCTATTCAACTTTACTAATCATTCAGTCACAGTAGGGGACGTCACAGGACAGGTCGGGCCGTTCTCCACCGGAAAACGCTACCCTCTCTAAAGGGTAGTAAAAACCGGGGTGACCCCGGGGAAATCCCACTCTCAGCCAATTTGAGCAAGAAAACCCCGTTTTGAATCTGATAATTATCATTACCAGCTACTCAAAGAACCTGTAAGGTTCAGAGTCTTTCTACATCAAAGAAAAAGTGGCATAAAACGTGATCTTGGTGGGTCTGGAGCAAAATGTCTCCATGATTTTCATCAAAACCAAATCAAAATAAATCAAAACATATACATCACAATTAGGTAAAATAAAGAATTATCCTGGTCCGAGTTAAAAACAAATGATGATGGATTCTTTCAGTGTCTCTATCACTCATCAATCTAATTAATCAATCAGAGTCTCGTATGGCCTCCTCCACAGCCACTTTGGTCTCCATGCAGTCCAATGGCAGATAGATGCTGAATCCATGTGGTGGTTCTCATCACAGTTCATCAATCCTTTCCTCCGGGAACCCTTCGACACACAGAGAGTGCAGTCAGTGTTCTTATCACGATAAACAATGTCTTCAATGAGCAATTCTTTATTCACTCAAAATCTAAGTGCAGTCACAACCAGATATTCTTATCCACAATTACTTTCCCTTATCCCTTAAATCACCATAAAACTGACAACATTTAAATTAATTATCCATGGACTCTGTGTTTTTTCAGCAGATGATTTCAGTGTCTATTCAAAAAACAAAAATAAAAATAAATAAAAAAGAAATCCCCAAAAACATTAAACATTTAATATAACCTACCTTTCAATGCCTGGCAGTTGAAAGTTATTTATACCAGTATGTATTCAGCCTGAACATCCTATGGATGTTTCAGCTCATCATTTTTGTTCATATAAGCTCAAAATCACTGCAACTAATATAATCTAATTCAAGGAACCTGTAAATATTTAGAAAATATTTAACCCTTTTTTACACATTGTAACACTCAATTCATGGATTAAATAAATGAATTTTAAAACCATTTCTACATCATAGCATATTAAGTTTTAGTTTCGTCTAAACTTGTAACTGCATTTTAGTTTACTGCTACACCCTCCCCAGAAAATTATTAGAAGTTCTTTAATCTCTAAGGAAAAAACCCAGCTTGGCGCAGATTCCCCCTATTAAAAACTCCCCCACCAGACCTTGTATCCGTGAATGTTAGTGCATGAAAGAAAAACCCCATTCCCATGTGGATCCTTGTGTTCTTCGAGTCATTAACCGTGTGTGGGCGTGTTGTTACGTGACAGTATGTGTGTGTGTCTATGTGAGTGGATCTATATGTGGGAAACTGGTCAGGAGCCATCCCGCTACTGGTTTGGAAGTAAAAGTGTTTCTTGGAGTAGTGATCCTCTCCAACATGCAAAAAGTTCGATGTTCGGACAAGTCCATCAGGTTTCCCTCTGTTACCACAGCAGCTTTGAACCATAAGAGTCTTGGGGCCATGTGTCCCCACACCCCCTGAAGGATAAGTCTTTACCTGTGTCATCAGCAGTATCACATAGAGGTAGAAGGAAACAGTGCGTCAAAGATGTTCCTCCCTTCAAGAGGAAATGTCATATTGAATTGTTCATCTGCTCAGAGCACACGATTGTACTCTGACTCGCTGCTGCATTCCCAAAATCTCAGCAGCACACAGTTCCTGAAGGTGTTGAATTCGACTGCACCCACTCTATGCAAAGTGTCCAGCTATAGTCAATTTAAAATATTCTCCAGAAAGCAGTGCTCCGATGAGAAAAAACAAACAAAACAAAAAACAAAGAACAAAGAACAAAATAAAAACAAAAAAGAAAAATCTGTTCCAACATCCCCAGAACCAGTCAATAGTTGTCATATCTGGACCCCTGACCAGATCCAAAAATGTGCAGGAAACATAATCTCCTCTTATATGTGTTATCTCAAATAAACTACCATATTAAGTGTACATCCCCTCTAAAGTATCGATTGCAGCTGTAGTGAAGTAAAGTCAGGTGTTCTTATTGCTTCATGCATAAAAGTATGGTTACCCATCCCCCAAATTGTATATAGCCCCTCAAATGCTATCTATAACTCTGTTCATAGTAAAAAACAAACAAAAAACAAAAAACAAATAATATTAATCAAAACAAATAAAATAAGAAAAAAAAATAAATGGTGAAGTTTTAGTCCCTGGGCCTGATATTGAAACGCCATAAGCTCATTAACTCATTAAGTCTTCATCTTTATTGCTTATTTTGAAAAGAAACCATCATTTGCTTTAAACATTTGCTCCTAAAATGTTATAATTTCCCCTAAATTGCATTTGGTTGATGCAACTTTACCATTCCCAAAAGTTAAAGTTTCAACTTGTTGTCCCTTTAATAATATTATGCTAATTAACAACTGACCAAACCATTTATCAAAAAAAAACCAGTCTAATGTATCACATAGTAAAACATCTCTAAATCCTCTTTTTTATTCCTCTATGTAAGAATATCCCACCCCCTGATGATATAAGGAAAATTTAGCAGACCATTTAAAATCTGTCGGTAAAGTTACTCCTATAATTTATATTCTATGTTGTTGCCATCGCTTCTGATATTACTCTTTAAGAAAATAAATAAATAAAGCAATAATAGTAATAATCCCCAAACTACTGCCGCGTCGTTTAGAAAGATATTACATCTACCTGTTGATCCCCGTAAAGCAAAAATATTATTCATAGATCTGTGTTAATAAACCGGTTTAAAATAAGTTGCCCATAATTTTTCATTGTGAATAAGAAATCTGGTGTGTCAGTTCACTTATCTTTTTTCTCATCCATCTTGTCCGATGATCCCATGACCTTCCATCAACCCATCACTGCCAGTGTTCTTTTCTCATCTGAAGCAGTGGGCATCCAGTCATTTCCTTAATGTTCGCATCTCAGCAGCTGCAAACCATCCCTCCTTCTGAAGTTTAGGAGCAAAGTTAGTCTCTGTGCCCCTTGTAGGTTAATCCATCCTGCGACTCAAGAAAGAAAGTGTCCAATGTCTCTCCAAACAAAAAAGATCCATTGTTCATTTTGAAACATTCCCATCCGTAGTGTAGTCAAAACTATTCGGAAAAAAAATTTAACATGCGTGCCACGTCTTTTTTTTTTTTTTTTTCATAACGGCTAAGATGTTAGTAAACAAACAGAAAACAGAAAACAAACAAACATACAGACACAAACAACGACAAACATGTAAGACAACAAAAACCCCAGTGGTGCCTCCGACTTCTCCAAATAGTTGTTGGTTCATCGTGTCATTCATTTAATGCCTCTGTCAGCATGACTGCTCTTAATGGGGGCGCAATTCCACCCCAACAAAAGTCTGTGAGCTTCAAACCACCACATCCATCTCTACCTCATAGGTCATATCAGAACCAGAGAGGAATTAAAACAAACCCAGAGCTCACCAGAAAGGCCTTCAGCCGGGAACAAAACATGCAGCCACAATCTCTACACCCTGTCTCTGGCATGCTGCGTTCTCACACCATCTCTCTAATGTCCTAATCCATGGTTCCGATCCAGTCCAGTTACTAACCAAGTCAGTCCAGTCAGTTCGAACCTATTCAAATCTCCTATCAAAAAGTTTTCAACTATCTGAACCCCCCTCTCTCTCTTGCTCTAGTCACTCTCAGCCAAGTTGTCCATTTCACATGCCAGAACTTCTGCAGCTGTTGGGAAAATAAGGGTTAATGCACATCTTAAACAAAAACACAATGAAGGATGAGACTTTTGTCAGCCTGTCCTGGAAGAAAAAATGTTAACATTTAAGGATTGTTACAAACACAGCCTGAAAAAGAAAAAAGAACACGTTTAAGCAAAACGATCTCCTGATCCTCCTTAAATGGGCCTCTGAATAATCATGCCTGCTCACTGACAGCCGCACTGTCACTCTCTACAAGCAGGGAAAAAGTAAATGACCCCTCTGGTTTGTTACCAGGAAAAAGCAATCAAAAAGTACATCAATTAGTCAATAGTTAATCACTTCATTCACAGAAATTTGTAAAGTTAGCAGAATTTAACAAGTCATGCAAAGAAGGTAAGGCCCAGATGAACAGTGAAAAGTGTTAGTGTTAGTAATGATTAGAGATTCAAATTAATCAGTTCGTGCTTAGGCAGTTTCCAAGCGGCATTATACACAGATAAAAATAATTATGGATAAAAACTGAAGGCTGAAAAAACCCAGGGTCAGGTCACACCGAAATTGTTCTTAACTCTCCAGCCTTGTTTATAAAAGTTGACCCCGCTAATCTGCTGAGCTCCTGCGGGTATCTTGGCCATATGCTGTGTCCAGTTCCAGCTCGAAGTGTGAATTATCCTGTCCCTAATCAATCTCTAATAAAATCCTAATGAGAGAAAAATGAAACTAATCAATCTCTAATGCAATTCTAATGATTGAAAATGAAACCACCTTTAAATTAAAATCATGTAATGCCCTCGTCTGAGATTTTTGTTTCCCAAAAAGTAAAAACACCCATTCTGCTTCTTTCTGGATAATTACTTATATATTTAATTATTTTTCTAATCTATAATCTATTAATCTACAGTATCTCAGCTGCACTCCACACCCAAAAATTACCTCACACCTTACAACAGCAACCTGCTCTGGTCTTGTCACGGCCTCTCCTAGTTGGGGCCCCTGAGCAACATGTTTGATACGATTACCCTTCTGTTATGCCCCCAGTGCTCCTTCCCAATCCTGTAAAAATGCAAATCATGTTAATGTCACATCAAAAAATATTCTTAATCATTCCCAACTTGACCACACACATTCTACCTCACATGCATTCCACATTTAGGACAGACAGACAGACATTGGCCACATAAAGTTTGTTTAATCCATCAGTATCAATTTAGATTTATCTTCTTAGAGGATTTTTTCCCAATTTAAACAAAAATCATAATCTTTTCACCAGTCCGGTCTTAAGACCTCTGCACCAGTGCTTTTCAGCCTCATTTTAGGATCCTTGTTAAACTATATGTGCACATTTATGGAAACCTAAGATTTATTTGCTCACGTTAGACACCAAAATAAGTTTTCACACCCAATGATTTTTAATTCTAAGCGTCCCCCAAAAATGACATGTTTGAATTTTCAAATATGAGAACACCTCTAAGGGGTTCTGAAAAAGTGGTATGTTTTGTTTTTCTCCTGAAAATCCCATTACCTGTGTAGTTTTTTGGCAGGTGGGCACATAAAGATTCATGGGGCTGTATCTGGCCCCCGTATCAACCATAAAAGGACAGTTGCTGCCCTCAATCAAAATATCTATCACTGCTGCTGGAAATTTCGAAAAAAAACTACCTCCATAACTAAACAAATAGTGGGATCCCGGCCTCCCTAATATTGCTGCATTGACTTCCTTTCTCTAATTCTTACTGAACCCGCACTTCGATCTTCTTTGCCCATTTCTCCCCTTCTCTATCAAACTCACCCTCCATTTCATCTACTGCTGTCTGCCTCTCTTCTTTTTATCCACTGAACTCAACCTTCCTAATTTATCTATTTGATGTAACCCACTCTATTTTGAACAGTTGACTGAGTAAAGATCCATTTAATCCACCTTAGAGTATCCTCAGTGATCAGTGTTTAATTTATATTCACTTTGCTACAGTTTGACAAACTTAGCTTGTGTGGTCTAACATTTTCAAATATAAGCTCCTGAATCAGTCACTCTAAATGCAGATTACAATACCATTCTAGTGTAGTAATTTGGTAGATGTCTTTAAGGTAAAAACTGCTTCTAGACTCCTGGGCCCTGCCTTTGCTGTGACCGGCCCTGTGTGCACTCAGTCTCTCTGTGTCTTCTTTTTCTTTTCTCTCCTGCCTCTAAGTGAAGGGCTGCTCTTTGTGATCCACCTTCTGGAGCTCAATGTTGGGCGGGGGTTTACAGCACTGAAAATGTACTAATTGATCTTCTTACCTTTAAAATGTTCATTTCAAGACATCGTAAATTGTAAATATATCAACCTCTTATATTTTAAGCTTTCCTTTCCATTTGTATCATATCTTCCTCATTGCTATCCGTATGTGGCTTCCTCTGCTCATCTCTCCCTCTTAGACTGTCAGCTGCCCCTAGACTGTGCCCTTCATGTTCTGTGCCCATGCTATCAATTGTTGACATTCGCTGAAATGCTTTATTTACCGCCTCCTCTATTAAATCTTGCATCTGAAACTCCTTTCGTACCTCTTGTCCCAATTCTTCCTCTGTAGGCCTTATTTCACAATTTATCTGACCTTCACGCAACTCCATAACAGGCATCTGCACACATGGGTTTGATGGAAAAATTGCATCACCAGCCTTACGAAAGATTTCTCTGACACCTTGGTGTGGACTGGGGTCCATAATAGGCTCTGTTTCTGCAATATTAGATGTACTCATGAAAGGTTTTTCTTACCCTCTGAAGTGTCGAGTGCCTGCTCACCTCCCTGAGCCCCGTTTTGCTCCACCTGTTCCTGTTCAGGGTCCTTGTCAGAAAAATAGTTACTAAAATTGAACTTGGTTTGTCTAATCAAATCCAAAAGTTTTGTTTCTTCCTTCTGGTGTTTGTCTCGTCCGAACACACCAGCACCAGCCATTTTTTCACGAGCTTGTGACAATCTATTTTTTAGTGTATCCAAATAAAAACCACGTTGTGAAGTGTTTGGAGGGGGCCCCTCTAATTCCCCAAACATTCCATCTTCTCTCATTTTTTCAACCCATTCATCAAATTTTCTAATGTGGTGTTCTGCATCCTTCAATGGATAACTCGCCATGATCATATTTCTCCCTTTATCCAGACTCGCTTTTAACGAGGTGTCTCTGGATTCAATTTCTAGTCCACATGCATCCATCTTTCACACCTTTTGTTCACACAGTGTATAAAATTACACCTCGACGTCTTACGTGAGATCCCTCGGTGCTTTAAACTTTTTACCTATAACTTTCAGTGAGCCGCTTTTCTGCTAAGGAAGTGCGTCCGTCAAAGAAATACGTCCGTCAGTGAAAAGGAAAAAAAGAAAGGAAAAAATGAAAAGAAATTTAGAGAAAAGAAAAGATTTAGATATAGTTCCGCCTAGTTCACTCCACCAACTTTTAGGATTAGACAAACAAGTTACCTAATCCGGGCATCAGTCTCTTCTAGTTTTATGAGGAATATCATTTTATCGTCTCTCTCTTTTCCTTTTATAAGAGAAGAGAAGGAAAGAGAAAAACACCTCAAAGGTCCGTTCCAACCTGATCCGCGCCTTATCATCCGTCTCGGTTTTTCGTAAATGTCCTTATGGGAGGTATACTGGCAAACTCTAGCCGGCTATGTGACTGGTTGTCTGTGCGTCTGTTTTCAGAAGTGCATCTTTCGTGTCTGCAGGCAGACCGGGAATAAAATCACCGTCCCTTTCTGCATGCAGAAACCGTTGGGCTTTCCAACCAACTTATCCTAGTGAGCAGAATAGTTCTTGAAGACGTTTGCGCAGTCGCCTTCAGTCGGACTTTCAACCGCTACCCACAGCAGAACGCACGACTTTCTCTCTCTCTCTTTTTGTGTTTTTTTTTTTTTTTTTTTTTTTTATGTGTACACGTTCGCAATGTAAAAAAAACCCAACAAATACAACAAAACAAAAACCGCAAAAACAAAAAAACTAAAATCACTCTGAGCGATTTCTCTGTCCTCTTTTGCATAAAAAGCTTCAGCTCACTTCAGAAAATCACAACACAGCCAAAGTGTTTTAACAGTAAAAACACTGGAGATATTTTGTAATAAGGAATCTCCTCACCTTATCAGTTGTTTCGGCCGCAGGCTGTGGAGCTTTTTCCATCGGTGGCTCTGTTGTTTTGCTTCCAGGTCACGGGCGGAAACACCAATTTGTTAAAGTGAGGAGGATTTATCCCCTTGGAAGTAAAGGCTGTATCGCCCCGGGGCCTCCTCACACGGTTCTTTTCCTGGGAGCAAGTTATTTACTACTCTTAACTCAAACTCGTCAAAACCATATAAAAAAGGACTATAAAAACAGGAGTAAAAAAGTAACAGAGTTTATTCTAGATCAGGTCGTTACAGGACAGAGAAAAATGCTTCGAGCTATGCACAGCTGTGGTCTCAAAAATCACGTCCGCAAGCGTCCGGCAAAGTTTGAGCCCCGAACAACGTCATCTCCTGCTTCTTATACCTTCTGAGTCTGTCTTGCATCATGTGGATGCTTAGCTGTCCGTATCAGAAACTGACACGCCATCCATGTCTTGAACTCCATGCAGGTTGCCTCTCTGTCTCAGGGTTACAGATACAGCAGCTCTCCTATCAGACCGGCTCCAAGATGTGCCCATATCCTTTGTACTCTTAGAGACACAAAGGCTGTCTTGATTAGATGACCTCCGCACACACCGTGATATCCACAATGTGAAGGAAGGCCTTCTGCTCTGTCTAATCTGACAAACAAATTAACAGTGCACCTAATGTATAAATAATAAACCCTAACAGAACAGTTGAGCATTTAAACAGAGAGGATGAGGCGAGTAGAGTAGTATGCTTTTTTTTTTTTTTTTTAGTGCTGCTCATTCTGTGGAAATTTAGCAAGACAGAGACCTAAGTGAAACGCAGAACCTGCATTCTTTATTTTGAAAAAATAAGCATGACCTGAACAGAGCTATTGGTCCCATCTGTTCTGCGACCACTTAGCAGGTCAACCCCCAGGCGAGGCCACAAAGAGCTGTCCCGCCTCTCCCCAGTTCGTGCCTGGCTCATGACCGGTGGCTATGATGGCTTCACTGCATTAAGTGAGGCTGTGGTGGTTCATCCTTATGTGTATTACTGTGTTGCTCTGATCATGAAGCGGGAGATGCACCAGTACAGAACATAAAGCAGGCCTCATGCATCACTCAACTGGTTCCAGAACACTTCTGGGAAACCCTCCTTAGAGGTCTGAGAATGCTGCTATCCGACTCTTCATTGAAAGAGAAGAACACAGTGGAGCTTTTAACTGTGATACACCTGCTTCTAACCAACAGATGTTGAACATCTGGATCCTCTGTTTCCTGATATTACCAGTTGTTTTTGCAGGGATTTTATGGGATTTGGCAGAAAATCAGAAACTACTCAAAGCTTCTTAAAAATGCTGTAAGGATCGAGTTTATCAACTGAAAGCTTTGCAAATGTAATGTGGTTTAATGCAAACCATTTCTGGAGGACTTTAAACTCCAGAGCTTAAAGTGTGGCCGTTTGCTGCTGACTGCTCTTGTTTCACTGAGCTAAAATGTGAAACATGCTCATGTTTGAGCAGCAGCAGCCGGAGCATCGTGTTTCTGCTGCCTATGAAGCTGAGAAGTGCCTTTCCCAGATGTTCTGGTGTCATTGTGGAACACATTCAGCAGGTTTAATGAGGTGAGAAGCATCGGTTCAGGCTTCCAACTGAGAGAGAAACATTTTGTTGTTATGGGAAGTGGATTCTAATGAATGCATTTATTGCCTCTGACTTTTGTTTTAGTTTAGAAGTCCCAGCTCATGAGAGCTGACTCGACAGTCGGCCAGCTGTTTGCCCTGCAGCCGCAGATCTGAGCGAATGTTTGCTGATTCCAGCGCAGTGTTCCCAGCTTAGTCTCCTTCATACAGCCTTTTCCTGCAGCCTGACACTGATGCTAGAGTCTCCTGGCAGTGACTTTTAACCTCCCCTTCTGTCACCTGCTTATTTCCCTGGGCGAGTTAACTCTGGATGGATGTTTTACTGCAAGTCGTGCTGACATGGCTGCTTCCTCTCTGACTCTGTCAGCTCAGTGATGGATGTGAGGAGGTCTGGATCACCAGCTGCATCACTGTTTCATCTTCTCCATCTGTGGAAGTCCTTCCACCCTCCTGCCCTCAACATGTTTGGAACTGTTTTTCCAGCACGCTAGCAGAATAAACTGATGCTAGAATCTTTGGTTCTGATCCGCATCAACATGACATCAAAAAATAGAACTTGGTTAAGCCTTTTAGTAAGGCTGGGCGCTGGACTTTGACTAGGCCAATTTAGCACCGTAGATTTTTCAGCCAGCCGGTTCCAGATCTGCTGCTGCAATCTGGATCATTGTTCTGTTGACAGGGGTCCATAGTAACTAGTTATATTTACCGCAGGTACTTTTTGGAATATTATACTTTTACTTTACTTTTAATTAAGTAACAATCTTTTTAAGTATTCTAACTCTGACTTGCTTAAAACCTCTGGTTCCTCCACTCAACATAATAACTCAGCTAAACTTCTCTAGAGTTTTTTATTGTTCTGACATGAACTTCAGGCTGATTACATAATCCAGTTAGATATACTTGATCATCATTTAGAAAATAAAATACCTTTAGGAGTAGTCAAAGAGAAAAGTTTTTTTTGCTCTCATATCTGTTCTCAACACAATGCCACAGCAGAACTTCTTTATCACAGTGTATCTGAGATCAGCTGTTCAATTGGTCAGGATTTGAATAGGGGAAGACTTAGAGGAAATCCCTCTATTGTTTTTGAGTCAGAAATCCTCTATTTTAGGTACGTAAATCTGTCCATTGATCTGTTAAAAAGTTTGAAGATCAGCTGGCAAAGTCTATGATCTGTACATTTGTAGATACAATTTATAAGTGATATAAATCAGTTTGCTTTCCTCCTTCTCCTTCCTATTAATTTGTCAAATGGCTCCTCTGCTGTTTGTTGTGTTTTCATTCGGGTGTGTGACATAAACTGGACTTGATGTGAAACTTTTTGCTCACTAGCCAATGGGGAGAGTGGTTTTAAAATAAATAGCCTCTCAGCATTCTCACTAAAAATTATGCTTCATATGATTAAGGCGTACTCAAATGTTCTTTAATGATATTTACAACCTTTTTAAATGTAAATGCCCCGTCTACTCACTCATATCAAGACCACATAAATGTTTAGCACTACAGGTCACTCAAACACAGAGCTGACAAAAATATCAGAATGATAATGGGGATGGAGCTTTCCATGAGTTTGGCAGCTGAGCATCCTGCGAAGAATGAATACTTGGAGGCAAAATTTACTATTTTCTTCTTGACAACTCCTGAACAAGAACAAATTTATTGTTCTTTCAGAGCAGCTTTCAGAGCAGCTTTCAGAGCCCGCTCCCTGAGGCCTGTAGAGTCTGTGGAGGAGCTTTCTCTCTCTCTCTCTTGATATGATCTACAACTTCTCTGAGCTTCATACTCTGACGTTGGGCTGAATCTGCCGGGACGTCCGCTGCTTAAAGACTGTCAGCTGTCTGAGAATAATCGTTATCTATAAATGTGATGATCAAACATACTACATCAACATATGATTCACATTTTAAAAAACTTGCTTTTTATTAGAAACTTGTTAAATAGATTCTCAATATATTATGTAGCAATTAATAAGGAAGTTTTTTTTTTGTTTATTTGATTTATTTATCATCTTGTTGAAGATCAACTGAAAGTTTCAATCCAATCTTTCTTCTAAACAGAGATGGTATTTTTACCTAGTGGTATCAAATGATCCATTGGATTTTCTTTACCAAAACCCTAATCTGGACTTCCCTATAGGATTCTGACTGCTCATCTACTTCTGTAGTTGTTTAAACTGCCTCCTCTTCTTTTTGCTGCCTGGTGGATGCAAATAATTAAGATTTCAGCTCTTCTACCAACAAACTGAAGGTTTTTCTGCTTCTGCATCAGAGTCTGAATTAATTTCCTTCTCTCTGCAGCAGTTTCTTTGTTGTGTTAAATAAAACCAAACCAGTGGGATTGAGGATGTTTAAGAGTGGATTGTTCCTTAATCAGCTGGAAAGGCTCCTGTTGTGGGTTCTGTCTCTGTTCCATTTACACCACCCAGCCTCAGATTATCCACAGCTTTCAACAAGAGCCAGAAATCTGCTCTTTTCTGCCTGTTTTATTCACGTCTGCTAAATCTTCCTCAGCCAGCTGTTTTAGGAAACAATACATGCTTTAAAAAACAGCCGCGGTTCGGCTCTGTGTCTGATTCTCTCAGTTCTACTGTCAGACTGACTGACTCAAATGTTGATCTCTATATTTTCTTCAGCTTTACACCCCCGGAGCTTAATGAAGAGCCTCTAATCCTCTGGCATGTCAGGCAGCTATGTTTCTCCAGAGGAAGAAGCTCTGGGATTCCTGCCAGCAGATCAGTTTTTGCACATTTTGAAGGCGAGGAAAACCTGGAGGAAACACATCGCTCTATTATTCAGTTGAACCATGAGGGAAAGCTGGCACTCTCTTTAGTTAATAATGGCACTGCAGAAATCTCACAGTTTAAATAGTACCATAATTATGACATTAGTGGAAAGGCAAGGTAAGTCTACTATAACTTATCTCAGCAGTAAGGCATTTTTAAGTGCAGTATATGAAAAAGGAAAATTAAACATAACAACAAAGAGAAACTGTGTTTTAACTGCAAAAGAGTTGCAGTTAAATGACAATAATTAAATAATTAATAAACATGAATAATTAAATTGAATGAAAATGAAAAGTTAAAGTGATCAAATGATTATTGAAAGTAAATCATTGAGGTTTTAAAAAATGAAACGAAATTTGAAGCCAAAGGCTTCTCTAAATTAACCAATAAGTTCTTTATCTGGATTTGAACAAACTGAGGATTCCAGCAAGTGTCAGCAGTTTTCCAGTTTCCTCTGACTTTATTTCCGATTAGTGGAGCAAAAGAACAAAAAGCTGGTTCTCCATGTTTCGATCTGTTTCTACAGAATAGATCTGATTCAGTAGAACTGAGAGGTCTGGCTGTTGTTTCAGTGCCAACCAGATTGTAATGTGTTTTGGGGCTAAGCCATTCAGTGATTTCTAGACTAGGAAGGGTTGTAAAGTCTATCCTCTGAGATACAGAGAGTCAGTGGAAGGACTTTAGAACTGGGCTGATATTCTCCACTTTCTTAGTTCTAGTGAGGATGCAGGCAGCAGCTTTCTGAATCAGCTGCAGCTCTCTGATCCACTTTTTAAGCAGAGCTGGGAAGACACCGCTTCAGGGATCAATTCTACTAAAGATGGTCCTGCTGAGACATTTAGTCCGTTAATCCTAGAAATGTTCTTCAGGTGATAGAGGGCTGACATTGTTTCTGCCTTTATGAGCCTCTGAAGGTTCAGGTCTGAGTCCATCACTACACTCAGTTGGGTGCTAACTTAGAAAGCTTTACAAAAAGCTAAAGACATTTTTCCCTTCATGCATTGAAGGGTTTATCCAGAGCTGGAATGGGTTCATAATCCCCTTGTGACATGGTGATGTCTGTATGGTAACTGATGTTGTAGTTTATCAAGACCAGAATTAGGGGGAGCATGGAGATATTGAAAAGCAGGAGCCTCTTGTGGTAAAAATATTTCAACTATACAGTCCAGATAAACCAACAGAGATTGATGGATTTCACTCAGTCTGCATTTTATTTTACTTTGCAAAGTAATAATGAGAGTAAAACGACAACAAGACAACAGCCCTCACAGCATGATGTTCAGCCCTGTTCTGACTAGACAACATTTCTCTCTCACTAATTAGCCCTGCTGAAAGGCTATGAAGGTCTCCACATTTCTTTACCCAAACAAATGACGGATAGTTAGAAATAACACATAGTGTTATGAAATAATCCCTGAGAAACAATCTACTTTGCTATTAGAAGCGGCCGTTTTATCCCAAACACTCCCTAATAGAACAATCACCCCCTTTCACTTGAAGCCGTGCAGCTCTGAGGCCTAAATGAATGAAACTGAGCACTCATAAATCTGTGTATTTACATAAATACATGGGAGTTATTAGGAGAATGTTTCCCACCACAGGCCCTAAGATGGGATCTTGGGGAACACAGCATGGTATTTGTTTGGTCTCTGATGTAAAGTCACCTACTGCCACTAATCAGTCTCTGTCCTTCAGTAGAATTTAAACCAGTCCATTTCTGGACCTGTAAGGGAAACGCTTTTCTGTATTTAGGTTAACATGGGGACTACAATAGCCAGTCACAGAATTGGAGTCTTGAACCTTTTCATGTTTCCCTGCAATCGCGTTGTTTCATAAAAATATTAACCCTTTATAACCAATTTATTTCTTTTTTCATTTATCTTTCTGCTCCTACAGATCAAGCATCTAAAGTAGGAAAAAAGTCCATTTAAACCCTTTGGGACAGACACCATGGAGAGAGGAGCTGGATTTTCCCCATTATAGATGCCAGCTGAATAAAGATAGAAGATCCATGGATGAGACATGCGTGGTTGGAGTCTTAAGTGTTCGCCACAGATTGTTGCTTGTTAATGGCAAGCATAACGATCCGAACAAATTCAAATCATTTTCCTGGAAACACGTTTCTGTTTTGTCCAGAGGAGGACAGATCTCCAGCTTTATGTGAAATAATAACCAAGTATCTGGTGAAACAAACGCTGCAAAGATTAAATTTTTCAGTATCTGTAAAGCTTGAATCTGCAGAGGTTTAACAGATGATTGCTGAGCCAGGACTGTGTTCAGCTCTGGAGGCAGTTTGCAGAATGACAGAAGCAGTTGATCTGATGCATTATTTAAAAGATTTAAATAAAATCATTGCTTAATGACATCCTCCACATGAACTCAGTCAGAGTGAATACTTTTACTTATTAATGTGCAGAATCTTCCAGAAATCTCCTCATTAAACAGAAAACTGGGCCATTGATCCATGTGTGCTTCGTGTTTGTCAGGCGAACAAAGATGATTCCAGTTAAAGCTCTGATCAGAATGAACCTGGTCTGAAGAAAAACAACAAACCGAAGCGAACGTACAGTGGAGCGTGTAATCAGCTGCAGGACAGAGAACACGGCATTGGTCATGCATGCATGGATGCAAATGTGAGCAGTCAGATGACCTCTCAGGAGAAAATGGATCTCTGCAGTCAGGCATTCATAAAGAGGCTTCAGTCAGAGGATGAAGGGAAATGCCTCACCTCTCATCAGCTCCACCTCTGAGACCTGGCAGCAGGTTGAGGTTTGGATCTGAGCAGCCTTTTGACCAAAGGTCCATCATTGCCATGTTCTGATATACTTCACTTTAGCCTTGTTAGCGGTCAGGTTGGTTATTCTAGCTATAAAATCTTTTCCTGGTTGCTGCATACAGACATACCTAGATCCATGGCTTGATTTAGAAGCAAATCGGATCCTTCTGATACAACAGATCTACTGTAACTTCCTTTCATCCACCCTTCTACCTCCTAAAGATCTTCAGAGGGTCCTTGACACAAGCAGCGTCTTTCCTATCTCTGCATCGACAATAACTGTCAATGACTTAGACTTAAAAAACTTTTATTGTCATTTGTATACACGGAGTGTAAAGAAAACAAAATTTCTTTTGGTACAACTCTCATGACATTTCTATTTCTTGCACACAAAAAACCCCAACACATTGATATGGAAGTTCAGAGCATTAAATATATATTATGCAATTTTGCAGTGTTTTGTTTTAGTGTTGTCAGCTTGATGCAGTCTGTTAGCTGTCTGATGGGGAAGAAGCTGTTTCAGAATCTGCTGAACCTGCATTGGATGCTTTGAAGCCTCACCCAGCACCAGCAGGGAGAACAGTCCATGGTGGGGGTGTTACGGGCTCAGGACACGCAGCACTGGGATGAAATGTCTTTAATGGAGGGAAGAGGAGCTCCAATGATCTTCTCTGCTGTTCTCACTACTCTTCTCACCTTCTTCCAATCAGGCTCTGCAGCCTCCACACCACACAGTGAGACAGCTGGTCAGAACGCTCTCAGTGGTGCTTCTGTAGAAGGTTGTGAGGATGGGTGAGGGCAGGTAGGCTCTCCTCATCCTCTGCAGGAAGTACAAATCCTTTTGTGCCCTTTTGACCAGTGAGGTGGTGTTTACAGTCCAGGTGAGGTTGTCTGTTATGTGCACCCCCAGGAATTTGGTGTTGCTGACCACTTGTGCTGACCAATGCTGAGCATGCTCTGCATTCTGTAATGTCCTCTTCAGGATGAGACCGCCCTGAATGGAGCTTCTTGGAAAGTAGATATATGCTGAAGTCTTCTTCTCTGCAGGTCTCAGCTGGTTCAATAAACGGCCGATATTCTCAGCAAACAGCCATTCTGCTGTGAGGAAGGTAGAGATGATGCTTGCAACACATCTGCTCCTCTCTTCTAGCCAAAGTCTGCTGATTAGATTGTTGTGGAGCTCTCTGCAAGCTTCTTTTACAGCACATATGTCAAAGTCAAGGCCCGCGGGCGGGATCGTTGCATTGTGGGGAATGTAGTTTTGGTGAAGTTGTGTTGCACACACCAACACTAGAGTCCCAGGGGAAAACATGATTTTCAGACCAATCTAGCTAAAAGAAAGATGCAGGAAAACGCCAGCATCCCCACACCAAGCCTACTTCGGAAGACGTATTTCCTACCGATACTCTGATCGAGACGATGTGTTACTTACAGGCGCGGCCCTCTGCATTGACCGTGCCGTCTGTTCACCTGCTGTTATTCTGTGCCTGGCATGCGGATCCCACCTGCCCCTCGCTCGGCATCATGTCCGTCTCTATCACCTGCAGGGTCAGCTCCCCTCTCCTTCGATCCAGACTCCTTTTATTTTGGTTTCAATCAGCCTCTGCTGACACCTGCACACAGCATTTGCGCAGCGCAGAAACTGTGCTCTGCCACTTAGACAACTGGCATCAGCCCAGTGTGCTTGGATGTTAAAGGGGGGAAATCAAAAACCAAAACAATCCAAACTTGCAAAGCCCAGCAAAAAAGAAAAAAAAAAAAGAAAAACACAATTATATTTTCCCCTGTTTTCTGAAAGCAGGGATTGGTTGGATGATAAAGCAGCACAGTAATGCATTTTCGGTTTATTATGCATGCACTTTCATTTATGTATTTATCTCAATACGTGTATTAATATAATAAAAGTGTATTAATAACATTGATATTATTTTTTTGTTAAAAAAAAAATGTTAAGTCTTGGTTCAATAGGCTATGTTCATTTCAAAATGTGGAAAATTTGGATTTTTGGCCCTCAGTGTATTTGACTTTAACATCCCTGATCTAGAGCAACGTTGCCAAAGTTTAGTCCGATACCACCCCGCAACCTTTAGATGCTTCCCTTCTCTAATACACTTCAACTGAATGAGTGGCTCATACCCTTGCCTTTGCTGTGCTGAAACATTCTAATGCAGTTCAGCTGTTAGATTCAGGCATGTTGAAGAACATCTGAAAGTTTCAGGCTGCTGGTTCTCCAGGACTGAATTGAGGCAGCCATGTTTCAGAGCACCAGCTGAGCTGATGAAGTTGGCTGGTAATAGACTGAGTTGTATGAGGTGGATCAACTGCATGTAGCAGCTTGGAGTGAGTGATGTTTCGATGACAATGAAACAGGAACTTATAGATTTAGCAAACAGGGAATGGAGCATAGGCAGAGGAACAGGTGTGCAATGCAATAATACACTAATGAGCAATGAGAACCTGTGAGCTTATATACAGAAGGAATAGTGGAACAACATCTTAAGCAGGTGAGATAATCAGTGTAGAATATGAAACAGCTGAGGCAGAACAAAAGCAGAGAGATTAAGGGAAGAGGGCTTATGAATAGAGCTTGGCTTAGACAGAAAATAATCTGTTAACTAAGAACATAAAACTAGAATAAACTAATAAAGTAAACAAAAATCAATCAACAAATACGGCGATAAAATGCGGATAAAAGAAACAACTCAGTGTGGCGACTGTTGGGAGCTGGAGAAATACACCTTTTCTCCAGCAGAGTCCGCCCTGGATCCTCCCTGCTGAGCTGCTCTGCACACCTGCAGCTGATGATATCATCTGGAGGACCTGGACTACTTAAGCTGCCTTCAGACCTTGCCTCGACGCCGCAGTGTCTTAATCAGTTGGTTAGCACTTAAGCCGTAGATCCCTAGTGAACCAAGTTTCCTTTGAGTCCAACCTGGATTCTAACCTTTTTGTCTCTGCTTCCAGGTTTCCTGTTTTTTCCTCCTGTGAAGCTCTGGAAGAGCTTAACCTGCCGAGCCTGCCCTCCGAGCCAAACCTGAAGACTCACTCTCTGGATTTCCTAGCAGCTCAGGTTTCCGAGCTGGAAACACAAGCCAAGGTCAAACCAGCCTTTAGAAGTAAGACGCTGAAACAGCTTAAGGACTCTGCCAAACCAAGCTTTCTCCGGACCCAACAGTTCCGCTCCCAAAGCCTCATCTACATTCATCAAGGTACAAATCTGAACACAATCAAGTCAAGTCTCTGCCAAGCCTTCGCTAACCAAACTGTCTCTCTCACAGACGCCAGTGAACCGGTCCCAGCCCAGAACCATTGCATCAGTCTTTATTATATGTGTGAACTTGCAAATAAACTCTGTTAAACTTTCCATCCGTGTCGTCAGTGTTCTGCATATTGGGCCTCCCTGATACCCATCATGACAGAACACTGCGGCCAAACACAAGGCCCAGCAGATCACCTCCTCCGTCGATTAGAGGAGCAAGAAGCTAAAATTCATGGACACGCTCTGGCTCTCCGTGAACTAAACACGCATATTGAGATGCAAAACCAGAGGCTCCAAAGCTACGCAAATTACGTGAGTAATGCTAACACCGCTCCAGCAACCCAACCATTTCCGGGTCCAGTTCCTCCGCCGAGGTCACCGGCTGTGACGTCATCCGAGTTCCGCCCAAGTCTCCCAGAGAAGTTTTCTGGTAACGTAACTGATTGCAAGGGATTTTTATTTCAATGTCGTCTCATTTTCCAGAACTCTCCTGGCAGTTTTCCCACGGACCACAAGAAAATAACGTTTATCCTTTCCCAGTTAACAGGAAGAGCTCTGGCTTGGGCTCAAGCCAGATTTGCCTCAGATGAAAGCTTAAGCTGTCACTATTCAGATTTCGTTTCTGAATTTTCCCAGGTATTCAACCAAGACACTGACCAAACCCTTGATTCTCGAGCTCTGCTTCATTTAAAACAGGGAAATTCTTCTGTGGCCGAATTTTCTATAAATTTCCGGGTTAAAGCAGCTGCTTCCGGATGGAACCAGGGTGCATTAAAGAGTGCTTATTTCGAAGCATTAAACGAAAATATTAAGGATGAGTTGGCTACCCGCGATGAACCGGCTACACTCGAAGAACTAATCCAATTAACTATAAAACTGGACAACCGGATTCGGGCCAGAAACAGCCGCAAACATAAGAGTTTGACGTTATTTTCCTCTGCCCCCGCCTCTAATAACGTGACTGTTGTTTCTGCCCCCACAGAACAGTTATCCAGACCAAAGCCAAAGAGCCAGCCTCTCCCTTTGCCTGTTCAGCCTACTCATCCTGGAGAAACTGAAATGGAGCCGATGCAGGTTGGTTTTTGGGCAGACTTTGCATTTATTGTGGTGAGAGTGGACAATTCATTGCTTCCTGTCCAGAAAAATCAAAATCCGGGGCCCGTCAGAGGTTTTGAGGAGTCTGACGGGCCATGAAGAAAATGAAAAACCTCCTCGTCTTTTGCTACCTGCCACATTGTTTTTTCTCGACCAGAGCCTCTCTCTTTCAGCCTTCATTGATTCTGGATGTGAACGTAATTTAATAGACTCTGATCTCGTCCAACAGCTCCAAATTGCTACGGTTCCTTTAACCCAGCCTCTCAGAGTCTCTGCGATTGATGGGAAAAAACTTCATCAAGTCACCCACCAAACTCAACCCCTTGAACTTCTAATCTCAGGTAACCATCGAGAGTCCATAACCTTCTTTGTTTTTTCATCCGCATGTTCCCCACTGGTACTGGGTTATGAATGGCTGGAGAAGCATAATCCCCATATTAATTGGGCCGATCGTCATGTGGAGTCCTGGTCCACATTGTGTCACGAGACCTGCCTCCGTTCTGCAGCTCCCGCTGTGGGGTCCCCTAGAGGTGGGGGGGAGATGGACGTCCCTGACCTTACTCCGGTACCCCCTGATTACCATGATTTGGCTCCTGTTTTCAGTAAGGTCAGTGCTTCGTCCCTTCCACCACACAGACCATACGATTGTGCCATCGAGTTATTACCCGGTGCTCCGTTACCCAGCAGTAGACTTTATAACATTTCCAAACCAGAACGTGAAACAATGGAAAAATACATTAACGAGTCGCTAGCTGCAGGAATAATTCGCCCTTCTTCATCCCCGTTGGGCGCAGGATTTTTCTTTGTTGGAAAAAAGGATGGTTCTTTGAGACCCTGTATAGATTATAGAGGCCTGAACCAAATCACTATCAAAAACAAATATCCTCTTCCTCTTCTCGCCTCAGCCCTTGAGCCTGTACAAGGAGCCACCGTTTTCACTAAGCTCGATTTAAGAAATGCCTATCATCTCCTTAGGATACGTGAAGGAGATGAATGGAAAACGGCATTTAAGACTCCTTTGGGCCAGTTCGAGTATTTGGTCATGCCTTTCGGCTTAACAAATGCCCCCGCATGTTTCCAGGCCCTAGTGAACGACGTCCTCAGAGACTTTCTCAATGTGTTTGTATTCGTATACATTGATGATATCCTGATCTACTCCAAGAATCTATCTGAACACAAGAGACATGTCCGCCTTGTTCTTCAGAGACTTCTAGAGAATAAACTTTTTGTAAAGGCTGAAAAATGTGAGTTTCACCAATCTTCAGTTACCTTTTTAGGGTTTGAGCTCGAGTGCGGGCAGGTTAAGCCTTCTGAAGAGAAGATAAAAGCTGTTTTAGAATGGCCCGTTCCAGAAAGCCGTAAGCAGCTACAAAGATTTTTGGGCTTCGCTAATTTCTACCGGAGGTTCATCAGAAATTACAGCCAAACCGCCCTCCCATTAACTGCATTAACTTCTTCCAAGAGAGTTTTTTGATGGTCCCCCGAGGCACAAGCAGCTTTTGACAAACTCAAAACCTTGTTTTCCAGAGCTCCAGTCCTAATCCAACCTGATCCATCTAAGCAATTTATCCTAGAGGTTGATGCTTCTGACTCCGGTGTAGGGGCAGTTTTGTCTCAGAAACTCGACTCTGATCAACGAATCCATCCCTGTGCCTTGTTTTCCCGTAAACTCACTCCCGCAGAACACAACTACGACGTTGGGGACCGAGAACTTTTGGCCATTAAGTTGGCTTTGGAAGAGTGGAGACACTGGCTCGAAGGAGCAGAGCATCCAGTCCTGGTGTGGACTGACCACAAGAATCTCGCCTACATCCAGTCCACTAAACAAGCTACTCCTCGACAGTCAAGGTGGTCTCTCTTCTTTTCACGTTTTAATCTCATTATCTCCTACAGACCTGGATCTAAGAACACCAAGCCCGATTCTCTCTCTCGTCTCTACGCTGTGGATCAACCTGAGTCACCCCAACCTGTCCTCCCTGCCACATGTACCGTTGGAATGGTCACTTGGGAGATAACAGATTTAATCAACGCTGCCCTGGCCACAGAACCTGATCCAGGTAATGGACCACCTAACCGTACCTATGTTCCCTCGTCTGTTAGGTCTCGTCTCATTCATTGGATGCACTCGGCAAGATTCTCTGCTCATCCGGGAGTGAGCCGAACAGTTTCACTGATCTCAAGACGGTTTTGGTGGCCCACTTTGCATCGAGATGTAAAGGAATATGTGTCAGCCTGCTCCACCTGTGCACGGAACAAAGCCTCTCATCAGCCACCCTCCGGCTTGCTGCAACCGCTCCCTGTGCCCTCACGTCCTTGGTCCCATATTGCCATCGATTTCGTCACTGGTCTCCCAGAGTCTCGAGGTATGTCAACTATTTTAACCATCGTAGATCGTTTCTCCAAATCTTGTCATCTGATCCCTCTCAGAAAGCTTCCTACGGCCTATCAAACCGCCCAGTTGCTGATCAAGCACGTCTTTCGCCTCCATGGTATTCCCCAGGACATCCTCTCAGATCGTGGTCCCCAATTTGTCTCACAGGTTTGGAAGGCTTTCTGTTCTGCTCTAAATTGTAAAGTGTCACTAACTTCTGGCTATCATCCCCAGTCAAATGGTCAAACTGAGAGGATGAACCAACACCTCGAATCCACCCTCCGCTGTCTCACCTCCAATAATCCCACCGATTGGAGTCAATATCTCACCTGGATAGAATACGCCCATAACTCACTCAAGTCTGCATCTACCGGTCAGTCTCCCTTCCAAGTTAGCCTCGGCTACCAACCACCTCTCTTCCCTGCAGACGAGAGAGAGATATCGGTGAAGACTGTCAATCACCACATCCGTCGTTGCCAGCGTGTTTGGAGAGAGACCATCCAAGCACTCAACCGTTCCTCTGAGTCCTCTAAGAGGTTCACAGACCCCAAGAGACGTCCAGCCCCCGAGTACAAGGTTGGCCAGGAGGTCTGGCTGTCCACCCGGAAATTATCCCCGAGATTCATCGGCCCATACAAGATCACTCGAGTCATCAACCCCTCCGCCGTCCGTCTTAAACTTCCCCCGACACTCAGGATTCACCCTACGTTCCACGTCTCCCAGGTAAAACCAGTCATCTCTATACCCAATTGCCCTCCATCAGACTCCCCTCCACCCGCCCTGGAAGTCGATGGACATCCGGCCTTCACCGTAGCCCTCCCAGTCGACGAGGTACTGCCAACCGCGACCTCGCCGACGGGAGTCCACGATCCGGAGGACCGACAATGGGTTCCTGGTTCATACATCCTCGACCCTTCTCTCATCGAGGAGTATGAGCGTTCCCTCCCGTCTACCTCTTCCGCACCGCCAAGGGGCGGTCGTTGAGGGGGGGGTACTGTTGGGAGCTGGAGAAATACACCTTTTCTCCAGCAGAGTCCGCCCTGGATCCTCCCTGCTGAGCTGCTCTGCACACCTGCAGCTGATGATATCATCTGGAGGACCTGGACTACTTAAGCTGCCTTCAGACCTTGCCTCGACGCCGCAGTGTCTTAATCAGTTGGTTAGCACTTAAGCCGTAGATCCCTAGTGAACCAAGTTTCCTTTGAGTCCAACCTGGATTCTAACCTTTTTGTCTCTGCTTCCAGGTTTCCTGTTTTTTCCTCCTGTGAAGCTCTGGAAGAGCTTAACCTGCCGAGCCTGCCCTCCGAGCCAAACCTGAAGACTCACTCTCTGGATTTCCTAGCAGCTCAGGTTTCCGAGCTGGAAACACAAGCCAAGGTCAAACCAGCCTTTAGAAGTAAGACGCTGGATCAGCTTAAGGACTCTGCCAAACCAAGCTTTCTCCGGACCCAACAGTTCCGCTCCCAAAGCCTCATCTACATTCATCAAGGTACAAATCTGAACACAATCAAGTCAAGTCTCTGCCAAGCCTTCGCTAACCAAACTGTCTCTCTCACAGACGCCAGTGAACCGGTCCCAGCCCAGAACCATTGCATCAGTCTTTATTATATGTGTGAACTTGCAAATAAACTCTGTTAAACTTTCCATCCGTGTCGTCAGTGTTCTGCATGTTGGGCCTCCCTGATACCCATCATGACAGCGACATGTTTAGAACATAATAAATGAGAAATGATGAAACACATACAAGAGAATCACCTGGGGAAATTTAATAATAAAGCTTTCATGAATGCATCTGGTCTGATCGTCCAAAAATGTATTCCAACAAAAATGAGTTCTGTCATCAAAAACCAAACTTAATTATTTCTAGTTTATAAAGTATAACTATGAGTCCTACAGGGTCACATTTACATCCCATGATTCTTCTTTTTTAAAGAATAATAGATCATGAGGAGGCTTTTGTTGTCCCACAATGTGCTCTGCTTTCCTTAAGATGATCACAGATTATTTGTCTTATCTCAATTTGGAAAAAAGAAGCTTAATGTCTTAAAAATGTCTTTTTTTTTTCTTTTTTTTCCTCAGAGTTTTCTGAAAAGTATTTACTGGGAACCAGTAGCAGGTTGCAGAAACTGCCTTTTCTGTCTGGTTATTTCAGCTCCAGTCACAGTGGAAGGACGTTAGTACGGCTGGGAGATGACGCTAAACAGGCTAAAAATGTAAATGACGACATCGCAGAACAATGTAAATGGTCATCAAAGGAGGGAGAGGAAGAACATTTTCAATGTCAAAATTGTTCAGAGGCATAAGGTTTATCAGGTAATGAAATGCTTTTTTGTTTATTAATTAGCATTAAAAGCATTTACTGTGCATCAGATAAAGGAAGGAGAGAACATTTGACTGCAGCAGCTGTCAGAATATTTGAAGTCCCTTTTTAAAGCAGCGTATATGTAGCTTTCAGGGGTGTAGCAGATGGTGTCCTCTAACAGTTTGACACTTATATTAGTTCAGTGCTGTGAAACATGGAATTAAAAGGATAACAAAGACTCCTACAACCAGGGATGATGGAAACCTGCAAACCATAACAGGGGCAGAACCTTCCTCTGCATGAAAGGTGACAGACTTGCAGCGTTTTTCACTCACAGCTTTTGTTGCTCATCAGTGTGGAGGATAAATGGCAGAAACTAGTGTTGTTTATAAAGGATTTATTCACAAACATTTCTGAATTCTGTAACTCAGTACCATAGGTTTTCTGTGAACCAGGATCTGATGCGTTCACACACAGCACAGAACAGCTGGTGAGCAGATCTTAAGCGCAGATCATTTCAGCACTTTAATAGCCTGATCATCACCAGCAAACATGATGTGACACAGCTTTTAAATCCTTTGGTAGGGTTCTGGTTGGGCGCATCTCCAGGTCTCTTATAAAGCTGGACAATCAATCTTGAGTTTAGGAATAAAATTCCAATTGATGGTTTTCATTTCTTTTGTCCTTGGTAGAACTGATGATCTGTCCGTTAACAAGCTTCTCCTCCACTTTGTTTCCTCTGACCCCGCAGCAGATAAAAGCAGCATCCAGCCGCCCTCACAGCAAACCATGAAACGCCTTTTTGAAAGCCTCGTACCTCTCTCTGCCTTCTTGGTTAACTCGGCCCTATGATGCACCTGGGACACGCAGGCTGAGTGTTAGTGGGCAGGAAACAGATGTCACCTTCTGCTCTGCAGCTCCATCATCCAGGTTATTGGGACAGAACAATAAAGAGAGGTGTGCAGAGCGGAGCCTGGAGGGAAATCTGAGCTCTACTACAGCTTTAAATGAACTCACACATTGGTGACCTGATTTACAGCCTCTCTGCAGGTCCGCACCCCCGTTCTCTGATTTTTAGATCATCATGGTGAGGAGAGAACATACAAGTCTGTTTATAGAGGTCAAAATGCTTCAGGATTTTACACCAGTTAACATTTGCTTCAGTTGTGCTGGAAGTGGCCTTTCTGTTGTCCTCTTTGTGTCTCCTCTCCTCTTCATCTGTCGTATCTTGATGGTTGTTGTCTGTGGTATAAAATGCTTTAAATCTTATGATCTTTGATCAAATGTGAATTTAAACTGAACAATTTCCTCTCTTCAAACTATTTGAGATATAAAAATAAACAGAATAAAACTTAGAACCTGGATGTGGATGGATTTTTAATGGACTGGTTCTTTATAACAGTCAATTTTTAGATCCATGTTTTTGTTGGGTCTTTTTTTGTTGTTTGTTTTGCCGTTGGAGGCATGGTCTGCAGGTAGTTCCTTTAAGGATTCATGAAAAATAAAAAGAGAAGCTAAAAAGAAAAGCTACCCTTCATGAATAAACTAATGATGAAGTGGAAATAATAACTAGTTTTATGGAGGACAGGGATCAGTAAACCATTACAAGACTTTCAATGTTTGTCTTTTTTTAGAAAGAAATCAAAATGTTGAGATTTTTTTTCTGTTTAAATTATGTCAGTATGTTAAAACATGCTGAATTAGGCGACACAGTTGGACTTCAGGCTGCTTTTAGCCTCACTAGATGCTTCCTGTTCTGTTTGCTATGAGGTCCACTTTAAAACCAAAGATTAAGTCGATAAAGACGTATAATTCTTTGTAAAAGGATACCAGTGAAAATCTCTTTACCTGCCTTAGATGCAGACGGGTTCACAGAACCAACTGGCCTGCAGCTCACAACTTAAATAGACCTGATTTAGGATAGCTGAGTTTTTTTTGGTTGAAATAAAACTCAAGAGATTAGCTGTCAGTAAATTCCGATGAAAAGGTGTTTCAATGAGTGTAACGATCTTCAGTTTCCTCATAGCTATCAATCTTAGCTGCTCTGGTTCGTCCTCCTGCTGCAGAGAACATGAGGGAAGCAGGATGAGGTCTAACGGAGAGGAAGAGGAGGAGATGATGGGGGTTCATTCTGGGTTGTGATCTGCAGAGGAAAATGAAGCAGTGACTGAGAGCTCAGCTGCTCGGGCCCCATTAGGAGCAGCTCCACGGGCCGCTCTGGATGCAGCTCTTGAGGCTGAAGCACTCTCTGCTCCAGCTCCTCTCCAGTTCGGTGTTCGATGTGAATGAGGCCGTCGGGGACGAGCTGCGGCTCCGAGGCGGATGGAGAGGTGACCTTCCACCTCTTTAAACAATCCTCACATATTGTTACCTGAGATGAGCTCCTGATGGGATTCGGCCACTCATGCAGGGTACAGCGGTGCAGGAGGGTTAGAGAGAGCCGGGATGATTGGGCTCAGCTTATTGGAAGCTTTAATGGAGCAGTGTGAGGGAGATGTCATCAGATGTTTCTGCAGGTTCTTTCTGCTGGAGGTCGTCCCTCAGCTGTAACCCCAATTAGATCCTGTTGCACGGTGAGCCCTGGTCTGATTGCAGTCAGCCAATCACAGCCAGCGCCGGCTGTGTGTGGTTGTTAAGGCCGCAGATGAGGTTTGACTGCAGCAGCTTCTATAACATCTCTGCTGTAATGGAAAATCCTCAAATAAAGTCCTGCTGGTTTGTAAAGGACAGCAGTTTCCTCTCACCCAACCTAAAGAGAACAGAACAAGAAAAAAATGAAAGTAGCGTTAAAAACATCAGAGTCATCATGGATGTAAAGATTCTTCATGGCATAAACCTTTAGAGAAGTCTATGTTCACAGGGACTGAACCTGTTAGAGGTATGAAACAGACTTTAAGTGAGACTATAAGAATGTCTGAAGGAGAGAGGATGGAGGAAACAGAGAGCTGATTGGCTGATCCAACACTGAAAAATGGAGGGAGGAAATGAGCTCCTAAATATCTTTACTTATCATCCAAAAACTAATATGGAAAAAGATCGACTTCCTCTTCTCCAGTAAAACGGATAATACAGCTTCAGCAGCTGAACAGGATAAAGGTTTGGAACACAATGGAGGACAAATAAATGGAAGGCAAAATGTTGAATTATCATTAAAGGAAGTGCAAAGATTTTAAAAATTATTACAGTAATCTAGATATTATTTAAAGAAGCTTAGTTTATTCTTAACTTAATGATTTTAGAAAAGGGAAGAAAGGAGTAAAATATAAATAGCTGCAGATTTTAGACATGATAAACTACAACAAGATCATGAATATGCAATCTATGTGTTATATATGTTAATGAGGTGAATCTGTTTGAGTATTTAAAAAAATATGATGTATGATGTATAATATGAGTTTTAGGGCCATCATTTATTTCATATCAAGAATAAAGTCATAAAGTAATGAAAATCAAGTATAATAAAAATAATATTAAAGCAAAGTTTTAATATTTTGAGAAAAAAACGCCATTTTAATTAAACAAAAGCTTCCATATTATCAACCAAACTTTCTTGGAATGTCATCATTTTTATCATATTACAGTTGTATTATTATAGTAATGTTTCTTACCTAAACTCAGCCCAAGATTATCTCGGTAATATTACAACTTTAATCTCATAATTTTAGGACTGCAGTCATAAGGTTATAACTTTATTATGGAACCAGAATGAAGTCATAACCTTACAGATTTATTGTGTTATTTTACAACTTTAATTTCATAGTGTTATTACTTTATTCTTGCAGATGTAATATTGTGACCTTATTTTTGTAATATGAGGATGTTAATAGATCTAACATTATTACTTTATTTTTATAATTAAAAATATATTCATATATCAGCCCTAATAATCCGTCGTAATACAGAGACTCTACATCAAGTTTAAAAGATGGATTAATAAATGTTAAGGCAGGCCAGAGAACTAAGAAAAAATCAGAGAAAAAGGAGAAAAGTTTAGCAAATTCCATTGTAAATTCAGTATAAAGTAAAACCATACCATATTTTATCATATTATACCATTCTGCTTTATTTACAAAGTGCTTAAAAAAAAGCTGAGTGCTTTACATAGCTACAGACTATATGACCAAAGGAAAACAAGAGAATGGATAAAAACACTTAAAAGAAAAATAAAACCAATGTAAACCAAACAGGTTTAAATGAAAGTCTTGCCGGCTGTAAAAGCCACAGAACAGGAAACGGTTTAAGGCTGACTTTTAAAGGTGGGCAGTTAAGGAGTCTCTCTTAGGTGAAACAGCAAGTTGTTCCTGTTGAGCCCCGCCCCCTCCAAGCTTCCTCTCAAACCAGCAGACCAGCAGCTGCTGGTCCGCTGACCTGATGCTGAGAGGATGAGTAGTAATGAAGAAGCTCAGAGAGATACCATAGGGTGAGGTCACTCAAACACTTAGAGACAAAAGAATTAGAAAATTAACTCTTAGATGTGAATGATGAATTTTATGGATATAATCTCTAAGACTTTTGTATCTATACAATATTTTTAAAAAAGGCACATACAGACATACAGGCAATAAATCTGGGTTTTAGTTCCAGTTCCAGAAAAGATGGTTTCCTCGAATGAACACAATGCCTCCAGAATGGGGTTCGATATCTAAATATTTTACTATTAACATCTTATTCTTATTATTAGTAGTATTTTTTTCTGAACTAACTAACTTTTTTTCTGACAGATATTATTTAGAAAATAATAGAAAATGATTTGTTGTTGAGTTGAATCAGTGTTTGCTGTCTGGTTCATGATGATGTCAGCAGCCAAAAGTTCCTCCTCTCCTCTCTGGTTCCGACTTTAGATGTCAGGAGGCTCACAATGGTCAAGGAGCAGTAGGTGAGGAAAATACCTTGAAACACAAGGAAAACTGGCGAGGATAGAACAGGATGGCATCTGGATGAAGACGGATCCAAACTGAAGACCAGCTCTTCTTGTCCTTCATGCAGATGAACTCGCAACCATCTGCCACCTGAGTTGATGAAGCTCTGCACTGGTGGCAGGAGGCTGGTGCTGCAGCCCTATGGGCTTCTGGGATATTTTGAACTGTTCTTCTGCGTTATTGAACCTCTAAGCTTAAAGTTCTTGATGACCCATGAAGCTGTTCCCTCAGCAGCAGCTCTGCTGATCATTTTGCTTTAAATCCAGCCGAGCTAATTTATTGCTCAACGTTTAATGAGACTCTTTACAGAGGATCATTCTGATGGAACCGGTACAGATTGTGAAATATCGCTTCCTGCTTCAGCAGTGAAGCAATTTCACATAAAATGTTCAAAGCTGCCGGGGAGGTGAAAACTATTTAAGCTTCAATTTCAGAGGCAGTATTGATTCATGGAAGCTTCTCCTTCATCTTCATGGTAGGTGACATGAAGTGAGGAGAAGATGTAGAGGATATTTTCTGGTTAACTCCAGGAAAAGAAAAGCAGCTGGGATGCGATTCATCTTGATGTTTGCAGCATTTTCAGCCTGAGCCCCTTATCCCCCGCGAATCACAGCATGGCGATGATGAGGAGGGGGAGGAAGGAGGCCTGTCCTGCATCAAACTGACAGCTGATTACATCTCTACCTCATCTTCTCCTCGCACACTGAAAGGAGGCGATGACAGGCCGCTCCACTCCGTCATTGCCCTCCATGCGGCCATGCATCAGGGTGAGCAGAAGAAAAGAAATAAGAGTGCCGCTGACCCAGCCCGACCCGCTGGGACGGATGGAGGAGATAACGGCAGAGAAAGGGGAAGCTTTGAGATTCTGAGCTGCTTCCCTCTTTTGCTTTCAGCCTGAACAACATCCTTCTCTCCTATAAGCAGCTATTTTTGTCATGATGGGTTCTCAGATGGAGACCCAGTTATGCAGAACACCACTGACACAAGGATGGAAAGTTTAACAGTTTATTAAAGCACTACACACAGAATGTACTGATTCAGGTTCTGGTCTGGGTTCTGGTTCACCGGAGTCTGCGAGGGAGACAGCACAGTTAGTGACTGCTGACAGGGTTTGATTTCCACAGGTTCACTGATTGTACCTTGAGGGTTCTTGAGGTTTATTTTGGGAGAGTCACTGTTGGTTCTGGAGAAGAGTTTATCAGCAGAGTCCGTTTGCTGCTTCAGCGTCTCACGTCTAGCTTGAGCAGACCTTGGCTTAGGTTTCCCAGCTCTAGTCCAGAGCTGCTTGGAGGTTCTCTGAGAATCTTCAGGGTTTGGCTCTGAGGGTCGGCTCGGCAGGTTAGCTCTTCCTGAGCTTTCACAGAGGAGGCACGGGTTTCCTGGAAACACAGAGACAGTGGTTAGAATCCAACCTGGATTCAAAGTCATGGAAATACAACAAAGATCTAGGCTTTAGCGCTGACCAACTGGAACAACACTGCGGCGTTGAGGCAAGGTCTGAAGACAGCTTATATAGTGGATCCTCTGATGATCTAGATGAGCTGCAGCTGTGCAGGAGGCTCCCTCAGAGGATCCACGGCGGACTCTGCTGGAGAAAGATGGGATTTTCTCCAGCTCCCAACAATTTTAAAAACCGACGCTCTGAAGATTAAAGAGTTTAAAGATTTAAATCATCAAATCTCAAACACATACATATACAGATATATAAAATATAGTTTTCAAAATAAAGTTATGCTATTTTCTAACCTTTTTATTTCATTGCAGAAAGAAAAGAATATGTTCTAGATATGTTTTTATGTCATTTGTTAATCTTTTCATTTTAAGCCTGCGACCTGGTCCCATCATCGTCCTCACTTGGTCCAGGATTGAGGTCCAAAAATGCTAAACAAGCCTCAGACAGTTCATTGTAATCCTGATTACTTCCTAATTTATTACCGTTTTAGTCTCTGAGGTGCAGAAATGCTGAGATGTTTGGCAGTGAATGAGGGAGAAAATCATTCCATATACTAAAACAAGTTAAAACAAGAGAACTCTCCTTCTTAATGGAACTTAATGAAACCATCCGAGGAGTTTCAAGGAGTCATGAAGCAGCTTCACATGGATAAACGGATGTCTAAATCATCAGAAGGCTCCGCATCAAGATCCGTGTTTTTTTTTATTGCAAAGGATCCAGATGATGCTAGATGGATCTGATCGCCACCGGGCTCTGAGATGGTTCTGATACAGAAAGAAGACAGAAAAGTAATAAGGTTCTGGAAACGTGTCCCACATTAAATAAAGAGGGAGACCATCAGGTTGTAAAATACAAAAAGAAACAAGAGTTGAAAAGCACAGAAAGTAGATGTTCTCCTGGTCCAGAGGCAGCATCCACATTTCATTAAGGTTTTCTCTGATATTTAGGATCCCCGCAGTGAAGACAGGAGAGCTGCAATGTTTCTAATGCGTTTCAATGTGCTTAGAATGTGTCCCACAGATGCTTATTAACCACATGTTTGAATGTTTTTCCTGCTCAGGAAGTGTTTTATACGGTGGCCCTGAAGTGCAAACTGCAACTAGAAATCTAAAAGCGCAGCTACATTAAGAAAATCGCAACTACATAAAGCAAAGCGCAACTACATTAAGAAAAACAAAACTACATAAAGCAAAGCGCAACTACATTAAGAAAAACAAAACTACATAAAGCAAAACGCAACTACATTAAGAAAAACACAATTACATTAACCTACCGGAAAAGGTAGGTACCAGTGGGAAACATGAGACATCGCTGATTGGACGACGGCGCCGTTTGACCCTTGAACCGGAAGTCATTCTGCCTGCTGCAGCTTTTGAAAACATGGATATTGTCGACGCCCCAAACATAGCTGCCTTTATCCAGGAATATTTTAAATCAGGACATACATACGAGGTAATACTGGATATGCTCAAGACTAATCACGAAATTTCAGTTAGTTTGCGTACACTAAAGACAAACTTAAAAGAAGCTGGACTGTTCAGACGACGCAACTTCCGGTTCAAGGGTCAAAGGGCGCCGTCGTCCAATCAGCGATGTCTCACCTGACTGTCACTGTAGGGACTTTAAACAGGGTTCAGTTTAATCGTAAACAGTCGCTGTAAAGTTAGAGACCCATTTTTAGATGTTTTTGCTGTGAGAAACATTCAGCCCAGCCTGGAGGAACACATTTAGTCCTGCTGGTTCTCCATCACTCTGATCAGCTGGAGGGAAACCTAATTTTCTCTTTAGTTCTGATGTCCTGTAGCCAGAAAAGTCAAACTGATGAGCTGATTGAGTGGAGTCGGACTTAACACGTTTCCCTCGGTTTCTCTGTTACAAATGGTGCCTCTGTGTGTCTGTGTGGGTGATCACTGCTCCGCTCAGCCAATCGTATCGATTTCTGCACTCAGACCTGAAGCTGGACACATTAAGCTGAAGGACGGATGGTGGAGGCAGCAGATATATGGAGATGAAGGATTATCTGAGGTCTGTGGAGCTGATTCTGTCTCCAAGAGCTTCAATAAAAGGCTAACCAGTTTCTCCCAGAGGGTCCTGATAGAATACTGGTTCCTATCAAACTGAAGGGAGTTTAAAATCCTCTGGTTGAAGAGGAGATCTGTTCATTAAGCTCTCAGAGGGGAGCAGAATCAAAATGAAAGCAGATGTCATGTATGGAAGCAATTTTCTAAGATAACTGTCAATTTAAGAACAAAAGCTCCAAGTCTGGGACAGCGAATGAAGACGGTGGCGAGTAGGGGAACCTTAACTGTCTGGGTCTTCAGGGTTGGATTTAGATCTCTGAGCAGATTAGGAATCCTTTTAAAAAGGGAGACTTTTGAAGATCTGTGGAGTCACAGGGCAGCTTAGGTGCCCTGTGACTCCACACATATCCTCAGTATATTCATTGAGGTTGATCGCGTTCAGTGTTTCATCACCAGGGTTTTGCTTTAATTTTTTTTTTCTTTCTTGTAGCTTTGGAAAGTGCCCTTTTAAAAAAATTTTACACTTCAGTTTATTTTTAGATCCAGGACTCTAACTATTTCAGTCATGTTATTATAGATAAAGACTTAAAACCAAGCATTTTAAAAGAGAAGTGCAGTTACTGTTGAACAACTGTTCCGAAAAAATGCAACAGTGTTCAACCGTAAAAGCAAAATGTGTTTCCCTGCTGTTGCTGATCTAGTCTGTAAACAAAGGAAACTGATCTCAGTGACTAAGCACAGTTAGCTGTCAGCAGTGCTGGGACTCTTCCCCTGCCTCCCCATGCCCTCTGTCATCCTGCATCATTTGTTGCTTCTTTGTTGGGCCGGGTGCTCAGGCCAACTGATGGCAGTAAGTACCTTCAAGATAAAGCTGGAAATTGCTGTTTGCTTAATTGAGATTATAGATGAATTTTGTTGGAGTTTGGTTTAAACTTCTGCTCCTCGCACTGCAAAAACTAATCTAAAAATACATGAACAATTCCAAAATAAAAGGATCAGTGAATATGGCCTTAATTTCAGAAGTTAAGTTGATATTTTACAGTTGAAATGCAATAATGGAGTTGTTGTTTTTTTTTCTTATCTTAAAGATAAATCCTCTTTTTCTATTGACAAAATATCTTTTCTGTTCAATTCAAGAGAAAATACACATAAAAAAAAAATGACTTACTTAGATTTCACTTTTTCCGGTGCAAGTGATTAAAGCTCCACATCAGGGGGATTCATTGTGCTCATCTTGAGGATTTCTGTATACCAACCATTCTGATGCAAACAGTTTGCAGTCTATAAATAACTGTTGGGCTGAACCTCCTGTTGCTGCTGGGTCAGAGAGATTTCTGGTTTAGGTGGAGAACTTTAGAGGGTCTGATGGGTAAAAGCTGCTCCTTCATTTGCACTTTTCCAATTACCACTCAGCTAAACTACCATTTTCCTCATGTCCAGGCAAGATGAAGGTAATGGGGGGTCTTCAGGGGGTTGGCCCTTTGTGCTAAGTCCAACACTTATGGTGCCACTGTTTGCTCATTGGTTTCTTCCATGCATATCTTCATTTTCAATTTTAGTCTGAGGGCTTATTTCCTCCCGAGACTACTTAACTTTTCATTTCCATTAAACAGTGAAAGAAATGTAAATAAATAAATTGAGATCAAGATAAGTACAAAAAAGAAGAAAAAATATGCTCCTTTTCATTACCAACACTTGAAGTCATTTGGCTAGTGGAGGGTAGTGGCCCTCCTAGCCATCCCTCTAGTTCCACCCCTGCCTTGGACTTTTTTTTTTTAAACATACATATGTCTATTTCAAAGTAAAAGGGTCAAACTTTCTGTTTTAACTTAATTACTGAGAAACATAAAATTAAAACAGCTCTCATTGCTGAGAATAAACTAAAATATGTATTAATATGAATCAAGCACAAAGTATTTTTTTAAACTGGATGTATTCATTTGAATGAGAAAAAAAATATTTGAAGTGAAAGATTTGCAGCGTACAAGAAGAAATTCCCTTCTAAAATCAAATTAGATTTTCTTCCTTTTTAATTTCTATATTTTAATAGTTTCATGCAGAGTTTATCATTGAGGTAAAAAAAATATTTCACAACAAAGCATACTTTAAACTAAGCCTTTTAACTCCTCAGTCAGAGCGGTTTAAGGTGGACCCTGGATGCCCTTCATTTCCCCTCTTCCTCCTCCATCAGCTCACACCGTGATGCTTCTTGCTGAGCGGCTGATAAACGAACCTGGTTTTGATGTAATCTTCCTTCCATCCATCCAAACTTTATTACAGTTTCTGCAGGAATGGAGGAAGCATCGGGACAAACGTGTCTTTTCCTCTCATTTATCTGATCGCACAGACAAAACGAGTAGAATCAGAGGACACAGCTGTACTATCTGCAGCTTTATCAGCCGCACTGATGGCCTCCCTTTGGTCAAACAAACAGCAGAAAGCTGATTCATTAGTCTGTTCAGACTGGACAATCATGCTTTAAGCGCTATGTGCATTTTAAAAGGATAAGCAAAGTTTTTATTAGGAAGTTTAAATAGTTAACAAAAAGTCACTAAACACAATGTGTAAAACAAAATGCTCAATGTTTTCTTATTAATTGCAATTTGAAGGCATTATAAGGTACCTGAAAATCAGTAACTTAAGGTTTTAAGTCTCTTCTGTGGGTATCAGCCTGCTATGGGATGAAAGGATGTAGAGAAAGGAGACGGGGAGCTGAAAAAGATAAAGGTAATAAACATGAATGAGTCAAAATGGAAAGAGGAGGATTAGTAACAGGAACAGGGGTAATAAAGAAAAAACTACTAAAGGGGGGGGCAAGAGGTTGTAAGCAGTGAAGTAAAGGAAGAGTGAGTGTAGAGAGAAGAGGAGAGGTGACTGAGGAGAAAAGTAAGAGACTGATGAAGAAGATGTGTGGGATGTCTATGAGTTCAGGTGATGTCTGATCCTCTATGCTCTCTGCGCTCTTTAATTCATTCTGCTTTGGGTTCTTAGCACTAGGGCCCCGTCCACACGAAGTCAAAACGAACACGAAACGCTGATATTTTCCAAAACGTTTGCAGTAAAGACGGAGACGTAAAATAAATGTGAGCGTCCACACGAATGCATGAAAACGCTGCAAAATGTATGCAAGGCCTGTAAGTGGCGCTGTGGTGCCAAAGCAAAAATAAGCGACGAAATGTTGGGCATGGCACTAATATTTATACATGGTTGCCCTGCGGGTCCATTTTCGTGGTTAAGTCAAATTCAGGTGCTGAACTATGTCGTCGATATTGCTCTGTTCTTCCTGGAGATATTCCAGAAGAAGAAGATTCTGTTGTAAGCCCGACAGCAGGGTGAGTAGCATTAGCAGCAACGGCGCCATTGTTGTTGTGATGTGTCGCGCATGCATGTTTAGAGGCGACGCTATGACGCATGCGTGTAAAAAAAAATATGCGGTTAGGGCGTAAAGATGGAAACGCGAAAACGGCGTTTCGAAATCTTCCCACTCTGAAGGCTGAATAAAAAAAAGATAGTTTACAGACCCCCGAAACGCCGGCTTCGTGTGGATGAGAGGCTGGTTTGGTGAATAATTTGTGAGTTTAGGCCAGGGTTCGTCGGGGCCTAGAAGTCCCAGAGAATTCCAGTTTTCCTGCAAGCCCCCCTCCCCTCTTCAAGTTTGTGTATTCACTCTACCTTGCTAACTGTCCTTGTTGTAATGCAAATAATCTGTAATATGACCAGCCCTTCTACAGGAGACTGGATAAAGGCTGAAACAAACTGGCATCAGAACAAGAGCATGCTGCAAACACTTTTTATTACCTTCTCCTGCAACATCTGACCTTTTTGCAGGAATATCTTCATAAGTCATTTCTAAATCTTTTATTTAGGCAAACCTATTGAACAACCAGATATCATACGGGTCTTACGTAGTTCCTGAGCTGAGAACAGGTCATAGCCATGCTTTTCCAACAAGGCAAGGCAGAGCCTATTTATATTGTCCATTCACCAACAAACTGATTTATATTGCAAAGCTCACTATGTGAAAGAAAGAACAACTTACAGAATAATTGTATTTTGTCTTGTCTCACCTTTTCATGTCATTCAACATTTCAGCTTAGAAAATGACAAACAGTATGATTTCAGTATTGGAGTAACATTTATTTCACCCAAGGAAAAGCACTACATATGAAGCTATTGTCCTATTTAGCAGTTTTTACAAACCCAAGGTGATTCCTTCCTGCATTTCTGACAGGTATACTTTGTGCAGTGCACACAACGCTCAATGCTGTGGTTCCTGTTGCAGAGATTGCACACCTGGCCTGCTTATAATAACAATGCAAAAAATCTATAAAAAAAAAATAGAGTTTAGCACATTTTCCCAAAGATCCCAAAGAAGAGTTGTAGTCTGAACTAGATGAGGCTATCTATGTGTGCTACAAATTTGGTGGCACTACAGTGATCCCAAGTGTAATTATTTGCTATTATATGCTTATAATAACAAAGAAATATCTCCAAAAATATAGTTTGGCCTATCTTCCCAAAGTAAGAGTTGTAGTATGATCCAGATGAGGTTATATACCGTATGTATCCTACAAGTTTGGAGGCACTACAATGATCTATAGTGTAGTCATTGCTCATTTTATACTTTTTCTAATAATAAAATAGAGGTGCCATTTGTCATTTATGCTTTGGGAAATTCCTCGAAAAAGTATTATTTTCAAATCCAATAAATGTGGTATGAAAGACATGAGATGAGATACACATGAAATGAATTTGATAATTATCCATCTGTCCTTGGTGACTCTTTTAAATATTTCTCTCTGATTATTTTGATGGTGTTGCAAATTGCAGGTGGTCCCTAAGCATTTGGGGAGCAGGGAGCTCTGCATATGGTCCAATGTAATTCTCCCGGCACGATAGGAGACTCGTTTTGAGGAAACTAAGGTTATAGCTCACTGTCTGGCTTGCTTTGGTTGTGGAGAGGTGTCTCTTTTGTAGATTAAATCATCCTCCAAAGAGTTATTAATCCGGAAAAGCTGAATCTGGGAATATATTGCCAACTTTACTGCAGACTCACGATGCTGTCTCTGCAGAGGAGACATCGCTTGAGTTATATTTGCCACCTATTAAATAGGGTAGATGGTCATTATTGTATAAATATTCTTGCTTTCTACAGCGTTCCGTCTCATGCAGCTATTTTTATTGTACAGATCAGTTATCGTCTGATCGCTGCGCTGGTGGCTCCACTGTCTGGAATCAATCTGGTGTTGGTGACACTGACAAATATGATTTTTTTCCCCCCTGCTCTCAGGTAAAGCACTCTCCAACAGAGAGGGTTGGGCTAAAACCGAAACTAAAGGGGGTGGTAATGGTTCTCCAACCGCAGCGCTGACGGGGCATTTATACATCTGAAAAGCGATTCATGAGTTATGAGGTACTGTTGGGGGAATTGGAGACTGACGAAAATTCTCAAATCTCTGGGCTTTCTAGTGTTAGAAGCTCCAGGTTCCTCGTCTCTTTAAAGTCATACGGAAGCAGCTGTTTCGAATTCTCCAGAGTGGCGCCCAACTTTACACGAGTGAATAAAGTGAATGTGATTGGTCGTTTTTTAAGGTGGAGAGGTTGTTGTGGCAGAAGGTTCACAAGTAGGTTTGGTTGCAACTTAGTTGCAACTTAGTGCTAGTAGGTTCCCAATGGGAAATTACATTGGGACCAAGTAGAACTTAGCAACATACTGTCAAGGAACACTATGGACAGTGGAAACATGCAAGAGGAGAGTTTTGTATCGGAGGTCGTGAATGAGTCTCCTCCTTCATACATTTTTTATTTAGAGGAGGAAAGCGGGGACGAAGTTGTTGTGGGAGAGGACGCCAGGGCAGCAGAAGCTTGGTTTGGTGTAGTTGGGATCTCTGTTCCCATGCTTAGATATGTCTGTGGCATGCACTCACTTAACATAGACCTACGTAATCCTACAATACCATGATAATTACAGTTGATTTATTAAAAATGCTTTTCAGTAAAAGTCAACAGCAATAACTCCAATAACAAAAGATAATTTCATTCAAAATGTATTTATTAAAAATGCTTAACAATTCCTGTAATGAATGAATAGCACAATAAAAGAAATAATGTCTCATCTAAACATCCCTCACTTAACAATAAAAGTTAATAATAACTCTCAACTCCCAATAACACATGATACTCAGCCTCAGCAATGAACGAAATAATGTCTGTTCTGTAGGCTATTGGAAAACATAAATTAACAAATGAGCTAATTAACAAAAAATACCTCTTGTGTAGCAAAAATAACTCAAAAACGAACAAACATATCAATAGACTATCTTTACCTTCGGTGTCCAGGTGGCTTTTCAGATCCCTTGCACCTCCATTGGACACCGAGACATATGTGCCTGCTATGCACACTGTGCACAAGGCATCCAATGTGTCTCGACCCGGTCTGAAAGCGGGGAAACTCTTTTGTAAATCGTCGGTAAACATACATTTGTGCTGTACCAACAGCCACGCAATCTATATTCTGATTAAGAACAGGGCTGCCCGCACTGACGCGGCTCAGGGATGACGTCACACACAGCGTCTTGTGCAGTGCCCTAGTGCCTGTAAATTTAATGGTCCAATTAAGGTAACATCAGTACATTTCCTCACTTTCTAAAAAAAAACCCGAACAGCCTGGGACAGGACGTGAAATACGGATACAGTATGTCCCGGGAAATACGGACGTTTGGTCATCCTAGAAAAGGGGCCATTTTCTTAAAACTTCTTTTTGTAACATGAAGAGCAGCATGCTTTCTTATAACATGCTCAGTAACAAAATAGTATTTCCTTCTACGTCTTAGCTTTTTATAGTGTCAGCCGTATTAAATACAGACTGAATAAACAAAAAGGTTTACACATTATTATTATTATTATTATATTTATAAGATATAACAAAACAAGAACCTATACTGAAAAAAAACAAGTTAAATAAAATTTGTAAAACTTCCAATAAAAAGAGATGTAAAACAATCATAGGGTATGTTACTCTGAAATACTGTCAGACTGCTTCGTTTCAATAAAGGACGCTAACAGTAATATAGCTTTATGTTTTTGTTGTAATTCAGGGCAACACTTTGTGCTGCTAGCACAGCACAAAGTGTGTGTGTAGTGATTCCTACACATCACTGTAGGAAAAAGTCACTGATAATTTCTGACCCGGTTCCGACCCGGGCTGCACAATGGAACCTCCAAGCTGTTTCTGTCAGCGCGATAACACCCTCTGCAAAATGCAGATGCCAAACAATCTCCCAATGTGAGAGCTGTCATCTTCAGACTCCACTCTCAGTCCAACTGACAGCTTCCTTCTGGGGTTTTCTGCTTCAAACTAAATTAGGACTAATCGGTAAAGACATAGGCCGGGCTTAGCGTGATGACCCTAAGGAGAAGGTCTGCATCCAGCCTGAACTGCTAACTGAGTGGGCTCAGATGTCTGCTGTCATATCACATAAGTCTGTTATATCCACAGACATCTCTCTGATCCTGAGAGGCGTTGTCATCAATTTACCCAAAAGGTTCCCCTGAGATCCTGCTGTCTTCCTCTGCCCTGAACTTGTTGATGTTTTGCTGTGGAAACACTGATTTATTTATTATGATTCCTCTTTGGATTGAAGGTTTGTGGCACCAAACAGATGAAAATGCTCAGACTGTGGAAATGTGAGATTAAATGTATTATTTTTTTGTCTTGCAGAAAAAAAGATACAGAACTTGATTATCTGCCCCATGACAGCCCCTCCATCACCCGCCTTCATCTGACCGGGTTCTGCATTCCTGTCTGAAGATGAAGCAGCGTGCTCCGACCCGGCATGTAGCTGTGATAATGATCTCCGCCATGGAGACGAGGAGAAGTGCAGGCGAGCTGAGGAGGCAGCGGGAAGCTGAGGGCAGACTGATGAGATGAAAGCAGGTCTCTGAATGGAGGCACCGATTGAAGGAGAGCTCGCTCAACTTCAAACACCTTCCAGAAAACTGGACTCCTCATCTCCTCCTCAGACTCCCAGCTCTAAATGATGCAACACGTCATCAATAAGAGATAAAGAACTTCTTTATTTATCTAACTTTTTCTCTCAAATACTTACCAAGTGGGAGATGAGCAGAACCAACAGAAACTGGGTCATCTTTTAACAAGAGATCAAACATGAGGAGAGGGAGGAGAAGGAAGAGCTGCTGTTGCTACAGAAAGAAATGTCTCTCTTTATCTGGTTAATTAAAACAAGTTGAACAAGGTACCAGTGACCCAACCAGAGAGAAGAAACAAACCGTTTCTACCCGACACCAAAGCACAGCATCAGATCGGGGGACTCCCAAGGCCTACTGGTACCAGGAGAAGGAGGCAATTGGGTTCTCAAAATAGTTCTACTGTGGCTAACAGAACCTGTATGACTCTGCACAACTCTGACAGGATTTTTTTCTTTTTATGTGATATTTTTAGATCATTAGAACTTGATTGAGTATAAAGTGGTTCAAAGGACCCGAAGGGTCAGTTTTATTTTCTGTTCAAGTTTAAATGTTTTTATTAGTGGTAATAAATAAGATTTTTCCAGAAAGGATAACACCCAGTTTCTCTTGGTCTGTTGTCCTGGTTCCTAACCAGAAAGAGATTAAATCCTGGCTTTGTGACAAGGTTGGTCTTTACCTAAATGGACATCAATCATCTTGTCGTCCTGTTCCTGAACCATGTGGAGGGGGACAGGAGAAGGACATGTGGTTAGCTCTGCAGGGGAAAATGCTAATAGATTTAGATTGTGTTCAGATTTGAAGGCAACCATGGCCTAAGTAGAAGAGGCGCCAGTTCAAACCGCTGATCTGCCATCTCAGTTGCTGTGTACCTGCAGTGTCTTCTGACTGATGATGGTCAAAGAGCTGTGTCTGTGTGCAGCAGGCTCACGTTTGTCAGTGTGCTCCAGGGCAGTGGTAGTTTCAATGTAGCTCACTGTCAATACAAAAATGTGTGAATGACTGAATGTAGTGTGAAGGGTTTTGAAGTTTTGAAGACCCCTTACTTGAAAAGTAGCATCACAATGAAATTCTAAGTTAATTTCTAATACAGGCAGCTGAAGACACAGCCAAAGAATTCTAGAGAGTAATGCTATTCCTTTTAGAAACACAACATGAGCATTGATGCAACACATAAACTAAAATCTGCATCTCCAGAGACCCCCGCCTGGATGCAAGTGTAACTGGTCCGATCCAGGACGAGACGAAAGGTGAATCGGCGGGTCCCCTTGTGGCCAGAACCCATCCATCCATTTTCCATCACACATATCCCTGCTGGGGTCACGAGGGGTGCTGGTGCCTGTCTCCAGCTGTCAACGGACGAGACGCGGGATTGAACCTGGACAGGTCGCCAGTCTATCGCAGGGCAACACAGAGACAAACAGATTCTGATGTTTAAAGTTAAGATCATCAGTTTTACTCATTACTTAGAGAATAACATTCGACATTAATGGCCATCACTAAATGCATTGCAGAAGCTTCTCTGAAACATAAAAAAAATGACTTAATTTAAATTAGAGCTGAAAATCTGGGTTAAAACCAAATGTTTAATTCATGAGATAGCTGAGGCAGATGTTCAGTTAAATGTTGTTTTTTTTCTTAGAAATAAAAGCTGTTAGTTCTTCAATAAAACCAAAGCAGCACTGAGGGTTTCCGTCATTGCTGCAGACCTTTATAATATTGCTCTGCAAAATCAAAAGGAAGAAACCATCAAGTTCTTTTAACAGAGGTGAGATGGAGGACAGTGAAGGGCAGCAGAGGTTTGGTGCAGCTCTGCTCTGGTTGTCCTGTCATTTCTCTTTTCCTGACTGCTGTCTTTTTGTCTTTCCCCTATCTCCTGCTGTGTAATCTCCTTTATTTCACATTTTTTGGTCGATTGTCTCTCCTCACACCATCAATCTTGAAATATCCTCACAAACATCCATTTTCAGTGACATATCAGTATCCGAAAGGTCTTATTACTCTGAACCTCACCAGTTGTTTGCAGGAAAGCTCCCTGTAGGGCAGGATCTTACAGTCGGGACATTAATGGGATCAGTGTCGGTTGGATGGATTCATAGTGACTAACAGCTTCACCGCAGACACAAGAAGAAGAAGAAGAAGAAGCCTCCATCTCACAGCCTGACAGATTAAAACTCTGTGCTTCAGGCACTAAAGCAGCTGCTGACAAATGATGAGGCGATGTGAGGAGAGACTTTTAGAAAAGACAGAAAGGAATCAACGTCATTGATTTATATTTATATCTGACTGGAAAGAGTACAGAGAAATGAAATATTTACTCTGTTTGATTTATTGAAACTAGCAGTCCAACATCATAAAAATGACTGCCTTAAAATAAGGCAGTTCTTTAAATGACAATATGAAATATGAGAGTAAAGAGAGACTTGGGTCCCCGTCACATTTTATAAAAACTTGAACCTGACTCTGCAAAAACGCACAGCAGAAAACCAGGATCAGCATTTTTAGAGAAAACAGTGTTTGCATCTTTGTCTCCATCAAGTTGTGTCAAAGAATCTGTCAATAACCTGAGCAATGATTTAAACAATGAGACAACAGAACGTCATTAGTTTGCAGTGTGCATGCTAGATGAGCCGACACAGAGGACCTTAATCATCTGCTGAACAAACAGGTGTTACTCTCCCACCTGCAGCTGCAGAGCCACGACCCTCCACAGGTAAAACCCACATTTTACAGCGTCTATAATCCCAAATCACATGAGGGGATCAGAGAGAAATCCCACAGCAATAAGGGCTCATGGAGTTTCCCAGCAGAGAGCAATCAGTTAACAGCGTGCAGTCTTTGGCTGCTAATGCATCTTTCCTCCCTTTGGTTTCACTGTGGTGAAACCCAGCACTGATGCTCCTGTCGCCTCGCCTCCGCATGAATATTCAATCAGCAGCACAAACAAGCAGTTTTCCTACCGGATTCAGTAAGCAGCTAGGATAATCTCATCAAATATTTAGCTTCCCACACACCCTGCAAGCGGATGCAAAGAAAGTGGGAACTCTATTTGTGGGTGGAAACAGACGAGAATCTGATTACCGAGGAGCAGGGAAGATCAAAAATAATGTCCCTTATGTGAATCCATAGTTTTTCTTCCTAAAACTGCTCAGGGAAGATTTATGAACAGCTCCTTGATGTCAGACCACACCATTTAAACAGGGTCCGGACTTTGACTAGACCACTGGAAAACCTGGATTCTTCTTTTTTCTGTTTCAGATTTCTTTTTTTTTTTGTTCAGTTTCTGACCCAGTTTGAACCAAACTTTAACTACTTGACGAGGCGAACGCACCAGACTGTAAACCAATACTTAGGTATGCAGACAGGTTTGAGGTCCAAAGATTGAGGTCCTTTGGCTACAAAGCAAACCCAGATCATCAGGACTCACTCATCTGAAAGACTGCTCTGGAGGATTCGGACACACCAAATGCTCAACCCCATCAGTGGGACATGAAACTGATGTATGTGAGGATGGAAATGTGAGTATTGGGACAAGACCTCTAACCCAAATAGTTTTTGGTCATTTCCAGTGGTGGCTGGCCAATAGAGGGTGCTAGGGCACAGCCCCACCCAATGACCTTGATTTAAAAAATTGTGGAGGATTTTCGCAAATTTTTTGAAAGATCCATCCTCTCTACTTAAAATAAATGCACATGCACAGAAAAAGATAGCTAAAGGGACGAGCCCGTAGGACGGCCTTACGTAAACATATCACTTTAATGATTGATAATTAGAAGGACCACTTATTTAGATGATCCACACGGCAATATTTGATTGTCCTCTATACCTTTAAGACATATAAAAACAAATAAAAAGGTAATTATAAAATAAAGATATACTGAAATATAATAATATATTCTAGATGTGCCAATTAATCTTTAATGACTAGTAAAGCTGTTTCGTTAATCATTGGATTAGTGACGTAATTCCACACTAGGGCGCAAAAATTGTTGCCCATAGACTCTTGTTAAAAACTGTATATGTGCAGTAGCTCCTATGGCGCAGCTCTCCTGCACCCAGAAGTGAAAGCAATTTTATTTCCACAACACCTCCTACCAGAGTGCTGACATCACAGTCGTCTGTTATAAAGTGCAGCTGATTGACTGGTTTATATGATTATTTAGCTGCAAGGCTTGTCTAACTGCATTCAGGCTAACGATTCTGCCTCCTTTTTCAAGCGTCAGGATTTGATCCAGCATGGATTAAGAAAGTTATAACTGATTTAAAGCACTTTTCAGAAATTTGTATGATTTTTTTTTTTGTTATTGGCATTCATGCAAATTTACTGATGTGATTACTTAGTACACCTTTGAGTTGTTTTTGGTATATGTCTATTTTTAGGTTATAGCCCCCCCTGGAGAAAACTCCACCAGCTGCCACTGGTCATTTCTAATAACTTTCTGCTCTGATCTTGGGTTGAATTACTTGGATTCACCCCCAGAAGCTCGCTGCTCTAATATGATTTTCTCTTGGGAAGAATCTTTCACTCTATGGAACAAAAGATGACATAGATTAGATTAGCATACATTTTCACAAGCCAAAAGATCTCTAAGGTCACTGCTGTTATCTTTCTGACGTGGCATTAAGGGCTGGAGACTACACTTAAATTATTCATCAACCTGCTAAAGAAATTAAGATTTTAAACATGTTCCGCTCCACAGTAGTTGCTGTGGATATAATCAACCTTTATTGCAAAGAATAAATAAAAAGCTCAAAACAGAATAAATCATTGACAAGGTCAAAGGAATACAAGAAACAATGTGGAGCTCATAGAGTCTTCCTAATTCATATGATGGGCTGATAACTGAGCATACAGAAAGACAAAACTAAAGTAACAGATCAGCAAACAAAGACTTCACAAAAAGATAAATATATGAACAGAAAGAAAGACAGAAAGAAAACATTGAATGATAATAACATTATGAAATAAATCAAGTAAAGATAATTACTGTATTGGAGGACAAGTCGTGCTACAGTAGGTGGATTATTGAATAAAATTATGTTTGACTGCCTGTTTAAATACATTTGGTGAGACATCAAACAAATTTAAGGAAGCTGATGAAAGAGTTTTGCTCCTCCGAAGCAAAGACTAAATTGACATAAAGATGTGGGATGGTATGGAAATAAAAGTTGATTCTTGTATCATAATTATGATTTTCATTGATCCCATCTTTAAAGCATTATCTGCTTTAAAGATTGGCACAATCCTAGCAATGATTAATTATTGTGGGACAATACCCTTGGAAACAGACAGGTTAAAGACATGACAGAGAGACAAGTCGAATATCTTATTTCTCAGGAACAGAAGAGGTGTTTTTAGGGACAAAATTATGTCACCTATGAGTTTATAAACTTTATAGATTCTTTGTGCTTGTGGTTCCAGAACCGTCATCTTTACCCATTCGCTGAAAAAGTTTATTAACCTGGAGCTGACATTATGTTCTTCAGACTCATGAATTTAACATTTAGAGTTTTGTGCAGTAATTTGCAGCTTGACTGACTTGTTCAAGTTGACACCAGTCAGAGCTGGATACATGGGAGCTGGCTGCTAACAGCTCTGTGTCAGCTGTAGAGTTATCCTAAACTTTCTGTGTCTTTAGCTGTCAGGTTGCAGGGTGGAATCTCATAGATCTTACAGTATCGCTGCTGTCATTAGATGCAGAGAGGGTTTTAAATTATAGATGATGTGTATTCTTCTGATGTGTTTTCCCTCCACTAACTATGCTGCGATTTTCAAGTCGCCTTCAGCTTTTTCACATCACTCTGTGCAAAGATAAGAGCTTCAGCACGGCTGCTTGTTATCGCATCTGTTCCATATGTATGAAATGTTTTCTGTGCACGTGTCAGGACTGTAAAATACCCTCTGCCAAATGCTCATTATTCCTCCTCTGGTTTTCCATTCATGTGCACACAAAAGGTCATGGTGAACACCAGTTATTACCCTGTTGAGGGTAATCATTAGACGTGGTGCTTAGGGCCCCAAAACCATTAGGGGCCTTTCATAAAAGCTTGAATTTGAACACAAACCATAGTCCAAACATATTTGCATTTGTTTATTCAAAATGAAAACTCCTGTTAGCAGTGAGGATGCTTCTATCAGAAAATAGGCCTGAAATAAGCCTGGGGCCGCTCTGCTCTGAATCATACCGGTTTACAGGTAATACAGATAAGTTCCATTCATGTTGCATTAAAATCATTTTTGTAACACGTTTCTTATTTGCTATCCCTCAACATGATGTTTTATCATCCTTATTTTTTTTTTTATCAATATCTATAAATACAGACCCTGTGGGGTTCCTCAAGGCTGTGTTCTCGGGCCATTTTTCTACATTTCTGAGCTCAGATTATATTATGTCGTTACTTTGCTAATGACAGCTTTATATTCAAAGCACGATATGAAATTTGGAGTTGGCATATTCCTGATATCACTGATTGGATGGAGCAGATTTTAAGCAGAAAAGACAGAAGGTTGTTGCTTTTGGTCCCAAACTCAAAACATGGTAACAAAGCATGTAAGGGAGACATGGGCTGACCTGTCGGGCTGAATCCCTCAGGTCATCTACAGCCTGAATATTTGAATACTGGATACTTCAGTTCTTAGCCTGACATTTGCTTAGACTTTCCAAGGTGCAGTAAACAGTGTAATTTGACAATTATAAGATATCTGGAATTAATTATCTGTCTTAAGCAGAATAAACTCAATGAAATACACTGTGCCTACTCCCTGTTAGTAAAAGAATAGAAGATCCGATATCTATAACAATCCCCTTCATGAATGGAAGTACTTGCTAATGATGTGACTTCCAGTTTTGGCTTGAGAAAGAAGGTAACTTCTGATAGATTTACTTTTAATAGGTTTTCTTTACAGCACACTTTAGAAAAGGGAGAGAAAATGCACTACACATCTAGAGGAAATGTAATTAATCTGGATCTTTACAGTTGTTAAAGACGCCTTGTAAAGCTAGATCAGTATATTTAGAATATTTAATAACGGAGAACGGAAATATTTTACTGGTTTTTAGCCTGAAAACCTGAGATGTACCAAAGCTGTTGGTTTATATAAATGTAAACTGAGCTGTTTGAAACTTTTCTTTCTTTGATATCTGTATTTTGACTTTCTTTTCTTATACAATGCTGGTTTGTTTTTCCTCTCTGTGTTTGCTTTGATGTCCTGTGAAGCCCTTTGGATCTCTTTGTTGATGAACGATGCTGAATAAATAAACCTGCCCTCCCTTCGCATCAGTTCAGGGATCCTGTCAGCTGTCTTTGTTAATGAGGGGAGATGAAGCTGCTGCCGCTAGAGAACAGGTGAAGAGCTTAGTTTTTTTTTTTTCCTTTTTCTGAGGGATGCTGGGTGAATAAAGATGATCAGCTTGCAGCATAACAACAGCTCTTTTAAGACATCTGAGAACATTTATCAGCTTCACTGTGGTCTCTGAGGGTCAGAGGTAAAAACAAGCTGAATTCAGAGGATTTTTCATCATGTTGTTGGATCAGCAATAAAATAAAGGCCTTTTTATCTTCCCTCAAGCCTTGCATTAAATTTCTCTATCTAGTTATTGTTTTTATGGATTTCATCCAATCACTGCTGAAGATCAATTATATACTTTTGGGAACCAAAAGAAAATAAACATTGATCTTTTACAACCAGAGAGCAATAAGGGAAATGCTTCATTGAGGAATTAAGGAAAGTTTTAGCAAATTAAAAGAAAGCTGTAACCTGGCATAAGCCGGATTAATATATGTTTAGTTTGAATCCTGCCCATCTGGAAAGGCTCCTGTGGAAAGTGCAAATGGAAGAGACATTCACCTGTGTTAAGCTTTTGGCCAATCGCAGCAGTAGCAGTTGTGCCGTATCACATTCTTCGTTTTACAACTAGAGCAGTTAACTGATAAATCATACTCTTACCAAATCAAGAGGAACACACTAACATCCTATCCAAAAAGGCACAAATCCTGTCCTTTTGCTCGTTTTTCAAAAAAGAAAGAATAGGTATTCTGTGAAAAAAAGGCCGAATTAGGGGACTGTGCAGACATGTCTGCTTTACTTCAGCCTTGTGCTTCTGGTGAAATCATACACGCCACTGCATTTCATTGGTTCGAAACATTTCTGTATCGAGACTTATCTACTTTCACACCGGATGGAACAGCAGAAAAAGCTGTTGAAAAATGCACAGTCTAAGGTTGAATCACTTAAAAAGGTCCTGGAGGGCATCTGAGCAGCTGAAGCAGCATCTCATGAGCATTAAAGCATCTGAGGCGTATGAAGCAGTTCACAAGCAGCTGAGGTCGAAGTTCAACTGAACTTTTGCTGCTTGACAGCTGACATTAACCAATTTGATAACCTGATCTGGGAGCTGGCAGGGAGAGACACAGCTCTGCTAATGAGGAGCTAACAGCATAAAGCCATCAACAATGAACAATAATATGTATGTATATAAATGGATAAAACTCTACTAGGTCTACACAAAAGGCAAAGAGAAACGCTAATATCCATTTCCAGTTGCCACAAACAGAAGTGGAACATCCTGAAGAGGCGAGCCGGCTCGAGGCAGCTACTGCTGGGGATTCAAACCTCAATGTGGACAAGCTTTAAAGATGACACAGCAAACGCTTCTTTGTTGCTGAAATTGCATTCAGTGTGAACGCAGTATAATCCAGCTATTTGTGAATTCACAAACCCATGATAATTTCTCTTGCTTGCAAAGTAAGGAAGGCTAAAGTCTAAACAGAAGGGAGAAGACGTTTGTAAGGAAGAGATCCATCGGCAGCAGGGAAAGCTTTGGGAAGATTCTCAAGCAGAATCCACTCAAGAATTTAGTGAGTTTCTAAAAGAGTAGACTGAGGCTTTAGCAGTGCATGAAGTGCCACTGCAATATGGCCAACCAGGTTCTTACCAGTGGTGAGGAAAAGAACTGGACTCTTGCTCAGTGGTCCATAGTCCTCTCTTTAGGGTCAAAGCTCCTCAAGGCTACATGCAGTAATTCATGCAAAAGGAGCTCAGACCAAGTATCAAGTTCATTTCTCAGAAGCCTTACATTGCTTTTAGAAAAAAAAAATATTATTTCAATAAATTTTTAATTAGTTGTGACACTGAGATTTAGTGTTTTATTATCCATAAAACATAACTATCAACATGAAAATAAAAGGCTTTACTCTGCGTGTGATGAGTTACATTTTTCTGAAATGAGTGAGAGTGCATATTGGAGCTTCTCATGTGGGAGTAGGGGAGTGGCGGCCTAGTGGTTAGGGCATTACTCTTGAAATCCTGAGGTTCTGACTTCAAGCCCCACTCCCACAGACTGCCACTCTGGCTCCCTGAGCAAAAAACCTTAACCCCACACTGCTCCCCGGATGCTGCACAATGGCAGCCAAGCAGCACCCCAAGGGTATGGGTTAAATGCAGAGAGTGAATTTTGTTGCTCTGTACTTGTGACAGTGTAATGACAATAAAAAAAAAGCTGTCTGATGAGGCCGGAGGAACATCATCTCCACCACCTCATGGAGGCACACGGTGAGGCTGACTAATAGGTCAGGACAATTTCACTTAAAACTGCAGCTTCTCCTCCAAGTGTCAGCAAGCCGTCAACTTGTCGAAAACAAGCTTCTGCTACTGGTTTGGTCCTCTGTGTGTTCTGAGCTGGGTCTTTTCTCCATGTTCTCGCTGGAACAGATGGAACCTCCATGATGTGTGGGTTTGCTGTAGTACCTGCTATTACTAATATGAGCTCACTGATGTCTGTTTGTTTTGTTTTTTCTTTTTAGGGGACAGCTGATGACACTGATGCTGTGCATACTTGGTTGGATCCTTCCTCCGACCAGCAGGACCGGAGATGTTCGCCTGAAATTACATATCTGATTAAATCAAGTATATAGTTATAAGCTAGGAATGTAAAGAAAATATATATATGATAAAAGTGATAAAATATTTATCAAGCAGAACCACTATTTTTATTGTCATAATTTCTGATTTATTGGTGATCAAACAGCAAAAATCATAATTTTCAGGCCTCAACATTTTTTTCAAATTGGAAAACATGATGAAAACCCTCTCTGAAACTCTCGATGAAGCCTCTGAATGTATAGAACTGCATCTTCACAATAACTGCAGCAAATTTGGACTGACTCAGTTGAAGCATACTTCTTTCACAAAGGTTTTAGTGGACAATATGGCAGCTGGACCTGTAATTTTCTAAACATTCAAAAATATATTTTTCTAATACAAATGAATCTAGTCTAATAAAAGTGCAGATTTCCATGCTATTGCTACTCCTGCATACAAAAATTATTTTTTTCATAATATTTCATCTAAATGTATCGTTATTGGCAGCATATCAATCCACTGTACACTACCCACACGTTTCTGTACACACTATTCAATACACTGAATAGCAAATAAGATGTATATTTGTTCTGATTACAAGATACTCATCCAGAGCTCAGTCATCTAGAATGGACTCAGAGTAGAGCTGCTGCTCCTCCACATCGAGAGGAGCCAGTTGAGGTGGCTCAGGCATCTGATTAGGATGCCTCCTGGACCTCTCCCTGGTGAGGTGTTCCAGGCACGTCCCACCTGGAGGAGGCCCAGGGGGAGACCCAGGACACACTGGTCAGACTATGTTTCTCGGCTGGCCTGCATCACCTTGGGATTCCCCCGGAGGAGCTGGCCCAAGTGGCTGGGGAGAGGGACGTCTGGGCATCCCAACTGAAGCTGCTACCCCCACTACCTGACCTCAGATAAGCATAAGAGGATGGATGGATGGTTAAAAGATACTCGTCTATACAACATAGATTGGCAGATAGAAAGGATATGTTTTTCAGCTGTAACTGTAATGTGTATTAGTAAAGTGGGAAAAATGTAAAAGCTTTATAAAGTTGCCTAAATAAATCCAGATGCAGTAGTTACAGTTTTGAGAGGATCTGTCTAATATGAGTGAAAAAAAAAATTGTTATAACGGGATCAGCATTTGTGTCCCCTTTTTGAAATAGCAGACATGTAATGTAAGTGAGCTGTAAATAGCGTGCCTTCCGAAAGTATCATCCCAATTTTTAGGCTTCAGACATAAAGATCTGAACTAGTTTTTTTTTTTGTTTTTTTTGGTTAAGAATGTGGCCTACATGGATGTTTTAAACTTTTCAACAAAGAGACAATACCTTAAAAAATAGCTAGAACACAAAATAGAAATAAAACCAATGAAAACTCAAGATGAAACTTAAACAGAACCGTAACCATGACAGCTGCTAACTCAGTTACTGCACAATCAAAGTAACTAGATACTCAGAAAGTCAATATATATGAAAGGATTTAAATATAAGGTGAAGCTTTATTAAATTAAAATGTTATAAATCAGTAAAATAAAGTGTATTCATTTTTAGCATTTTGGTTTTAAATAAAAATAATTGGACTATTTTTATGTTTAAGTGATTACACTTTCTTTAGAGCTTTATGTTTTCGTAAAATCGATGTGAAGCTGTAGATTTGTTTTTTTAAGCAATTAAAGAAAAATTAAATGTTCTTTTAAATGTAACAAAACAGGGGTCACAATATTCTAGTAGAACAAAAGACTGTATAATCCCAGGAAAATAATGTAATCCATGTAGGTGAAGTCAGTATAACACTGTAAAGATAAAGAACATGTTTAAGGCAGCCAGCTGTCAGTCAGTGTTTAGATGATGTGAGGAGCTTCTTCAGATCACAGATGCTTCTAACGGATAAAATGAAGTCTTTGTTTCTGAACATAATGAGCAAATCACAGGAACATGTGGAGTGGCGGCCTAGTGGTTAGGGCATTGGGCTTTGAATCCTGAGGTTGTGAGTTCGATCCCCCACTCCCACAGACTGCCACTCTGGGTCCCTGAGCAAGACCCTTAACCCCACACTGCTCCCCGGGCGCCTCACGATGGCAGCCCACTGCTCCCCAAGGGGATGGGTTAAATGCAGAGAGTTCATTTCATTGCTCTGTACTTGTGACAGTGTAATGACAATAAAATTGAATAAAAAAAAAAAAAAAACATTCAGCCTTTGAATTCACAGAGCGCTTTTCTTTAGGCACGCTGTTATTGAATCAGTGTCCTTGCTCCATCATCTCTCTTCTTAGTCTGTGTTCAAGGCTGAACTCTCCCACAGTACAGCTCCTCAGATCATGGCGTCACCTACAGTTCTCTATCTCAGCTCCCTGCAGTAATGAGCTTTTCCCACTGCAGAGACAATTTGCTTAAATAGACGAGTTGTAGAAACACGCCGTGTTAGACTGAAATGTAACAGCAGTACCAACATGTGAAAAGTAATTTGATTCCTTTTTCGATATAAAAAAAAAAAAACAAATGCAGTTTTTAACTATTTTTTATGGAACATTGTGACTCAACACTGGTGCCATCAGACGTTTCATCTGTCAGAGTAGATATTAATCAATAGGGTAACAACCCCTGATAAATGGGTTCAACTCCTCAGCAGTTGGTGTTAATGCTCCTAAAGTTTAAAGTAACCGACTGTTATTAATCTAGACGGACAACTTTTGTCATGAGAACAAGATTAAAACAAAATGTTTAAATCCAACATTTCATCTGTTGTTTTCAGTGCATAAACAGTATTATGTTCTATTCTTGGTTCTTTTGTCCTCTCCCCTTCCTCTTTAAAATTATAACGTTTGGTGTGCTATATACCAGCTGGTGAGGAGTGCAACTGTTACAATTCAGACTGAGGACCCAAATACAACCAGAACCCAATGGGTAATAACTTTAAAAGATTTATTGAAGAAACTCTGCAGGTAATTCAGGATCAGGGGAACCAGAGCCTCTGGAGAGGAGAGAACAGGTTAGTGACTGAGATGGATGATAAAAAGTTCAGACTGCAAAGCAACTAACCTTTTTTATTAAACAGGCGGGGTGTCTTGGTTCCTGAAACTTTGTTTACTTGAGAATTATTTCTCACTGATGCTTGGTAGGTAATCATGGTCAAAGGAGGTCCAGGGTCAGAGCCAGGTGATCAGATATCCAGGGAATCCAAAACAGAATACAGGAACAAATTCAGGGCACAGAAACAGGTCTGGGATCCAGGCGACACAAAAAGCAGATCCAACAGGGGCTCGGCAGGCTCAAAAATCGGGAGGCAGAAACGGGTGAGGATCAGGTAAACAGACAGAGAAAAAGGCTGGATGCTTACTAACCAAGGCTTTCAGGCAATCGGGCTCTGCCAACTAGTCAGAGGCCTGCTTAAGAAGGCTGGCAAACAGGTGAGAGGAATCAGTGGTAATTAGGCCGAGCAGCAGCAGCACAGGAGGGCCAAATGAACAGTCAGAGCAGAAGGGAGAGGGGAATGAAATCACAAATACAGGCCAGAAACATAACAGCAACAGCTTTTTTAGATTCATATTCTAACATTTGTGCATCTTACTTGTATTTTTGTGAAGTTTTAACTTTATAACTTGTATTCATAGCCTCTAGACTTGTATTTTCAAACATAAAACATCTGATGTCCTGTAAGTTTAATGGCTGCTGGTGTTGCACCTTATTCCGTTATATCCTAACTCAAAAGTTGCTGTTCCGGATTCTCTTTAAAACTCTGCCATCTACAAGCCAAAACATCAGGACTCCTACCCTAACGTAAATAAGTCTGTGGTGAAATACATATGACCTCTAGGTTCACAATATATGATGTAACATGTAACATGCCTCCATCTAAGGCATAATGTTTTTCTTTTGTGTTTTGCTTCCTCTGACTGAAGGATTATAACAGCAGACTGAATAATCTAGTAGATTATTTCATCCCTCTCATTCCAAAGCTTTGCAGTCTCATTTAAAGTTCCCCCCAACATGTTCAAAGGTTAAGCAGCTGTATCAAAGGTGACTGTCAGTCACAGGGAGTCAGGACAAACACTGAAAACTCTGCAATCAACTAAACTCACGAAGCTCCCATAAGAATCCTGCTGTTTGAGTTGGTAAGCGCCCTCCCTGATAAAACCAGAGAAACTGTCACATTTAATCTGAGGAGATTGGCCTCATCCTCCTCTGAGGAATTTCCCCCTCATATCATCACCGCTCTTTTGATTAGAGAAACGCAGGAGAGCAATCCCTGCCAGCTCTCAATCGATATCTGCCACTTTTCATTTGCATAAATAGCAGCCAGATGGGAGATGAAGCAGCATCAATGAGGAGATTTACCACCAAAAAAAAAGCACTGCAGGGAAAATTGGTGTCATCAGCCCATCGAGTTTAAACCAGTTAAACAATTTGAGTCTCCTATCCAAGCGTTGTTCCCTGCAGCCTACATGGCAGAAATTATATCTACAGATTTTCCAAGAATCTGAAGCTCATCTTTCTGGAAAAAAAAAAGTTCTAATTTTATTTTCTGCATAAACAACCAATAGAAACACTGACCTTGCTCATGGCTGGTGAACAGATTAAACCGAAACACTCCTCAGACTGAACAAAGTCATATTTTCAAATGCTTCACATTTTCATGCTAAATATAGAACAGGGGTGCACAAGTCCAGTCCTCAAGAGCTACCATCCTGTAGCTTTTAGATGCATGTCTTCTCTAACACACCTGAAAGGCTCATTCCCCTCATTTAGCCCAGCAGAAGCATGATAAGGAGCCACTCATTTGATTCAGGTGTGTTAAAAATGGGGTGCATCAGAAAGTTGCTGGATAGTAGCCCCTGTTCTAGAATGTATTCACAGAGTGCCTCTTTTTTTTTTTTTCTTTGCATATATTCTTTACCTTCTTTGCTGGGAGTTTTCAAAATTTGGTTACACTTTTATGATACCAATAAATATGTTTGCCGTTGAAGATTAATCTGATTTTATTCTTTTGTTTTCTTCTGGGGCTATAATGCCACTAAAATGCATAAAGTCTACTTTCTGATTTGTACCTTGCAGGAAAAAGTTTCCCTCATGCGGCAGAGATGTCTGATTCGTGCTCATGCTTTTTTCCCCCCCCTGCGCACTCAGCCAAAGTACGCACTTGTGACGCAAATGTCTGCTAGGCCATGTGCGCACTTTACTGAACCTGTCTCGGATTTTTTAATCATCAATTTTTTATTCATCCATTTTAACATAGAACCTGAAGCAATTAAATCCATCTTTCCTCTTCTTGCTGATGAAATAACCCAGCCTGGAGGCTGAATCCAGCGGTGATGAGGTGACTGAGCAGATGCTGCAGCCGTCCCGTCCCGACCCCGCTGGTGTTTCTGCAGACAGGGGGAGGAAAAGGAGGGAGGAGGAGGAGGGGGAGGGATTCACTGACATCAGCATCGCGGCTCCGCGCAGCACCGAGCAGGCTGCCCGTCTGCAGGACCACTCTCCCCCGGATCTACCTGGATCTCTGCGGGCTGCAGGCGCGGCTCTGGCGGGCGGTGGGCGCACGGCGGCGGCTGAACAGTGCGCAAAGAGCGGCGTCCTTTCAGCGGTAAGTTTGCGTCATATGTGTGTGGGAAGCAGACTGGCGCATTTTCTGAATGTGCCTGGCTGACCTGCTGGGAGGATCCTGCTGCATTTTTCATGACTCAGAAGGTCATTCCAGTTTACTCAGAGTTTCTTCTATTCCTGTCTCCCACATTCAGCCCTGAGCTACATTAATGATGCATGATCTGTCATTTTAACCGGATTAAAGAATAAAAGGTTAATATTTGAACTTATATTTCAGTTTTCAGGAGCAGGAAGCTGCAGGAGGATAGGAGTCCAAATCCTGCAGTGTGCTGGTTTTCCTCAGGTGTGTGTGGATGTGTGTGGGTGTGTATCATTGTGTGAGTGTTTGGGTTATCCTCTGGATGTCCTGCTTCAGTCTGCAGTAACACCTCATCTGATGGAAACCTTCAGGCCTCCCACTGGAACAGACCAGTCAGACATGATGGAAACTTTCCAGCCTATCTGCAGTATTCCTCTCATCTAGAGAAGTTAGATTTTCTTTCAATTTGGGAGCAAAGCTTCTACCTCAGGACTGAATCCTGTTTACCGGCTGGTGCTGCTCAGCCCAAATCCTAGAAAGGAGCAGCATTTCCAGGATCACTTTAGGAACGTCTGACATTTTTTATGAAGTTGCTCTTATCTCAGGGATAATCTGTTTCCAGCTGTGCGTGACATGGCATCTGAAGGTTTCCGGTACCGTGCACTCTTTGAATACAGGAAGGAGCACAAGGATGACCTCAGCCTGCAGCCGGGTGACTTTCTTACCGTCCCCAAAGCCTCAATAATATCTGGAGCTAGACTGGAGTACCAGGAGGGTGATGAATGGAGCCCCGCAGGCTGGCTGCATGGCGTCAATGAAAGGAGTGAGGAGAAGGGAAACTTTCCAGGGACCTTTGTTGAATACGTTGGGACTGTGACCCCCTGTCATCCTGGAGGGAAAAACTGTCCGGGACCTTCCCCACCAACCCCCATGGACCCGCAGAGTGTCCTGCCGCATCCTGGAGCAGCTGCAGCTTCAGGTAAGTCCAGCTGATCAGACGCGCAGGTCCTTTTCGGTTTCCAGTCGAACGCTCCAGGCTGGATTGTCGCCTCTGAGGCCAAAGCTTTATGACTGAAAGCCTTCATTTGATCAATCAAACACTTGAACCTCTGATTTTACAGCGGGCATCAGCATTAGAAGGTCCCTGCAGCCACATTTTCCTCCAGAGCCTCATCATCCTTCTGTGCTGCTCTCCTGCTTTTGCTCAGTCCCTCTTAGAGAGCACTGCAGGGAGTAAAAGATATTTATTTGTTCTTTGTTGTTTCATCAGTGAGAATAAAAGTTTACAAGCAATAAAGCACAAGTTCAAATGACACAGTATTAAGTTCATACCTGCATTCTCTGATAAAGCTGCATAGCGCCTTACTAGCAGATGGTGGTAATGCATTTGAGGGTTGTTTTAACGAGAAGAAGAGGAAGAAGTCAAAAAAGTCGTCTGCTTCTTCTTTTCATTTAATTGTCCCTAGAAAACAAGCTTCAGATGCATTACTGCCACAAACTGGTAAATAGTTTAACAGTTAAATCTGGGGGTAGAATTGTACTAATGAATGTTTGATTTGAAATTGTAATTTTTTTATTCAAACGCCTAAATTTCTTATTGTACTGATATATTTCTGTGTGGAACTTGTATATTTCTGATTCGCACTCGGAAATTTCTGATTTATATTTATAAGTTTCTTATTTATTCTTGTAAATTGGTAATTTGTTCTCTGAAATCTCTGTGAAAAGTATTAATTTTTGATCTTTGCTCAATTTTACTAAACTGCTGATTCCAAGTTGTATTTTTGTAAGATGTAACTTTGTAATTATATCTTCTAAACATCCGACGTCATGTATGTATTCGCCGACAAAGAGCCAAAACAAACTTTTACCAACTCACACACCTACCATTAGCTGTTATCCTATAGCGCTTTCATGGTTTTAGTTCAGCAGAAGAGGTCAAAGGTCTTAAGGCTGGTTTATGCCGAGAAACCAGGTCTTCTGCGTGTGTCGCACTTAACGCAGATATGCCTCCGCCCCTTCCACAGACACTCTGGTCCACCTCTCCAACATTGTAGGTGACCGTAGACAGTGCTGCAGACAGGAGGCCTCTGATTAGAGAAAACTACATCCGATCTACACTATGCGTATTTCCTGTTTGGTATCTTACTGGCTTGTTTTGTTTGTATTATCGCCATTGTGGAAAACAACTCTTGAAGTTGAACCAGCTGGAAGAGTGAGGTGTGCGAGAACGCTGGGACCCTTTTCCCACCTGGATCCCCGCTTTTTTTTTGCCCTCATGTTAATCAGCTTTCAATTAAAACCAGCTGTGCTGGAGCAAGGAAACCTCTAAAACCTGCAGGACAGCGGGCCTTGAGGACCGAGTTTGGGGATGCCTGTTCTAGATCATTGTTGGTAAACTTGGTGCAGATCATTCTATGAGGTTTCCTCTGTTCTATATTTTTAATCAGATGGAAAATGATGTGAGAGGGAAAAGAAAAGTCATGCTTTGCTTAAAAGACTGTAATGTCTGGAGGGGATTATGATTTATTTAGCTCCCATCAACACAGATTTATTTTGGAAATGTAGCCAATAATTGTGCTGCCATGTTTTCTGGGAACACTAACGATGACAGATTGCTGTTAAGTAGAGATTTATTAGAGCTGAGCCCTTTCTGTGTTTGGAAACTCCAGCATGTTGTTATGGCATCATGTTTCTTTTATCCCAGAAGCTGGAAGAAGTTTTGTTTCACACCTGGATGCTTTTTCTATGTAGTGTTTTTTAATTTCTCAGGATCTGCTGCACTTCCGGTTGGGCTAATATGGACTCAGGTCAGGAGGCTGATTGGTTCCCAGGTGGAGAAGTCCCTGAAGGTCTGAAGGCTTTGGTTTCAGAGTCAGTGGTTTAATGCAAAATCTGACCTTAATAAATGTTTTTAATAAGCTGCCTTTTTGTAAAGTTCTGAGTTTTTAATATGTGTCATAGAAGGAATTTTACTGACTCATGATTTTACACCTAAATCTAGCCAGGGCGACTCAGCAAAACATCTGCAGGTTTGAGAAGAGATGAAGGACACAGTATGTCAGGGGAACCAGCCCGCACCGACCCGATTTCACTGACAGTCATGAAAAATATAACTTTTTTCAGTTGCAGGTCTGGATAACAGCCAATGAGATGGAGCCTTTTTCTTAAAAAACAAAAACAAATTAATATTGATTTAAAAAATATAAAAGCCTGACAAGAAAGGCCACATTAGATTCCTCTACAAACTGCTGAACGTCTTTAAGCCAGTTCCATGAAAATCCTCCTATATAACATGTTTTAAATTATTGTTTAAAAACTATTTTTCTGCACTTCCAAGCTGAACAGATAAAATGCACATTAACCAGGTGATCATCTCTTCCTCCTCATATTTCAGTCTGCAGCTCATTTGCCCAACCAGTTATACATCCGGGTCACGCTCTTTTACTAAACTACTAAATTACGCTTTTCCCTCCCTAAAAATAGTAAGCATCATAGAATACAATGTGTCAAAGGTTAATAATGTATAAATAAATGCCTTAAAATCCTTTCTGTTTTATCCCTCGTCTGTGCCCGATCTGTACCTGAAATGGGATCCTATGCTACTTCTGGGAGCTAACTTTTTTGGCTTTGGACTTAAACATATATAGTCTTTTTGAGTTTTATTTTTTCCTGTACAGTGTGCAATCTATAAAAAGAAATAACCAAATAAAATGATAAACATGGTTCAATCATATTTTTACTCCGAGCATGTCCCATGATGTCACACGAACTGTTTAGAAGAGAATCAAAGTGTCTCAGAAAAAAGGCGAGGATCAGCTCTGTTAAAGCAAAATGGGCGGCTCCCTGTCGCTAGTGACTAGGTCACCCGCCGCTCTTACTTAAAGGCTGCTCTCAGCTCTTCTACTCTGACTGTAGGTTAAAGCTGCTGCTTTGTGAGCATCATGATTTGTCTTACTTTTCTTCATTCCTCATTTGCTGGAACGACTTCTGCAGTGCACGGTTAATTCAAAGCTGGGCATGTTTTCACGTTATCATAGGTGCTCGTGTAGCTAAAACTTACCCTGCTGCAGCCGAGCAGCTTGTAGCTGCAGGGTGCAGCTCCCTCAGTCAGCGTCAAACACTGTCACCTAACAATGCAACGTCTATCGAAATATTTGAGGAATGCCATTTATCGGTTATCGAATAAAATTAGATTGCAAGATATGTTGATATTGATTTATTGTCACAGACCAAACAAACCTGATCCTCTGATTCCATCTGAAGCAGCCTTCAGAATGAGTCACAGGATGATGAGGATTTATTCTTGAGGGAAGAATGTTTCCTTGTCTTAAGTGTGAATTTTATGACTTCTCAGTCTGTTGGTCAAACTGGTCTAATACCAGATTCCAGACCATCAAGGTTCATTTAGTGACAATGCATACGACTAGCGGCCTTCAGGAGCGCTAAACCAGGAAGTTACAGGCCTAGCTCCGTTAATAGCTAAAAGTTACACAGTATTGTTTTAGTGTCAACACAAGAGCTGAAGGCTTTTACTTTAGTGGCCGATGTGACCCTAAGCAAAGTTCTGCTCTTCAAGCCCAGCCTAGTTTTTGTTCCAGGAACCTCACAGGGATCTGTCTCTTCCTTATGAATACAGACTCAGACTGAGTGCTTAGGTTCTGGCTGTTCTATAAATAAAAAGAAAAAAAATTCCTCAAGGATTGCATCCTTCTTTAGTTTTTTAATTAAATTATCTAAACTCCATGATTCTTGCTGCTGTTGGTTGAACTCTTTAATATCTCAGATCCTGGTTCTTCTTCTCTGAACCGGAGCTAAAAAAAAAAGGACGAATCAGGGAGATCAACTGCCCTTCAGTGAACTTCCAGTTTCCTCTGCTGCACAGGATTGATTTCATTAAATGCCAGAACCAAAAGTCTTTGTGTGTCTGCTAGAATAAAATAAAATAGAATAGAAAATCCCTTTATTGTCCCACAATGGGAAAATACTGGTGTTTACAGCAGCAAAAAGATTATAGAAAAAAAGGTAGGAGAAAGGCAGCATGACTCTATTCATCACTAGAATGATGTACATATTTCAGGCTGCTGCAGTTCAACAGAACCATTTAAAGAGGGAATATGTATGAAGTGCAGGAGTGTCAGGATTTCAGGAGGTTTCCACTCTTGTGAAACCTTCAGCATCTCACTGAAGACGTTTTGTCCAGTTTCACATCCTCCTTTTATTGTCAGCTAATGTGTGAGATTGATGTGCAGATGTGCAAACTCATTGTTTTGATCTTAGTGAATTTCTAAACAGTGTAAACATAATATTCCACGAATTACAGAAAATCAGGCAGAAAAATCACGTTCTTAAAACATTCCTTAGATAAAATATTCCTCCCACTCCTCTGATTTGAAACTATCCGCTGGTGTTTTACATCTGACACGTGGAGAGGAGGCGCTCTGATCTCCGGAGGTCTCCTCCTTTATGCCGCCGCCTGTTTACTGACCCCATAAAAAGCTCGCAGCGTTTTACGAGCCGCTTGCTGCATTTTAATGTCCTCTGAAGTGTGGAGATGAACTCGGCTATGACTCGTTTGACCACCTTCATTTCAGTAATCATAGGCGCCATAAAAGTAATTCATGCCGCACATTTCCTTTGTGTCCCTGAGGCTGCGACATGTTTCAGGGTTGGATGAGTTACAGGGGTGTTGGTGTAAACCAGCAGCTTGTAGAATGGTGGCCGTTTTATTGATGCTTCTACTGAGGGTTCAGTTTACCTATGGAGGCTCCTTCAACATCTTCAGAGTCTTTATGGCCGTCACTATATTGTTGCTCATTAAGTTGTCCAAGAAAAACAAAGACATGTTTACTAAATGTCTCCTTTCAGCAGAAAGCCTAGAAGGTCAACTTCCAACTTAATCTATTGCTACAGGTTTTCCTCCAGAATCGTCTGATTAAGCTCCATCGGTCTTGGCATGTTGGCCAAAAAGTTCAGTTTTGCTTTAGAGGCTAGGTGACAACTTCAGGCTCAGATACAACACAGAGAGATTGCCTTCTGGACTATTAAGTTAAATGTTTGCTTGAATTTGTGGACCTGGCAGCCGGCTGGAAAGCATTACAACTTAAATGCATCATAGAATAATTCTATAGAGTATTTGGTGCTGGTCCTTAAGTTCTCTGAATAGGGTGTATAGCATTGGTTGGGCTGAAAATGGCATGTCTGCTGTTCTATGAGCCCTAATGGAAGCCTGGTTAAAAGCCCTAGAATGAAACGACAGGTTTTCTTCCTTTTATGGTGTGCTGATGAATATTTAGATGAGCTGTGCACTGATTGGTTGGTTTACAACGAGCAAAGCTGCTGAGAGACTCATCATAGCAACAAGCACTCACTCAATGAAACATCAAATTGTTGATATGGTAGGGTGACCAGACGTCCTCTTTTTCCCGGACATGTCCTCCTTTTCATAACGAATTTTAAAATCGTCTGGGATTTTGGTCAGCTACAGTGCAGCAGAACCGAGCCGTGAGCTCTGGGGCTTGTTCGGGAATCCCGGCGTTTGGGGGCAGGAGTCAGCAGAGGGAAGGGCGACCAAACCTGACCCAATGACAGTAGCCTTGACACAGGCGGCCCTGTGCTTCTCCAAGCACGCCTTACCGACCTCCAGCTCCTCCAGCTAAGGACAGGCAGCTAATGGCTCTCTGCTAAGGTCTGGTCCAGTCAGCGGCTCAGCAGTCGACACTTGATACCCACACCCACATGGCGTGACAAAAGTACATGCCAGAACCAAATAAGGCAACATCCCAGAGTTTATGTCAACTCAAAGCTTCATTTGAATTAAAATGAAGTTTAGAATTGTGGGATTTGCAGAGAAAGGAGGTGTCGATGGGGTTTGGACTTCTCTGTACGCCCATTTCACCTACTGAACTATTGTTATTCATCTATGACAATATAAACTTGGTTTTGCATTCTATGATCCCTTTAAGATTAAAAAGAAAACAAACAAGTGTGCTATTTATTGGCTGGGAGGAGTTAAACTTAAGGTTCCCACCTGTAAAGGAGCATAGAGCAAGTTCCAGTCTTTCAGATGCCCCGCCCTGATAGATACTAGGAATGTCACCAGTGTTGGACATATGAAGTTTGAGTTCTGCCTAAAGGGCCACAGGCAATAAATACTCATAGAAGCAGTTTTATTTAGAACACACACACACATTATTCTTCATTGTAAACCTTTTATGTATACAGATTTAACAACGAGACCCCAATATGTCACAACCATGAGTCTTGTCCTGTTTCTGTGGCTCATGTCAACCCTTGTTACTTTGAGGGTGGAATCAACCTGAGAAAGTCAACTTCTTCTCTTCAAGGTTGTGGCTACTGACGTTAAGAAAGCATCTTCAGGCTAATTGCTGTTCTAAAAGAGTTAAAGAGTTAAAATTAGTTAAGTGACATCATCATCAAATAACCAAAGCCCTAAATAACAGTGATCACAAAGAAAAGTTATCGTTCAGGATGTGTATCCAGACATTCAGTGTTTTGGGAGAATATAAATGTGTTACAATGTAGACAGGTTGGCGTCTTTTTAAGAGGAGAGATTTTCTGAAAAGTAGCCAATCACAGGCAGTTTGCTTTATCAAGCGATTACTACCTCCAAAGTGAAAAATATTGACACACCACAGGAGACATTTGGCTCCTGTAGTACTGAATCTGCATATGTAAACTTTCAGAATGATTAAATTAAACTGTTCGTATGAGTTGCGCTTTTGTTTTTTGGCAGAATCCAGACCTCAGGTCTACTGATGATAAAGAGAAAGAGGTCAGCTGCTGCAGATGCAAAGGTGTTTATTTTAGAGGCTTAATGTCTTCCGGAGTTAAAGGAATAGAGGACAATCTTTTATTTCCGGGTGGATCATCTAAATAAGTGGTCCTCCTAATTATCAATCAGTCTGGGGATATATATTTACATATGGCCATCCTACATGCTCGTCCAGTTAGCTATCTTTTTGTGTGGTTAGCTACGGTTTCAGCCAGCAATTGAAGTTCACCTTTTTCACCACGGTTCCTTTGAAAATGGATGACGGTTATAAGAGAAAAAGTTTCTACGAAGTGTATGAGAAGAAAAGAAAGGCCTCAGAAGAGGCAAATATATTCCAAAATGCTTTGCAGGGAGAGCTTTCCTCGCAAGCGGCCTATTATCGCCATAGGGTGTCGCTAACCAACAGCGGCGACTAATACCAAAGATGGCACAGTCACCGCGCAGTGGAGGTGAACATATTTGACCAACGAGTTCACTCTAAAGTCCAGTATATAGTCCCCGCTCTATAGTGATTGAGGGATTTAGGGGTTAGAGCAGGCGTTCGAGAACAGTAAGCTTGTATGAGCAAGGGCAACTTTTGAATACAGCGTGCAGGAGGAGAAATGGGCTCATGCATGCTCTCGCACACATATAGTAGGCGTTCCTTTTCGGGAATGGGTACATGGTTGTCTATGTGCATTTTTTTTAAAGTAGAGAGTGTGGGTCTTTTAATAAATCCGCAAAAATCCTCCACAATACCTTTAAGTTCAAACTTTGGAAGTTAGTATCTCACCTTTTAACAACAAGAGGATCATTCTTAGGTGGATCTGAGACTCAACCAAGCAGCCAGATGAACCGGAGCGCCATGGGAGCCGCACCAGAAACGGCCAGACAATCTGACCTGAATCCCTCACTCAATAATGGCTAGTGGAGCCTTCAAAATAGAGGCAACTGTGGTAAATAGATTACCACCGGGTGTAGCAGAAAAAAATCAGCTGTTGTAGAGAATTGTGTGGGTATGGCGAGTGGGAAAGAACAGGAGTTGGAAGACTCGCCAGCAGCACTTTATATGTCTGCTGTATGGGACCACTTTGCATTTAGAGTGACCTACGATGCGGCGGAAAGAAAGTTGTGGATAAAAGTGCAACAGTGTGCAAGCATTGTGCAACACGTTTTGTTTATGCTAACAGCAACATGACCAACATGTCATGCTAACCCCGAAATCCCTCATACTCTGTCAGCGCTCCGCTCCGCTGCGCTCCAGATCGGCTGCTCAAAGCAAAGCATACAGCCTCCCCCGAGGCTCCCGTCCGCTCTGCTCTGGGTTCCTTGGAGATCGTAGAGAGCATGCGCGAGATGATTAAATTCAAAGCAGCAAAACATGTGGAAATGATCCATGGTTTCCGCGGATCATTAAAATTATTACAATTCATTAATTTTTGGGATTTTTTTCATTAATTTCATAAATTTTTATTTTTCATTAATTTTTATAATTTAAATTTTTTTTTTTCGGTGTAACAATAAATATATACCGAACCGAACCGAAAACCGTGACCACAAAACCATGGACTGAACCGAACCGTGGATTTTGTGTACCGTTCCACCCCTAATATATATATATATATATATATATATATATATATATATATATATATATATATATATATATATATATATATATATGTCAAGTGTGAAACCCAAATGCAGAACACCACAGACTCAGAGTAAAAGTTCAAACTGTTTATTGAAGAGAAAACACAATAATGTTATTCGGGCTCAGATGGAGGAATGGATCCAGGAACCGGTAACACAGGACTCTCTGTAGAGAGGGACAGTTTGGTTAGCCAAGAGACTGGAGTATCTTGTCAGAGTCTTAGAGTTGATCTGTACCTGATGTGGTTCAGACAGAACTGTAGAGGGAGGGAACCAGAAGGGTCCAGAGACTGAGGTATCAGCTGAGGGCTTAGCAGCGCCAGGGCTTGGCTTCAGACTTATGAGGTTCAGACCTTGAATTGATCTCCTAGCTCTCCCCTTGAGAACCAGCAGGTTGTTCCAGGCAGAGATCTTCAGGTTTGGCTTCCAAGGGCAGGCAGGCAGGTTTTCAGGCTTTGAGCTCTACCAGAGCTCCAGGACTGAGTCAGGTCTTCCTGAGAAGGTAGAGAAGACAAAGGCTGGTTAAATTTAGGTTTGCCTTTAAAGTAGTCAGAGTTTCAGGCAACAGGTTTGGCTCAGGCTTGCTAACCATAAACTGTTTAACACTCTGGCGCTGAAGGGAAGTCAAGCCGCTGCTTATATAGTTGGTCTCCTGACGAGATGATCAGCCTCAGGTGTGCAGGTGGCTTCGGATCAGGAGACCCAGGGCGCCCTCTGCTGGAGAAAGGTGGCAGATCTCCAGATCCCAACAATATATATATATATATATATATATATATATATATATATATATATATATATATATATATATATATTAGTGCTGTCAGTCGATTAAATTTTTTAATCGCGATTAATCGCATCAATGCCTGAGTTAACTCGCGATTAATCGCATTTTAATCGCACATTTTTTTCCTGATTGAAAATCATTTAAATACTCTCGATGACATACAAAAAAAATACATACAGGCTAGGTTTGTGCCAATGTTCTTTTTTTAAAATGAAAACAGGTCACAGATACTGATTTATGCCAAAAATAAAAAATATGTAGGCAAAAAAAAGGCCCTGAAAACAGGCTGATGTAAAAGACAGTCTTTACAGTTAATACAGTCTTTTGAACAAAGACAAGCATTTTACCCTACTGCTATAAAATTTAGTAGAGTTAACATTAGATGTTAATTAACCAAGATAATAATGAACAATTTTCAATCAATACATCAAAATCAATAGACCGACATCACTAGATTGTGGTAGTCTATGCTCTAGAAAGTTACTTTTCAGCCTCTTAACAAAAATGAGAACACACACACAAGCACCCACCCACACACACACACACATACACACACAGACACACGCGATACCGACCTGTGGCGTACACAGACGGCAAGAGTGCCGTAGCAGATTCCATTTCACCTCAGTAATCTGTTTTCTCAGCGTATTTCAGGTTGCTACTAGTTACCAGACACTCAACTTGTCTGTTGGTGGTGGGGCTTAAAGAAAAGGCACTAGCGTCACCCAGTGTATGAGCGTCTTTTTCCCTTGAGGAGCTCCGCTCTGGAAGCCTATGAGAAATGCATACACTGGGGGAAAATAGCCCCGCATTCCCGCAGGCTGCAGCGGGATGTACTTGGAAAATTGTACCATAAAACCACATAGCGTTAATCTCACGTTAAAAAAATTATCGCCGTTAAAATGGCCTCGCGTTAACGCGATAATAACGCGATAATTTTGACAGCACTAATATATATATATATATATATATATATATATATATATATAACACATCTGTTCGGCGGCTAACTGCTGCTTAGCTACTCAGACGTATAGCTGAAATAATTAGCTGTCTAATCACTGCTCATTGCCAGCCTTTGTAGTAGGGTTGTCAAAAGTATCGATACTCAAAAAAGTATCGATACTGAAAAGTTGTATCCGGATACAATACTCATTTTCAAAAGTATCGATACAGTGCCACCACCAGTGGCACCTAAACAGTCATTCATCTTATGCGCAGATTAGAGGAAAATGCACTTTCTGAACACTGTGTGATTGAATAATTCTGTGCACTTTTTGGTTTCAGACTTTTTTTCTGTAACAGGTGCAGCTGCTGAGAATTATTTTTTGTTTTTTAACCGGTTTGGCTAATGTCATTGTTATGTGTGTAAAGCATAGACAAGGAAGGAACACATAATTTTAATTTTGTAAGTTTTTTATCAAGCTTGCTTAATATTGTGCACAGCATACAACCTCAAAATATTGTTTATTGTATTTATTTAACTATTTATTGTATTTTGTTTACTAATGAAAAAAATTTCTGCTGAATTTTGGAGTCTTTGTTTTTATCTTAGTGGTATCGAAAATGACATCGAGTATCGAATATTTTACTTAGTATCGGTATCGAGTTGAAAAGTTTAGTATCGTGACAACCCTACTTTGTAGAGGCACCGTAAAGATCAGGGGAGTAAAATATATTTACTTTAGAGATGCACCGTTCCACTTTGTTCTGATCCAAACCCGATAACTGGGCTGTGTGTATCGGTATCAGATACTGATCTGGTTCAGCTGTTGAATGAATAAAACATGTGAGTTAAGGCTTTAACCTAGACATAAACATTTTTTCAAAAATGGTAATAATTTAGCACAGATATAAATTTACTTAATTATTTTTGAAAAAATAAGCAGCAGAAAGAAATCCATAACAGCTCAATTTAAAGAGCATTAGATTGGTTCAGTGATATTTAATAACTGATATAAGTTATATCATGCTGTAAACCTTAGACTCTGTATTTTAATGTTCTGCTCTGTCTTCTAATACTTTGGTATTTTACTGGATCATGATGCAGTGATATCAATGTTAAGTCTCCCCCCCGGGGGCCACACAACATATTCAGGATGGGGGGCCCATCACACAGTAATGCATAGGTTGTTGTGTTGAGTCTGGGTTTCTGTTAAGAACCATAGGTCCACTGATATGGACCTTCTCTGTATGCTACATTAAAACTGAAAATATATAAATTAATGTATTTTGTTGTTAAAGTCTAGATTTGAAACATCCAGTTAGCATCCTTAACTAATTTCAAACCTGTTGCTGGACAGTCAGTCTGGACCTGGCCTTTTGGGCAGAGCTTTCCACTTTAGTAACAGTTTTACTCCAGGCGGAAAGGCTTAGGCCCTTGGGGGGCCCTGAATTTTGTCCCGGTTCTGTTTCAACAGATTAAAAGCAGCAGAGAATGAAGTTCCCTTTGTCCTCCGATATCACATCTCTGCATGCACATCGGTGCATCCGTCGTCATGCATTAGCAGAGCCATGAATCTTATTCAGCGGGCACACCGTCCGCCTCCATGAGAGATTTAATTATCCACACACACAGGTTAAAACGCTTTGCAGCCCCTCCATCACTTAGTTTTCTCATTTAATAAAACACCACTTTACTGCAGCTCAAACCATCTCTGCCTAATGTATTTCCTCTGCTGCTAACCCTCTTATCTCATCCTACCTCTTTCCCATATGTGTTGTGGAAAATGTAGTCATACATCCTGCATTCTGCAGGTTCTTCCTCTCATTTGTCATTTTATAATTTGCTTTTTAAACCTTCTTCCACTGTTTACCCTCCATCTCTGCTGATATTTCAACCGTAGAAAAACAATCCACTAATAAAACAGGCCAACTTTTTGACCTTTAAATCAGGAGAAGGTCTTTAACTTTGAACGTCTTTCTCAGCAGCATCCATCTGTCACCCTGAGTCTCACCGCAGTGGCTTTGTGTCGTGGAATTTAAAGCTCTCTGGAAAGCCATCTGTCAGAGGTTCAGGTCTGTAATGTGGACCTGATCCTCCTCTGGCTCAGGAGGACCTGATCAGTACTCAGTGAGCAGCTCCATGGATCCAGAGTCACAGCAGGTTTCTTCTGACTTTGAAGTGAATAAAATGAGGCAGGTATTAGAGCAGATCGAAGTGAGAGCTGCTCATCAGCCCCATCGCCTCTCCTCAAAGGCCGGTCGCTGTCAATTATCGCAGAGAGAAGGCGGGAGCGTGAGAAAATGAGGACAAAAGGATTTGTGAAGAGGCAACTGTCAGAGATAAAGAAGTGAAGTGGCAGCCGGCAGCAGATGTGGGTTAAATTGGTGTCATTAAAGCTCCTGAGTGGCAGACAGGAAGACATTCAGTCACAGTTCCTCCAAACTGCACAAAACCATCTTTGTCTTTGTTTAGTTTTCTTTTTCCCTCCAGGAGCTGCTGCAGAAAAGTTTCTAAATTTGCTAAAAATCAACGTTTACATCAAGAAACAAATTTAAAAAAAGGAACTTTTACATCAAGAAAAAGATTAAATATTGTGGAGCTAATGCACAGAAAACTTTCATCCATGTTTCTCAGCAGCTGCAGTTTTGATCCCATCTCCTCCTCATCTTACATAAACATGTCTTTAAACTCAAGCTTTTGATCAGTTCTTTAAAATGCTGTCTTTTTCAGGGATTTCATCCTATAAACGCAATGCATTGCATGGCTGCCAATTTAAAGCATAATTGTGTCAAAATCCTGCTATATTTTGTTAAATAAGTCATAAACACCTTTGGAATATGCATAGCATAAAACAAAGTGCAGCTTTTATAAAGCTTTTAAAGCAAAACAGGAAAAAATAGTGTCTTTAAGTTTCTTTGATTTTCTTTAAATCTCTGCTGCTTGTGTTTGCCTCTTTTGCTGTTTTACTTCTTTCCATATCATCATCATTTCGGTTTAATGCCGTGTTCCTGACATCTATGTTTCTTTAGATTCTTTCCACCGATTTCTGTTCAGCAGTTGAACAAAATTATAAAGCAGTTTGTGTTTCTGACACATCTGCAGTCATGCAGGCTTCATTATCATCAGAAATGTAGTTTGACTCATAAAGTTGGTTGCTTGGACAGCTACCAGAACATATTTACTTCCTTAATGGATAATTCTGCACAGTAAGATTAACGGATGCTTTAAATTTTAAATATTAAAGATGAAGCATCCAACAGAAGTGGGTTTTTGACTCAGAGGCTGACTGTGATCTAATTGTAGAGATGATGAACTCAAGGCTTTTTCTACACGATCCTTGCAGCATTTTATTTTAGAAACAACAAAGAAGATATCCTGCGTGTCTCTCTGAGGCTACAGCTCCGTCCTTCACCTCCTTTAGTCTCAGCTGGAGTCTGAAATGTTCTCCGTCATGCTGCATCCTCCCTGCCACAGAACATCCTCATGTTTTCCTGCAGCTTCTTTTCTCCTCCCAGGTCACACTTTGTTGTCTTTGTCTTCTAAGAGCTCATCTCTGGATCCCTCAGCAGCGACCAGCAGCTTTTCTTTGGCTTCAGAAAGAAAGATCAAAGAGGGAGAGACTGGCTCCTGCAGCTCTGGAAAGGCAAATGATAGAGGAAGCAAGTGGGAGAGGGGGTGGCGGAGTGTTGAGCCTGCAGGAGAGGGAGCAGCATGATTAGGATTGTAGGACAAATTTAGAAATCTGGAAAGGGGGAACATGGAACCCAGAGGAATTCTCCGCTCTTGGCAGGAGGAGATGAGTTTCACTGCCTGCAGAGGAGAGCAGCCCAGTTTTTAACTGTTTTAGCTTTAATGAAAGATGCATATATGCATGATTACTCTGAGTCGTGTAAATGTTCACAGCAGGGGGAAGAAAGATGCGGTTTAGGGATATTGAAGGTGGTGCAGTTAGTAAAACGGATCCTAGGAGGGAAAAAAGTTTGAGGTAAAGAAAAGAAACTTAGAGAAGAAGAAAGAAAGTGATGAGAATTTTAGCAGAGCAGTTTATGGGTGGAGCCACTCGGTTCAAATCTCAGCTATAACGGAAAAATCTGGGTTAGAAATGGATGTCTGGAGCAGTGTTGTATAGTAACGAAGTAAAAATACTTCACTACTGTACTTAAGTATATTTTGGAGTACTTTATACTTTCCAAGAGTATAACTTTTTTGAGAACTTTCCCTTTTACTTCAATACATTTACGAACTTAATTGCATACTTTTACTCCGATACATTTTCAATGTTTGGTTTAGTTGCTAAGTAAAAAAAAAAAAAAAAAAAAACGAGCGAGAGAGCGAGAGAAACGCAAGTGTTTTCACCCCACCGACTGACTACAAAGTCGGTTCTTGCCTGGGCTTGTTCATCAACGCCAATAGGATACACCTGTTTCGGAAAGCCAGTCTAAATTTATCCTACACTTGGTTGTTTATATTATTTTAAGTTAATTTAACCTTCAAAGTTTACCAAAATGTAAAAAAAAGTCATTCAAACTGCACTACTTTTCACGTTTCACTACATTACTTGAGTACATCTATTTTTACAGTAATTCTTATACTTAAGTACAAGCCATTTCAGATACTTTAAGACTTTTACTCAAGTAACATTTCAGTCAGTGACTTAAACTTTTAGCAAAGTCATATTTTGGAGAGGTGCTTATACTTTTACTTGACTCCGAAATTTCAGTACTTTATATAACACTGGTCTGGACTTCTCTGTTTCTACCTGGGGTTGAACGGAAGAGGCTCCACAGCGCCTCCTGCGGACCTGTCACTGCAGCTCATCCAAGCTTTCCTCAGTGGTTCTTATAGGTTAAGGTCCACTGAGTATCCTCCCGCCATTCTCATCTTTGTTACTGTTTGTTTAGTTCTGCAGCAGAGTCATCTCTTAACTTAAGTCCAGGTGAAACATTTCCTGCTGATTAACACCAGCAGGGTTCATTGGTTTCTGTTAGAACAGAGGAGACATCAGCAGAAAAGTTGGTTTCATCTAGAAGCTCTGCAGCTCAATCAGTGAGTCAGCTGGAAGGTCACTGTAAGGTCAGAAGGTTTTGAGTCGGTATGACTAATATCTGTGGAGCTTCATGGAACCACATTACTGGAGCGATGGGGTCATGTCAGAACCTGCTTATCTGACTGAGAATCAGAACCAGAACCAACTTTATTCACCACAATTCTGCACAAACTAGGAATTAGACTTTGATTTTAAAAACAAATAAGAATCAAATTAATCAACCCAAATATCACATCAGGAAAGGTTAGTAGAAGTGCTACAAATCTTTAAATGCTTTGTGCATCTTGACAGGTAGTAGATCTGCTCTCTAATTCAAACCTCCTACCTGAGGTCTGATTCAGGACACAATGAGGCTTAATCATCTCCTCTGGTTATGCCTGCAGCCTTGTGTCGTTAAACAGCAATCTAAACTATCCTGCTGCTGCACACTTATATGTTCCTGCCTTTAAGTTGAGAAGTTCAGCATCGTAAACAGATGCTGCTATGCTGTTGGGTTTTAATTTGGAACATCTCTGTTAAGTTCAAGCTGAAGTAGAATCCAGTGGAACATTGGGACCATGATGCTCCCTATTTGTCCTCCTGGTTAACCTTGATGTGAGAAGGTGTGTTTCTGTGGGAGGAACCTGTGACCCTCAGCCTTGCATGCATTCTAATCTCATGTTTAATGTTAATCACTGAGAGCTCATCACAGTAATCTGATGGAGGTGCTGATGCAGAGCTGCACGCAAGCACTCCTCATATCCGTCACTATGAAGGAATCCCATCACCTCTGTCACTCAGAGGATTCATTTTTTTGCACAATAGTGCAACACATCCGGTTGTATTGCATTACATCCAGATGTTTTTTGGAAGATTTTCCCTCAACTTTTTCTCTAATAATTAATTTAAACCACTTTTTGTTTGTTTCCAGGGCTCTAAAAACCCTCTGTTGTAAAATGACAGAAAGTCATAAGGGATAAAATGAGCCTAATCTTTCCGGCAGATGTGATGACGCATCGTTTCTAACATTGGGATTAGGAGTTTCCATCTGTCCACTGTGATAGCGCAGCATTAAGGATGAGCCAAACCTTAGAAAATCCGGGTTTATCACACCTCTGCATCCCGCATTATCCTCCTGTGTTCACACATCCAGTCACGCAGGCCGTCTGCCGCGCCTAAACTAATAATCAGCAAAATGAAGCTGAGAACACCGGGCTGGTCTAAGCGGGGGGGTCAGATCTGAGGGGCTGCTTATAAAGCTTTTAAATCTATAAATAACAACAATGAGACACAGAAACAATTTATTCTCTTCATGGGTAAAATTATCATTTAAAAGAAAATTGTAAATAAAACAGGTAAAGAACAGAAGAAATCTGTTAGGGTGTGAAAACTTTTTTTTCCCATCTGAAGGAAACAGTTCTTTAATGGAAAATTGTTAAAGTTTTTATTCACTGCTTACAATAACAGTGATCAAACTTCCTTAGCCGTATCTCAGATCCTTTTTCTCAGGAAGGTTCTGCTGCTACCAGGGCCGGCGATTGCTATAGGCGAGCTAGGCAATTGCCTAGGGCGACAAATGTGTTGGGGGCGCCCTCTAGCGTCGCCCTTAGGCTTACTTCCCATTAGTCATAGAATTAGAAAAAAAAGCTAATTAAACCGGTTATGAAGCGTCCGTCAGTTTGACTTAACCTTACGTATATATAAATAGCAAAATATGAACAAATAAATATACCACCGTTTTTTTATTTATTTTTTCACATTTAAGAGAAAATCGGAAAAGATTCTGATCACTTTTCAAGCGCCCTCCAACCCGGAAGTCGTGACGTCAATCACTGCAGCATGTACACCAATATTTTGGAATGAAATTGTAAGCAAACAGATATTAAAAGTAAAATAAGTGAAGTCTAGCACTTAACTTTGCTCGCGACTCGAGAATGGCTGAACAGAAAAGACTCCTCCTCCTCCTGCCGCCGCAGTCGGGCCCGTCTTCATCATCCACTCAGAGTACCACTGGTAAGCGCACACAGACTTTGTAGCTTGTCCGGTCAGTTAAAAATATTAATTGTGAAATCCGTCTTGTAATCGGAAGCATACAAGCTAGTTAGCTTGAAAAGTAAATAAAGTTTCAGACGTGCTGCGTGATGATGTGTTCAGATTGGCTCAGTAAAACGACAATTAGGTTATCATGATGCGTTCAAGTATAATGTAAAGAAAACGGGAAATTTTGTTTTTGGCGAGAAACATGAGTAATACAGTTGTATATTGCTCTATATATAATTAAACTACTGATGCCAACATTTATTAAAAATTACATTTAATTTAAAATACAATTATTTATCTGTTAAATATTTTCCTAATCACTAAAAACATGATGAAAAGTGACAGTAGACAATACATTAACCAACAATTGTGAAAATATATTCTAGTTAGTTTTATGTCATTTCGAAGTGGCCTATTACATTAGCCATGTTTATTGAAGGCTAGAGACGTTTTTGTTATGCTCACTTGTTAAGCAATAGAAGCAATACCAGTTCTGTTAAAAAAATTTTGTTGCATCGTCTTTCCACCAGATAACAGAAAAGTATCGATAGTGGTATCGATAAAGACTCGGATCGATAAGGAGTACCGATAAAGACTCAGATCGATAAGGAGTATCGATAAAGGTATCGATATCAATAAATATTAACGATCCCCATCCCTAATGTTGACATCATTTTTTTCTCAGTATATATGCAGCAGAATTATGTGCTATATTATTAGCTTGAGAATGGGTAGAAGATACTAATATAAATAAAATATTTTGTAGTGATTATCTGCATTGAGTATTCAAAGGGGATGTACAAATAATCATCAAAATATATGAAGTTATGGCTGTTCATCATAGAGTATGTGAACAAAAAAAAAACCAACAACTTCAAACTTTTAATTTTGTAATGGTATTCATAAAAGCACTTTTGTTTGTAGAGGGTTAATCCTTTCTTTAATCACTAATCAATGTCAGAAATCAGGGTAAATATACCTGATATATTTTATTTAGAGGAACATTTTGTTTATCTTATTTCTATTTATGTTCAAATGATTTAATTGAACTGGAACAGAAAATTTAATTTAATGTTTATCAATTACTTTTTTATGTAGTCCTTGGTTGAAGAATTTCTTAAATTTATTATTTTTTATTGTTGGCGCAAAACTCAATCTCGCCTAGGGCAACCAAAGGGCTAGAACCGGCCCTGGCTGCTACATCGACCCATGAGTTCATCTTTCACACGCTTCATCAGGCTACTTGTGAATAATGTAAAAACCAGGTTTCAGGTGGACGATGGCTACAAAGATGAAAACTGAAATGTTTGGGATGATCCAACTTGAAGCAGCTGGGATGAGGGTGACCTGGCCGACCTCCCTTTAATCTGTATCACTGTCCACCTCCACGAAAACTCTTCTTATTAAATAGCTGATGGAGAAGCTCCAGCGGTTGTCCATCACTCAGGGATTTCACTGACATGTATTTGACCTCTGACCTTTTCTCTATTAGCGTTGCTTCTTCCAGGTGGAGCAACGCTGCCGTTATCATGGACAGTAGTAGATTTATCAGGATTTACTCTTTAGAAACTATTTTCTGCAGAAGCGTTGGATTAATTCAGCCTCTAGTTACTACTGAGCTTAGAAGGACTCAGGGGTTCAGAGGAACAAACCATTAAAAAGGGTCAGATTTCTCCAACATAGAGACATAAAACAGAAAATCAGTTCTAACTTAGAATAAATAAAGTCCATTATTAAAACAAAGCAATAATCTCCTGATAATGTTTCCTATCTTTATGTTATTCAAAATGTTTACCTTCATAATTTCATGAGTTCTGGTTTTATCAGGACTGCATTGTAGTTTCCTTGCAGCGAGAAGGTTTGAAAAAGGAATCCCAGGGATTTTACTTTCCTCCTGTTTTTATTTCTTCGAACCGTTAAAGAACATTAATGTAACGCAGTCTATTGACATTTGACGAAACTTTCAAGTTAACTGCACTACACCCTCAGTCCAGCAGGTGGAAGTATGAAAAACCCAAACAAAAAGGCTCTGTCTGAACTTCTGCCCTAAACCTTAAATTCCTTAATCACTATATAGAGCAGAGACTATATAGTGGACCCTAAAGTGAACTCAGTTCAGACAGATAATCACTACATTTCGCTGCCGTTGGTCCCATAAAGGCCCATTCATACCTCACGTAAAAGACGGATACGGATACGTGTGGAGTGTTTCATACGTTGTAACCGTCGATTTCGTCCGTACTTTGACACGAAAATTGGGAGCTTACGCTTACGGACGAAACGGATCAATACGGAGCAATACTACCGGAAACGGTGGGGGCGCTATTGAGTTTTTAGTACAAAATGTCAACAGAATCAGGTCTTGGACCATCGCCATGTTTTGATCAATGATGAATCATTGGCGCCCAGCACTGCCACCTAGAGGAAATACGGGTTATTGCGCACCTCAACGGACGGAGGTATAAAGGAGTCAACGGATAGAACGTACGGACAGAAATACGGACGTGCAGGCCAAACGTGAGGTATGAATGGGCCTTAACTCCGTTTCCCTGCACTGTGAATCTGTGTTATTTTGCTTTGTGAGGAGAGCTCGCATTCCAGGATACATCTGCTCTTCTAGTGACCCATGAATGATCACTGCTTTTCAAGGTGCATTTTAGGAAATTTTGAGTACATTACTTCCCCTAGATGTTCAGAGACGTATCTAAAATGCAGTAACCACTATGTAGTCCCCTATATAGTGGTTGGTGTGGATATTCAGACACAAGCACAGTCAAAGACAAACCAGAAAAGCTATTTTTGTTTTTAGACCTTCACTAAGAGCAACACAACAGAACATGGCAAACAGAGCTGATAGAAAGAACAAAGAGAGAAATATGAATTAAAACAAAAGAATATACGATTTCGATATACATTATACGGCAGTGTTGTGCCTGAACGCGTTCATTGAACGAAAGTTCATGAACTCGTTCATATTTTGGGCGAACGTGAACTGAACGTACTGCATTACTGCCTGATGAACGTTATAAGGCTCGGGCACAGCGCGTTGCATTCTGGGTACGCCGCCATATTGGTAGCTAGTTGCTACGGTAAACAAAGACCTAAAACAGCATAGAGACAGAGCAGAAAGACGAGTAAACAGTGATGTTAAAAGCGAAGAAAGGATGCGGAATATACCGAGACACACTGCAGAGGGAAGCCAGGGACCGTTATCTGCAAAAGATGGGCTTCATAAACGGACTTGATCCCTACGAAGTAGAAAGCAAGGAGTGGTGCGTTGGGGAAGAATTTCTACCGCCGTTTGCGAGGGAGGACGTATTTTCGTATCTAGTGTGTGGCGTCAGTGCCTACACACATGAAGAGTTTCGCTGCTACAAGTCGCTAGAGGCTTACAAACAGCTGACAGATGGAAAAGTTCATGACATGGAAGTTATCAAGCCGAATGAGAACACAGTCATCAGAGCCAAGGTAAGCTACCGTCTCAACATGGTGTGGTGTTTGTTGTGGTGATAAGACTAGGTGCTGGCACTAACGTAAAACATCAAAAATGTATCTACTGGCTTTCCTGGTGAAACAACCAAAACTATTAACCCTATTATAAACTATTAATGACAAAATAAACAGAGTAGGACAACTGTTTTGTTTTTCAGTGGACCTGGCTAACCCTCTGGAACACAACCCTACTTCAGCTCATGCTACATGCTACAGATCAGCCAACAACGGTTAACTTGAAATGATACATGAATAAAAACAGTATGTTCTGTAACTTACCAGAATGAAAATGCCGGGAACACACTCTCATGGACGCAGGGATTGAGTTGAAAGTTATATTTGGCCGTCTTACAGCAGCGACCCATGCTAGCCGGCGACTCTTTGTTATGGAGGACATTTGTTTTCCATTGAGACGCCTCCAGGTTGGAAAACGGTAAAAAGACAATCTATTTGGGATTTTTTTCCCCCGTCCAGTCACAGCTTGCGCTACACCCTACGACACAGCAACGGGCGACCATAACGACAGCAGAGGTAAAATGAAACGGCAAAAAACTAAGCAAACTACTAGCAGAAGAAAGCTAGTCCTTACAGGCGTGAAGTCAAAGTGTAAACAGTGGGCTGACCAGCTATCAATATGGCTGCCGCGCAACGTGTGACGTCATGTGCCCGAGCCTTATTGTGAACTCGTTCATTCTGGTGTCTGTGAACGGCTCGCTCTCTCAGTTCAGCTCCGTTTAATAGGTTGCCAGATTTCTATAGAGCCCTCCAGGCGAAACCCCGGCTAAATCACACCGTAAACAGGCCTTAATATGTAGCGGGAAAAACACCCAATCTGGCAACAGCAGCTACCAGCGTCGTAGCCTACAGCCGCGTGCGTCATCAAAACAAAATGCAGCGTTGAAGCTGCAGCAGCATGGAGGCGACTGTTGAGGCGACAAAGCAGCAGTATGATCACTTAAAACAGGTTTATGACCAGGTGGTCGGTGAGGACGATGGCAACAAGTTTGCCCGCCGGCTTTCAGTAAAAAAATCTGCACTTCAGTAACCTTAAATTCCTACCTCAGCCTGGTCCCTCAGTTTGTGTTAGTAAAATCTTCTTGATTGGATTCAAAACTGGATATGAAGATGAAATCTGACGCACAGTTTCAGTGTTACAACTGATAAAATAATTGCTGTCTGTGGTTCTACAGTAGGCTATGGTGTAATTGAGCAATATATGAAAAAAAAGAACTATGAACTAGTTCATTTTTTGGAATTATGAACTATGAACTGAACTAGTTCATTTTAAAATGTGTGAACTGAACTTTGAACTAGTTCACGTAGAAAGAGAACTTTCCCAACACTGTTATACGGTAATTTTAACACACAATGCAGGGAATTGATATCTTGATCATGTAATTATCAGCAAATATTTAATAAAGAAAATGATTAAGACAATGGAGCCGAAGATGGCAAAACATATGTGTAAAGATGATCCCTGGGAGATTTTAGGAAACTGAACCCAAACCATAAAATGATCAAACCTCCTGTTATCTGAATAAAGCCCTGAAAAAATAATAATAATGATAACAGGTTTCTGTGCTTCTAAATTAGATATATATGAAAAACCTCATCTCAAAGAAATTCATATTTCCATTATATAAGGAAAAGTCTTTAAATGTCACCTGTAGGTCACATATGATGAAATAAGTGCTTTAGCACAACAGAGGATTCATTTCAGGAAAGTCATTGTTTTCTCTCATCCCTTTTTTTTTTTTTAACAGTGTCCTGTCTGGCAATGTGGCAATAAGAATAATTGTCTTGATGCCAAAAAGAGCCCAACAGATTTTAAGTTCACAAGTGTAGCAGTATGGCAATTGCCATATTGCTCCACTTGTTTCATGCATACAAATTGCTTTATTATAATTATGCAGGGAGTTTTACAGTTTATATGGACACTGCAATGTAAATAGAGCAGAAAAACGGAAGAATAAAAGGAAAAAAGAAAGAGAAAAGATGAAAGAAAGAAGAGAAAGGAGACAATGTCTCCGTTTTCTCTCACCCCTGATGTAAAACCTTTGCCTTCAAAGCAAAGCCGTCTCTTTCCATCTGGGTACCACCCATTTCATGACATCATCGTATTGAGTTACTTTTTTGGACCGAACAAAGTGTGACACCTTTCAGCCAGAACATAGATTTTATAACTTAGACATTGGCTGAAAAAGGTCATTTCCTACTAGAGATGGTTATTGTTAAGGATTAGTAGATGTTTCTACTCTTAAACATAGACCTGATCAATCATTATGCATCGTTAAAGATTTTTTCACATCAAACAAAAAGGTGAAATCCAAATAATGAGAACTGACCGGTACCAAATAGATAACTTTAGATAATAAAACAATAAAAACAGTATAAAATTTATTTTATATGAGAACAAAGGTTAAACAGTATATTGTAAATAAAAGGTATAATGATTATTTGAAAAACAAAGAAACATTTACATAGGCAAATAAGAAAGTTCTCAAAAAACACTATAAAAGTGCTATAAATTATCTTCAAGAATTACTTTAACGTTTTACTTAAATCCAAACAGCATTTGTACATTTTGTAATTTAGATTAGTTTAATCTAAATTAGAGAGAAATCCTGCTATGTCTGCTATGTTACATCTGCTCTTAATATTGTTTTTCATCCTGCTTTGTAATCCTGCAGTTGGAACAACTCCAGTCTGTTCCTGCAGTTGGGACAGACTGGAGTTGCTTCTTCTTATCACAGGTCGGAGAGGTGCTTCTGGTCAGACCAGAAATCTGTGGGTTACCAAGAGATGCATGAATCAAGTGAAAAACTACTTTAGATTATATGAAGGAATAGTATTAGAACATATAAAATTTGATTTTGCACAATAAAGGCCTTTAAAGGGTTTTCCATTATTCAAGATTCAAAGAATTGCAGAAAAGTCATACAATTAAATTTATATTTTTTCAAAAAATTGTGCTGAAAGTTTAACAGACATTGACGTAGAATATGAAAAAATTGTCAGAAACAAACCTATTTAATTTTTTGAGCTGTTTTTAGTTATCACCTGCATATAATCATCCCTTTTTTTTGGAGAGTAGGGCTGCTGTTCCAGCAGCTCAGCGCTGCCACTCATCAGCATTCAGAACACTGATGGACTTTGGTCTGTGTCACTGGCTGAATGTATCTGAGATGTTACGGGTTAAACGTTGCAGTGTGAAGGTCTGCTGCATCTCATCAGTATGCATGGTTCCCTTTGTGAGCTCTGAAGGAAGGCCATGTTGACGCGGAGCTTATCAGGCAGTCAGCATGCACTTCTTGAGGATTCCAGCTTTTCTAAACAGATAAGTGGAGAAGATGGAGCGGTAGGTTCATCTGAGGCAGGAAGGTTTCCAGTCCTCTGGAGCAGAGACGTTTACTCCATGTTTGATGAAACATGACCTCTGCATGCCTGAGCTGAATAGATTATTTAATATGATTCTGTTTAAAGGGGTCATAGAATGCAAAACTGAATTTACCTTGTCATAGATGAATAACATTAGATCAGTGGGTGAAATGGAACAGAGAAGTTCAAACCCCATCGACACCTCCTTTCTCTGCAAATATCACAATTCTAAACTTCCTCAACAAAACGGGCGAATCCAAACGAAGCCCTGAGTTGACGAAAACTCCGGAATGTTGCCTCATTTGGTTCTGGCCTGTACTTTTGTCATGCCCTGAAATTTACAAACAGACCAGCCCACTGGTTCACTGGCCCAAGAACATGACTAGAGGTCATGAAGACGTGAGACACCAGTTTAGCTGTTTAGCCTACAGTTGGCTCTACTTCTTCAAGAATTACAAAGCAGGCAGTTTCTCTATTGAAAATGAGCCAGAACCACGGGTGTAAATGCAGTGTTCCAGGCTGCATGGAGGAAGAGGACATTTTTCACAGTCGTCCCAAGGATCCAAAGACTTGACAGGTATGGATTATTTTTGTGGATCAGAAGATCCCTGCAAAGTCTGATGCTCAGCTGCTGATGTGTCCAAGCATTTTACAGAAGAAAGCTTTCAAAACCTTGGACAGTTCAAAGCAGGATTTGCTAAACTTATTTTACTGAAATGAGGGGCTGTTCCAACCGTAAGGCCGGGCCGATGGATGGATGGATGGATGGATGGATGGATGGATGGATGGATGGATGGATGGATGGATGGATGGATGGATGGATGGATGGATGGTGTCACCTTCAGGAAGCTGTCAGGAGGAACTTCCTCTAAAAGCTGATTCTGATATTAACACTTTTTTCCCCTCATCCTGTCTGCCCCTAAACCGGGAGGATAGTGTTTGTATGAAGAGTGTAACAATGTGTTTACTGTCTGCCCTGGTGTGCATCTCCATTTAGTGCTTGTATCTGTCCATATGTGTGAATGTGAATTTGTCTTTGTCTACTTGTCAGGTTGAGTGTTTGCCCCCCTCTCTCTCTCTGATGGTGTCTCTGTCTGATGTCTGGCTTCCATTGCTGCAGAATAAGGAGCAGATATTTCTCCTCTGAGGAGATCGATCTGATGCAGGATTCTTATCTGCTCTGATGTTGTTGCGCTGTAACCTGTTGGTGTGTGTTTTCAGGTCAGTCAATGCTTCCTGTGTCAGTGCTGCACATTGTCCAGGTGTGTGCAGGTATCTGCTGGTACCTGTGTGTGTGTGAGGCCCAGGGGTGACGTGGGTTAAAGGATGGAGCCTCTGAACCTCCTGCTGATGGAGGGTTAATAACTTCAGACCTGCTGCTCTTGCCTTTCTGACTTTGCAGAAATTGGGAGCAGTTAGTACAAACATTTGGAGTTTGGGAGCCGTGCTGCACCTTGATGTTCTCTGTCTACCTTCTCATTTATATGTTTTGAACCTGAAGATAGAGCATGCAGCAGTGAGTTAACCCGCTAATTTTGTTGGGAAAGAGGTTAATATGTGAGAATTTTATATTGAAAAACAAATGGCAAACAGAACAGCCTCTAAACCCCATTTTCCACTGAAATTAGCAGGTTAACACAGGTTTTTTTTAACATGGGTTAACCGGCTAACAATCCGTATTTGGCTCCCTTCCTACTTACAAAACAGGTCTGCTCCCTCCTGGGAAGTTGTGTGGCCTCTGTCCCCCGCTGCTGCATGTCTGGTGATGGCGTCACCAGACATGCAGCAGTGCAAGAGAAATCAGGAAATAAACAATGGAGAGCAACATGACAGGGAGCCAGTGTGTAATAAGTGTGCTGGATTGTTTCATTCTTTTATCTGTCCGAATCCCTCATACAAGTGTTGCCGCATGTTAATAGAATACTACAGAGTTGTTTCAGCTGCGTGTTGACGTCCTTACGTAGCGCTCGATAGTATCACACAAATTAGCAGGTCGACCCGGGTTTAATGTTCCCACTGTATGCTGATCGGAGCCGTTTGAAGGCGGTTTTAACTCAGGTCCCTTGCTGAGTTGTTTAAACCAGGTTAACAAGGGAAAATGAGCTGTTCCCCCCTGCCACTTTAAGCTAGTCGTCATGGGTTTATATGGGGTTTTTGGCAATTGGGAAAGGGATATAGGTTAAGGCTCAGACGGTCTTAGGGGCAAATTCCACCTGAAACTACACATGTGAATTAAAGCAAGTATAGCTCCCAAACAATAAACTGGAAATACAATTGTTTATATTTGTATGACAGAAAGGCATTGATGAATATTTTTCATGTGGAACCAGTATGATAAACGTCCCCATGTCTGATTTATAGGTGATTAAACAAAAAAATAAAAATATGAAAAAAATGTAGCCTCGCCAAAATGTTTTCCAAAATAAATGCTGCAAAACACCATTAAACCCCTTTTGAAACTCTGGTTGAACCTTCAGATTTTATAGATCCACATCTTGACTGTAAGTCAATCCAATTTGGACTGCATAAGTTAAAGCATGTTTGTTCCCCAAAAGGTTTTAGTGGGCAGTATGCTAGGCGGAAATGTGAGTGTGAAATTCATTTTTCCACTCATAAAAGGGAATCTGGACAGACAAATATGCTAATTTAGATTATTGGAGACCTTCTACATAAGGCAAAACCTTTGCTCCTAAGATTTAGCCATTGTTTCATTGACATTTACCAATAATATCACCAAACTGAATAGAAAATAAGAATAACAAAGCAAGCTTCTGTAATGCCAGTAATCATCTGAAATGGTTGCTCAATTATTTCCCACCCCTTCTTGAAAAGGTCTGAGCCTCTATTTTCCAATGACGCTGGCCATAAGGGGTCGTGGCTAAAAATGAATACCTGCTGTTGCATTACTCCCACAGAGTCAGACATGTCAGGTGAAATTTTAAATCTCATTTTATTTGTTTAGTCAGCTATAAAACAAAAGGTATTTGCGAAAAAAATATTTTGAAACATGTTTTAGACATTTTAAAACCCCATTTTGAAAGGTGTGTGGATGAACAACATGTAACTGTGTTTTGGCCAATTCTATAAATAGGTATAGGGTATAGGCTACAGGTGAACCAAAAAAATTAGAAGAAGCTTTCTATCATTGTTTCCACAGTTACTGGGTGATTTAATTGCATAAGGGGATGTTTGGGTCCCATGTGTAGCTAAACCAAACTAATCCTAGAAAAACATTTTGGACTGAAGCGCCTGGATTTTATTATGTATTTTGTGGTGCCGGATTAACATTAAAGACAATTTGTGGGAAATAATTGTTAGAGTAAATAGCTAAATAATCTCAGTGCTTCTGAACCCCGTACCTCAGAGCCCATTGTTCAATTTATCTTTATTGTCATTGTCACAAGAACAACGAAATTTTAACAAGTGCCATCAATCAGTGCATATGCTTAAAAACAAACATTTACACACAATATAAGAAATAAATAACAAATAACTGATACAAAACAACTAATAAATAAGAATAGCACATTCTCACACACATCATTGATCATGATCATCATGATTAATGGTTATTTTTGGTTGCATTTAGTTTTATTATTGCTGTCGGGTAAAAACTGTCTCTAAGACGGTTGATTCTTCTTCTGATTGCTCTGTATCATCCGCAATGGTGTAAACAGAGAATGTCCGAGATGAGAAGTGTCCTTTGTGATGTGTTTTGCCTTTTTTAGACAACGGTCTCTGTGCAAGTCCACCAGCTTTTAGACTTCCCTGCTCCAGCGCCTCTAACTCAGGAGATCATAACTCCTCCTCAGGGTCCCATCAAGTGCAGCAGAGTCGTCTTAAACATGGATTTGCAGCAGCAGAAAAGGCGATCCTAAGGATAACAAACAATGACTGAGACAATGAAATCTGAAATCTGCTTCCCCAGTACGACTGATTTAACCCCTGACCAGATGGACAGATTCTATTTTCTAAGGTTTTATGGTGATACAAGCCTGATGGTGGTCTAGCTATTATCACCACTATGCCCAACATGCTTGTCAGTCCTTCAGCTCAGCAGAAGTCTGCTAACAAACAATGTTTTTTATTCAGATATGTCGAATGTTAGGATTATTTCCATTGATGATATGTAAATCCATTAAACCCTAATAATACATGCCTGTTAAAATGTTTTCCCAAGTAGTTTATCTAATTAGGACAGTTCCTCTGTCAGGATAAAAAAGCAATCTTCATTATGCACATGGCAAAGGTTTGGGAATGGAATGAGAGAGGTGTCCTTGATCTATGAACATAGTGTAATTAGAGATAAGGCTGGAGCCATGGACGTCTCCTTATCTGCAAATGTGTAAGATGTGGTGATGTTATTATCTGGCACACTGGAGTATGAAATGTATAAAATGCTTTATCTGATATTCAGTGAGCCCGGTTGGTCAGTACTGCCATCTGTAACCCTGAGCAAATTCCCTGGTCTGGGTAAAATTACAATTTATTTCAAAATCTGTTGTCAGTTTTTCCTGAGTGATCTCTTCTCAGGAAAGAATCAGGGAGAGAAATCTTAAAGCTGTACACGCAGAGCTCTCCATCTACACAACGAAAAGATGGAGTTAAAAGCTGCAGCTGGAGCTCTGGAGGACTGAACCTGGAAACCCCTGCATCAGAACATATCTCCCTTAGATCAACCTAGTTAAAGTCCAGACCAAAATTAATTTGAGAAACTTTAGAAAAAAGCCAGACAAATGATGCTCACAGATGTTCTTCATCCAATCTAGCTGTAAGTCAGATGTCTGACAATGAAGAGTGAATTTGAACCTTTCAGAGAGTAGAAGTGCCAGATGCTCAGAACGTAGGACACAGGACTCAAACAGACAGATCAGGGTGATTTCAAATCAAGCGTTTATTAAAACGTAAGCGTGCGGCTGCTCGTCAGCTGGGATGGGTTCACTGGATACTCTGGGGAAGTTCTCCATAGCTTGTGACAGAGCCGCTTCCAGAGTTTCAGGAGAGAAGTGGAGAAACGACAAGCAGAAGCCAGAGAACACAGAGGAGTAGTGGGATAATCTCTGAGTTTTCATTGGTCTTATTTCCATTTTTGTGATCTAGTTATTTTTGATTGTATTTGAGTTCTTAGATATTTCTTGTTTGCCTTCTTGTGTCAGTCTTTCTCCGTCTTTTCCTGCTCCTCATATTTGTTTTCCCTGTCTCATAGGTTCTGTTTTTTCTGTATTTTGTTATGTTGGATTTTTGGATTCCTGCCTGAGTTGCCTGTGAGTACTAAATGACTTCAATTAAACCTTCATTGAAAGGAAAACTACATTGAAAGGAAATAAAAAATTTCTCCTTCAATATTTCCTGTTTCGTGTGAGGGAGGTGGGGGATGTATAGAATATAACAAATATAAATGTGTTTTTCCCTTTTTAATGTAAATTAGATGAATTGAGATGAAGCTGAAATGTATAGCACCATTAACTCCAGTTTGGTTCTTAATGCAGATTAGATTACAGTTAAAATGGGAAACATATGATGAAAATAGGAACAATGAGGATTCCAGTGTGTGCGGGTGTGTGCATTCATAAATATCTAATATCAGTAATTATTAGAGCAGCTAAGATGCCTCCATCTGTTGGTTGTGCTTCCTGCTGAGAGGAAAATGAGGTGCAAAGTTCGTCAGCATCTTTCCATTTATCTCCGTCTCAGTTCCCTGCCTTATCGGTGAGCCTGAGGAATTTCCAGAGGAGATGAATCCATAACCATCCCTCGAGAAAAGGATTCATCCTCAGGAAGCAAGCTGGTGCTGGTGGAAAACTGTTCACCAGTCAAATTTACAACACACAAGTCCAGGCTTTGGGTTCAGGGATTAAGATAAAGTAAAGGTCCAGCTAAAAAAACAGAAACACACAAAACCAGATTAACACCTGCAATCAGAAAGAACACAAAGTTCAATAAAAGACAATATCCAGTAGAGCTTAGCCATGGGCTTACTAAGACCATGGTCATTTTATTGTCAGATTAATTTCTAAGCAAAACTTCCTGCTGTCACAAGCTCTGTCTGTTTTAGCAGGCCTCTCAATGCATCATCTCACCCTTCCTATAGATTTTCCAGCTGTTTTACAGTCTGACCAGGTGTGTGGGATATAGTGGCCTTCAGTGAGCTTTAAAAAGAGCATTTATTATCTCACTGAGCACCAACTGAATTTATGTGAGTGTTGGCCTGCGTGTACAGCATAGGACACCACCTGCTGATGTCATCATCATCTATCATGTAATCTGTGATGACATAAACAAGATATTCAGTCCTCTATACATCTGTTATAGCTGAAGTGATCATAACAGATCCACTAAACACATGTATTTAACACCAGATGATGATAATCAGCACTAAATCGACTAAAAACCAGAAGATCATCTGCATACATATCAGTTCACTATCACATGTTTAACTTTACATCCAGTGTTGCATTTTTCCAGTCTGAGAGATAAACTATAGACAAATAAAAAAGAGCAGGATATGTCCCAGTGCATATTGCATTGTCTGCATTCCAGACATTTTAGGATAATTTCTAAACCATAGAATTGTTCCTCAGCTTATTCTCAGTCTTTCTAAAGAAAATAGCATATTTAATGCTAAAACAAGAGCCTCTGACTTACTTCGCATGAATATATATATATATATATATTAGGGGTGGAACGCGATTAAAATTTTTAATCGCGATTAATCGCATGGCTGTGAAATTAATTAATCGAATTAATCGCATTTTAATCGCATACTTGGAAACAGCAGGAAGTAACTTTTTCCACATGGATTTTGAATGACAACACACAAGCTTAATAAACAAAATATTGTTTGTTTATTTTTTTAAAGAAATATCAACAGGCCAGTGCAAATTTTAAAGTTCAACATATTTAGGAACGCTAAACTCAGAAATTCAGGTAGCTCTATAGGTATAGGTAGAGCTTAATACTGCTTTTTAAACGCAAAAATGCAATACTCTCAAGTACATTCAGAACAAAAAGCCTCTGAGGCTTTAACACAATTTGTGGAGTTATCAACAGTTCAACTGTTTACAAAAAATAAGTCAGAAATTAAATGAAATTCAGTCCAACTCTTTATAACATTGGCCATTCAGACAGTTCAGTTCAACATAAAGTGACAGTGATCGACCTCCAATTTTTCCCATTTGAAACACAACTGGCCTCAGGATACACATTTAACTGATTACTTCCTCTCTTTCAGCCAGTTGCTGAGACATACTAGCCTGTTCACATTTTCGGGCACCAGTTCCTCAATGCTGGTCCACACATCTCCTCGCTCTCCTCTTGGTAGACACTTTAGGTCCTTAAGATCAGAATAAGAATCAGAATCAGGTTTGTGGTCACATTAATCAGAGATTTACAGAGTACAAGCTGGATGAAATTCATTAGTATACATGGTTTCCATCATCCAGAATCTCCTCTACTGGTTGTGCCTATGGTCAAGTCTAAACTGTCCAAATTAGAACTGCCCCAACAGCATCTTGTTTTAAAAAGAAATTAAAAATAGCATTATTCTCATCTGCCTTTGGTAATAGTTGGTTAATTATCTTCAATCCATAAAACAACATGGATTATTTTTTTCTGTTTTCATTTTTTTTACTCTTTAGCACATTGAATGACAATTATGTATGATAATGTGCTATACAAGTCATGTTGATGTTGTTATTCCATAAGCGAGGGGAGGGGGCCGAGGAAATAAAAGAGTCATAAGCAATAAAAGAGAAAAATAAAGAAGACCATTACACACCTTAAAGCGAGGGTCGAGTGCTGTAGCCACTTGTAGAAATCTGTGATTTAGGGCATCCTCACGCTGAGACAGCCCCTTATCTTCTACCACAGCAATGGGTCTGCAGTCGAGAGCCGCCCAGTAAGCCAGCGCGTTGGTCATTTTATCGGCCTTGGTCTTGCTTACCCTGCCCTTGAAGCCAGTCAGCTGGTGTAGTGTGGGTTGTTTCGTCTTCCTCCCAGTTGGGCTAGCTTCCACACTAGTATCTGCCAAGCTAGCTGCTACATGCTTTGCGTTCAGGTGATATTTGAGGCTTGATACGCTGCGGTGATAGGCGAATTCCTTGTTGCATAATTTACATATGACCGCGCTCTTATCGACTCTTCCCTCCTGTATTTTAAAACAAAATTTCCCCTGCAAAGGACCAACTAAAATGTTTTCATCTGCTTCGTCTAATTCTTCCATGGTTGTCTCTCCTTCTAGTTTAAAGCAACATTCTTCTCTGTTCTTCTTCTTCAGTTTCCGTCCGACGGTATTCTGGCCATAGTTCTAATGCTGCCCCCACAGGTGAAATAATTACTTGGGTGAAATCCCAAACGACTTCCAGGAGACTGTGGTGTGCGATTAAAATGCGTTAATTTTTTTAACGCGTTAATATTTGTATGATTAATTAATCGAAATTAACGCGTTAATGTCCCAGCCTTAATATATATATATATATATACACTATATTGCCAAAAGTATTTGCTCACCCATCCAAATTATTGGAATCAGGTGTTCCAATCACTTCCATGGCCACAGGTGTATAAATTCAAGCACCTAGGCATGCAGACTGTTTTTACAAACATTTGTGAAAGAATGGGTCGCTCTCAGGAGCTCAGTGAATTCCAGCGTGGAACTGTGATAGGATGCCACCTGTGCAACAAATCCAGTCGTGAAATTTCCTCGCTCCTAAACATTCCACAGTCAACTGTCAGCTGTATTATAAGAAAATGGAAGTGTTTGGGAACGACAGCAACTCAGCCACGAAGAGGTAGGCCACGTAAACTGACGGAGCGGGGTCAGCGGATGCTGACGCGCATAGTGCGAAGAGGTCGCCAACTTTCTGCAGAGTCAATCACTACAGACCTCCAAACTTCATGTGGCCTTCAGATTAGCTCAAGAACAGTGCGCAGAGAGCTTCATGGAATGGGTTTCCATGGTCGAGCAGCTGCATCCAAGCCATACATCACCAAGTGCAATGCAAAGCGTCGGATGCGGTGGTGTAAAGCACGCCGCCACTGGACTCTAGAGCAGTGGAGACGCGTTCTCTGGAGTGACGAATCGCGCTTCTCCATCTGGCAATCTGATGGACGGGTCTGGGTTTGGCGGTTGCCAGGAGAACGGTACTTGTCTGACTGCATTGTGCCAAGTGTAAAGTTTGGTGGAGGGGGGATTATGGTGTGAGGTTGTTTTTCAGGAGCTGGGCTTGGCCCCTTAGTTCCAGTGAAAGGAACTCTGAATGCTTCAGCATACCAAGACATTTTGGACAATTCCATGCTCCCAACTTTGTGGGAACAGTTTGGAGCTGGCCCCTTCCTCTTCCAACATGACTGTGCACCAGTGCACAAAGCAAGGTCCATAAAGACATGGATGACAGAGTCTGGTGTGGATGAACTTGACTGGCCTGCACAGAGTCCTGACCTCAACCCGATAGAACACCTTTGGGATGAATTAGAGCGGAGACTGAGAGCCAGGCCTTCTCGTCCAACATCAGTGTGCAACCTCACAAATGCGCTTCTGGAAGAATGGTCAAAAATTCCCATAAACACACTCCTAAACCTTGTGGACAGCCTTCCCAGAAGAGTTGAAGCTGTTCTAGCTGCAAAGGGTGGACCGACGTCATATTGAACCCTATGGATTAGGAACGGGATGTCACTTAAGCTCATATGTGAGTCAAGGCAGGTGAGCAAATACTTTTGGCAATATAGTGTATATATATATATATATATATATATTTTTTTTTTTTTTTTTTTTTTATGCACATTTATTTCAGACCCGTCTTGATGGATGTCCCTTCTCTTTATGTTTGAAGAAAGGCGCAGTACCTGCGTTCATTCTATGCCATTTATCAGTTCATAGAGCTGAGAGCTTATTGTTGCCCCTTCAATATTTCTACACAGAATTGGATCCTTAAGCATTTCAATGTTGCAGGTATAATATCTGTATAATCAAAACAATCTATGATGTCCTCCTTTTTCCCACACCATGATTTCCCTGACATTTCATTAGTTCCTGTTGTGAGCAGTTGGCAGTTGTTCAGTGTTTATGGGGCTGTTATGAGCTGTACTGACTCAGTGATCCAATCCTGAGCTGGTGCACCATCCCGGTTTCACTGATGCAACTATAACCATTTGCAGACAGAAGCATTCTGCATAAAGAATTAAACTATTGTGTTGAACTGTAAGAAGTGGTTAACAAGGGAGAAAAGCTGTCTGCAATATCTGCATTCATGTCCCCCCAAAAATTGACACAAGCTAAGAATTGCTCCTTACAATGCTGCATTATGTAATCAATACAGACTTCAAAATGTGATGACATGTGACTAGAACCATAGTAATAACTCCTCCAGATGTATTAACATCCATGCATTTATTCTGTGAAACTTATTCAGCAATATATAAAATATATCCCTATTCTTCCAAAATGCAGCCTTTCTTTTTTTTCAAAAATGAAAATGTGAAGCACTATTTAATTAACCAATCACAGTGTTTGTGTTGATCCCAATTAATATACATGTGCTAGATGTTGGGTTTTGGAACGTAAATATGAAATCTGACTGTCAAACTTTGGTGATTTTGTTGTTTATTCAGCTTTATTTCCCAAACAAGAACATCACATAAACAAACGTATTCATAATGAGCAGAACAACCAGTGTTGTGAAAACAACTGAAAGTGAAATTTTCCACAAAAAACATATGACATATAATTTAAATTCAAATTAAAAAGCAATCAGTGAATTAACTAGACATAATATAACAAGAATACATTTGTAATAATTTAGCAGAAAAAACTGTTTTAGTAAGATCAAAAGCTTCAGTTGAATTATCAGGAAAGCTCACCTAAACTGGAGCCTGAGCCCAGAATCGAAACATATTTTTATTTATATGGCAATATATTCATTATAATCCAACTTTTTCTGGTATTATTACTCCGTTGATTTTCATATTCTTGCACTTTTGAGTGTTATGACCTTATTCTGGTATGACTCAAATCTCTCAATTTTAAATGAAATCTCATAATGGTGCCACTTTGTTTTGAAAATGTTAAAAGTTTATTCTCATAATAATAAAACTTTAGACCCAGAATTTGATGACTTTATTGTCGTAATGTAATGACTTGGTGACTTTAATCTCATAATACTGCAACTTTAACCTTGTAGACCTCATCACAATGTTACAACTTTAATCCAGTAGTCTTACAATTTTTCCTCATAATGCTATGACTATTGTGGTAAAACTTAAATCGTGTAATGTTATGACTTTAATCCTGTAATTAGTTTTTACCTTAAACTCATAATTTTGCTATTTTATTTTAGTTAAATTTCAATCTCACAAATGTACTGTGTAAATGTACTCCTTTAATCTGATATTATTAGGACTTATTCTTGTAATATTGCATATTTTTTATCACAATTACTTAATTCTTGTAATATTATAACATTGTTTTAGTAATTAAAAATGTGTATAAGTATGGCCCTATTACTTCCTTGTACACAAGTCTCATTTTCCACTAACTGAATATGGTTTTTTAGGTCAAGTTGTTACGAACAAAGTAACCTACAGATTATCACATTTTCAGCACCATGGACAGCGGCGTGAAAAACTATTTTAGGATATTCCGAGCTATGTTAGCTAGCTGTGTAAGTACACTTTTCCTGCAAACGTGTAATAGAGGTAGACATAATTATGTTGCTTTGCATCAAACCTGCAGGAAACATAGAGCTCTAAAACAAGAACAACCTCCAGGTTTCAGGTATAGATCAGGCTTGGAGATGTAGCCACTCTGCCTAATGAAACGGTCCTGATCTGTCTCTAACTGACCCAGGCTGCAGCAATGCATTAACCAGACGCCTTGCAACCCTGACCTCATCCTGACAGCCTCCCTGACTGGTGCCTATCTCTGCAGGAAGCTTCATGTTTTCAAGCTGCAGGGGAGAAAGTCCAACCTGCTCCTTCATGCAGGAATCAGTGAAGAAGACATGATTATAGAGATGAAGCTTCATATCTCAGTGAGCAGCTTCAGCCTCCTGCTGTTCTCAGTTTTACTCTCCAACTGCATACTGCGAAAATAGTTCCTGAACTCTGCGAAGGAGAAAAACTGGTGTTGGACTTCCTGGATGAGATGTACTGTAGGATCAATGCACCTTCTGGCTGCTTTTGTTTACCATTTTTGATTCAAATTTAAAAGGGCTTTTTTTCTGCAGCTTCCTACTAATTGGGGCAGACTTGTGCAGGTGTTACGTTAATAAATGAATATTCATGATAAAAACATTCCGTCGTCATATTTCATTGTTTCCTGCAGCCTTTCTTCAAATGATGGAAAACAAGTTTGATTTATTCCTCCCACTCTCTCAGGATTTGCAATTGTTTTTCTTTCCAGCTTTAGATCTGAAGTTTTTTTTTTGTTTTTTTCAGAAAAGAATTTACTGGAGTAAAACCAGTAAATTTGATGTTTCCTGCAGAAAGATGTTTCTCTATATTCTGACCTTTGACCTCATTCTATCGCTACCATATCTTTTGTTGTCGTTGACTAATCTAGCAATTATATTTTGATTAACTGATTATCTAAAGAGAAACACTCAGGTGAATATGCCTCAAACACAGCATGGTCTTTGCTGCTCCTACAGTTGTTGCTGTGGATCATTGTCCTTCCACTGTTCTCACCACTCTTGCTACTCTCTCTCACACAAACACTTTATTCTACACACACACACCTTTTGTTCTCCTTATTGGGATTTGCATTTACTTCCATTAGTTTGTATGACTTAACCCAAAACCTGACACTCTCCCTGATATAAACTCACTTCATACCTTAGTCCTGACCCGCAACCCAACAGGAGAACTGTTCTACATGCCGTACCCAACATGACCCTTAAAGTCCCCATAATGTCACATACTCCTAAAAATGCTGCAACAAGGAGAAAAAACATCTTGCTATATGTAATGAGGACCATGTGTCAAATCCCATTGACTTTCATTGATTTTCAGTAATTTGTAACCCTTTCTATGTCTTAACCCTGACAAGCCTCAACCTAAGTGTTACCAATGCAAACTTCACACCAACTTAATCTAACCCTAACCCAGTGCATCCCTTACCCTAACCTGACCATTACTAGTGTGTACTCAACCCTATTACCCTACATTAACCTAAGCATGAGCAGTGCATACATAAGCTTAAACTCAACTAAATTTACACTGTAGCCTTGAACCTAACAAAAAATTACCCAGCCTAAAAATAATCATGTGATTAATTTATTTTACCAATCTGGTACAAAAAGTTCTCATTCTGATATCAGAAAAATGGTCCTCACTCTGATATTAAACCAGGACAAACACACACACTCATGTAGCAACACACAGATACTGCAGATGGTTGAAGGTCAAACTAGCACAGGTTAGTATAATGCCGACGTGGCCCACCTACTTTGAGGATGGATTGAATTATGATTAAATAAAGTCTATTAAACATCATTTAATCAAGTCTAAAACACATTAGGTTATGTCTGGAGATTCTGTTCTTGTGGAGCCAAACTGGCACATGGAGGAGCCCATCTGCTCCATATGGCAAGCATGGAACACCAGGAAAGGACCGGTTAAAAATTTAGAGAGTGAGGAAGGCTTCTCACTGTCAAGAAACATCAACAGCAGCGCCCTCTAAAGGTTTGCCCCTCCCCCCATCCCTCAACAACTCTCTGTTCTAACATAGACAATGTTTGGAAAAAGTCCCGGCAAAATCTTTACTTCCTTCTAAAGGTACGACCTTCGCAGAAGCTTCTGGTCTTCTTCTCTACCAGATCACCTCCAGATATAAACTGTGATGAATAATTAGGTCTGCGGATCACAGAGGATGACCTTCCATCCTCCCATGACCCCAAAGGGTCTTAAGGCCTGTTTTTTTTATGATCTTGGGGCTGAGGACTCTCTGGATTGCTAATTTCATTCAGCTGCCTAGCTCCACGTGTTTTCTCATTACCATTCATCTTATCCACCTACTCCAGCTTACATTTAACAAGCCCTCTATCCAGTCACCAGTGCCAGATTATAGAGTGTCCGAGCTACTTTGGTGTTTCTGATTACTGATCCTGACATGTTTCTGCCTCTAGACCACTGAACATGCCTATTCCCATCTGATCTGTTTCCCTGACCGATCTTTGGACTCTTGCTGGACTCTATATGTTAACCGGACTTGGAACTGCTTCCTGACACCATTCTGGATTTCCCTTTGGAAAGTCTTTGACTTGTGACCTCCTCGTTCTGAATTCTGAGCAAGTCCTCGACACCGGCTTTGGCTTTGCCCTCTGGATTATCCTGCCTTCCTTCGTCTGCTTGGATCTGGGCTACAGCGTCTGGTACTCTCTGGGCAGCACCCACATCTTCTTGGTAGCCGACTGGCTGAAATCAACCTTGTCCTTTGGGCACGGACTTAACTATAAGACCTGGTTAGTGACTCACATGTTCATAATCTTCCTTTGTCAGATTAATGTGGTCACTAATCTATGTTTTCCTGCAAAGGTTCCTGTCTTAGACATCCTTGCTGTTACTTTAGATCCATAGTTTTTAAATAAAAACTTTTGAGATGTCTGTCTGCCTTGAATACTGGATCCTCTGTTCTAAGCCTTGAAAGTATATGTCTGACGAGCCCCCATATCCTGGTTATAGACTTTAACCTTTAGATTGGTGATGCAGTAGCCTGACGTAGTCCTACTCAATTCTACTCAGAATATGAGTCTGATACTGCTCCATAGAGCTGTGATTATGGGGCGTGTTTTGAAGGAACCAGGAAAAAAAATGCCTCTGCACTCAATTGGATAGACCTACAACCAATAAGAGCAATGGAGTGCGTGACGTATGTTAAGCGATGCATAGTTGTTGTCAACAAAAATCAAAGCGTGCAGTTGCATGCCTAGAATAAGAAGATGAGCCTTGATCGCGTTTCTCTGTTCCTCTTTTTAAATTAATTTGCTGTCGATATCTTCTAGAACAGACCTAATAGCAGATTCTACTCACCTCAACTCTCGGCGGCAGCCATTGTTGTTGTCAACCAAGCACGCTTTGGTCACATGGTTGATTACGTTCCTGTTGATCATCTGTCCATCATCGTATAAAGCCCGCCCTGACAATTTGATTGGATCGCCAGAGGGTGGGCGATCATACTCGCGCTACTTTTGAGCAATGCCAGACCGAACTTCCCGACCTCAAACCTTGTGGGTGGGACTAAGTTCGGAATGGCACCCAGGCTAGTGATGCAGATGACTAGTGGTTAAAAACAAACCAACATAGATACAGCTTTCTGAGTAACATTGACTACCATATGACCAATGGAAAAAGCAAAACGATATTCATTATTTGAGAACAAAAACTTGACCAAGAAGGTTTCTCATTCTTTTAATCCTTATCTATTATACGTCAGTTTAGATTTGATATGAGCAAGGAGAACAGCAACTTTTAAACAGATAGTGCACGAGGAGAAATGGGCTTGTGCGCGCTCTCGCACGCATTTAATAGGTGTTCCCTCTGGTGAGCGGCTACAAGGTTGTGCATGCGCATTCTTTTAAAATGTAGAATTTGCAAAAATCCTCCGCATTACCTGATGGCTAGGTCGATTTGTAGGCACAGGAACAGTGATGGAGGACACGCGTATCCTTTGCTGGATGAGCTCCATGTATATATAGATTTAATTTCCCATGAAACTGAGAAAGACACAGTAAAAGACTGCTAAATAGCAGAGAAGTGGGTTAATTTTGACCCCATATCCTGACAGGTCTGACCTCAGCCACAGACCGGTCCTCTGTAATCTCCCTGCATGTGATCAGCAGCTTCTCTGCTCACACAAAATAAGCATAATTTCACTGGGGAAAAAGGGTAAATGTGGAATAAACTGTATACTGAAAATACTGAAGCATGAAATTGACTCAATTGGACCTTCGCTTGAGGAAAATGGTTCTGTCACGGCAGCTGGGCTCCAACTAGCTTTTTGATATCTAGATTATATAAAAAAGAAGCACTAATATCCACTCAGGGACCTTATATTTCTGCGGCAATAATCAAAGGCAACAAAAGTTATTTTATTATTTTTTTTTATTTAAGAATATGAACAATCTTGTTTGTGTTCTGTTCTTTTTTTTTTTTTTGCTATTGGTTTTACATCGTGAGAACACGTCTATTACCTGGGAACTGCAATAAATCAGCTGGTTTCTCTCCTTGTGTGTTTGCAGAAGGTGACAGTAAGATGGTTAAACTCCGCTGACTGTCGGGCACATTTGTATTCATGGAAGCAGGGATTTGCTGAAGGGCGTTTCAGAAAGGAGGAAATGTTGAAATGTTTCTGTTGGGCTTTGGCTGTGGGCCGCCTCTCTCACAGTTATTAACGTTTGATACAAACAGCAAAGCAAAGGAATGGGGCTCTACGTACGTCCGTGCACACAGACACAAGCTCTGCAGGCTAAACAGTTTACCGCCAACCAATTTTCCTTTCATGTTTGTTCATACTGGAATAAACTCCAGCAGAATTCAGAACTATTTTTATAGAGGAAAGCTCCTTTCAGCAAACATGGGAACAATTTATGGAAGACCAACATCAAAAGATTGTATTCTCTGCAGAAATACCCCTGCCTTGACTTCAAGTATCTGTTTCCTTTGTTTTTTTCTTTTCTCAGTTTACTTTGAAATGCAAACAACAGGAGGTTGTTGACTCTGCAGAGATTTTAAACTGAGTAAAATGAGAATTACATTGAAAAATAATGTTTACAGGGAACTTTGTTGTTGTTAATTTTTTATGAGCTAAAACTAAACATCCTACGTACACAGATTGTTTTTCTTTTCTACATCTGCTTCAGTGAGCACTTCACATCATTGTCAGATATTAAGAAGCTAATTAGACAGTCTGATTATTACGCAAAGTAGGCCAGATTATATTTTATTGAGTAGTTGTTTTGTTACGTAAACACTTCACAAATATGGACTGTTTTTTCAAAATTCCCCCACTTTCCTTGATTGGTCCTTGGCTTGTCCCCTAAGATTCCTTTTTTTAAACATCAATCTTTGTACTAAAGTATTCTTTATGTCATGATTTATTGACATTAAGATTTTAAGAGAAGCACCTTCTCCTGGTCAGACCCTTTAATTCAGTGAAAGGGTGTAGTCAAAGTAAAAAAATATGCACGCCCAGGAGAAGGAAGGGTTCACTCCAGTGTATGGAAGTTGGCTTCCATTCAGCTGGCATTTGACTGGGAAGGGCCATTTTAAATGGCTGCTACTGTAACCAACCGCACAAAGTTTTAATATCAGCACTTTGGTCTATTCCTTTTCTTGCTTTTTCTTGGCCAACAGGAGAGAGGCTTCATGGGAATAAACCAAATGTATGAGTGCAGCCAAAGCACAAAATCACAGTGCCAATGCTCTGAACAGAAGAGAACTAACTAGAACCTTCTAGTTGTAGTTTTTGCTGAACTGGTTGTTCAGAGTGGAGTTGAACCAAGCTTGGGCGTTTATACATGAACTGCTAGTAATCAGTGTCTATAAATGTATGGTGGCTATAAATATAAGAAATCAGTTCTGACTACAGAGATTGTTTGAATGAAATTAGAACTTACAGAGTAAATAGTAACATCTACTCAGCAGCTCCCTGCTGAAAGTAGGACCATGGACAGCGGTCTGCTGATATCATCAGTGATATGATCTCAGAGCTTCATGGTGCCTGAAGGAGTAAACAGATCAATGAAAGCTGCTCTGAAACCTCGTCTGAGCCTCAGGATGATGAGAGATTCACTCCAACAAACACACAGTGTGATGTAAAACACAACAATCTGCTGATCCCACAGAAGCAGCAGAAGGAAGCCCTCATTAGTGGAGGCAGTCTGTGAGACCGCAGCACATAAACTCTGCTATTGTGATGAATTATTCAGAGATGTCTCTCAGTTAGAACATAGGCCTGTTTGCACACTTCTTACTTCTGATACTTTTGTTCAGATCATCAAACTAATCATAACTTGGCAGCAATAACCTTAATGAAGCTCAACAGCAGTGTCTAAACAGTGAAAAAAAGCTCCATAAACCAGCCTGGCCCTATGGGACCACATGACTGCCCTTTTTGTTGAATGATAAATGAACTGATTTTATAACAAAGATAATTTAACTAACCAGAGACAGAGCCAGTGAACTCTTTTAGTCCGGCAAGGATTACAAACCCCTTTCTGGGGCTTTGAGACTGTAGAGAACCACAATGAGGACCATTATATAGAGAACATGGGACAGCTCAGAACCTTCCCAGGAGGCTCCAGCCCACCAGGAAAACTCATCAGCAATTCATCAAGGAGGTCAGAGAGGAGCCCAGAACATCTAAAGCTCTGCAGGCCTTAATGCTTCAGATGACTCTTGAGTTTCTTTGTTTTAAAAAAAAAACCTTAGGGAAACCAAAGCAAAGGGGCAACTTCGCCCCTTAATGCCTGGCAGTAAAATTGTTGTGTAACAATTTCTCTTTTTTACTGCCTGAATCAATGTCTGCATTTACATATATGTTATTATTGATTTGTTATTATCTCCACAGTTTCATAAGCAAAAAATTTAATTTCAATAATTGTCCAAATTACTAATACTGTCGAAACTTAAATATTTCCATTTGGTTTAATTAGGCAGTGTTACCATAGAAACTATTACAGTAGATCCTGTAAAAATACACCAGTCTTGTTGGTACACAATTGTAGGTTTATGTTGGTTTAATATCTTTCAAAACTGTGGTGAACTTTGGCTCTTTGACACAGTAAACGCCTGTAGAGATGCCACTTTCCTTCGGGTGACATGGTTACATGTGGTTTTTGAGGCTTTTGGACACACAGCGGCTACAGCTGCCTCAATACACGTTTGAGGCGGTAATGTGCTAGGGTATAATGTTTGTTTGAGTGAAAACTCTGTTTTACTGCTAGATGGCAGTAATTCTTACACTACATCCCTTTAAAGGAGGTAGGTAAAAGTTTAACTCACCCCCACCATTAGGTGGCACACTTACCAGCCTTATTCCAACCTTTATTAATACAGCATTCCAGACAGTTTACAGGTGCACTAGATGTTCTATGGATTGATTATTATGATCTAAAGGTTTTAGATATGATTTTTAATACACATGAAGAATCTAAATTGGCCTAGTCAATATTGTATCTGAATTATGATGTGCGGAATAACCTTAAATAAAAAAAAATAAAAAAAGCCAAATGAACTGTTTTAGGATTAGGATGTTATAGTGGAGGAGGTTCTCTTTTCTTGGTGGATCATCAAAATAAGTGCTGCTCCTAACTGTCAATCCGTCTGGTGATACATTTACGTAAGGCCATCCTACGTGCTCGTCCCCATGAGTCTGACAGTAAAAAAGTTGCAAATCTTATTTTGGAAAGTAAGCTTGTATGAGCGATGAAAACAGGTTTTTTTAAACAGAGCTTGGACGAGGAGAAATAGGCTTGAGCATGCTCTCACACGCGTTTAATATGCATTCCCTCTCGAGAGCAGGAACAGGGTTGTGCATGTGCTTTCTTTTTTGAAGTGGAGAGGGCTGTTCTTTTCAAAAATTCACGAAAAATCCTCCACTATACCTTTAAACTTTCTAAAATGTTATATTGGCATCAAAACTTCATGTAAATGTAACTTTTGGTCATATGGCCTGCTTAAATTTTTTGTTATTTTTTTTCCCTCACAATGAGTCATTGCAAGGATGTAATCATCCTCTGGTGAAGATAGGAACACGCTCATAGGATGTGATCATCTAAAACTCACTAACTTTTTACTTTCTATCAACTACTGTAAAAAACAAAAAGAAAAACCAATCAAGAAAAACCTAGAAAGTAGATTTCTGCTCTGTAACTGACCCACGGTAAATCTGAATATTCAACCCAATCAAAAAAACTATTCCATAAAACTATTCCTTTAAGAATAGTCCTCTGCAATGATTTCTTACATGTTTTTGGGGTTGAATATTACTACAGCTTTGGCATCAAAATAAATATAAGTAGGCAGTTTGTTTATTGCAATAATTCACATGATAAATAAGCTGCAGGTCTGATTTCAATTAGTCAAGTGGGGGCAGCAGCTCAGGTTGTTGGGAAAGGAAGCAGATGATCCATCTGAGGTGATAAACAGCAGGAAGGAGGTGGAGATAGAGATAAATGAGCTGGAGCTCCAGTCTGGTTCCAGCTTGGAAGCACCGCGATATGATCCCAGCTCCGACAAGCTTTTAATCAAACCGTTTACACACCGGAATAACTTCCACTGCTGTTACAGTATTAGTATTCTGTACTCTGATTCCATTCAGTAGCAACGCTAATTAAAAACAGATTATACCACCAAAAGATTTATTTTTTGGCCTTTAAGCGTTATGAGCCTCAAATCAAGTCTTACTACCCAAAGCAAGGACATGCAAGGTCTCATCTGGTGCTTTAATTGGAAATAAATCTAAAGTCTAAGAGAAAACCATGAATAATGAAAGCTGGGAAAATTAACTTTTTATTATTTCCTGCATCCATAAGCAGACAGAATGTAGATGTCCTTGACTAATGTTTGGTGATAACTTCTGCTTACAGCTGTGGTTTTATTACAGCAGAAGACTAACCTCAGACATCAATTCAGGGAAGCCATTTTGTTTCTTATTTGGTCTTTTTAAACCTCAGTCATTGTTTGAGTTTGAGTTTCTTCATTATCCCTACCTGCTATCTGAAATGGTTGATCTAGTGTTTTCTGGCTGAAACATACACTGGTTTCTGAAAACTGCTGCTCCATTTTTTTTTTTTTACCTTTTATCCATCATCAGATCAGGCATTTTTACAGCGGCTGAGGCTGAAAACCATGTGAAAATGAGGAGGAGGCAGATCATGCATCATGCTCCAGCATACTCATTGTTATTGTTCACCTATGTTTTCTTCATTGGACTCAGCGAACAGCTTAAAACTGAAATATAATTAGAAAAATAAAAACTGATTCAAAGAGGCAACAAAGGAAATATGCATTTTAATTAAAGGGGTCAATTTGAGAAAATATAAAAACATCTCCATCTTTTTCTGTATTTTAAAAAACATTATAATAAAAATATTGGTTACTGGATAAAGACATTTTTAAGATATTTTTGTGTATTTGAATAATGTCTTTAATAGTTTTTTTTAAGCCTAATAGATAATATTCTTTTTATGTACAGTAAATATGGAGCAGATATAAGTTTTTACTCATTTTTACCCTTTTTATATAGGATTTATTTTAGTTGTTAGAATAACTATCAACATTTACCTATACCTACCTCTGCTTTGTTTCACTGTTTAATGCTGAAAGATCAGGAGGAACAGAAGGATAATTTATTTTACTGCCGGAATTTGTTTTTATATTTGAAGTATTTAGTGGGACATATATTTTCTTCTTCTTTAGGGCCCCCCCTCAGTCATGGGCCCTTGGAATCGTTCTACCTTTTCACGCCCATACGGGGCCCCTGGGTCACTGAGGCACCCAACCTCATGAACATAGAGAGGAGGCGATCAGGGGAAACAGGAAATAATGATAAATAAATAATAAGCAGGACTTTTTTAACATTCTTCAATATTAAAAAAGCAAAACAACATTTAGCATATTAGATGGTCAATATGGATCTTCAACTCAATTTAACCTAATAAAAATAACATTGGGAAAATGAAATTATTTAAAAAAAAATACAAAACCTTTTCTCAAACAGTATCATGAAACATTACATATAAACAGAGATGGTTTTCTTAGTTCTGAAATTTCAGATATGCGTTGGCCAAGAGAAAATAAGAGCAGGAAACAGAGAGCTCTTTAAGAACTGCTGAACCATGAGAGTGGAAATTGAGAAAAAAGTAGCTGGGATTATTCTATAAAAAAGATTTGAACTGTTTGGGTGTCTTGCACAGGTTGTTTTTCCTCAGTGATGCACTCGCTGATCATTGATTGATTATTGATCTCACAGTTGAGAAATTTACTTGTTACATCAGCTCAAATAGTCAAAGAAGAGGAGTGTGCCAAAGGAAGAAAAAGGTGCATGGGATATATACAGTGTATAGAGTTTTTGTTTTTTTATAGTAGGATCGTTATACCACGTTATTGCACAGGATGTTTACATGGGTACTTATATAAATTGATATTTATAGTGATTTATAGTTATTGCACTGGTTGTCAAATATAGAGAAACAGTTATTGCAAAAGGTATCAAATAGTAATTGCACATTATATATTTCACGCATTATTGCCGTTGTAGTGTTGCAATGTAGAGTGGTTGCACCAGGGATGAATGACCTACAGTAGAGCTCCTTTTTACAAACAGGTGTAAAAGTCTTTCACTGAAGGAGCTGTTCAGCTCCTCTACAGTCTGGTGCAGAGAGTGGAAGGTGATCTCCATGATGGATGAAAGCTTGGACAGCACCCTCCTCTCAGCCGCTTCGTCCACTGAGTCCAGAGTGCCGCCGGGGACAGAAACGGCCTTTCTCTTCAGCTTATTCAGTCTCTTTCGGTCCCGTCTGCTGCCAAGGGCCCAGCAAACAACAGTGTAGAGGAGGGCTGATGCCACCACAGAGTCATAGAAGGTTTTAAGCAGAGGCCTGCTCACTCCAAAGGACTTCAGCCTCCTCAGGAGGTGGAGGCGGCTCCGGCCCTGCTGATACAGGGAGTCGGTGTTATGAGTTCAGTCCAGTTTATTATTGACATGAAAACCCAGGTATTTAAAAATCTCCAAAGTTTGCATGTCGTGCCTCTGGGTGTTCACCGGGAAGTGAGGTGGGGGTCTTCTCCTGAAATTGATCACCATCTCTTTGGTCTTATTGGTTTTAAGACAAGTGGTTCTTCTCACACCAGTCTACAAAGTTTATGATGCCTGATGGATGTTCCAGCTCATTCCACTCAGAAACACAGCTGTCCGTGTTGTAGATGATGTTTGAGGTGTAAAGGGTAAAGAGGATCGGAGACAGGACGGTGTTCTGGGGGGCCCGGTACTGTAGAGTGCCACCTATGACTGACTGCCGTGCAACCGCATGTACTGAGTATGCTCAGTTAGGTAGTCGATGGTCCAGACAGCAAGATGTCTATCGACTCCAGCATCCTCTAGCTTCCCTCTCTGCAGTTCTGGTCTTATGGTGTTGAAAGCCCTGGAAAAGTCAAAGAACATGGCTCTCACTGCACACCCACTGCGATGTCAAATCGGTAAGCAAACTGCAGGGGGTTCAGGTTGGGGCTCACCTCGGTGTGCAGGTTGGCTAGGATGAGGCGCTCCATGGTCTTCGTCAGGTGGGAGTTACGGGTGACTGGATTTTCCAGTTTTTAATAGATTTTCATATTAATTCCTAGAGAGACATTTTTCTCCATCTTAACAGTTAGCATTAGCTACCTACTTTATTCATTAGCTGCTTAACGTTAGTATCAATATGTTAAGAAACAACACAGTCATGCATTTCGATTAATAGCTAAAAAATGTCTTTGACGGCAGCAAAACAATTTGAAGTTGGATCAGATTAAAAAGCTGAATCACTTCTGTATCTTAAAAATCTTTTTGTTTCTTGAAGCAATTTTGTTTTACGGTTGTGTTTTAGCATCATTTATGTAATCACAGCTGGTTTCGTGTTTGCAGCATTTTTCACTTTGCTTCTCTCTGTTTTCTTTTACAGTCGCTTTTCTCCTTTGCTGCATTTATTCGTTGCTTATATTTTTTGTGTTAGTCTCATGGTTGTGTTTGCTTTACACATTCTCTCAGATTGTTTGTATTCTTTAGGATGATATTGTTTCTATGAACAAACAAACAAGTCCTAATGGTTTGTTTAGATGGATGAGACCAAAGGGTTTGTTCTCACAGCAACATATTTGGAGAAAAGAAAAAGAAAATATTAAACTGACTGTGAAGCATGGTGATGGAGGGCTAGTGATATGGGAAACCTTCTTAGAATGCTTCAGACTTAGGTGGGAGAACAGCTCATTGAGGTTCTTCCTTTTCTTTAAGGCCTCCTTATTAACTTTCCAGATTTAACTCATCAGTCTGATTCCTGATAGTTGGATCATTCAGTGCTGCCGGTCTGCTGGTCTCCTTTCATCCGTCCTCAGATTAAAGATTGGAGGTGTGCAACAACTTGAAGCATTCTGAAGTTGATTTTCTTTAACCTAACCAGAATAGGAACCTGTGATGAGTGTTGGTTCCAGTCCCTGAACCAGAACTAGAACTCATTTAAAAAGCTAAACCTTTCGTTCAATCATGAAGATGCATGCAGGTTCCTCTGCTCATTTTTCAAAATATGTTCAAGATCTAGAGAATAAATGTGAACAATATTAAAAAACGACTATACACTTAGAACAGCATCTCATGAATTTATTTATTTTTTTTATTTTGATGAATCTGTTATATTTCAGGGTTTCCATCAGACTCAGTTCCTCTCAGGATAAATCTGACCTGGAGTATTTCCATCTGAACTCCACCCACTGCTGTTAAAGCAACCCGAGTCTGAAAAGCTGCTCCTGTTTGATATGAGCCACAAAAACAAGCAGAACAAAGCCTGGTGGCAGGAGTTAATTAAACGGAAATGAAAGAAGTAGCCTATTCAAAAAACAGAGCTAATGGTAGAAGGCTGCAGAAGCTAATCCACAGTGAGCATTTGGTGACTATCAAAACCTTTTTAACCAGGAGTTCCTTCCTTCCAATTGCTCTGAAATGAATAATTATTCCAGCTGACAGTTTCCCCTGCAGCTTTGGGAAGGTTGATGGAACCTGTGGAGAATCTGTCACGGTGTGTTTCTGCCTTCCTGCTGAGACTCACTGAATGTTCTGGTGTTTGTTTACAGCAGCTCTCCACAGGACGACTCTAGACCCACTGCAGCCTGCAGAAGGAGAATCATTACAGACGTGATATTTAGGCCTCTGAGTTCATGTTCAAACTGTTTTAGGATGATTGGAAACCAGCGGCTCATAGGGAGGATGCACAAGATAAAACAGGAACTCAGCCACCTTTGGCTTCTCCCTCAGAAGACCTCACCTATGAAGTTCAAGCTGCAGTGATAATACAGCGTTATAGGTTGTTTAATGCACTGAAGGAGCTTTAGATTTTATGATGGATCAACTTCAGCTGGCATCCTTTGATTTGTCAGATTTCAGCAGTTATAGTTATGATCCTGAGCATCAGGAGAGGAATAAAGACGTGTTTATGACGCTGTGTCAGGAAACAAAACTTTATGATGAAGCCGTAAATAGTCTTTTCTAACTGCCTGGTAGGGATTATTTCTTAGTCTCTGTAAGCTTCAGGGAAACTAAGGACTTACAGGAGGAGTGGCCTCTGCTCCTGCTAAAGCAGTTCAGATCACTGGAGGACTTTAGATCCTAAAACACTGAGGATGGCCCACAGGCAGCTGGCTAATCTGCCAAAATACAGAGGTTTGTTTTCAGCACTTTTCAATCCTTAACAAACTTTATCATTGAATAGAAAAAACTGATTTTTTCACAAAAATATATAGAAACAAAGAGCACCTATCTGAGACTGACCTAACCTCCAGAACGATTTGTTTTCTATAGTGTGACTATGGGGAAGAGTTCAGTGCTTTTCAGGCTTTACAGTCGTTTATCGGTTTGTTTTTCTTTCATGACTCTCAGAGAGTCCGTTCCATCTGGGATGGAGGCTTCCACCGTCACTTTGGACTTACGGGCTGAAAGAAGTTTGAATTTTTTCTATGATCAGGTTCTTCATTTTATATTCTCGGCATATTTGAATACAGGGATCATCTCTAGATCATCTCATGTTCCAGACATTCAGGGTTTTAGTTTCCTGGTCCTTCAGCTGTTTGGCCTGCATGGTTGCCTGTTGCTGTATTGATTTCTAAAAGTTCTGGATCTATTAAATACATTGATGTTAAACGCCAAACAGCGTTAAAGAAAAGCAGATCATGTTCAACATGTTTTCCTAAACATTCACCAGTAACCAAACTAACTGCTGCAGCTGCTACACTACAATTCAGTGGATTGATTCTGTTACTAATAAGGAGTTTCTTTTCTCCCAAAATGTAATTTTATAGTAGTTTTATCCTTTTGTGTCCGCTGTTTGTGGCTTTAGTGTCTTTATGGATCCTAAAGGTTATTGAAGGCTGTTCGATCCCAGCTGTTCTACTGGATTAGACTGATGAAGGTTCTCAGTCATCCCGGTAATAGCCATTCTGTAAAAATTCAAAAAATATCCACTGGACTTAGTTTCCAAGATTTGAAGACGTTTCGCCACCTCTCCAGGAAGCTTTCTCAATTCAAATGTCTGGATCCGCAGTGAGTTTGAGTCCTACAAAGCCTTGTATCACTTGGAAACATGCAAACATGCATTTTTAACTCAGCAGTCGTTTGTTCGGACGGTTATCCAGCATTTGACAGCACAGCTTTAACCTTGGAAACCAAGTCCACTGGATTAGAGCTAATCTAGTAGTTTCTGAAAACAGCAGATTCTACAAAATAAAAATAGCAGGTTCCAAATTGGGATATAAGTTTGGCAGAAAACTGCAGCTTTTGTTGAGTTACCATTACATTTCTGTATCTGTTTACTGTCATGATTTTATCAAGAGCTCGGACCCACATGCAGAGAAACCAATACAGAGAGACCAGGGAAAAGGTTTAACAGGTTTATTGAGGAGATAATGAAGAATCTAGTGTTGCTCTGAACACTGCTCAACCGGAACTGGAAAGTGAGGGGAAGACACTGCGGTTAGTTCAGGCTCAGTGGGGAATTTGACTCGAGAACTTGAAGAGAAGAATTAGGTCTGACTCACGTTTCCAGAAAAGTGGTTTACTCTTTAACTCCTGTCTGTGTGAGGTAGTTCCAGTGTTTGTCTCATTCGGTGGAGGGCGGACGGGGTTTACCCAAAACGCGGTTGTTTGTAGGTGAACGGAGAAACTGACTGCCACCTGAGAGTTCAAACAAGTGTGAAGCTCAAACAATCCCTTGGAGGAACGTAGATCCAAACCTCCAGTTTGAATCCCCAGCTCAGTTTGAAGCTCAGATGATCCTTCCAGGGAGAGAAGGTCCGAAAACATCCAGTTTGCAGGATGACTTCCTGCCGAGAGGCAAAGACAAAATAACTCGGTTACAACTCAGGTTGACAAAACTCAGTTTGACTCAGTAAAATCTCAGCTTGGCTAGAGTACCCAAAACTGGCAAACACTCTGCCGTCGTGGTAGAGTGTCAGCAGCCTAAGAACACTCCGTTAATGAGGTAACCCTTTGCAGGAGTGTGAGGAGGCGGACCAGAACCAGGCGCCTCCTGGTGGAGGAAGGGAGACAAACACAAACCACAATGACAGGACAGTTACTCCTTTTATGAGTTCAAGGTTCATGAAACATGTGCACCTATCTGACTGGTTAAGATCTAGAATCAGGAGGAGGAGGTTTCGACTGATGAAATGGAGCAGACAGCGGAGAGGTTTGAACACCCATACAATCCTAGTGTCTGAAAACATACCTGCCTCTCCTGCCTGTTTGGTGTGAACCATGCTCCAGGGTTGCTGGTAATGTGTGTTATTTTTATTTTTGTGATTCAGACCAGTAATGCAGAGTTAAATACACTGCTCTATATATTATATGAGCGCTCTAGCCCTCACTTGTTTGACCTTGTTTGAACAAAAAAAATCAGTGTAACCTTAAGCTGAGCTCCTTAACTAAATGAAATCAGAGTTGTTGGTTGTTCAGTCATGCAATGAGTATAAAAAGTACAATAATTCATGGTCAGTTTAAGTCCAGTAATGGAGCCATTACTGCCTTTACACGGCTCAGCTGATGCCTGAGGAACAGTGAGGCTCTGAAATAAGGTGATGCACCTGCAGTAGATCCTTTGATGTCTCTAGTTATCACACTGCAGCAGAAGCTCCGCTCTCAGATGTTAGAGTGCAGGGGGGGGGACCTTTTACATGCGTGCTGAGATGAGTCTTTTTGTTGTTATAAATGGAAAAGCACAGCAAGTAGCTGGAGAATGTTACTGTAAACAGAGTTTGAAGAATAGGGGCACAAGTGCAGAATAGAAAACAGCAGATAACGAAGAGGGAGCCAAACAGAAGATAGAAAACAGTGAATAAAGAGGGAGAGGAAACAAATGATGCCAGCAGAGTTCATTTCCAGTCCTCAAACTGGCGGCAGACAGCTGTCGTTACGCTCCAGCAGCCTGCTGGTCACCTCAGCGCCGCCATTCATCAGGAGCTCACCGCTTTTTCTTTTTACCACCTGTCCATCTTCCTCCCAGCGAGACCACATTTCATCTAACCCCAGAAAATAATAGGGGGAGCACATCAGACCCATAGGAGGAGTTTTTAAGGCAGTCTGCAGTGACATGAACCTGAATTTGAACCCTTTCTGGTTCAGCTTCAAGTTGTGTTACCAATCTTTCCAATAAATAAGGGTCTACTTACATTTTCGAATGTGAGGTTTTGTTAGCTGACAGTCAAACTCTCAATATTTCTCCTCCCCAAAATGAATGAAACCATGATCCACTGACTAATTGATATTATGGACACTCACATGTTGACTATTGTTGGGTCAGTCACTAATACAAGTAATTTAAATGATCCAAGAACTAAAGCAATTTTAAAAATGTCATCACTAGGTGAGGGTTTTGAGCACTGGCTGTAGACCAAAACATGATGTGTGGCAAAACCCACCTCTCTATCTCCATTACAGCAGTAGTCCAACCCTAAAACTATGCACATATTTTCTAAGGATAAAGTCACCACATGCCTAATGAAGAAATGACTCATTACTTTATTATGCTGTTTGCAAGACAACTTTATTTCAGTAAGAAATCATCTTCAGGTGAACGTGATTATCTGCTTTGCAGGAAGGGGCTAACCCAGGAGTGACAATTTTCAAATCGACATACACGTGTGCAGGGATGTCCTGGCATGTTAACATGAGACTGAAGAACAACACAGAGAGATGGTGTGTGACCTTAAACCATATTCCCTTTAGCTCTACACATCACTGTTTCTATGTTATGATTCTGGCCCATCGCCCTGCTCTGCTCTCTCTGTGAGCAATCAACTCCAGCTGCTGCATGTTGCACTGCAGTGCAATCATCAGCGTGTCTCTCAGCTGTGCTCAAGCAGTTATAAGACAGCCTGTGGCATGCAGATGAGGCCAGATGATTGCAAGCCAACAAGCAAGCAGTATCCAGCACTTCATGTTATCTGACCAAGTTCTTGACCACGTCTTCGCTTCATGGATTTTCCCTGCGCCTAGCCCTCGTCTGATTTCTCTGCCTTCTGGACAACGACCCTGTTTCTGCCCCTTGACTTCTGCCTCCTGCCAAGGCCGCTGATCATTAATCCTGAGAATGGCATCCAGGACTTTGATCCAGGCTCTCTGCTCCAAGTCACCCAACTGTTGGCCAACCCAACAACTGTTAAAGGAACAGTCCGTTCTGTTAAAGCTGCTGTTCTCCACTGAATGGAGGACTCTGAAAAGTTTAGTGGTTTTGTCAGTTTCATGTATTTCATTATGGTACTCCTTCAAGCCACTAACCTACATCTCCATTCATAGTAATCCCTGGTCCTCGGTAGATGCGCTCCTGAAGTCCTGAGTTAGTAATAAATGGTTTAAATTATACTCCTGTGTTTTTGGCTGAAAATGTGGGTCTTCTGTCTAGCTCAGGGGTGTCAAAGTGGTTCCAGAAATGGCCATGTGGCTACAGAATTTCTTTCCAACAAAGCAATAGCATCCCAGACTCCAGTCATCTCATAAAGTCATCATGTTCAGATTGGACTCACAGCAATAGCACTCCAGACTGGAGTCTATTGTGCTATTGCTTGGTTGAAAAGAAAACCTGCAGCCACACAGTCCTTTCTGGAACCAGTTTGACACCCCTGGGTTTAGATGATAACATTTTAGTTAACCTCCTAACACCAGACATCATTTAGATGTTTTTTAGGCTAAATCTGTTTGGTGCATTGTAGTATTAATTTGGACCAAAAATCATTGTTGAAAATTGGATTTGTTTGGTTGCTGATTTTGTCCGACTTTACTCCAAGAATAGATGTTGGAAAAATCTTCACATCATTGAAAATTACGGCTTTTCGTTTTTCAACCAAATATAGACGTGGTTTGGACGTAAATAATGTCACTGTTAGAATGAATTTTGCTTGTCCCACCAGTAGTCCCAACTTTTCAACAACCATTTCTGGACTAAATCTAGAGTACGATGAACCAACAAGATTTAGGCTAAAAATCAAAGTCTAATCTACTTCTGGTGTTTGGGGTCGGGGGGTTATTGCCCCCGACAGTCAGGACTGGAAGATCCACATTCTTTGACATGCATAAAGCTGTTACTATAAGCTAATGACTAACGTAAGCCTCAGGGCTCTAAATGTTCACATATTAATGGTGAGACACACATTTCAACATTCACCACACACTTTCTATTTTTCTGGCATGCACAAGCAGCACTATAAAAGAGAAAACCATGTGTTCAGCGACTTGATCACCAAGGCTAAGGCACAGTTACATGGGGCACTAAACATTTGGGTATATTGTCTTTTTTATATCTGAAAGTGTGGTTTCATTGCTGCACAGTCAACATATGAGAGGAGTGGCCCCTCCCAATTTTGGAAGAAGAAAACAGCAGGAGTGGATTAAATTAGCAAAGCTGCTTAAAAGAAACGGAAACAAGATCATTGGTGTACAGAGTTTGCAGAACGCAGCCAATACACAAAATAAACCAACCTTTAAGGTATCAAGGTCACTATGACTACAGTGAGAAGCAGCATTTTTACAGCAGGTTTGTATCACTGCCTAGATCTTCACAATTCACACTTATCTCAGGGCAATAAAGGCAGGCTGTCAGCAGTGTTTTACCTGTATAAGCAATTAATCTGGTCATGGAGTTGATGCAGAAGGATGGGATAAAATGTTAGGAGTGAGGAGGAAGCAGATGTCAGTATGATGAGGTGGAAATAGTAAAAGAGATGAAGCAGGAATGGAGGGCAGGAGCTTTTAAAAAAGTATGTGGGCCAGATATAGCAGGCCTAAAATGTTTCACTTGTAGAAGACAGTGAGGGAACATAAAGGGTTGATAAAGGTCTATCTGTAGTACCCTGAATGTCACTAAAAACATTTTACATGTGAAAGAGCGAAAAAGCCATTTAAAGCTCTTAAGAAAGCACACCTAATATAACCAAGGGTTGTTTTTAACTGACTGAAAAGCTTTAACTGGATTGATGCCAATCCCATTAGGAACAATTACTATACTGTAGTGTATGAGAAATAGGATGTTTGGTGTTTTCAGTACATTATAGGGGGAGCTTTAGAGGCTGAAAAAGGTGGGCTGAGATTGCGGCCTTAAGAAGCACCAGTTGTTTGCTCTGATATAAAAAGGGCCCATTGGAGCTAACTGGTACTATAAGGTAATATCTGCAAAGAAAGCCTTTGGATGTCCGATATAAATCAGGACATTCAGAGGGATGAATATATATATGTATATATTCTAATCATTTCTCAGAATTACAAATGTAATACCTAGCTGTGACGTGCTTCCTGTTGTCATCAGATAATCACTCCTTTGATTTCCAAACCTTAGCTTTTACATTTTAGGGGAGAATGAAAACCATTTGGACAGTTCTGTCCAATCTGACCACAGTAGTTCAGATCCTGCTGTTGAAATGTTTCCTAAACATTTGACAATCAATGGTTCAGAAAGTATTATGACCTCCCTATGAATTATGTTCTATTCAAGTTTTCTTCAGTGGTTTCTGATCAGTTCCATTTAGCAGAGTCATCTCTGTAGTCCGCTGCCCCCTGCTGTCTCCTAGTGTCACTGTAGTGCTGCATGCGCTCTGAGTTTTGTGTCTAAAAGAAGTAGAGATCAATAAATAATCTTCACAGAGAAGCTGTGATGGTTTCGGAGCAGCAGTCAGAGGTTGGGGGGATCTGGTTTCCTGGTTCTGTTCCAGTCGTGTGGGTCCAGCACACTGGGAGTTGCTTTGTTCGTGCTCCAGTAAAAGGCTTGAACAACTTGCTGCTTTATTGTTCTTCATCCTTGCCTGTTTCCTCATTTTCTTTGTTCAGATCACCTTTTTGTGTTATCTTCCTCTTTATGTCACATCATCTATACTCTGCATGTCCTCGACTCTGCACTCTCTTCTTGTTTACTCCCTTTCTTTTGTTTTCACCACTCTTAATCCTCTTTTATTTCTCTTAATTTTTTTCACATTATAATGTTGATTTAAGATATTTTCTTCTTCTTTCCTGGTTTATTGCTTTTTCTCTTATTATTCATGTTTTTATTTTCTTTGATTCTCTATTCTCTGTTTTTATTCACCCTTTTTTTCTTTCATTATTCTTCATACCATCTTTCCTTGCTTGGATTTATCATATACCTTTTCTTCCAGTCTTCTGTTTTTCTTTCATCCTCAATTTTCCATTTTTTTTTATCATGTCCTCTTTAGTTTATCTTTCTTCACTTGATCCTTTTTTCTTTGTTTAGTTTCCTTTTGTTTCTGCCTCGTTGGACGTTTTTCAATATTACATTCTTCTTTTTTTTCCTTTCATTTCCTTCCATCCATCCTCTTTTTCTCCTTCTTTTTTCCCATCATTTTCCTTTACCTCCTTTTGTCCTTCTTCTTGTATCTACATTTCTCTCCTCTGAACGTTTCTTTGTTCCTGTCTTCTTTTGTTTCCCTCTCTTTTATTCCTTCTCCTCCCCGCTGCCATTGCCTCCCTCCCTCCTTCCTCCTCTCCTGTGGCTGAATTATTGCATCCATAATGTTTCCTGACAGTGACGTTGATGGAAGCAACTGTACATTTAACAGTCTTGATCTCCTGATATCAGCCCGCTGCCTCACAAGCAGGCACACCTGTGTGTGTAATTCTTTATGTTGCCTGTTTAGGTTTTTTGATTTTCATGACACCCTGAGGACTTAAAGCACAGAAGCCTGTATCTGTTGCCACAGCTCCTGGTTTCAGGCTTATAGGTCAATGTCAGAAGGGTGTTTTGAATCCACTAATGGTTAAGATTATTCATAAATGCAGATTATTCATAAATGCAATCATAACCATGATTACAGTGAAATTAATGTAGAGATGTCAGCATGTGTGCATTCAGTAAACAGCAGGAGGGAACAGGTCTTTACATTCCTAAACAAAAACTTGTTTAAACGTGTTTGTGATTATTTATGTCTGAGATGGACAACGGAAGTGGAAGGGATTGAGGATTAGGGGAAAAAGAGATGAAAAACAACACTGGACAGAAAAGAGGAGGGAGCGGAGGGAAAACAGGAGGAGGGATTATATCTGGGAGAGATGGTTTATGAACCATGAGATGAGTTTGACTGAACTGGAAGGAAAAACGCCACAGGAGGAATTTTACAGCTCTGCATTAGAATTGCATGTTTGTTTGTATCCTCTTCTTCTTCTACTGAAACTGAAGTTTTTTACTGTGCTTTCAGCAGATATCTGTTTGTTTATTGTTTCAGAAGAAGAAGAAGGGAATGCTCCTTCAGAGATGTTGTCCGTTTAACATTTCCGTCCTGGTAAACAGCAGTATAAATCTGGTTGATGATGATACTTTTTCATTGTCAAAAACTCCCAGGCCTTCCTCAGGCCAGATGCCACCTCCAGCCTCGCACCTCGTCTGGGGGAGGCCTGAGTCTTGCTAAGGCCAGCCGAGGGACACAGTCTCTTTACCGTCCTTTGATGAGACAGGCCCGGGACACCGTCCAATGGGGACATGGGGAGGGGCATTGTAACAGATCACCTCAGGTGGCTGCTGAGGATTTGGAGGAGCAGCAGCTCTCCTTCCAGCTTCTGTGAAGGCAGAGCTCTGCTTATAAACGGCGCTTTGTTCTGTGGTTATGACCCAATTTATAACCAAAAGCTTCATAGCTATATGTACCTTTCTGCTCAGCTCCGTCTTCACCACAGCGCATACGGTGGATGCACTAATCTGTCTGTCAACATCTATCTTTATTCTCCTCTCCTTCAATAACAAGAAGCAGATATCTGAACTCCTTCACAGGAGACTCTCTTCTGCTGGAGAAACTTGGCCTCAGACTTGGAGGACCTAATCCTCACACCTGCCCCTTCATGTCTGGCTGCAGACCACACCGCTGTCTGCTCAGACTGTGGCTAAAGGGAGCAATTAGAACCACGTCCTTTGCAGACCTCCTCTGGCCCTGGGTCTGCCCAAAAAATCCTGTCCATGAAAGTTGTGAACAGGAGGGCAGCCGTGTCAGAAAAAGTGTCCACAAGAGGCCTGCCCCCCTTAATAAAGAACATTTGGCCCCTGATAAAGGACCATAAGTCCCAAAAAAGCCCCATTGGTTGGTCAATCTCACTTGAAGCCCTTGCCGAGGATGTAGAGCTGGTCTAGTTTTCTACAGCAGCGAGGATTCAACCAGGCTCAGTCACCCCCAGTGTGTTTGTTCTCCTAGACGTTCTCTCCTATAAACAGAGGGTCAAGTCAGCCCTACAATTCTCAGATGCGTGTATTGAAATTCATTTGTTGTAAAATCTATGTGTTTGGTTGGATCTGTAGGAAAGAAAAGATCATTAAAATGAATGAATAAATCAAACGGCTAATTAAAGGGTTGCTCACTAATTAGGATTGTTTTATTCAATGAAGATGTCCAATGAAGCGTCGCTGTTGTCTAAAGATACATCTGCACTCTCAGCTGGATACATTGAAAGACGAAAAAATGAGAAATGAAAATGTTTGGTCTGTGAATCCTTCTGGATGTTTACCTGAACTGTTTCTCTTTTTTTTTTTTGGATGCTAAATGGATAAACAGGCTGTTTGCAGCCCTGTCATGCCACCAGCCTCTGGCATGTGAAATATTGACCTGAGCCTGAACTTAGCTCTGACATTTTGAGACATGCACCCCACCATGAGTGTGTAGGCACGCAGGCTCGCTCCCCGGAGGCCCTGCAAACACCCACACTATGCAGTCTGAAGTTCATCGATGATGAGGGACAGACTGAAGGAGCAGTTCTGCTCTTGGACCTGCAGGGCTCACAGCTGGCTCAGTCACTCTGTTTTTGTTGCTAAATGTTGAAGAAAACCCCATATGTATTAAAGCAATCCTGCTGTTCTGATTTTAAGAGATCAAGCAATGGTGTATGTGTGATGCAGCTGCTGAAATATTCCAGTAATTTAGCTGGTGTTTATTATTGTATTGTTACACCAACAGCAGCATATAGTTAGTTTTTGGGTGTCCATGAAGCATTATAGGTGTTGCTGCTTCAAAATGTTTATTTATTATGTTGGGAATATAGATTAAGTCTAAAGAATTGTTATCATTTAATTTGATCCTGTTGCAACATCTAATTAAAATCTGATTCCAGGCTTTGACTAGGCCACTCCAGAAGCTTCGGTTCTACCCTTTATACAGCGGTAACCTCCCAGCTGGGCCCTGGATCCTGTTACATAACTCCTCTGACGTTAAGCTCCCAGAGTGATTGCCGAGCTTCTTCTAAATGTTCTGCTAGAACACATAGATGATGGTTCCTTTAATGACAGGTCTACTGGTTCCACTTCACCTGAGATAAGATAAAGGCAGTGGCGGCTGGTTGAGTTTTCCCCTGGGGGCCTACACAGTACATTCAAATAGACGTATACGAAAAACTAATCAAACGTATATTATTTTATCACACCAGTATATTTATATGAATGTCAACAACAAAAAACAGCATTATAACATTATAAAAACATGAGCAGGTTTACTTTTTGTCCTTCTGAGGTTTTTGAAGATAAATCTGTGTTTTGCATGGTCCAATACGGTGTCACAAACCTAAAGAAATAATGTACCAGTTTAATAATGGAGAATCTATTAGTCAGCTTTGTATTTTTATATATAAAAACTATTTATTTTCTGAGAACTATACAAATTAACAAACACCTACTACACTATACTATATTATTTTCTATGTAAATCCCAGATTGTTAATTCTTCTTTGCTTTTTCTGAAAAGAAAAAAATGCTTTAATTTAGTCTTACCTGTCTTTATTCATGCTGGGTCAGATCCTGACATTTGAAAAAGGAGGAAGGGAAAGCAGAATAAAGCTTTAGCCTCGCTGCATGCAGTTAGCCAAGCATTTTCTCCATTTTTGGATCATGGTTCTGACAATGGTTCCCTGTGCTCCCAAAGTCTTAAAAATGGCTTCAGAAACCTTTTAAAAATCCAAAATATCACATTAGACACAATATGTTCCTCTTTGGGATCTTTTGGCCAACTTCCTGTTGTCAGACAAATTGTGTTTAGTTGATTAATTAAGGAGCAGGTTGCCTTCATTTTTCCCATCCACACCAGAAGTTGGTTAATAATATCTCTTTCTTTTAGCTCTTTTTTTAAACTAAAAAGGCAAATTTTTGTTTTATCTTATTCTGTAATTTCAATGAGTGTTACGTAATTGGCCCCTGATTGCTGGTTAAAGAGATGTTTAAACACTGTTGTTTGTTTACTCGGTTGCCTGTATTTTTGTTAGCAGTTACAGTAGAAGCTAATGCATAAAAATGAAAAAATCTTTTAAAAAAGTTCACGAAGAAGGTTTTGGAGGAAACCTAAACCATGGCAACATTGATGGATGTGTTTCTAGTAAGATCCATTTGATGGTATCTAGAAGTGGATGGAGGTGCAGATGTTGTCCACCATGTCCTCTAACATCTGATTCCCCAAGAACGTAAAGCTTTAAAGTCCCACAGCTTCTCGTCTTGCTTTTATTACAGAGAATATTCTGATTAAATATATGTAGCGCTATGTGGCTGCTGAGGAGGTATTGCCATCATTGATGCAGTGCTGGAGCAGATGCCTCTAAAATGTGCAGGACATGGGGTCTGGTGGACTGAGTTTGAAAACCACAGCTGTAGTCCATCTCTTTGTTCTCTGTGAGGTCAATCATCGTTCTCTGTAACCTTGATTCTGGTATTAGATTTATGAACATTTATGCACGAAAGGGTACATTTTAAGGGTCTGAGTAAAAGGCCCTTCTGCACACCGTTCTGTATTGATGACCAGGTGTTTTAAATAGTCTGACCAGGCCTGCGGAGGCCTCTCCGTCAGTCTAGTATCCAGTTGTAGACAGGGACACTGGCATTTAGATGTAGTAAGTATGCTTAGGGAAGCAGCACAGTAGAACATTCAGGAGAACCTGGCATTATTAGAAATGTTGTAGTTGCAAAGGTCTGGGCTCCAACCTCTGCTGTGGGTTTAGGGTTCTGTGAGGTCTGGATGTGGGTAATTACTGATCCAGTCATTTCAAAGTATTAATAAAAAAATGATGGGGAACTCTGCCTCTTTCAGGTGTGGAGGAGGAACCTCAATCTTCTGCAGCTCTGGTTGTTCAGAGAATCTTTGACGCCATCGAGAAACATGGTGAGGAGAACGGAAAACAAACTAATCAGATTTATCAGAGGATGGGTCGGTGGTGCATGAATAAACCACCAAGGAATTACAGTCAATGGAGAACTGCTGCTATTTGTCATGTCTGCATTTTATTCACTTACAGGGCCTGAATTTCACTACTAATGGATCTTAAATGAGGTGAATTATTAGATCAAATTTGATTTCTTCAATCATCCAAGATCAATTCTGTAGAGTAATAAGAAGGCTGTGGTTTGGGAGCTTTTGACATATTTGAGGATTGTATGAAGGAAATCATTAACTTTCAAAGTAAAAGCTGATATCAGACAGAATTACTGATAAAGTATGATGAACAGAACCACTCCTTAGCTCAAAGGAACAGCTTATCTCCAGGGTGCCATGCAGATGGTTGATTTATCATGTCCTCCACAGGTTTGAGCGGAGAGTCTCTGTATGAAGCTCTTCCAGACACCAGCGGTCCCAAGGAGCTCCGCCAGGCCCTCGACTCAGGTACAGCAACTATCTGTAGGAGGAAACACAGCATTTTAATCACCAAAGAAAGACCAACAAGCAGCTTCCTTCCCTTTGTGCTGGTGGGAAACTGGAAGTTACGGGATGACGGAGGGAGAAAACAGAAACTGTTGAGTAATGTTAGGGACCGGGGACCAAAATAAAGGAGTCACTTGTTGCCATAGTGATTTAGCACACCCAAGCCAACCACAATCTTTTTGTTCATTGTGTAGATTTTCAGGTTTTTCTAGAGATCTGAGAGGTTAAAGGGTTCGGATCGTCCAACTCCCTGTGACTCGGTTAAACTCTGTATGGTGGTTCTGCTGGATATTATTGCCGAGCGATGGGCTGGATTTAGAGGTGGCTCCAGAGATTTTACCCTGCAACTGCTGAAGGGGGGGCTAAGCATTGAGCTTATGGGGCTAGGAAACATCCTTTGCTCCTACGTTTTAATGCACACAGATACTAACAAAAACAGAGGGGCTTCAACTACCCTTAAAGGAATAGTACACCCAAAACATGATTAGCCTTCATTTTCTACTCACCCACATGCTGAACAACGCTCTGGAGTACTTTGTTGATATCTCAAATGCATCTGGAGATCTGGGAGGCTTCTTGCTTTCTGCTGACATTTAAATAATGGAGGTGCCCAGCGCCTGAGGCAGAAAGGTCCATAAAAGTCCACAAAAACGTGTCAATATTCCTCCATACTGCTCGTCAAATGTATTCCAAGTGTCCTGAGTGGGTAGCATCCAGAATTTACTCGAAACGAAGTCATTTAGAATGTTTTTAGAGCATAAACAGTAGTGTATAGTATTTCCTAAAAGCGTGTTCACGAGTCTACGGAAACCGCGGCAGACTAAAACCAGATGAAAGTGCGCATTCAGCTCGGCAAAGAACTCATGCTCTTCCTCAACACTGAAGTCCTCAGACATTTTTCTTTCGTTGTTTCTTTCTTTGCATAGGTAAACAGCACATTTCTTCTTCTACGCTTGCATTATCGGCAGAGCAGACGCTGAATGCGCACTTTCGTCTGGTTTGGTCTGCCGCGGTTTCCGTAGACTCGTGAACGCGCTTTTAGGAAATCCTATACACTACTGTTTATGCTCTAAAAACATTCTAAATGACTTCTTTTCGAGTAAATTCTGGATGCTACCCACTCAGGACACTTGAAATACATTGGACGAGCAGTATGGAGGAATATTGACACGTTTTTGTGGACTTTTATGGACCTTTCTGTCTTGGGCCCCGTAGACCTCCATTATTTGAATGTCAGCAGACAGCAAGAAGCCTCCCAGATCTCCAGATGCATTTGAGATATCAAAAAGGTACTCCAGAGTGTTGTTCAGCATGGGGGTGAGTAGAAAATGAAGGCTAATCATGTTTTGGGTGTACTATTCCTTTAAATCTGCAAACGTCAAGTATGAGGTGGATAATGAATAGGGTTGGGAATTGAAAAGATTTTCATGATTCCGATTCCCTTTTCGATTCTATGAAACGATTCGATTCTTTATCGATTCTTTTTTCGATTCCAATTTGGGGGAAAAAGGAGAACAAACAGTTTGATTATCAGCATCAACTTTGTTTACTTAACTATTGCACAATCTTAAAAACTCAACAAGATCAAGATGTCCACAGGAAATGTGAAACTGGAGTAACATCTGTGTTTAAATGAAAAATGAATACAAGAACAAACTTAATAACCAACAATGTCTAATAACAAATGATGGGATAATAACCTATTTTAAATAACAAAAAATACTAATTATAAAACAGTAGTAGGGAAAATTAACAGTTATTTTGCAGAAAGATGAGCATATCTGCTTTTTCTGGAAGGATACGGGATCTTTCAGGGCTTATGGTGTCTCCAGCCATGGAGAACACCCTCTCAGATGGGGTGGAGGAAGCCTGCACACAGAGGTAGTTTTCAGCCAGTCCAGATAGCAAGGGCAGTGTATCTTGCTTGTTCCACCACCACAGTGTGGCGCTATCCCTGCAGGGGATGGAGGGCAAGCTTTTATAGAGCTGGATTTCCTGATCTACCCTCTGGGCTAGGGAAAGACGGGGCTTTGATTCACAAAGTGACCGCAGCTCGTTGTCTTCCTCCTTGAATAGTTCTTCCAACTTGCGTAACTTGCGTAACTTACGTAACTTACGTAAAAAACGTGACGCAAGTCGTGCTCCCAGAGCCGGCGCTGTAGGCTCTGGTGCTGCGGGAATCGAAAAAAGAATCGTTCAGCGAGCTGCCAAACGATGCCATGGAATCGGAAAATACGGAACCGGTTCTGAACAGGAACCGGTTTTCGATTCCCATCCCTAATAATGAATATGTGATTTTCTGCCAATAAGTGAAAACATATAAACCACTTGTGTAGTGTATTGTGCAGGATAATAACTGTTCCAATCAGTTCATTGCACTGCATGAAAAGTGGGATTTTCGTCAATATACGGCACTGTAGATTGTCGTGGAACTTCAGGTTAGCGGCAGTTTACGGCAATTTGCAGGCTTCGTCAAAAACTCCCGTAAATTGTCAGAAATTGACGTGGAATTTCTTAGGCAGTGTTCCCCCCATGCCTCCCCCCCATGGAATTCTAGGGGAGGCTTTAACATGTAAATGAACATGCTGTGAGCTATACAAATGCAAACCAGGGTTGCAGGGGGGGTTTTACCCCAAGTGACATCTTTCTGAGGAAGAAAATCTCTGATACAAAGAGATCAGGCTTAGTATAGCCTCTCACATTTTAGCTTGAATTGATTTATTTAATTAAAGCATAGAGACCAAAACAGATCTTTAGCCGACAGAGCAATACATTTAGAGCAGTAATTATTTAAAAAAAAATTTGCATTTAAGATAAAAAAAAAAATGTTGTCTGTCAATATGCTCAATTCACAATTACTTAAGTGGAAAAGTTTCAAGAAATGAGTCTGAGATGATTCACTTTATAACATGGCGCATTATCCTGTTGGAAGTAGCCATCAGAAGATTGGTACACTGTGGTCATAAGGTCCGGCCAGGTCAAGATCCGCAATTGCAATCGCACCAAACAGGAAAAAGAACATCGACAAATTCCGGTTCGTCAAATTAAAATATAGCAGCAACAGATCGGTGACTAGAAATTATAGCACAATTCTTATATATATATATATATATAAAAAAAAAAAAACTAACACCGTTTATTTAAATGATTGGATCCAAACTATTGGTTATTCACCAACGAGGAAGCAGATTTCTCATCTCCATCAAAATATTTATTTTATACCGAGGGACTTAAACTTTAATGAAATCCATTCAAAAGAAACTTCTTATTACAGGAATGAAAAGAGATGCTGAGTTTGGAAGTAGTGAACAAGTTCATTAAAAAAAAGCAGTTTTGAATTATCCTTATCCCCGTTACAAAAATCTACAAATATATATATATATATTTGGGCAGAAACTGAACATATGCTGGATGATGGTGGGATTTTTTTAATATGTCATATTAAATTAAGCGCTCACAGGGTTCATACAGGAATGAGTGACTCTAATTTAATGCTATTTAAATGCTATTAGAAATGATTTTAATACCATCAACAAGAATCATGTACACAAGTTAATAGTGTACATGAAATATGAAGGAGCTGTAAGCAGAGCTCCATGACTCCTGTATGTATGTAAACACACACACACACACACACATATATACGTATATATATATCCTCTAGCTTTTTCTCCGCCTGGAGCGATATAATATATCTGACGAAATTGTTTTTATAAGCATTTTTTATTAAAGAATTATAAATACTTCGATAAACATATTTAAATAATTTTAGTGCCAATTAAGGCCTTGATTAAAAAAAAAAAAAAAAGAATGATTTTTTAATTATTTTTATTGATCCGCGGAAACTCTGGTTCATCTCGCGCATGCTCCCTACGATCTCCAAGAAACTTAGAGCAGCGGGGTCTGGATCCACAGTGGAGGATGCTGCTTTGCTTTGTGCAGCGGTCTGGAGCGTCTGGATTTCGGGGTAAAACTCCTCTTGGACGCGATGGCGACTCTGCATTGAACAAGACGAACTCAAAGAAGAGATGCTAGCGGTAAATATATGTTCGATTACTGCCTGCTAAGCTAAAAGCAGCCTAGCCTAAGCTACCGGCTAATAGCAGCCTAGCTATTAGCCTATCTAGCCTAGCCTTGCAAGAACAAGCTTTATTAAAGTGTATTTTTTGTGATTACAGGAAGCAGTATGCCGTCTTCACAACTCGGAGACTAATTGCAGGCGCTATGAACCGGAGCAAGGGTAAGATTTAAAGAATATGCTTTCATTCTGCGGTAAAAGGCAATGGATACGGATAGATACCGATCATAGCTTTTACATTTTGTTTTCACAGACTACTGTCGCCTCACAATGAGGCGGTGACCTCCTATTTGCTCGGAGCCATAATCAGCAAGTCCAGATTTGCACGATGTTGATAAAGACGACATTGTGTGTAAGTGACTTGTTTTAATGTTTTCTCCTTCCTTGTTACTGTGACTTGAGTTTGATTTTTTTATTCATACCACTCTCATTTAATTGTTTTCCAGCTGCCTGTAAGACGTATTTTCAGACGGTACGCAGGAGCTTCAGATATAGGCTGCCAGCCAACACGCTGCGTGCGGAGGCTATCTGCTCGGAGTCGGGACAGAAGAAAGAGGGTAAGACTTTATTTGGTGACTATTTTTCAGGTGCATTAATAGATGTGTTGTGTCCATACGCAGTGCGCTGATTCATTGTTTTTTTTTTTTCAGCTGCTGAAAGCGAGGCAGAGTGTGCTGGCAGATGAGGAAGTGGAACTCTGGAAGTCCGCCTTCCTCGGCGGTGTCTCTGGATGGATTGTACGGTCGCCGCCATTTCGTAGGCCGGATCTCACTGAACTCTGTGTTAAGCTGCAGTCCCGGTTAGAAGCGATGCCGAAGAACAGGGCCGCGCACAGTAGGCGTCTGCACATCGGACCTGCCTCGGAGGGAATGCTGCCAGTTACCTCCAACCCCGAGGAAGCAAACGGACCCTTCACGGACTTTTAATTTTTAGAAACGCATGTGTTTGGATACGCGTTGTATATAGTTGTGTGTGTTTCAATAAAGCTCTTTCTTTGCATAAACAGCTTCCTGCAAATGTTCATTTCCTGTATAAATTCATTCATGTCCTTGATGGTAGCATAATAATTGTGTAGTAGTGTAGGATAACATAAATACACACCATATGAATGAATAAATATATGAATGAATAAATATATATATATATGAATAAATATATATATGTAAATATATATATATGCCAACCAATCACGAGCGACTTTACTTGTTTAAAAAGAAGTGGTTCCGTCCAATACTCAGTAAGAAAATTAAAGCCTGGCGTGGCCACGTGTGGTTTTGCTGCCAATCACGAGCGATTTCATTTGTTTGAGAATAGTGGTTTCAGCCAATACTGAGTAGGTTATTCAAGCCAGACCTGGCCAGCCGCGCGGGTTTGCTGCATTCATATGCTAATTAGGGCCATTAGTACAGCTGATCGCTCTCCACATACGTCACGGTACGTTTTCGACAATTTGTGGCACGACAAACGCGGACAAGCACGGGTTGCAAATTGTCGGAAACTGACGAAAATCAGGCAGATCTGCGGGAGTTTACGGGGGTTTACGGGGACGAAAATCTCACTTTTCATGCAGTGTTGTGTTTTGTTTCCCCAGATCTGGAAAAACAAAATTCAGTAAATTCATCCTGAATTTACCAGGAATATCTGGTTAAGTAGATGTATGGTTAAAATAAAAATAAATTATTGATAAATGCAAAATTTGGTAGTTAAATTAGATACCCCTAATTATTTTCATTTATTTTCTTTTATTGTTGAATAAATTAGGCAAAATATTATATATGGCATGGTAGGGGGAAAATGACCTGTACAGGATGTATGTATTAACCATTTTTTTCCCTACTTGCTTTGATTCTGTTTTATTTTCGGATATTTTTGTAATGTAAAGCACTTTGGATTTTCTTTGTACTGAATTGTGCTATACAAATAAATTTGCCTTGCCTTGCCTAATCATAGAAATCTCTCTGCAATGATTACTTCAAATAATTTTTTGGCCCGTATAATATTTTAAAATTCAATTAAGGTTAAGAAACTTCCTTCCCATATATATAAAAATTGAGACCGAATGATCTGCAAATAAAACAAGAATTGATGCCAAAAACTCCATAAAATACATATTAATATGTGTGTTGGAGATAGTGTTGCACTGATACCGATACCAGTATCGGACGGGGCCCCGATACTGCCCTGAAATGGTGGTATCGGTATTGGTGAGTACCAACAAATAGAACACCGATACCATTTTGAGAGCCATAAGTTTATTCAACTATTGTCACCCATTCCAGGTAGGCAGTAAAAAGTTCTACTGAATTCACTTTGTATTCTATTTTTTCCTGCATCAAAAAGGTAGGCAGCAGCTTGACAAAGCCATGATGGCAATTATTTTACATTATTATGGTATCGGTATCGGCCGATACTGCACAGCCAGGTATCGGGTATCGGTATCGGGGCATCGGCACAACACTAGTTGGAGACAATGTGGACACCAGAAAGCCAATCATTGGCATATCTTTTGGGAATGCCCAGTGATTAGACCCTTTTGGGCAGAACTTCATAAGGTACTAAATGGTCTGTTTAAAACTAATCTACCTCTGCAGTTCTCAACATTATTTTTAGGAAATGTTGATTTACAGTTTGGGAAAGCAGATGAATATTTATTTGATATTCTGATAACTGTTGGTAAAAAAAGCACTGACAAGACGTTGGATGGACCCCGATCCACCCAGAATACAAGAGTGGACAAGTATCGTAAATTACATTTACCTTATGGAAAGGATCACCTTCTCCCTCCGACTTCAAAAAAACATATTCACTAAGAGGTGGGCCAAGTGGGTAAAACACGCTGGTCTTCAACAAACAGAAGTATGGAATGGATGACCATGTGGTGTCTTGTTTAGTTTATGCTCTGTAGCGTCTAAGGATTAACATAATAATGTATCTCTCATACTTTATTTCAAAACTGCGTGGAACATAATTTATTCCTGCTTTCTCAGGTAGACCTGTCTTTCCCTGTTTGTTCAAAGTTGTTAGATTTGATTCGTATACTTTGTTAATATTTTGTTTATAATTTTATACATACAAAAATTGTGAGTGGCGGTAATAACATTGTTTGTTTCCTACCTCTGTGTTGTAATGCTCTCACAAGAAAAAAGAAAAAATGTCCAAAAAAAATACATATTAATAAATGTAAGTAATACAAATGACATATATGTCTTTTATAAGGGTAACTGAGAATAACTTGTCAAAATAATGGCAGCCTAATGTAGCAAATATGCTATAAATCTGAATATTGTAATAAAACACGACACACTTAATATGCTTTTTGGGGCAGAGAGAGGGTAGGAGATTTAACAACCTAAAGTCATAAAATCTCTTTTCCTGAAACTGATAAATTGTCTCTTTTCTCTTTTGTTTGTTTTTTTCTAATACTGGAGAAGCAAACAGAGCAACATATTCTCATTATCAGTTCGTATGAAATCGTACGAAAAGTTATGCACAGTATTTTGCACGTTTTTGATGTTTTTCTTCGAAAAAACAGATCAGTGCGCATGCGCAGCCAGACAGACGAAAAAAGCAGATCCGCGGACGGACGTAAAACTGGAAAAAACAGTGCAATAATTACTGCTTGATGTCTCTCACTTGTTTTCCCTCTGTGTTTCTGAGAAATGTCCTCCTGTTACATTTAGGCCAAAATCACATTTTTTTATTATTTTTTTGTAGGTAGGTTCTGGATGGGTTCTGTGTGGGCCACACACCGTCCTCTCTCTGTTGGTGTCAACATTTATAGTATCCAGCATCAGAAATGATAAACTAGTTTAACTAAAATCCAACGATGAACACAGAAAAATAATCAACCCCAGGGATGTTTACATGGATTAAAAGTTTTTTGTGTGTGTGCTGAAAATGCTGTATTTTAATCTCTATCCCATAAATCATGGTGTAACAGTTATTTAAGGGAGAAACAGAACACCAGCCCCTGATGAGGCCAATCAATAGGAGGCTCAACATGATTGATAAAAACCTGTCAGGCTGAAATGCTTCATGTGGATCATGTTTGGTTCTGGCTTGCGAGACAAAGGGAGGTAAACCTTTCGTTAGTTTTAAGGAAAGGCCCCGCCCCCTCTGTGGAGGCCCTGCTGGGCTCAGCATAAGTCTGCATGACTGCCAGACAGAAAGTTTCAGCTGCTGAAGTTCAAGGCTGGCACCACCAGAGAGAGCTCTGACTCTGTACTTTTTTTGGAATGATGAAGGGGGGACGGGGAGGGGGGCTACCCAAAATCAGATGCTCATCCAACTCTGAGGGAGAGAGAGAGACGAAGCAGGACTGGAAGGGTTTATGTTCAGCTGCTGCTCATGAGAGCACACACACTCTGCAGCTTTTTTCCTCTTCCTCATGGAGGGGAGGGGAGGGGAGGGGAGGGGAGGGGAGGGGAGGGGAGGGGAGGGGAGGGGAGGGGAGGAGAGGAGAGGAGAGGAGAGGAGAGGAGAGGAGAGGAGAGGAGAGGAGAGGAGAGGAGAGGAGAGGAGAGGAGAGGAGAGGAGAGGAGAGGAGAGGAGAGGAGAGGAGAGGAGAGGAGAGGAGAGGCTAAATTAGTTCAGACCATGAGCCCTTACCATCAGCCCTCCACCACATTCAGTTGGCTGTGTTCGGGTTTCTCCACACACAGTGACAAACATCTCAGTGTTTGTTTCATTACTTCAGAACTCTTCTCCTTTCTTAGAAACACCTTTGCAAACCTAAGTCAGACTAAACGGCTGGTTATACTCCCCGCAGCAGTGCTTCGCAGTGAGCATGTTGCAGATATTTTTGATTTATGCCCAATTTTGAAGCCTGGTCTGTGCTATTTTATTCCACACCACAACGCAAGAGGGACAATCAGGAACTAGCTGTGGGTCTAGATATGGCTGAGGCGGTGAGGAAGTGGGGGCAAGTTTGTGCGATGACTTTTTCCACTTGGGAAAGGGTCTCAGTGTTCTCGCGCACCTCACTCTTAGGCTGGTCCAACTTACTGATATGTTTTCCGAGCTAGAGGTCATACAAACAAAATAAGCCTGTAAGGTACCAAACAGGAAATAAGCATAGTGTAGAGCGGATGTAGAATTGAACAATCAGAGGCCTCCTGTCTGCTGTCACCTACAATTTTGGAGAGGTGCAGCAGAGTGTCTGCGGCAGGGGCGGCGGCACACTTGCATTCACTGCGACACATAAATCAGCCTTAGATCTCCTGATCTAACAAAGTAGCTGAAGCATTCAGAAGCTGAGGTGGAGCTCTGACCTCTGGGTCAGTTCCAGCAGAAGCAGCAGACAGCGGGCAAACAGACTGATGGTCCAGGAGGGGGACATGAAACATGAGGACCAGCAGAAGGACCAGGGTTGAACACAGAGACAGTTCCTGTTGTGATGATGAGGGATGTGGTGAGGTTGACTCTGGGGAGAGCCTGGGTTTGGAGGAAGAGGAAGACTGACCAGATGTCTGAGATGTGGGAGGTAAAGATGGTGAGGCCAGAACAGGAGGCTAAGAATGTTCTGATGTAGATGCAGTTGATGAGTTTGGCCTTTTTTTTATCTCTTTAACAGTTGTTGTTTTAATGCTGATGCACCAGATGTTCAACTTTTAGAATATTCAAAACTCAGCTTTCATGGAACCAGTTTCTGATCACTAAGAAAGAAAAAAAAAAAAAAAAAAAAAGTTTATGCTAATAAAACTTTCCTGGATATGACATCTTTTGAGACGTGCAAAGTAAATTGACGTGTGAACACCTCTGCCGCTTGGACGGCTCAGCATGGGGCTCAGCTTCCACACATTTCCAGCGAGGTGACTGAAACAAGTTGACATGTGAGCACACAGTGGATCTCAGCATGCAGGCCTGACATGCAAGCAGACATATATGTAAAGACAGCAGGAGGGGGGGCGTTCAGATCGCTCCCACTAAACCTAAAGCTGGAAAATCCTTGAAAAAAAAAGCCACTGATTCTTGCAGTCTCCCTGAATCCATCAGAGGATGGACGCCTGAAAGACAGTAGCTGGAGCGTTGCTTTAGGCTGATGTTATGAGAGCCTGGAGTAGGACAGCAGCATCTCTGTGTTGTTGTTTGGTTAAACTTGCAGGCTTATGTGTGGTGAAACAATCCTCCAACCACACACATACCCAACCCTGGGCTTTACAGACACAATAAGAGTTTATTCTGAAATCTTTTTTATATCTGCAGCAAACTTACTTCTTTCCTTCCTGCTTGGAGCAATTCAAAACTAAAACGCAAAAGAAGACTCCAGAGACGGAGCTCAGTTTGGCCATTTGGTTTATTAAGTGGAGAAACAGTCAAATGTGAGACAATCCTTAAAATCAGCAGTGAGATGCCTGCTCGAAGGACTGTAAATATATATATACAACACACTTTAAAAATTAAGCTAAGAATAGAATAGAATAGAATAGAGCATTTTATTGACCTACGGTTTGAGGAATTCAGGCATTCAGGTAAAAACTAATTGGCAAAAAATCAAGTCAAGCAATGGGGAAAAAAATGCATTTCTAAGGTTAAACTAGGGTGACCAGATTTGGATTTCTGAATCCAAATTTGGGGTATGCAAGGGGGCAGCCGGTGTCCAGGCTATTGTCACCGGGTCTGGTTCGGTCGCTCCGTTCCCAGGCCCGACCAGCCACAGAGCTCACGGCTCGGTGGTTCTGCACTGTAGTCGACCAAAATCCCGGACGATTTTGAAATTCCCCCTGGACATTTTTTTAGGTATGAAAAGTAGGACATGTCCGGGAAACCCTAGTTAATAAACTGTAGCAACAGAGAAAAAAAACATCTCAGAAAAAGATATTTTCGAATCGCCCAGCTATAAATAGAATTAACAAATATCCAGAAAAAGTTTTTCAGAGCAACTAAAGTTGTGCAAATAATCATTAGCATTTGTAAAAAGGAAGCTTTTTTTTTTTTTTTTTTTAAACACACAGAGAAAATTGAAACCAGTTCATATAACAGCATGCAGGGGAAAAATAGTTTTGATCAGATCAACAACCCGAACAAAAAGCATGGTTCTGAACACAGTTTAGAGCAGATATAACTCCTGCTCAGAGGAAGGATCTGCAAAAGTGCATCTTGAGTACATAAGTCTTTCACATAAGAAACTCTCAGATCTACAACAACTCTTGGGTTGTTTGGGTTATTGTATTTTTTTGTACTGGTTATTTTTCTTGCAGTCCTTCTATGCCCAAGGGACAATCCAGCATTCCAATCTCTCAAGCTGGGCTGTGAACCTCTGGTCCAAAACACAGAGATGCATCTGGTCATCAATCAGCCTGAAGGCACAAACTTCACCCTGCTGATTATTGAGCTTCACTGGCTAGCCTTAGCCACATGTATTCATCTTCAGTCCCTTATAATAGCACAATTATTAGCATAAGAGTTTTTTTTTTAATGTTAAAAATCAAGTTCTGATGTTGGTGTGGCAAGGAGACAACAACAGAGGGCCTGGGTGGGATTCGATCCCCATACCGCCAGGTGAAAGTCAGCCAAAGGAATATCCCTGTGACAGTGTCACAGCTACATGTGCCCAGCGCTCATGACCTTCACCTTGGAATCTGTGGGATCAAATCTTACTCTGACACATCAGAATCAAATTTCTGATATTGGCATCTGTAGTTCTGATGTTAAAAAACAAAGTTTCACATTTCTGAAGTCAGTATCCAAGGTTCTTCATGGAGCAGCTCCTGCCTGAATGTTCTCCCAAAGGCTCATGGCAGGATTTGATCTCTCTATGGTTGGCTAGCAGCATCATTAGACGCTTTTTGTGTCAATCCTTTATAGAGGAATGAGTTACCAGAACTGGGAGTGTATGCATGAATGGCTGTTTGTTCTGTTTGTCTCTCTGTTGCCCTGCGATGGACTGGCGACCTTAGTACGTATTTTTGAAAGCAATACTGGATCTTTGCTAATGACAAAAACAATTAATTTCACACTGTCCCTTTTAGTTAACAAAACATCTGATTGGAGCTGTGTCTTTAAGTTGAGAATAAAGAACACCATTGTTCTAATCATCTTAGATTATTTCTGCTTGCAGTGAAACTCAAGAATTGGAGGAAAAAAAGCTTGTTTTGTTTATCTGAGAGCAAAAAGTGATGTCCATTAAGTTTGCTAAGGGGCTATAGATCCTTCCACGTTATCTTTGACATTTGAAAGCTGAAGGGGTTTATCCATTAAATGTTTGCATATCTGAACCCTATGATGTCTGATCATCCATGAAGTGTGTTGGTTGGAAAGCAGTGCCGCAGTGCTCTCCTGCTCTTTGTTTCAGCTCATCGAGTCTCAGGGAGTGATGTTGTGTAACGGAGTGAAAAAAGTCCCCCCCCCTCACAGCTTCAGACTTGGATCGTTCTGATCCGCATGTTCGGTTTGTTTCTCTGCACATCGGCAGCTCGGTCAGAATCTGGAGGCTTTCCAGAAACATTACCTCATCGGTGACCTACACTGGTACACGGCCCGGATGTTTCCATGGTGATGGCTGGTTGTTCTTCAGCCGGTTGGTTCTGCTGTGCCCACACAGCGCCGAGTATTTCTCGTTCTCACTTTAAGTTTATAGTTACAGAAAGAAAAGTGACTAATAATTAATCATTTTATTTCTTATAGGCTCTCATACTGCTAAAGAGGCAATGGATTCCTGTATTTCACATTTAGATTGACCAACATAGTCATCATGATCAGGACCTGGCTGCAGGTCAAATACTCTGGGAGGTTACAATCATAAGCATCTGGGTGATTGGGGCTGCTAGGTGCTCATTAGGAGCTCTTGTTCTTTGAAACCAGAAGGTGTAGATCAGTTCTGGGCCTCATGGGGTCTAACTCCTCATATTAAGGACCATATGTCTGTCTGTGATATATACCTGGACCTGATCTGCTAGGTTCCTCTGGTCAAGTCTCTTCTTCCTTATTCTTGGAGCATTAATTTTAGATGATGCCTGCTCCTTATCCTCATGCTCCTCCTGTGAAGATGGATAGGGCTTACATTCAAAATCTGTTTACCAATAGATGGCTCTTAATCAGGAGAGACTGTTGAATGTTTTTTTCAAGAAATGCAGGTGTTTAAACCCAGGATTCCTGTGCAGTCTGGAATCAGACTGTTTTCCAGGTCTGGATAAAGGATTATAAAAGCAACAGTTAAAAAAAAAATACTAAAACATCAAAGGAAAGTAAAACTGAAACCATGGGCTTCACTTTAGCATTTCTGATTTGCAAGGTTGAGGATCTGTTCGCCCTCTGACCCGCTGTAGATCCAGGTGATGACCTGGACAGAACCTGGTTTCTAGCAGAGTCGTCGTGGAAATGATGAGTCACGTTTTCCCAGACTGCAGCAGGGGACGCTGCAGGCAAACATCCGCAAACCCTCCCTGCTGAACAGAAGCTGAGGGGAGCGGATGGGGTTTCAGCTTTCACAGATGTAATCACCTCCTCCACCCATATGATCGTCTGTTAACGGCTCAGTTCTGATAACAGCTCAGCTCATCGGCGGTGCTGGGACCATTAATTGGTCTTTTATTTCATCCTGCTCCTTTACTGCCCTCTTTAGTCTCCTCTCCCTCGTTTATAACACTCCCTTCTTTCTCCTCTCCAACCTCGCTGATCTGAGCTGCTGAGTTCAGCAAAAACCAGAATCACAGCTTTCTTCGGATCCGTCTCTCTGTCTATCTGCATCTATCCATTCGGTCCTGCTACTCGTCTCTCAGCCTCTTCCTCGCCATTGGTTAGAGGTGATGTCATAGCCTCTCTGCGTCCTGTTGATAACCTATCAGGAACCATGTTTTTTTTTTACTGTCAGCTGGGGAGGAATAAAGCGCAGGGCTCTGTAGAACAGAGTTAGGACAAAAGGATGAGAGCTGCAGAGCTGACCCACTTACTGAGATGTTCTCCAGCTGGGTTTGCTCTGTGTTACCAGCAGGAGAAGACAACATGTTCTCCATCTTTCAGTTTGCAGAAGTTTTTTTTTCGTTCTGCGACTTTGTTTTCAGATTCTATGCTAATCAAGTGAAATATTGTCACTAACACACAAAGTCTTTCAAATTATTCCCACCTGTTGAATTATTTTCAGTACAGTCACATTAAAATAAAAAACAAATCATGTTTCTCAAGGAGACCGACACAAATTGCGCTAAGGAGAAGTGGGGACAAAACAATGAGAGGCCTCTTTTTTATGTCTCCTGCTGTTTGGCATTGTCTCATTTTTCAGTATTTCCTTGTTTATTTGTATTCATGTTAGTCTTTCCATCATATTACATACATTTATGTTAGAATTATTAGTTTATTCCTGTTTTTATTCCTCAAACTACTTGAACACAGTATCCCACAGTGAAGCTGGTAGTGGCAGCATCATGCTGTGGATACGCTTTTCTTTAGCTTGATGGATTAAGGGAGCTAAATTCAGGACAAACCTGGAGGAAGCTGTCAGAAGCTGCAGAAGACCTGAGGCTGAACATGAGCTTCATCTTCCAGCAGGAGAACCAGCCTGGACATTCAGAGCTTCAGTGGAGGGTTTCCATTCAAATCAAGGGCTACAGAGTGCCACAGAGTTATTTGTCTAATGTGATGTTCAGGATCTTTTTTACTAAGGATCCATCCATCCATCATTCATCCATCCATCCATCTTCCGCTTATCCGGGGTCGGGTCGTGGGGATAGCAGCTTCAGTAGGGAGGCCCAGACGTCCCTCCCCCCAGCCACTTCGGCCAGCTCCTCCAGGGGAATCCAAAGGCGCTCCCAGGCCAGCCGAGAAATATAGTCCCTCAAGCTGTCCTGGGTCTCCCACTGGGCCCCTCCCGGCAGGATGTGCCTGGAACACCTCACCAGGGAGACATCCAGGAGCAATCCTCACCAGATGCCCGAGGCACCTCAACTGGCTCCTCTCCATATGAAGGAGCAGTGGCTCTACTCTGAGTCTTCCCTGGATGACTGAGCTCCTAACCCTATCTCTAGGGGAGAGCCCATACACACTACAGAGAAAGCTAATTTCAGCCGCTTGTATCTGGTCACGACCCAAAGCTCATGATCATAGATGAGGGTAGAAACATAGATCTACCAGTAAATCTAGAGCTTTGCTTTTTGGCTCAGCTCTCTCTTCTACACAACAGACCGGTACAGTGCACGCTTCACAGCAGACGCCACACCAAATCCGCCTATCGATCTCCCGCTCCATCTTCCTCTCATTCGTGAACATGACCCTGAAGATACTTAAACTCCTCCCCATTGACAGTACATCCTCCCCAACCCGAAGGCACTCTACCCTTTCCCTGCTCAAGACCATGGTCTTGGATTTGGAGGCACTGATCCTTATCCCGGCCACTTGACACTCGACTGCGAACCGCTCCAATGAGAGCTATAGATCACGCCCTGATGAAGCCAATAGAACCACATCATCTGCAAATACAGAGATTCAATCCTAAGGCCAACAAAACAGATCCCCTCAACACCTTGGCTGCGCCTAGAAATTCTTTCCATAAAAGCAATAAACAGAATCTGTGACAAAGGGCAACCTTGGCAGAGTCCAACCCTCACCGGAAACGAGTCCGACTTCCTTCCAGCAATGTGGACCAGGCTCTGACACTGGTCAAATGAGACCTAACAGCCCTTATTAAAGGGCCTGCTACTCCATACTCCCCGTGTACCCCCCATAGGACCTCCCGAGAGACATGGTTGAATGCCTTGAAAAAGGCATTCAACCGTGTCTCTCGTAGACTGGTCGTAGACTGGTTGGGAAAACTCCCATACACCTTCCAGCTTAAGCTGCAGAGCTTAAGAGTGTGATTCCTCCATAGTTGGAACACACCCTCCGTACCCCTATTTTGAATAGAGGGACCATCATCCCAGTCTGCCAATCCAGGGGAACTGCCCCTGATGTCCACACAATGGTCTACTAAGGATCGTGGATCAAAATGTCAGTCAGCAAACCTGAACAGTCCTGAAGAAAAATTATGAATGTTTTTTTTTTTCCAATGTGGTTACATTTTGCCTAGTTAGAAGGGAATGGAAACTTTTGCATGGGGCTGTAAAAGAAGCTTAACAAACCAAACAAAAATGTGTGGTGTTTTATACATTTCCTGCAGAGAAATAAAAGCAGGGATGAAAAGTTGCTACATTAGCTAAATTGTTCTGTGCTTTGAATCCCAACTTTGTGATTTGGATCTCCGGCACTGCAGAAGTTTATTCACTCTGAATAATGTCCCCTCAGCAACAACGTTTTTTAAATCCGATTAAGAAAAATAAAAGCTCAGCTTTTCTGGATTGATGCATCTGAGCCTGAGGAACCAACTGCTGATCAGCTGCAGAGACTATCCCATCCTGTCAGAAGCAATATTAAATTCTAGCCTCTGAATGAACCCTTCTTTTCTCTGCAGCCTGCTGAACTTTTCTCCTCTCTTTGTTCCACCTGCTTCTCCTCATCTCCCACCCATTTCTCTCCCTCTGCATCTCGGAGCCCATGTGATATTTGTGTGTGAAAGGAATTCCAAGGACAGATGGGATAATGCAGAGGCGAATGAGTTCACTCAGAGAGATAACTAATGGGAAGTGTTCAGCTGAGTTCAGATGAAAAATGAGTTCACATGATTTAGACACAGAATTTTAACCCTGAGACCCGAACAGATTCACTTAAAAAAAAGCTTGAAAAAAGGACCTTCATGGAACAAAAGCAAAACGTGTTTTCATTTTCTTTCTTTCTCAAACATGGCTGAACTTTGTCAATATTTACCACAAAAACAAGAAGTAATCAGAACATATAACTAAAGCTTGTTTGGATCAGACCTGTCCGTTAACTGATTAGGGAGCTGGACTGTTGGCACTTTACAGATATTCCTTTACACCAGTGGTGGTGACCCCACTTAGTGTCCTTTTCAACCAATGCAGTCTTAAGATCTGCAACAGAAATTAAACCAAGTAATTAGTACTGGTAATAATGGTAATAATAATGGTAAAGTCAGTAAATCCCTGTAATTAGTACAGTGTGTCATAATTAAAGGGATTTACCGACATACATTTTGTATTTAAAATATATTATGTACATGTATGTTATTTATCACCTATGAACTGAAAGTCTCATTCTATATATTTGCCTTGCCTTAGAAATTGCTATTCCAACGTAATTATATAGGAATGTGTTTGCATTTGTGGAGTCAGATATCTTTTGTGCTGATAAACTATATATATATACAGTGTTGGGAAAGTTCTCTTTCTACGTTCAAAGTTCAGTTCACACATTTTAAAATGAACTAGTTCAGTTCATAGTTCACAATTCCAAAAAACGAACTAGTTCATAGTTCCTTTTTTTTTCATTTTTTTTTCATATATTGCTCAATTACACCATAGCCTACTGTAGAACCACAGACAGCAATTATTTTATCTGTTGTAACTCTGAAACTGTGCGTCAGATTTCATCTTCATATCCAGTTTTGAATCCTTATCCAACCAGGGTTTACATTAGCATTGAGGGGACAGCATTTCCCCATTGTTGCTTTAAAGGAATAGTACACCCAAAACATGATTAGCCTTCATTTTCTACTCACCTCCATGCTGAACAACACTCTGGAGTACTTTTTTGATATCTCAAATGCATCTGGAGATCTGGGAGGCTTCTTGCTGTCTGCTGACATTCAAATAATGGAGGTCCATGGCGCCCGAGACAGAAAGGTCCATAAAAGTCCACAAAAACGTGTCAATATTCCTCCATACTGCTCGTCCAATGTAATCCAAGTGTCCTGAGTGGGTAGCATCCAGAATTTACTCGAAACGAAGTAATTTAGAATGTTTTTAGAGCATAAACAGTAGTGTATAGGATTTCCTAATAGCGCCCCCATGCGCGCTCACGATTCTACGGAAGCCGGCAGACCAAACCGGAAGGAAGTGCGCATTCAGCGTCTGGTCTGCCGATAATGCAAGCGTAGAAGAAGAAATGTGCTGTTTACCTGTGCAAAGAAAGAAACAACGAAAGAAAAATGTCTGAGGACTTCAGTGTTGAGGAAGAGCATGAGTTCTTTGCCGAGCTGAATGCGCTGGTTTGGTCTGCCGGCTTCCGTAGAATCGTGAGCGCGCATGGGGGCGCTATTAGGAAATCCTATACACTACTGTTTAGGCTCTAAAACGTTCTAAATGACTTCGTTTCGAGTAAATTCTGGATGCTACCCACTCAGGACACTTGGATTACATTGGACGAGCAGTATGGAGGAATATTGACAAGTTTTTGTGGACTTTTGTGGACCTTTCTGTCTCGGGCGCCATAGACCTCCATTATTTGAATGTCAGCAGACAGCAAGAAGTCTCCCAGATCTCCAGATGCATTTGAGATATCAAAAAAGTACTCCAGAGTGTTGTTCAGCATGGAGGTGAGTAGAAAATGAAGGCTAATCATGTTTGGGGTGTACTATTCCTTTAATGCTTTGTTGCTGTCCATTCTGTTGGGATCCAAGGTTTGCCCTCCAGAGGGCGGTGTGGATCCCATTCTGTTTGGCTTCTGTTTCTTGTCTGGATCCAGGGGTTTGCCCTCCAGAGGGCGATATGGATCCTTCCCTGGGAGCTGGTTCTCTGCGCACAGCTGTTTCCCATCAGCTGTGCTCATTAACCTCTCCCCATATAAGCTGTGTCACAGCTCCACTCGGAGCCGGATCGTAGCCTGTGTTACCCACAGCCATGTGTTAGCCATTGTTTCCAAGCCTAGTATTCCCAAGCCATGTGTGCCCTGTACGGTCATAGCTTCCTCATGCTATGCCCGTTTCTGACACAGGGACTCTGTTGAACTCTGCCTGCCTGAACCAGCGAACCAGTGAGTTTTTGAGTTAGTTTTTGATCCCTGAGTTAACCTGTTTTCTGTCCTCTCTGCCTTCCAGGGGAGGTTCCCTGTGTTCTTTAATAAATATTGGACTGATCCTTCATCTGAGTCTGTGAGTTCTGCATCCTTGGGCTAGCAAACCAACCACGTATCATGACAGAACGATCCGGCCAACAAGCTAGCCCAGCAGACTCCCACGCTCAACTGGTGAGGCCCGCTCCGCTCAGTCTGCTGCCCCCCAAGTTGGAGGCGCAGCTGCAACACTACCATGAGTTATTGGCCTCCTTAGCCCCTGAGCCCGCTTCGTGCCTTCCTGAGACCCCTGAGCAGCTCTTTAGGAGGCGGATGCACCGGAGTTTAGGGAATTACCTTCGAGAGGTGGAGACGGAGCTGAGGCGAGTCGACGAGGAGTGGTTTCGTTTTGTGCAGGAGATGAGGCGGCGTCTAGGGATCCCTGCTCCTGATTCGAAGCCGCAAGGGGCGGCCTCCTCAGTCCCTGGTTCGGAACCGCGACCGGCCGCCACCTGTCTACCTGTGGAGCCACAATCGATGGTCTCCCCAGCTTCTGGGGTGGAGCCGCAGTCGGCGGTTCACTCCGAGCCTCCTCCTGGGGAACCACAGTCAGTGGTTTCCCCAGCTCCTGATGCGGAGCCGCGATGGGCGGCTTCCCCAGTTCCTGACCAGGAGCCGCAATCGACGGGCTCCCCTGTTCCTGACCGGGTGCCGCAATCAGCGGCCTCCTCTGTTCCTGATCCGGAGCCGCAATCTGCAGCCTCCTGCGTCCCTGTGGAGCCACAGTCGGTGGTCTCCCCTGCTCCTGGGGTGGAGCTGCAGTCGGCGGCTTCCTCTGAGCTTCCTCCTGAGCTGCAGTCGACGCTTTCCTCTGAGCTTCCTCCTGAGCTGCAGTCGACGCTTTCCTCTGAGCCTTCCCCTGAGCCACAGTCGTCGGTTGCTGCTGAGTCTGTTGCTGTGTCGCTGAAGCAGAGACGGCGTCCTCCTCGACGCTTCCCGCAGCAGCTGAGTCGGCGTCCTCCTCGACGCTCCCCGCAGCAGCTGAGACGGCATTCACCTCGACGCTTCCTACAGCAGCAGAAACAGCGTCCTCCTCCGCGCTTCCTGCTGCAGCAGAGAAGGCGCCCTCCTCCATGGCCCCTGCAGCTTTTGAGACGCCGGCCTTACGGCCGGCCACCTGAGACTCTGTCCTGCTGCCGGTCACACGGCCGGCCACCAGAGACTAAGCCTTGCTACCCGGCCCCACGGCCGGCCACCCGAGACTCTTTCCTGCTGCCGGTCCCACGGCAGGCCACCAGAGACTAAGCCTTGCTACCCGGCCCCACGGCCGGCCCCCTGAGACTAAGCCTTGCTACCCGGCCCCACGGCCGGTCCCCTGAGATTTCCCTGTCCTCGCCCACCCCGGGTGGGTTGTTTTGATTTTTGGACTCTGATCTGTTTTTGTGCCTGGCCCTCCGTGCCTGTTTCCCCCTCTGTTCGCCCTAAGTGGGTTGTTTTTGTTTATGGTTTTTTGTTTTTGGGCGTCTGGTATCCGCCCTTGGGGGGGGGTACTGTTGGGATCCAAGGTTTGCCCTCCAGAGGGCGGTGTGGATCCCATTCTGTTTGGCTTCTGTTTCTTGTCTGGATCCAGGGGTTTGCCCTCCAGAGGGCGATATGGATCCTTCCCTGGGAGCTGGTTCTCTGCGCACAGCTGTTTCCCATCAGCTGTGCTCATTAACCTCTCCCCATATAAGCTGTGTCACAGCTCCACTCGGAGCCGGATCGTAGCCTGTGTTACCCACAGCCATGTGTTAGCCATTGTTTCCAAGCCTAGTATTCCCAAGCCATGTGTGCCCTGTACGGTCATAGCTTCCTCATGCTATGCCCGTTTCTGACACAGGGACTCTGTTGAACTCTGCCTGCCTGAACCAGCGAACCAGTGAGTTTTTTAGTTAGTTTTTGATCCCTGAGTTAACCTGTTTTCTATCCTCTCTGCCTTCCAGGGGAGGTTCCCTGTGTTCTTTAATAAATATTGGACTGATCCTTCATCTGAGTCTGTGAGTTCTGCATCCTTGGGCTAGCAAACCAACCACGTACACTATATTGCCAAAAGTATTTGCTCACCCATCCAAATTATTGGAATCAGGTGTTCCAATCACTTCCATGGCCACAGGTGTATAAATTCAAGCACCTAGGCATGCAGACTGTTTTTACAAACATTTGTGAAAGAATGGGTCGCTCTCAGGAGCTCAGTGAATTCCAGCGTGGAACTGTGATAGGATGCCACCTGTGCAACAAATCCAGTCGTGAAATTTCCTCGCTCCTAAATATTCCACAGTCAACTGTCAGCTGTATTATAAGAAAATGGAAGTGTTTGGGAACGACAGCAACTCAGCCACGAAGTGGTAGGCCACGTAAACTGACGGAGCGGGGTCAGCGGATGCTGACGCGCATAGTGCGAAGAGGTCGCCAACTTTCTGCAGAGTCAATCACTACAGACCTCCAAACTTCATGTAGCTCAAGAACAGTGCGCAGAGAGCTTCATGGAATGGGTTTCCATGGGCGAGCAGCTGCATCCAAGCCATACATCACCAAGTGCAATGCAAAGCGTCGGATGCGGTGGTGTAAAGCACGCCGCCACTGGACTCTAGAGCAGTGGAGACGCGTTCTCTGGAGTGACGAATCGCGCTTCTCCATCTGGCAATCTGATGGACGGGTCTGGGTTTGGCGGTTGCCAGGAGAACGGTACTTGTCTGACTGCATTGTGCCAAGTGTAAAGTTTGGTGGAGGGGGGATTATGGTGTGGGGTTGTTTTTCAGGAGCTGGGCTTGGCCCCTTAGTTCCAGTGAAAGGAACTCTGAATGCTTCAGCATACCAAGACATTTTGGACAATTCCATGCTCCCAACTTTGTGGGAACAGTTTGGAGCTGGCCCCTTCCTCTTCCAACATGACTGTGCACCAGTGCACAAAGCAAGGTCCATAAAGACATGGATGACAGAGTCTGGTGTGGATGAACTTGACTGGCCTGCACAGAGTCCTGACCTCAACCCGATAGAACACCTTTGGGATGAATTAGAGCGGAGACTGAGAGCCAGGCCTTCTCGTCCAACATCAGTGTGCGACCTCACAAATGCGCTTCTGGAAGAATGGTCAAAAATTCCCATAAACACACTCCTAAACCTTGTGGACAGCCTTCCCAGAAGAGTTGAAGCTGTTCTAGCTGCAAAGGGTGGACCGACGTCATATTGAACCCTATGGATTAGGAACGGGATGTCACTTAAGCTCATATGTGAGTCAAGGCAGGTGAGCAAATACTTTTGGCAATATAGTGTATCATGACACATTCACTTCACACTAGTAGCAGCTGCAGCTTTCACCCCTACAGTATATTCTCAAAAACATCAGGAAAAATGTGCTGCTTGAATGGTCTTTTTTATGAGTAATTATTAAAAGAAAAATAGGAAAGTAGTCTTTAAGGTGCAAATGTTTTTTTTTTTATATATATAATTTTTTCCATTTGAAATTCCATTTCAATACATACTAAAAAGGAATCCTGGAAAATTATACCAGGCAGGTTTAACAAACAAGTTACATGGATAGTAAAACCCTCAAGAACAGGGGTCTTCTATGTTTTCCAGACCAAGGACCCCCAAACTGATGGCGAGATGGAGCGGGGACCCCCTAACTATATATATTGTATGAAATTGTGTCCTATAGTCACTCTATTACAGATGGAGTAATGTAAAGAAATTAATTTCTCCCTGGGATTATTAAAGTTTTTCTGATTCTGATTCCTGGTTGATGGGACAGGTGTTGTGAAGGAAACGGTGCCCAGCTTGAAAGAGCTCCTGTGTGTCGCTGAATGTGAGCATTGATGACTGAAAGACATCTTCTGCCTCCATTTATCTGTTTACTACAGTGCGTTGATTTCATGTTAATGAGTATTTAAAGACATTTCAATTAGTGGGGGGAAAAAATGCAGGGGGGGAATATAAAAATATCAACTAACCATGCAGACGCTCATGCAGTACCTCCGTAGACCCCCTAGGGGTCGCGGATCCCCTGTTGAAGACCTCCGCTCAAGAAGATTTTACTAACACAAACTGAGGGACCAGGCTGAGGTAGGAAATTAAGGTTACTGAAGTGCGGATTTTTTTACTGAAAGCCGGCGGGCAAACTTGTTGCCATCATCCTCACCGACCACCTGGTCATAAAGCTGTTTTAAGTCGCCTCCATGCTGCTGTTGCTTCCACGCTGCATTTTGTTTTGATGACGCACGCGACTGTAGGCTACGACGCTGGTAGCTGCTGTTGCCAGATTGGGTGTTTTTCCCGCTACATATTAAGGCCTGTTTACGGTGTGATTTAGCCGGGGTTTCGCCTGGAGGGCTTTATAGAAATCTGGCAACCTGTTAAACGGAGTTGAACTGAGAGAGCGTGCCGTTCACAGACACCAGAATGAACGAGTTCACAATAACGTTCACCAGGCAATAATGCAGTACGTTCAGTTCACGTTCGCCCAAAATATGAACGAGTTCATGAACTTTCGTTCAATGAACGCGTTCAGGCACAACACTGTATATATATATATATATACACTAATGATCTATGTAAAATAGACCTACACCGGCCATGACCGGCAACCGCCTGGTTATTAAGAAGACGACTGTTTTCAAGTGCCGTTTCTTGCAATTTTTTTTTTTTTCTGAAAAGACTCGCATCTTTCTACTGCCCTCGGTCCATATTTGTGTCCATTAGAATGGCCAAAACAGGGGTACAAATGACTCTGACAACAGAGGTAAGCAATGGCGTAACTATCAGTAAGCAGAGTATGCAGTTGCTTAGGGGCCCCTGACCTCTTAGGGGCCCCGTCACTGACACCTGGTAGGCCCCCTACGCAAATTGTGGACTAGGATGTCTCTTTGCAAATGTAATGTTGCAAAAAATTCCTCTTAAAACTCACCTGATACTATAACATCTGACCGGACCTCTTTTATACCCCAACTTATGGCAGATTTCAACATGATGGTGAGCCGTTTAAACACGACACATATAGCAAAGCAGACAGTAGTACTTTTAATTACTATGTTAATAACTGTGTATAGCTCATTAGATGGTTGGTAAAAAAGTGAAGTGGCAGGGCGTGATGGGGGTGTTGTGCTTCATCTGGGGCCCACCCAGATAATGTTGCTTACGAGACTATTGTTGTGTCGCTAGGCCATTGGAGGTAAGAAGAGATAGCATGAGTCAATGTGACAACAGTGGCTGAGAGAGCTCCATAACCAGGGTAGTCGGCCAGCTATGTCCCCTCTGGAGCTAAGAAACGACAGTGGCATAGGCTGCAGCTTGCTGCTGCTAGCTCAGAAGAGAGCTGGGAAGTCTGAGAGAGACCTACCCGGTAACGACGCTGATGGCCCTGAAGAAGCTACTGCTGGCCGCGCTAACAAGAGGCTAACCACAAAGGATTGAAGCAGACTGAAGAAGAGGCCAAGAGAGGTCCAATGTCAGGGGATAAGGGTAGTGGCATAGCATGACGAGGACGGTGGGACATTGGAGGAGGCTGCAAGGGAGACAGAGCAGGAAGTGGCGATGGTAGGCCAGAGGGAGAGGTGGAGCGAGATAAAAGAAGGCATCAGTTGGTCCCTGTCTGTGCTGGAGGTGTGATGCGAAATTAATACAGTTCTCTCAAAAGCCACTCATACTCAAACATTTTGAGAGCATTTACCACTTTATCCTTTTTCAACATTATTTTCTGTCTCCCATTTTAATTTAAAAAAGCTTGTCTCTGTGGCCTCCTTCACAAAAACAGTGGTCAATTCATGATTGTGTGTGTGTGTGTGTGTGTGATGGGGGGGTGATACAAAATCATCACTAGAAAATTTAGATTTTTATACCCATGGTCGATTGATATTGTAAAAATGTTTTATGCTAAGCCAGTAGTTTGGCTCATGAGTTGACTGGTTGGATTTTGTGGCTCTGTTTAGTCAGCTGTAGATCGAGGTATACTAGTGTCAAATGTTCAGCTTAACTACAGGAAATAGATATGGCTTAAAATTTATTATGTACATGTATGTTATTTATCACCTATGAACTGAAAGTCATAGGCGGAGTGAATTTCTCCACTGTGAGATCAATAAAGTTCATCTAATCTAATCTAAAAAAAGACAGAACAAAGGTTTTTGCAATGGCCTAGTCAAAGTCCAGCCCTCAGTTTTTCTGGCCTGGTGTGTGAGAAGCTTTGGATTGTCGGAAGACAATCAAATGCTTCTGTTACCAGTCAGAAGCACTTACAGTGTCAGCATACACCACATGATAAACCTAAACGATCTTCTGATCTATTGATATATGATATAAGTCCGATAAGGTCTAAAGACCATGTCTGTGTATCTGTCTGTTCTTTTTCCTTCCCTGAAGCTCTCCGCTGATCCCAGGTTCTGGAGGTTTTCCCTTTGTCCCTGACTGTGGATCACATCTCCACCCTCATCCCAGATGTTATCATATTTTATCTGTGCTTCTTCATGAGGACGTTTCATCATGTGCCTGTTTGAAATGGATGGTTTATGCTACAGTAGCCGGTTGGATCAGAGGTCATGTAACTTTTTTTTAATATCAACATGAGAAATAAAAATACAGATTGGGTTTAAATACTCTTCTTTATTTATCCCAGCTTTGTTTAATCTGGGCATCAGAAATCATTTTGTCAGTTTTATTCATATTTATTAGTCAGATTTAGTGGAGGTTTGATCCTGGTTTTACTTTGCCCTTTAAATATCTTCTTATTTACATAATATTTTTTGAGATTTAATGCTTTTCGATTCAGGCATTCTTCCCATTTATTAATATTTGTTGGGTCAAAAAGAGAAGTCAACATGGATAGGACCAGAAAATGTTTCCTCTCATTGATTTTTTATCCTGGAGGCTAAAGGTGTTTCTGAGGTCAACCCAGCTCAGTTTCTGCGACATTTAGAGACAAACCTAAAATGTGAAATCATTCTTATTTACATTTTGTTGCTCAGGGTCACAGCTGCCCTAGCAAACATCAGATCTCATTCCCATAAATGGATATGATTTAATACCCCAGTCATAAAACAGGTTTTTATTGCAAACATGCTGCCTCTAACGCCTCCCTGTCATGGGGCTCGTATTTTCCCGCCGGATTCTCCTGCCGCGGCTCCGTCTGGTTGGTCTGAAAACAAACAGGGAGCTGCAGAGAGCAGACACATGATGCATCGTCTCATTTCAGCTGCATTATGTCAGATTATCTGTGAAAAGCGAGTTTCACTTAGAGCCAATTCTGCAAAACAAATCGGATTCTAACATTTGCTCCTGGAGATAATTGGATCAGCAGAACCGCTCACTTCAGCGATGTTGAATCGAATAAAAACGCTCCATATTAGCAGCTCAGCTTGAAGTTTCTCAGGAATCCATCCATCGGTTGGTTTAAAGGGAGCAGCAGCTCTGCTCCCTAAAGACAGAGATCTGAATGCAAATCTTTACAGTCCTCTCTTTATTTGACAGCTAATTCCCCCTTCTCTCTGTCTGCTCCGGTTTAATCACTGCTATTGGATTATCCGGGACAACGTTTCCATGAATCCACTAGATTGTGTTGCTTTTTTACCCTGAAAATTGCTTGTTGGGCTGAATCAGATGGCTGTAATGCTGGTGAGGGCAGATGATCGCACAGCTTTTGTAGTTTAATGAGATTCTTATTGGAATGCTGCTGCAAGGCCGAACACAGAGGCGAACAACGACGGCCTGTGTGCCGCATTAAAAGCGCAGCTCTATCTGATTAAATCATACTGCCGTCATTGTGCTGGAACACAGGATTGATTTTTGTCCTTGAGGTTGAGAGATTTCACGGCCTTGGGGCGGCACAGGAAGGTCCCTACTACTGTTTTTACGTCTATGATGTGACCTCTGCAGATCTGCTGTACCTGCACAGTCTGGTTCCAGATAAAAGGAAAACACTGGCTGTCCCGTTCTAACATGTTCTGACCTTAGAAGCCGTTAATAAAGAAAAACCTTCAGCGGCTGTTGTCTGAGTCACAGGAACTCATGTTTGCAGATGCAGATGTTTGTTGTGTTTCCAGGGTTCATTGCGGTTCCTTGCTTGTTTCTTGCTCTGTTAATGGTCTTTAATACCCCAGCTCCTGCAGGGATACAGCATGCTGTATGTGAGGCTGTATGGAATAGTTCTGAGCAGTCAGTATTTTATCTGAATATTTTCTGATTCCGTTATTGATGCATACCCATTACATAGACAACAGCATGTCTTGAAGAAATAAAAACCTGGATGTCTCTTAACTTTCTGCTTCTAAATGCAGACAAAACAGAAGTTAGTCTTTGGACCAGAATCTTAAAAAAAAGAAGATGATTAGTTAGTCACTCCAATTGGATGGAATTAAATAGATCTTAGATAAAACAAGTAGTAATCCATATGAAATAGGTTTCTTGAATTTCCTTCTTTAATCTGTGGAATATTGCACAAACTTACAATATCTTGTCCATTGTTGATGTTGAGAAACTAGTCCATGCATTTGCTACTTCAAGGCTGGACTATTGTAATTATATACTATCAGAAAATCCACAAACTGGTTAAAAGTCTTCAGCTGATCCAAAATGCTGCAGCCAGAGTTATGATGAAAATTAAAAAGAGAGATCATATCTCTCCTATTCTAGCTTCTCTTCATTGGCTTCCTGTTAAATCCAGAACAGAATTTAAAATCCTGCTTTTTACATATATAAAGCCTTAGGCCAGACATACACTGTACCAGTTTTGCCCCTTTTGTGCCGACTCTCCAGTTGTAGGAGAATTTTTTGGATCAGGCAGAGTTTTAGCCTCATCGTGCGTCCTACCTTGTCTAGAATACAGCAATTAGCCACTCCCGACCACCTCCTGATCAGGAATCGTAAGGTACGGAGGTTACAATTAGCAGGTTGGGATAAAGCAAACATGTTTCAAATTCAGTCAGCCTGGTGTTAAATGGCCAGCTCCATCTTATATTAGAGATATGATTGTAAGTTATGTTCCTAACAGAGCACTTTTCTCTCAATCTGCAGGTTTACTAGTTGTTCCTATAGTTTCTAAAAGAAGAATGGGAGGCAGATCTTTTAGTTATCAAGCTCCTCTCCTGTGGAACCAACTATTGTAACAGTTTAAGTCTGAGGCAGACACTCTGTCTACTGACAAGGCAAAACTTTAATTTTGGACCAAGTTAAAAAATAATAGTTTAAAAAAAAAGATTGATGTGTGCTAAGTCTCTGAATGAATATAGAGGTAGGTGGAAGTAGAGATTTTAGAGCTCAATCCAGCCATGGAGAATTTCAGTCTGGACAGACGTTTCTCCTTGGCTTTACCATGGCCCCATTATGGCTCTACCTTTCTTATACCTCATCCAAAATAGTCATATGTCCGGAGAAATTTTCTGTATTTGTGCTGCTATATGTTTGGGCTGCTGGATCACGTAGGGAACATTTTTCCTCCTTAGGCTTCATTCTATCTGTATTCTACCACTCATAACTTTATGCTCTCTCTCCTTTTTCTAATCTGACCTGTTCCTGTTCGGTTGTGACTCCATCCTGGATTGAAATATCAGCTGTGCTAAGATCTGTTCGGTCGTAAATTGAAAAAGCTAACTTTAAATCAGTGAAAGAAATACCACCATAACCAAGTAAATTGTCAGTCATCAAGGTCAACCAAAAAAAAAACAACACTCTTTGTCAGAGAAAGACTCTTGGATATTTGTAATGAAGTCTGTTTCCCTCTGATTCCATGGAGTTGTTGCAGAGAATATCCGATACAGGCCCACAGACAAGCACCTGATAATGTCTCATGAGCCTTCAGACACTCGAGGCAAAATACGAAGAGGAAGGTCCAAGCAAAGCTAGAATTTTACAACCGCTTACGCTTATGTCGTGTCACACTACTCTGCTTTGTGGGAAAGTACTTCTTGCCATGAAGGTGTACTTCTACTGGACTGTTTTAAAGGTGAAACTGAGCTGTGACATAAATTAATAGCCGGTAGCAACACACTGCTCAGAACAGCGAGCCAGATGAACCTGCAGTATCTCCCAAATCTGTCCTCTTCACTGACACAATGGGCCAAACTAGACTTTGTTTCTTTTTTTTCCTGAAGCTGGAGGGCAAACCCATATTATGACCCCATGGAAGTGTGGGAAATGTAGGCATTTGTCATAAGAAACGTAAAGAAAAATATGTCGGCTATAAAGGCTGGATGTGGGAGATTAAGGTGAAAGTACCGAATCCCTTCATATCTGTAGCCACACTGACAGTGTGGCTACAGATACTGTGTGCACTCCTGCATTCGGGTAATTTCTGCTGCTTTTTTGTGAACGATTTATACATCTGTGCCAAAATCTTAGATTTGCCTTTAAAAGGGAGTGGAAGCCTGAAAGGACATTTTCTATCTACAGGTAAAGAGTAAAATCTAACCAGAGTTGGTGACTAACATTTACTCAGTTAAAGCTACTTGAGTAATGTTTTGAAAAAATTATATTTTAGGAGTAGTTTTAATGCATCAAATATTAATGTTGCACCAATACCAATACCAGCAGTGGGCAGGGCCCCGATACTGCACTAAAATGGTGGTATTGGTATCGGTATTGGTATCGGTATTGGCGAAAACCGACAAATAGATCAACAATACCATTTTGAGAGCCAAAAGTTTATTCAACTATTGTCACCAATTCCAGGTAGGAAATAAAAAGATACAGCAGCTTGAAAAAGCCATAATGGCAATTATTTTACATCCAAGTAATAGCAGTTCTTCACATATACACACACACATCCATTTCAAACAGATGGTATTGGTATAGTATCGGTATCGGCCGATGCTGCACAGCCAAGTATCAGGTTTTGGTATAGGGGCCAAAAAATTGATTCAGCACAACGCTATTAAATATACCTTTTACTTTTCATTAATATTGTAACAAAATATTGCTACTCTTACTTGAAAAAAGAGGGTTGGCTACTCAAGCCATTCTGACTAATTACACCAAAAAACAAACAGGCTTCTTGTTTTAAAAAGGGCTCCAGACAGAGACAAAGTTAAAGTTTATGTCAAAAACTGTTTCCTTTTTTTTGTACACGGTTTATTTTGTCTTACTGTGACATTTAGAAGACAAGCCAATAAAACAGTAAGGTTTAAATATTGTTACTGTTGGAACAGTTGTTTTATAATGTTAATAAGAAAATTGGTTTGGAAAGGTGTTTCTTCTCCCTGGAACTGTTATTTTTACGACATCTATTATTTATTTGTTTTTATTATTCTATTATAGTCTTTTAGATACCTTTTTTGCTCATAACTTTACACTTGTTCTAAGTTCAAATGTCAAGTATCTTAGTACTTGAGTGTCTGTTTTATTCAATGCTTTTTTTACTCCTACTTGAGTGAAAGCTTGATGAAGTAGTTTAAGTCTTACCTGAGTACCATTTCCGAGTACTGTACTCACTTCACTTTATAGTTTCCATGTAGTATAACCTTTACTGGTTTCTGTATTCTTGCCTTGATCTTTCACTTTGCTGCCTGTACATATGAATTTCCCCATTGTGGAAAAATAATGGATATTTCCATTCTATTTTATATTTTTGTTGACATTAATTCATAAAACTCATCAATTAATGTTTTGGGAAACAAGATCAGGTTGTAATTAGTCAAGGTTTTTATGACATTAGCAGGAACATTGAGACTGAACGGAGCAATTTAGACCAGACTTCCTGCAAACACAGGAAGAGGATCTCATTTAAAAGATGCTGCTTTTCTCATAAAACAAAAGCAACAAGGTAAAAAGGTGGTAGAAAGTCAGAGATATTTTAATTAAATTAGTCAGACCTTTTTTTCAGAGAAAAGTGGAGTTAGGGTTGACATATGTGGATCCTGTCCTGCAGAAGTCTGCTGCATTAAAATTCCAGTTTCTATCTCTTCCCAAGTTATTTGCATCCTTTTGTGTTTTTCATTAAATTAAGAACTAAGACTGCTTTCTGTCATAAAATACGACACAGTCTTAATAGAAATAAGCTCATGTGACCTTGAAACAGGAAGCAATAATGCTTTGATCCAAACAGACCAAGACAATCAACAAGGATGCAGTTCAATAACTGTCTCTGCTCAGCTTCCTCGTTCATCCATCTGCACTTTAATTCATCTGCTGTCAGCTGATCCATAGATGCCATGGCACCAGCCTTTGCTTAACTGATGGACGCCTGAAGTGTGAAAAAGAAATTGGCAATGCGCTCAAGTGTGTTCTGTGTCATATAATCCAAGTAGAGAGGATCGGTTAAAGATAAAACCCAAAGGAGAGGCCGAGATGATGGAGGGAGGAAGGATGGAGGAGAGGGATCGACGCTGAGGTGACTGGATGAAGCTGTCATTGGGTCGTGAGAATCAATAATGATCTATCTGAGCATCATCTACACCTAAGAAATGGTGGTGTGATTTATTAAACTTTGGGAGCCTTCGGTTGTTTCGGAAGACTTGATCAACATCTCAATCATTTCAGGCCTTTCCGGGAAGCTTGATAACAATTCCCATGTGTCATTGTAAGGCTTAGGGTGGGAAAAGCAATCCAAAATCTGTTCTACCTTTAAAGTCTCAATGCAACCTTTAAGTGAAACTGTTTTACCTTGAAGACTTAGTGGCAGAATAATCCCTTAACTTCAGCAGAGCTCTGGTATGTTTAACTTTTAGAGCTAAAGGAAAACAGATATCAGTGAAGGAGAACATCTATTGCTGTACCTCACTTTAGAACTTCAAGATGCAAGAGGGAAAGGTCACAGCCTCTGTGCCCATCAGCCAATCAGCAGCATCATCTGGGGTTACCTTGAGGAATGTGATGGAAGGTAATGTTCTTGGATTTATATCCTGGAAAAGATTTCTAGCCCTATGTTTAAACAAAGATTAGCAAAGGATCTGTGGTGTTAAATCTTTGCGTGATTTGTCCTGCTTTGATATTTCAGACTTAGGGCTTTGAATCCTGAGGTTGGGAGTTCGATCCTCCACTCCCACTGACTGCCACTCTGGCTCCCTGAGCAAGACCCTTTAACCCCACACTGCTCCCCGGGCGCCGCACAATTGCAGCCCACTGCTCCCCAAGGGGATGGGTTAAATGCAGAGAATTAATTTCGTTCCTCTGTACTTGTGACAGTGGAATGACAATAAAGTTGAATTCTAATCTACATTTGCATCTTACTGGTTCTTCAGGGCTACTTTTAGAGACATTGCTTTAACTATCTATGTTGGGTTACCTGTACAAGAGGGTAATCTGTGTAGGATTGGCTTAACCATACTGGGTCTGAATTTAGCAGCGTAATACTAATCAGTGGAATCTATTGTTTTATGATGGACTGAAAGACCCATTATGCTGAATACTGGAGGTTGATTCATACATAAAGTAGATGGCCATCACCAGGAGGCCTACTCTAAACAATCCCCTTCTAAACAACTAAACATTTAGCTTACCAGTTCAAAGTAGAGTAAAGGGAGCGTGATGCACTCTGGGCTTGTAGCAATTCACTGCAAGACTTTTTGTTCTAAATCGCTCTATCAATAAACCTGCACTGACATATAAGTTGACATATATATGGAGTGTATTACTCCAATGTGAGATCAATTAAGTCAATCAATCAATAAATCAATCAATCAATCAAACCTTAATTAAGCAATTTCATCAGATTTAGGGAGGATTTAACTTTACTTGAACTTCAGATCGGCACTGGGCAATAAATCAATATCAGTATCAATGTTGTGGTGCAAACCAGATCAATATCAATAGAAAAATAAATCTGATATAATTTTTATCACTCCCACTACCTGTGATTCAAAACCCCATGGCATTCTGGGGGATGTAGGCAGAGGAACGGATTTAGCCTAAAATCCTCTCAGAGAGAGACTGAGCAAGGTTGGTAGTAGGGTCAACATACTTCTAAAATGTAGGTTTTGAAAAGGGTAAGGGTTACAATTTTTTTCCACTGAGGTTTTACAATCTTTTCCATTGGCTCTAACTTAAATAGGTCATCACAACTCTAAACTATTTAATAAATGATGCATATTGACTAATATGAAAGGCTTATATCATAATATATATTTTTCAGTAATATCCAGCAGCCCTGCTTCGGTCCTTTGAATTCATATAGGACCAACCATAGGATGGTCTATGGTTGCTTTCATGCTCTGCTGAAACCCATTTTTTGACTACAGAGATATGCTGTTCCCACCTTGATACCACATCGGTCCCAACATTAAACCAAAGGTCAATAATTCAGTCTAAATATGACTCAAATTGAAAATTGTGTCAAGAGTTAGGGGTTTTTTTTAATACATTTTCTGCATTTATAAACAGAATGATTGTTGTTTAAAAAGAAAATCTCTCAAACCAACATAACAAGGAAGTTTCCTCTGCATCCATTGATCTTCCACCTCAATAAAGGACGGCGTCACTGTCAAAAACTCCTGATGTTCTATTAATGAAATAATACCTATTGATCTTTTTCTGTTTGTGTTCATATCTGATTCTTCACAGCCAAGAATGTTAAAATCAGCAGCTTCAAAACAATCATGCGCATGTCGACCGAACAAACACAGTATTTTTCTGTCTCTGTGGGAAAGCGAGGCGATCTGGGCTCCATAGAACTGGTCCTGAACAAGCGCTTCTTGTCATGCCTCCTGCTCTATTTCCACTCTTTGAACTTATGCTGAACACATGACCGACCAACACATCGTCTGGATCCATGCACATAAATCTTGTCAGAAACAGCACAGTTATACAGAGACATTCTTTTCCTTTACAGCCGTTTCTGATCAAGTTATCAGATGGTTTTCCCCCCTGAAGTGGAGGGCTGTTTTTTCCATAGGATGCACACAGCTCAAGGCGTCTGATCAACTCTCTAACATATAGCTGATTTAAAGGAAAGGTCTTACTGCCTGCTGGGAAAATCCTTATTATCTGCCAGAGTTTCATAATAATAAGAGGATCAAAAGTTCTGCATCACTGCTTGAGAGCTTCTGTGGAGTTTGAAATAGTTTTCCCATCAGTGATGTGTGTTGGGGAGATTTTGCTGCTGATGACCTGGTTTGGACAGCTGTCCAACATATGGACCTCTCAATGAATGTAAGGTGCCCTAACCAAGCCAAGACCACCAACCACCCTAAATCATACAAAAAACAATTGATCCAAGGTGTTTGTGCTGAGAAGCTGTGTTTGGTTTCATCACCTTAGCATTAGTGCATCAGGGTTCCCCTTAGGTGGTGGGTTCAGTAGACATGGCTTAGCATCACTCCTTCAATCACCAGGCACTTACCAACAAACCCCAACCGTAGGCCTGGCTCCAGGGGGAAGTCCCAGATCCACCATGCTACGTGATGTCACATGTCTTGATTTTATGGTCATCCTAAGGGCTCCTAAAATTGCTCTTTGTCTAACCAGTCACCCAGAACCTGTCTGCCTCGAGAGACTCTATCTCTCGAGGCAGAAGTGGCTCTACACCCCCAACAATATATCCTCCAGGATCACTGAAATCCATCCACCAGTGAGGAGAATGAAGGCTGCTAGTCTTTGGTGAGATTGTTGCCCCCTGGACCTGATCCCAGATAAAGTGGAAGACAACAAGTATGTTTGCCAATACCATTATGGTTAAACATCTCTGTTTTGGTCTCACAGTTTTTGACAGAAGAAACATTCTCCTATAGTTCTTCCAGGCTGTTTCAGGTTCATGACATTTAAAGGAAAAGTCTGGTCATTTTCAAAATTCAAACTTCTGAAAGTACTTTAAATATGAAACTGTTATTAATTTTTTAATAAGTGTTTTTAATTAAAAGTAGTTTAATTTGAATGTGCTTTACCAGAGATATCCATGTTTGTCAAAGAGCACTACTGCCACCTACCGGTTTGTGACATCACGGTGCTGTATCGGCTGTTGAGCAATTCCCAAAGCTGTATCTAGCATTTGTCACTATGCTCTATTATCCAAGTCATCTTGAAAACATTCTTCTTCGAAATGTTGGCTATGTATCATGTGTTTTTTCTCTGGCCAGAAGTTCGATGGCAAATCCTCCCTTTTCAAGTTGGCAATCCAACGACGAATCAGTCCATGGGCTATCATGAATCGGGAAGGTGAAATAACTAATTGTTTTTTACTTTTAAACAATGTATTACAACATCCAACTGCCATGTAAGTGGGCATTGTCAGTTTAACTATAGCTTTCGTGAATTTTAATGGTGAAGTCCTCTTGAAATCTTCAATAATTGTTGTTGATTGCAGATGTGTCTAATAGCTCCCATTGATTTTGCTTGTAAAGTGTGGAGAATGCCGCTTGGCTTACCGCACAGTGCCGGGAATTGTCAGGAGTGAGGTGTTACTATATATGGGCAAAAATAGTCGATCCTGGACACAGTGATGGCAACAAAAATATTATTTTTATTATTATTTTGAACCCTAAATTAATTAAATCACCACAAATGTATTAGTTTTAAGTATGAATAATGATCCATTTATTATTCCTTGCTGACCAGACTTTTCCTTTAACCCTTGACCTGCCGTCTTAGGCCTGAAGACATGATACTGGCTGTCACTGCTTTTCCACTGAGGCTTCTCTTGCCTTCATCCTGTTGTATTAAAAAGCATAGGCCTACATTTGAGATGAAGATTATAAAATATTTTGGCCTTCTCCATCAACTCCTGCATGTGTTTATGAATAGGTGGTTAGAAAATTATTTTTGCTGCTGGATCGGCAAATAATTTATCCTGCCACTATATGCTGAGGTGAGTGAGTCTTCATCACTGCAGAAACACCCCACCACTAGAGCTTTACTATCTAATAATAATCAAGATTAAAGTTGCATTTCTTTAGCAGCAGATCACACATCCAGGAGCTCATCAGAGCTGCAGCACTTATGCAGTAAAGTTTTTCATACGTCCCAAGAATCTGTGATGGCCCCGTTTCCTGCTTATCAAATGCTCCACTCCTTTACCTCTCACTCAAATACTGTAGTGTGACAGGTTTTTACTCAGGATTTAAAATGTTGCATGTAGACATTAAATATCATCCACTCTGGCTTTTTTAAGCCTCATTTGAGTTTCACATCTTATTCAATCATTTTAATTCTTTTTTTTTTTTCCTGAACAGCGCTTTGGTGGTTAGTACTACTGCCCCAGAGCAAGACCCCCTGGGTTCAGGTCTTGGCCAAGGACCTTCTGTGCAGAGTTTGCTTATCATTCCTGTTGGATTAACTAACCACATTACATGCTTACCCTTCTGAATCCTATGGTCTTGGTCCAGTATTGGGTTTACTGTATCTTTTACAGTCCTACTCCTTCAGGAACAACAGAAATGTGACAAAATGACTTGTTTTAATTCTCTGTGTCTCTGAAGTATTCCTGGTTCAATTTAAACGTCTCCATGGGGCAGACCACCAGCATCCTCATCTGGACAAACCACTGACTGATAAAGATTCCCAAAGAACAAAGGCCACTCAGTCCAAGAAACCCAATTGGTTTTCATGCTCCAGTAATCATCTATACAAATTCACACAGTGAAGCAGAAATGTGTAAAATGATCTTTGGATGAGCCTGGAACCCATGGCGACCACAGGGACTACTGCTTTGCTCTGTTGGTATGATGGGACCATCAAATCCCCCTGACAAATCAGGACACAATGACACTGAGCACCATCGTGCGAGGAGGCCCACCAGTCACATTTAACGCCTCTGGTGATGGGCTCAGTTTATTCATGCATTAGTTAGAGAAGCAAATCGATAGGAATTAACAGCTGCCGTGACTTCAGTTGGTCTGATGGTGGGAGGTGGATGGGAAGAGAAAGGTAAAAGGCAAACAGGAGAAAGGTCAAAGCAAATAGAGGCAGGAGAGACAAGGAAGAGGGAGAGGAGGGGGTTAAGGTGAAAGATGGAGGACACTCTGCTGTTCACCATACCCTTATCTGCTGCTGCGCTATCAGCTGTTTGGTCTAGTGGTGGATAGATTCAACTTGTCAGCTTCTTTTTTATCAGTTCATCACAGGAGGTTCCGAGAAACTACTGACCATGACAGCTGAGACACTCTGACCAACGAGATCACAGCTGACCTGATCCCAGGTTCTGCTGACTCCCAGCTGGAGGCCTTTCCCACCATGCACACAATTAATGGCTTCATCAGAGCATTTCAGCACTATTTTCCATGATATTACCCTTGAGTGTATAGTCTTTGACCTTAGAGACTCATCTTCAAACTATCATCAAAGCGAGAGATTATTCCCAAAAGGAAAATATGTAAGGCAGCTGCAGATCATACCTCGAGTGGAAGTCCTTCAGCCCAATGTCAGAGCATGAAGATGCAATGACTCAGAGAAATGGCCAAAAACCAAACAGTTAATTGTTGCTGAGACCCTAAAGGCCTCAGCAAGCAATAAACATGTTCTCTCTGAAAACCAGATGGAAGCAGGATTTAGGTTAGAAAAGCTGCATCTGGATGAAAGACAAAACTTCTAGAACACTGTTCTCTGGACATAAGGGGGGGATGTTTGTCCAGAATGCTCAGCATCATCTTCAGAGACTACTGGACTTAAAATTGAAGAAGAAAGACTTCCTAAACACTGTTAAGGAGAAAGATGGAGGGTTTATTTAGACCTTGTGCAGTCATTGAATGAATAGAGGCAGAAAAGCTGAATGATGAAAAATGGTCCCTATGTCTAAGCCTATAGCAGGATATCTATAGAGATATATTAGGATAACCTGAGCCACTCTAACTATAAGTTTTATCAAAAAGGAAAGTATTAATCCTAGCCTTCAAAGTATACTGAGCTTCTGCCACATGGACTAAAACTGGTAGTTGGTTCCGCAAGAGAGTAGCCTAATGACTTTCCAAAAAAGTTAAAAGTCTCTAGAGACATAGACCAGTATCAAGTATCGCAGCGCAACGACTACCAATTCCTAAGGGGTGGACCAATGGCGTAAAGATTAGTAAGCAGAGACAGCAGTAGCTCTTAGGGACCCCATCACCGACACCTGGTAGGCCCTCTGTGCAACTGTAGACTAGGATGTATCTTTGAAGATGTATTGGTGTGAAAAATTCTTCTTAAACCCATCTGATCCTGAAGTAACTGACAGCACCAGACCATATTTATGCCGCAACACATGCCAGATTTCAACATGATGGTGAGCCGTTTCAACACAACACTAATAGCAAAGCAGACAGTGGTACTTTTAATTACAGTTTCTAACTGTGTATAGTTCATTAGGGGGGTTGGTAAAAAATACACTCATATAATATGTTTCAAACCGCAATAAAGCTCTTAAAAGAACTATGTATTTGAGTATTTTATTTTTTATTTTTTACCCTACGACTTGGAATTATAGGCAACCCAGAGCGTAGATTAAAAACCATAACCGTTACGTACAATGTATTAGCAACGATGGATACCAAGCATCTCCCTGAAATTAGTTTTTGGAACTTGATATGTCTGTAAAATGTGGTGGTGCGTAGTCACAATTTTTCCAGGTGTGATGTGTGATCATATACTACTGAGAATTGCATAATTGTGTCTTCTTGGCCGATTTATGGAACTGTCGCTGTATCCTGAACCTTTATCACTTCTTGTACTTCATATGGGGCCCACCCAGATAATGTTACTTACAGGCCTATTGCTGTTTCGTTATGCCATTGGGATGGACCTGTCTGTAGCACTGTCTGCGGTCAGTAACAATTTGGGAGAGGTGCAGCAGAGTGTCTGCAGAGGGGCCGGGACGTCTTTTTGTTCACTGCGACACCTACGCAGATGACCTAGTTTCGAAGTATAAATCAGCCTTTAAACACATGGTTTTTGTGTCCTCTGTTTTTGTAGCCATGATCCAGGTCTATGTCACTGACTGTAGTCGTATTGTCCTCACAGATCCGGTCTCCATGAACTTGGACCAGTACAATGTGATTTCTTTGACTGATGCCCTCAGAGGTTTCCTTCAGGACCTGCCCACTCCCATCATCCCTCCTACAGTCTACACTGATCTCATCAATGCCTCACAAGGTAGGAAGCATTCCTCCACATAAAACTGCAGCCCTGTTGGTGGTCAGGAAAGGTCTACACTCACATTAGCAAACCAGATTTAAACTTTTCTCACAGCAGAAGGGTGCCTTGTTGCCAAAACAGTAAACGTTGCTTTGATTCTCTTTTTGTTGGTGATGCAGTGTGGCCTGAACCACACCAGCTGGTGAAAAAATAAATAAAGCAGAGCGACAACCTGCTAGCCTGCTCTATTTTCTGTCCGTTTTCATCTAAGCATTCATGAAGGCTTAAATACTGTAAAAAGAACTATACTGCAAATGATGTTACACATACAAGGCTTCCCTCCTAAAAGTTCAAATTTGATCGTAACTCAAACACTGAGTCATCCGTTGGGTCCAGGTGTTCTTTCTATTAATCTCTCAGATGTTATTTACACCATTCCCTTGAGGTCTGGAGAGATCAGAGGTGAAGATAATGTGTTGAAGGAGGAGTTAGTCCACAGAAAAGAAGCTGGCAGCCATTTTGGCTCATCGGTAATTTTAAAAGGCTGAGAATCCAACTTACATCACACATCCCAAAAATGCTGAGTCAGTAGCTGTGTTGAATTTTGCATTTTCTGGTAAGTAGCAGAGAGAGGGAAGATTAGACTTGAAGTCTGGTCACAAACACTGTAGTTGGAGAGCAGTAGCAGTGATGCAGAGTTTGTATGGGATGGCCCTCTAGCAGTATAAGACACACTGGATGGAGTGTGGATCCTTTAAATCTAAAGGTTTCAGAATATTTCTGTTTCACAACTAAGACCAACGACATCAAACTTAAACTGTGGTTGGTGGGATAATGTTAAAAATTTGTTTATATATCACACAGCTCAGTAGGAAAAACAATTCAAAGTGCTTAACATGGAAGAAAATAAAAGAAAAGTACATTGCAATGACATCAAGGTTATTAAACAATTAGTGAAATGATTAGAAAGTTTCTCAGCTTTTCCAGTTTTTGTGGAGTGTATTACAGATTAGTGGAGCATAAAAACTAAAAGCTGCTTATCGAAGTTTGGTTAAGTTTCTGCAGAGTAGATCTGAACCAGTAGACCTTTAGAGGTCTGGCTGTTGATACACTGCTAACACGTCTGTTATGTAATTTGGAGCGAAGTAGGAGTAGCAGGTCAGTGGAACGGTAGTCGAGAATTTAAAATAGAGATAGAATTGGTTTGGAAGAAGAATGTGGAAGTGATGAGTGGGAGCACTTTAGATTTCAGCTAAATGATCATGGTCAAGTCCTTATTCTGGACAAGTCGATATGCTGCATTTATTATACAGCAGTAGCATTTAAAAGCTGATATATTACACACCTACAGCTGCACCTAAAACACAATTAACCCTGCAGTTTTATCCACATGGAGAAAAAAAAACTACAACCAGTGCTGCCAAACAATTTTTTTAATAACCAAACCAAATACAAAAAGGTCACCAAAATTAATTCTGGATTCTTTGATCTGTTTGTGTGGTAGTTTTTTTGTGCTATGAAATCTGGGACAATTTAGCAGCCAGAAAAAATTTATTCCTGTGACAGGCTTAAAATTTCTGGACTGGTGGAGGAAACTGAATTACACACAGAGAACCCACAGAAGCACTGGGATAATCTCTGTTCAGACAGAGCATAGGCAGGGAATGCAACCCAGGTCACTCTTGTTGCAAGGCCTCACTGATATTAACTGCCTTGCTGCACAGCCCCAATACGAGGGTCCACAAGCAGAACACTGGACACGTTTACCAGAGATTACGTCAATCCAACGTGGCAGTTACAAGTTCCAAGAAAATAGAATGCACCGTGTGCGTGGACATCTGGGGAATTTCTTCCATTAGGATACTTTCCTAGTTCTGGATACAGACAGACAGATAATGATAAGATCCCTAAATGATGAAATGTTATTAGTATCAGAAATATTCTATAATGTTAAAGAACCTCTATAAAGGCAGCTCAAAGATTTTATTATAATATCTTGGTAATAATGGAGTAAACCAGTATAGAAATTCATATGTTTTTACAAATTTTAGATGAAAAGGACACAATTTTCAAATTACTACTAATAATATATTTGTAATTAAACCCGAATCATTCTCCCTTTATATTTCATAAATAAAGTCAGAAAGAAAATGAGCTTCAATTGATCTTTTTCTTCCTTTAAACTTCTTTGGTTTTACATCCAAAAGACCTTTTAACCATCTTGAATTTGTTTTTAGATATTTACAGCCAAAAGGTAAATCTTATTCATGTTTCACCAAATAAAACTAGTTGTGTTGGTTTTATTTCCATTTTCATATTTCCTTCTTGGCATTTTGAGTCTTGTCATATAAAATGTGGTCTTTATCACAGATTTTTTTGCAGATCCTCTCACCCACCGCTCCTGCAGCAGTGTACTCATTTGTCATTACAGCAGTTTGGACATTTATGCCTGTTTGTTGAGGCAAAAGCCAATTAACGCACTTTATGCACATTTAGACCTCTTTATATTTCACCAAAGTGTCACACCTTTAGTGTCATCCCATGAAAAAAAGTATACTTAAAAAATATAAGCAGTGTACTGACTAACACTACATAGAAAGGCTTAACTGTGAGAAGAAAGATGTTGGCATAAATTCTCCCAGCCTGTCTTCGGTCAGCTGTCAGAGGTTCTGTCCATTATTCCTTCCTACTGAAGGCACTCTGGGTTATTGAAATTGATTGAACACGTCAGATTCTGCACACACAGGCCTGTACATGGGATTAATCCATACCGATCAGCATTACGGCACCTGAAAACACAAGAGAAGGTGTGATTTAAATTATGTTGATCAGCTAAAGCCCATGATGTTTGGCTCCTTTAAGAAGATACCTGCCTTTTTTCAGCTGTCCACCGGCAGCTTCTTGTTGTCAAACTTCCATCCATCCATTTTGTAGCACACTTATCCCGAGTGGGGTCGCAAGGGGTGCTGGTGCCTATCTCCAGCAGTCAATGGGCAAGAGGCAGGGTACACCCTGGACAGGTTGCCAGTCCATCGCAGGGCAACACAGAGACAAACAAACTTTCACACACACACATAAGGGGACTTTAGAGAAACCAATTAACCTAGAAGTCTGGACTGTAGGAGGAAGCCGGAGTACCCGGAGAGAACCCACACATGCTCAGGGAGAAAATGCAAACTCCATGCAGAAAGACCCCAGGCTGGGAATCGCACCCAGAACCTTCTTGCTGCAAGGCAAGGCAGCAGTGCTACCCACTGCACCACTGAGCAGCCCTGTTGTCAAACTGTTCCTTGGTTTTATCATTTCCGTTCCTTATTGTTAGTCTTTTGGACCACAGGAATCATGGCTTTACCTAAAAAAAAAAACAATAAAACTGTAAGCCCCTTAGAGTAGATCCCCATAAACTGATTTCTTACCTCAGTTTACCCTGAATCAGTACTGGACATGATAAAAGACATTAGCAAATCTATAAATTTTAACAAATAGTTAATGTTATGTAAAATGTTGCATATTATTATTTTCTTTAAATTAAATTTGTCATAACTCTTGTATAAAAGTTGACCAGTACATGGTAAAAGGAAATACAGTAATTCATCATTAGGATTCTAAAAATGAGTTGATGCTGTTGGTTAATTTATACATTTCATCTGAGACTCAAACTGATTCCACATTTAAAGATTCAGAATTTTTTTTTTATTCTAATAACTTATAAAGTGACAGGGATACGTATGGTCAGGGGTTTGTTTGTTAGACAGCAGAGATGAGGGCAGTGGTGCTTCCAGAAATGTTTCCTAGGGGTGGCCAGATGGAGCCACTGAAAATTTTGGGGTGGCACACTTAAACTAAAAACCACAATTTCAGGGTTTGAATCTACTATAGTAGTAAACCTGCCTATAGAAATCATAAAGACTTAAAAACCTACTCATATCTTGGTTTATTGCTAAACTGATGGTAATAGAATTTACCCTGGCGAGTGGGATGGCCAGTGGGTTGGCAAGGGCATTGCACAGGGTGGCCATGGCCACCCCCTGGTGGTGCCACTGGATGGAGGTCTACGACTCCAATTGTCCCTTATGTCAAACTTTTCCCTTATGCGGCTTGTGGTCCCTAAGCGCTGCATCCATGTTTTATTGTTTATCTGTCTTTGAGGGCTTAAATAGTGATTTTAATTTTCAGAAAAAATGACCTGCATAATGTCCTACAATAATTTAATAACCAATTCCTTGAAGCAGTGGATAAACTTGGCCTGTAGAAAAGTAAACACCAGGAGCGTGCATCAGACTGATGCCCACAGACCCAGTGATTTTACAGAAAGTGATTTCATCAAATAATGGATGATTTGCTCGGAGAAAGAAACAGCACATGCTATCTGAAAATAGCATGTGCTGCTTCTTTAACTCAATAGATGGCTGAAATCAAGGATTTCATTTTACCTGCAGCCATCTGGTGTTTCAAAATGGTAACTTTTCAGAGACAAAGCCTGTTTCTTGTGGAATTCCTCAGAGTAGAAGTTTCAGTCCCTTAATTTTAAAATCTAGATTATGTCACATATGTTGATGATTTTACAGTTAAGAATATATTATAAATTGGGAATGGCAGAATGTACCTGAGTGGGTAACCATCAACAAAAGCATTTTAAATGTTACCAAAACGAAACTTGCTATAAAGTAGAATAGTTATTAACTGAACAAACATAAACTAGAACCAAAGTTGCACCAATAGAACAGTCAAAGCTGAATTAATAGCCAATCTACAGGACAATCAAAAAGTATGGGGGAAAACACATTGATAATCTGTAATTAAATAAATGCTAGATTTACTCAAGGAAACAGGTTAATCTTTTAAAAAGTTGGCCAGGCAAAATTTACCAGGAACAGCGGCGGGTAATATGGAGATACCTGCATTACAAATAACTAAGATTTTAAATTATCTTCAACAAAAACAACCATCGAACATTTGTTTTTCCTACAACTCAGCATGTTGATAATTTATGTTTTGAAAATACAGGCTATCATATTTTAATTGCATTAATTTGTGAATCTTATGGATGCATTTTATCGTTTATTTATATATTTTATTTCTATAAAGAATATATATGACTACATTTACAGGAAGAAGAGAATAATTAATTCATTACCTCGTTGTGGTTTGTCTTTGTTTATACGGGAAGTGTGGACCCCTGTACAAGAGTGCCTACATGGGACTTCAGCTAATGGGGATCCAAAAGAAACAAAACAAACCATCAATGCAGAGTTTGTGTCTTAAAGTTTATTTACCTTATCCGATATTCGCTGTGAAAGATCTTTGCTCAAAAAATCCCGAACAGCCAGAGCAAATAGATTTGATTCCTTACATGGTGTTGATCAATGTAATGATCCTGAGCAGAAGCAGGATAAAGATGGAGCTAAGCATTTGTTTGGGAAACATCCAAGCCACAAATCTGACAGAGATAAATGGATAGTTGTCAGGTTCCTTTGGAAAATGATTAGAGAGCCGCTCAGGCGCAGATCTTAGCTCTCCCTCCCAGTCTCTCCCATCATTATCCCAGCACAAATCCACTCAGTAACAGAGGTTCTCTTGTTTGTGAAGGCACGGAGCCGGCTTTGAGAGCTCTCATAAATAAGTCTGGTCCTCCACACACATAGAACATTGTTTGAAGGAAGATGAATCTTAGGGGAAAGAATTGTTGTTGTCTGTTTTTAAGCATCTCCACCAAAGACTTTCTATGAAAAACTTTGTGAGTGGACGTTTATTTTCTCTGCTGCATTATTCATCCTTCAACTGTCTGAATGAACTTGTTCTGAGTCTAAATGACGACGTCCTGCCAGGACCTAACATCTCCTCAAAGTCAGGACACAGTTGGAAGCTTGCTCTGATGGAGATTGATGGAGGAGCCCCTCATCAGGCGGTGATGCAGGGACGTCTGATCCCAGTGAACCAACATGTTTTTACTGGAAAGGATGTTGATGCATTAGGCATCTTCTTTCACGGCCTATGGTCTCTGCTTTCTGTTCAAGTCACTGTATGAAACAATAAGATTCCTTCAGAGCTTTAGGGCATTTTGTGTCTTATGCATTTATAATATAATCAATGCTCACCCCAGTAGGGGTGGAAAATATGTTATCAAATCAAAAAGTATTTGTCTTATACCCCTTTTCCACTGACCAAAAACCATGTTTAAACCTGGCAATGAGAACGACTCACTAACCCGGGTCAAACTGCAAGCAACCCGGGTTAAAATCGCCTTCAAACAGCTCCGCTCTGTTTGGTATACAGTTGGAGCAGCAGACCCGGCTTGGCCCACTAAATTACACAACGTATGTACGTCACAACATTGTTTCAGTCACATCTCATATAACAAGCCAAAGCAACTCCGCTTGCATTCGATAAACATGGTGCACCATTGGTAAGAGGGATTCGGACGGACAAAAGAGACAAACCATGTTGCTCTACATTGTTTACTTTTCTGATTTCTGTTGCACTGACAACATCATCAATGCTAACCCAGCGTGATGCCATCACCAGATGCTCAGCGGTGGGGGACAGAGGCCATGCAGCTTGCCAGTGGGGGATCAGACTCAGCAGACCTCAGCTTTTTGCCAATGGGAAGGGAGCCAAATGCCGATTGTTAGCGGGTCAGCCCGGGTGTGAAAAACTCACATTAACTCACTAATTTAAGTGGGAAAGCAGCAGTATATTGCTCTGTGAACACATGCCCTTCTAGCTGTGTTAGATCAACAAATGAAAGTGTGAATCAAGCTCAAATCATGGTATTACATTCTATGGGACTTCTACATACTCTCTATATCTCAAACCCTTTTGAACCCTACCAGAACACAGGGTCTTAATCATGCTTTCTTTGGGTTGAGTTTGCCAAGATGACAAGATAATTAGACCAAAAACGCAGTACCTAATTCATCTAGTCATCGCTAATCACTCTTGGCTTAATGTCTCAGATGAATAACAAGCAGCTCACTGACTGTAAAGGCTTTGCTTGTCCTTCAGAGAGTGGGACTGTAGAGGAATGTGGGCAGAAGCTGAAGACCATCCTTCAGTCTCCAAGTGTCCCTCCGGCCAGCCACCATCTCCTGATCCACCTCAGCCAGCATCTAAACTGGGTCAGCCAGCAACACAGGACAAGCCCCCGTCTGCTGGGACAGGCCTTCGCCAACATCATCTTCAAGCACAATCTGAGGTACGATAAAGATCTTCCAAAAAAGTATTATAAATATTCTTTTCCTTATGGGTTTATTATGAAGATGAGGAAGATCTTAGATGGATGGAACCAGTTTCCCATCCGTTTATCCAAGATAAGGTTTTGTGAGAACTGCTCCTCATTAGCTACGTTATCATCAGAAAGAATCTCTGAGGGATCAGAGTATTTGTTTGGACCATTTTAACCATTGTTGGATCGGACATTCTAGAAGAGCTGGCCTGCTTTACCTGCTCTAAAACCAGTTTAGGAATGTCTGAGATCACGGTCTAGCAGTTTTGTTAAAGTTTATAAGATTACCTTTAACTGATATTAGGCACATGCACAATTAAAATCAATTTAGTTAAGTTATATTTTATTTTTCTCATTTGGAACAATTTCTATTTGAATCACAGTTAAGAATAACTGTTATAAAAAAAATTTTAATGGATTTTCTTTGTCTTTTTATCTTTAATGGATAACTTCTCATCTTTAGGACAGTGATGTTTGTTGGGATAGTCAGTTTTCCATCTACAACATTAATAATCTATTTCACAAACGGAGCTGTGTCAAAATAGAAGCATAGATACAAGCAGAGTTGAGGTTAAACAAGAAGCGTCAAGGAACTCCACTGTGGTCACAGTTAGAGAAGAATGATGTCAAACTGGGGTTTTAAGGAGGTCTATAATGAGTTCTGTAATAATGAATAATGTGGAATTTTCTTTTAAACCCAATAATAAGCATGATGGCAGGATAATTGGACCAAAATGGGAGCTTTGAGGAATCCCTGAATTTAACAAGCCTTAGATAAAATTAGCTTATTAGGGAGCCTTGAAAAAATAAACTTCTCAGCTTGGTTTATATGTTATGAATTATGAACCCTAATGTGAAGTTTTATTGCCTTGTTAGGTATGTTCTGTGGTTCCGTTTTAGCCTTACAAAAACAATCCCTGCAGTTTAGTTGATCATTATCAGATTGTTATTGCTATGCTCACTAAATATTCCAACTGAAGGTAAAGGTATTGGTATCCAAAAGCTTCTCATCTCATTTCTGATGTCTTGCTTCCAGTGCTATTGGAAATCTGGAGCATCACATCAGGATCTTAGAAGCTCTCATTGGGTCTGGAGGTGTTGAGAAGCAGTCTGCTCCAGGTAGGACAGAAAATCATTTCTCTTCCTTTAGAGCTGCAGCAAAAAAAAAAAAAAAAAAAAAAAAAAAAACATACAAACCTGCTTCCTGAGATTTTGACTAAACACAAACTTTTACCTGATTTGTGGGTTAGATTTGACCTGCTTATTGCTCATGACTATCTTCATTGCTTCATCAGTGTAAAATGTTTAAATGAAGGTTGGACAGTGATTGTTGACTAATATATTAAGATTGTCCGTTCTCCGTGCTGATGTAATGTTCAGCCAATTGGACAGTCTGACAGCAGCTTTTGCTAACAACAGACAGATCAGTTTACTCAGAATCCCTGAGGTCACAGAGCAGGGGAGGCACAGATGGGTAAGGAGAAACTATGCATATTTCATAACTATTATTGACTGACCACCAGAGGATTTTTTTATCTCTGTATCTGCTCCTTCTATGCTGCTTTTTAACATGAGGTAAAATCATTTAAAAGCCTGGTTTGTCCTTTTTTGACTATATACATTAATAAGGATTGAAGTTTTTCTCAGACAAACAAGTAAGAAGAAGAAAAATGCATATTTATTTGAATATATTATTATTAATGACGTATGTAATAACACATATAATTTAGTGTTTATAACTTATTTAATCATACCCCCCCACCTTCATATTGTTGATGTGCAACTCACATCAGCCAATCACGTGACATCGTGATTCCCCTTTCTTGCATGGCAAATATATAGAAAACAACCAGCCACTATTGCATTTTTTCTCCATATTACCTTGAAAACATAAACATGATCATCTCATGCTCAGCATATGGGTATATAGTCTCATTTTATCACTTCTCTAAAGACGCGGAAAGGTGAGTGAGACGGTTGGTTACTGTGAAGAGACAGAGCTGGAAACCAACCATAACCAGCAGAGTTTAGTAATCACTTCTTCCATGGTTAATTGTTATGATGAAATTATTGTTGAACAGATTTATTTATTTTTTTTCATTCAGACAGATGTGTAAATTTCCTCTCACGCTAGTTAGAAATAAGCAGGGCGTTAAATGTTTTAACAAGCATGAGGGGTTTCCCACAGCGTACTGTAAGCCTAGAGGGGGGGGGGCAAGCTTTACTCCACAGCCCCCCCCCCCCCACCCCCAGAAGAGCGGCCTGTAGAACAGGAAAGATGGAGGAGGGCAACAACACAACAGCAGGACTGCTACCTCCGAGGAGAAACAGGAGGAGCATTGCCAGAGCCCTGCAAAATGACCTGAAATGTGCATGTGTCTGCACAAACGGTTAGACACCGACTCCATGAGGATTGTATGAGGGCCTGACATCAACAGATGGGAGTTGTACTTACAGCCCAACACCGTGTACAATGTTGGCATTTGCCAGAAAAAAACAGGATTGGAAAATTCACCACTGCTGCCCTGCACTATTCACGTATGAAAGCAGGTTCAAACTGAGAGTATGTGACAGTCTGTAGACACTGTGTTGCGCAATCTGCTGCCTGCTACATCCTTTACTATGACCGGTTCGGCAGTGGGTCAGCAATGGTGTTGGCCCTGGGTTCCTGGTTCCTTCTAATGCAGGACAATACTAGACCTCATGTGGTTGGAGTGTGTTAGCAGTTTCTGCAAGATGAAGGCATTGAAGCTATGGACTGGCCCGTCTGTTTACCAGACCTAAGTCACATTGAGCACATCTGGGAAATCATGTCTTGATCCATTCACACAAGTCACATTACACAGCAGACTGTCAAGAAGTTGGTGGAGGCTTTCCACGTCTGGGAGGAGAAGACCAAGCATTGTAGGGAGGTTATAAAGGCATTTGGAGGCCACATACTATACTAAACTTCCTTTTTAGCTGTTTAAATGACATTACATCAACATTGGATCAGTCTCTGGTGTGTGTGTGACTTTAATTTTGTATACTTTAATTTTGCACACAAATTGTATATGATTCAAAATTTCATTTTGTACAGCTTTCAGACAGTAAATGAGCAGCAGCTTATCAGTGAAAGGAACATTTCCAATCCATAAACTGCATTAGTGATCAAATGTAAACAGTGTGGGAGAAAAACATGGTGCAAAAAAGCATTTTTATGGAAGTTAGGAAGATTTCAAGACAAATATATATGGTTCAGAAAAGCAGTTCTTTGGTTTGATGTTATCAATGTGATGCAGAATCTGTGACTCGATTTAGAGTTTTTTCACCAGTTCAGCTGTCTGATGGCAGTGGGCAAAAAGCTGTTGCAAAATCTGTTGGACCTGCATCGGATGCTGCGAAGCCTCTTCCCAGAGTGCAGCAGGGAGAACAGACCATGGTAGGGGTGTGAGGGGTCACTGATGATGTTACGGGCTCGGGACACGCAGCACTGGGATGAGTTATCTTTAATGGAGGGAAGAGGAGCCCTGATGATCTTCTCTGCTGTTCTCACCACTCTCCTCACCTTCTTCCAGTCTGAGGCGCTGAAGCCTCCACACCACATAGTGAGACAGCTGGTCAGAACACTCTCTATGGTGCTTCTGTAAAAGTTGGTGTGGATGGGTGGGGCAGGTGGGCTCTCCTCATCCTCAACAGGACGTACATGTGCTTTTGTGTCCTTTTGAACAGTGAGGCGGTGTTTACATTCCAGGTGAGGGTGTCTGTGATGTGCACCCTCAATAATTTGGTGCTGCTGACCACCTCTACAGCTGAGCTTTTGATGAGCAGCGGAGCATGGATATCCTTCGTATTCTCCACATTCAGGAACAGGCTGTTATCTCTGCACCAGTCCAGCTGCTCCACCTCCTCTCTATAGTCCTGGATGTCGTCGTCTCTGATGAGGCCCACCACTGTGGTGTTGTCTGCTATCTTAACGATGTGACTAGTGGTGAACCTCACAGTCGTGTGTCATCACAGTAAACAGCAGGGGTCTCAGAATGCAGCCCTGAGGGGTGCCTGTGCTAAGGGTGATGACATCAGAGGTGTTCTGTGTGACCCGGACTGACTGAGGTGTGTTTGTCTGTTCCTGTTTGGCTGTGACATCATCCTGGAAAGAAACATCAGCTGTGCTGCTTCCATCAACACCCTTGTTTATAGACGCTGGAGATCAGCCTGTTTTCCAGTGTGGTCCTGTTTCTCTGACCGTGACTGAGTGGATGTGCTCTCTTCGTCCTCTGGCATGGGAGCTGGCTCGGAGCTCGTCTGCCTGGAGGTGTGTTTCCTGGACGGGGCCGCCTTTTACAGCTGCTTTTTGTATCTCTGCTTCTGTCTCCTTGAACCCCAGTCGGCCTCGGCAGATGGCCGCTCATACTGAGCCTGGTTCTGCTGGAGGTTTCTTCCTGTTAAAAAGGAGTTTTTCCTCTCCACTGTCGCTACAAGCATGCTTAGTGTGAGGGATTGTATTTGAGTCAATGAGTCGATGCAATCAACTGGTTTTCCTTAGATAGAAAACTTTGTATCAATTTGACTGCATGATCTGGTTGAACTGTAAAGTGCCTTGAGATGACATGTGTTGTGAATTTGGCGCTATATAAATAAACTGAATTGAATTGAATTGAATTTGTGAGGAAGGAAGTCTAGCAACCAACTGGAGCGCTGTGTATTGAATCCCTGCTGTTTCAGTTTTCCTATCGGATGCTCTGGGATGATGGTGTTGAAAGTTGAGGTGAAGTCCAAGAACAGCATCTGCACGTGGGTGTTCTTCTCCTTCAGGTGTGCCAGGCTCTGGTCAAAAGCAGAGGAGATGGCGTCCTCAACAGTGTCTTCATTTCATCATGATAGGAGTCATCATGCAATAGGTCGGTAGTCATTGGCACTAGTATTTGTAGTTGGGAGTGAGATTGTAGTTCAGCTGACTTGGCTTTTTGATACTTGTCCTCTGTTTGCTGGGACATTTCCTCTGTTTGCTGGGACGTGTCCTTTGTCTGCAGGAATGGGTCATCCATCTGTTGAAATGTGTCCTTTGCCTCCTGGGACATGTCCTATGTCTGCTGTTCCTAGTTTAGGATTCTTCAGCTCCATCATTCATGTTCTTGGAATGGACCATAGGATGTCCAAATGGACCAACTGATGCAGAACTGTCCATGCCCCCTTTTTTGGTTCTTAAGTGTTCAGAACCCAACAGTGAGGTCTCTGCAGCTGGGTGTGGTTTTGTTGAGGACTTACAGATGTATAGAGTTTAAATTATTAAACCATTTGGTCTCTGGAATCTAAAACTTTGGACCTGAATCTGAGAAACAGATTTAAAATTGACACCAGAACTTCTCCACTGAAGGACAGTAAAGGTCATTTTGTTTCTGACTTCCAACATTGATGCTTCTCTGTAATGTTTGTTTTTAAAGATCCATGATCAGCTTATTCTTGTAGTTCTGCCATTGTGACATTTACCCAGAAAATTTTAACTTTAAAGCTATTTGTTATCGTCTTTAATCTTCCTGCTTTGTGTTCTGACAGTGAAGCTCTCAGCAGACTTACATCAGAGCAGAACCAGAGGATCTGCTCTGTGCTTTTGAAGTTTATTTTGTAATGTCTCTTACACAACCTTCAGATGAAAATGTCACAACCTGCGATTCTCCTGGGGGAAGCGACACCGACGGACTCAGCTTAGCATTTTTAATGCTCTGTTTGGATGTCACTGCAGAGTTGGAGTTCAGAATATCCAGATGAGCTGCGTTCAGAGATTATTTGCTCTAAAAGCTGCTGCTAAATATCAGAGGACTATGAGTCCCTCAATCAGAAATGAGTTCTGGGGATTTACAGAAAATGTTGATACAGTTTTCTAATCAAACAATGTAAAAGGAAGGAGCATTAGAAATACATAACTGAACAACCTCAGCTTTGCTTTTGTCCTTTGGTGCCCTTTGTCCACTGCTTGGGTTCCAGAACATTCCAGGATCTATTCTTCTTCCTCTGCTGGTTTCCCTCTAACTCGCAGACATAAAACTTTGCAAAGTTCTGCAGGTGAAGAAGACGGCGCTCATGTTTACAGCTTTAGGAGAAAATGCATGCTGGGATATGCAGACCAATTTGAATTAGATTATCAGTAAAAAGGTTCATTTTAGAAACTTAGTTCACTTAGTGTGACACATTATTTCCATTAATTGTATTTTTTTTTTAACTTATAGAAGAAAAATTTAAGATGAAAACGCTACATTGGACTAGTATGAGCAATGTGATACTGAAAAAGTCATAGCTTGTAATTATACCTATACAATCCTTGCGTTGTCTTTGAATAAATGTTTAATCATTTTTTGGAGAAAGGAAAATTGAATAGAGACCCTTTACAGTACATTGCCAGATTTTGTCTCGTGAGGATATGCACATAATCTGTATATGCATGTTGTGTGGATGTAGCATTAGTAAGATCAGCAGTTAGCCATAGTTGGTTTAGAGTGTTCTCTCACGCAATAGGCAAAAAGTTATTCAAGCACCACAACTTACCTACTGGCTGCAAGTTAGTCCCTGATTGGTGGATTCGACCATTTTGATGGAATAGAGGTTTTGGTATCAAGGCGGGCTTTTCATTGTGAAGCAACTTAGAGAGGACCAAAATCGAGAGCGCACTATTTTGGTCTTTTCTGTCCCAATGGGGTGGAAGATTTTGAGGACTCAAATGCAGAGATCAAGAGGCAGAAGTGAGTCATGAAGATTTAAAAGTTAACGGATGAAAAAATTAAAAAGTACAAAAAATACAAGGAACCAAAAAAAAAACAGAAAACTTCAGGGGAAACTCAAGTTTGAAGCCAGAGATAGAATATAATAGAATTAAGCTTTATTGTCATTGCACTGTCACGAGTACAAAGCAACGAAATGTGGTTTGCATCTATCCAGAAGTGCTATATAGGATTTAGTATTATTACAGAGATGAGGAAACAGCAAAAACAACAACAAGAAACCAGCACAGAGTGACTGCAGAAGTGGAGTATATAAGGGGAACAGAACAAAGGATGGACTAATAAGTAGCAGGTGTGAGTGGAGCTAACTAGAAGGAAGCCAAAGGGAAAGGAAACTAGCACTGAGAGCAACTAAAGACTGCTTGAATATAATGGAAAATAAACCAAAGATCAACAAAACATAATAACTAAACTGAAAACTGAAAACTCAGAGTCCCAAAAGGGGAGAACCATGACATTTTCTGGTTCGAACAAAGAGCACCAATAGAAAAAAGAAATGTTTTTAGGTGTTATTTTTAACAAAGATGACCAAAATGGAAAGAACGATGACACTATTATTCAGTTATCCTTTTGATCGCACAGCTTTATGCTGGTTTTGGCATTTGCAAAGCATTTGGTTATTGCTGTATCCACAGTGTACTTATCTTTGAAGTTTACATTTATTCTTTTGAGGGTTGCCTTTCAAGGTGATGTCTTACCCATGATATTAAAGTTTTGCTTTTGATTGTACAGATGTATGCCTGGGTTTCTTTTTTTAAACTCCCTCCACATCATTTGCAGGGCAGTTTGAATAGTTAGTTATTTTAAAATTCTCAGAGTGCTCACCTCTCAAGTGGTCGAGTGTTGGCCTAGTGGTTAGAGCAGTCCGCTTGTGCTCTGAGAAGGTTGCAATAATCAGTTTGATCCCCACATCCTCCACTCTGGGTCCCTGGGCAAGACCTTAACGCCACACCGCTCCCTAAGCATCGCACAATGGCAGCCCTTTGCTCCGCAAGGGGATGGGTTATATGCAGAGGTAAATTTCTCCAGTGTGAGATCAATAAAGTTCAATTGTCATTATAAAATCTATTATTTTTGGTTGTTGCCTTTCAAAGTTGTTGTCGTCCTAACTTTGATATGTTAGTTTTGATTTTACAGCGTATTGTTTCTTTTTTATTTTCTTCTTCTTTCTATTGTCTTTAAAAAAATGTGAACATTTAAAATAAAAAAATGAATAACTATGGAATAACTGTGGAGTTGCTTTTGGAAAGAGTGCAAGCTCAGCTGGAGGGGGGGGCAAAGGGGTACTATCGCCTTGGGTACCAATGAACTTAAAGCCGACCCTGGTTTTAATTGAAGCCCAACAGCAACACTTTAACATAAAAAGGTCAGATTTCAGAGTGATGACTCCTTTCTTAAAAAGTATGATTAATACCTGCTAAAAGTATTCATTTTCTCATATACATAAATCTCGTACTCTAGTCCAGCCTGCAGCTGCAAAAGCTAAATGTCATGACTGACTGGTGCTAACAGAACCGCATCATCTGCAAAAAATACAGATAAGGATAATGAAAGTGAGTGACTCACGTTTGAGGGTGTCTTGTCAATCCTCGAATCCAGTCTGTGTGGGTTAATCCAGAGAACAATGAACACATTGGACAGTGGACAGGTAGACAAACGTTGGACCCGGAGGAGTAATGGAGCGGACTGTCACTCGGATTTCCAATGGGCACTTGAACGGATCATGTGGAGGTTTTCCCCTGCTCACTGTGAACTCAGCTTTTCCTTCCTGGTGGGAGAAGGACCAGGTATCCAGTTTAACAGGAAGTCTTCCTGCCGAAAAACAAAGACAAAAGAACATTAGTCTCAGGGAAACAAAGCTTAGATAGACTCTGCTAATCTCAGCTTGGCTAGAGTACGCAAAACTGGCAAACACTGGCGTCGAGGTATTGACAGTCCACTGCTCAAATACTCCTCAGTAATGATCCAACAAGCCGCAGGTGTGCAGAAGGGCCGACGAGAACAGGGCACCACCTGGTGGTGGAGGGAGAAAAAACACACAAACAACCACAAAAACAGACCACACAAACTGGATTCCTAACAGGTTCCACCTCACAGATGAAAGAGAAATGCATCTAGAGCAAAGATCCATGCATGTGAGCCAGAAGGAAGCACTTTTCCACGCAACAGAAAAGTCTGACAACTGTATTTAAGAACTAAAAACACAATAATACTCAGGAGCTACAAGTGTTTTTAATTAGAGCAGCAAAACATCAAATTAAAATCTGTATTTTTTAATTCTAGACAAAACTTTCCAGCCCTAGAAGGAGTCCAGTTTGCTCTTTCTGCATCAGAACATTGAGAATCAGACCCGCTACATTTCTCCCACCCCTAGAGAAGGTCCATTTAGGGAGTTGGATAAATTTATCTAATTGAAAGGGGGAGGTAACCCCTCTGCTTGGAAACATTGACAACCAACCTTCACTCCAGAATGTCCAGTCTTCAGCAGCTCTGGAAGAACCTTGTCCTGATGAGCTATGCCTGTTTGAACAAAGATAGTCTGACTAATGCAATTAGTCTCAGGGAAACTAAAAACAATTATTGGATTTCCCTCAGTCAGCAGATCTAAACCCAACATAATTGTAAAGAAATCCGATATATTGGAGCGTTGTCGGTTTAAAGTGAAGCAGCAGACTCTGTCGGAACTAGAATCAGAGCTTAGTTTAAAGCTGTCCCTCTGAATGCCAGCTTGGAAGGCACGTCTGACTCGCCGTCTCTTTGTTTGATGAATTTCCTCTGAGGAGGAGAAGCGAGCTGAGGCCCAGAGGTCAGGTTCATGTGTGAGCATTTCTCTCACCCATTACCTCCCCCTCCTCCCTCTCAGACAGCATTAGCTGAGGTCGGAGGTTGACTCTGTGCCTGTTGTTTGTATTTTAACCCTTCAGCAGAGGGCTGAGGCTGCGGCCTCTCCAGAGAGCCGCCCTCCAAGTCTGTTTGCCAAATGGACTATGAATATACGAGCAGTCCTCCACCTGAGTGCAGGGCTCTGCTGTGGGGCCCTGGCTGCTCCACCCGTGGAGAAATAGATGCCTCTAAAAAGAAGGAGATTTATGAACTTGTTCATTCACGGTCTGGCCTTCTTTCTCTGCTCCTGGTATGAGCTGCTTCCCTCCCAAAGCACGGAAACCATCCCTGCAGCTTGGCAGGAATACAAACACCTCAAACACACACATCTGTCTGGAAATGAGGCCAAGCAGGCTTTAAATCCCTGTTTGTCCTCCCCTCGGTCTGCTGTTTGATCGTCCTGAGCCTTGTTCTGGGGTTCTGGACCGCTGTCAGACCTGGTTCTAACATGCACCCAGGGCTCAGACCGCATGTTCCTGCCTCGGGGTAAAACACCCACTGATCCGTTTTCAGTTTACATGAAAGTCTGGGTTGTGGCTTTTTCTCCTCAACAAGAACCAGTTCATTTCCAGTTCAACCAGAATGAAATGAACCGATTTACCTTTAACTGCTACATGTTCTGAATGAGTTCACAAGTCTGGAACATCTGCTGTCACCTTTATCTTATTTAATCTATTTCTTTAAGAGGTGAGAACTAAATCATTGACTCTTTCTACTTTTATGATAATTTTAAAACCGTAAAATCCAGTAGAGCACTTTGAACATCTATATTACGTAACAGGTGCATAAGACAAAACGCACCTGGTCCAAGTGTCTTAAGAAGATATTTATTTGTGGTACTTGCAGGTCTAGTGAGGAAACATTGCAAATACATTTATTCTTAGGCAAACCATAAATCAAAATAAATTCTGGTTTTCCTCCATGATTTTAGTCATAAGGTGATTGAACTGCCTTGATTCAGGCTTAACCCTTTAATCTTGGTTTCCATTTAAGCACATTAGTGACAGAATCGTAAATCTGCTCATTTAAACCGTCTCTTTCAGTTCCTTAACTCCGTCTTTGCTTCACCCCCTGTTTGTAAAAACAACAACCAGGCTGCAAAACCCTTGATACTTATTTTACTGGATAAATGAAGCAAATCTGGATGTTTAAAACGAGACACACCGGCCTAAATGAGAACACAGCTTCTCGCAAAGCTGAGATGATGCCTCAGTTCTGGAGCTGTGAAAAAGCTGAATTCTGTCCCTGAAAACAAGATCAATCAACCAAACCATGGTGCTCTATGACATTAAGATATGCTTATCATTAGGGATGCACCAATCCGATATTTTTATCTGTATCGGTCCAGATATAAAGAAATAAAACTAGATCAGTATATGTGACCATTGACTCAATATTGGGGCCAAGCTGTTCATTCTAACTCTATGCTATGCTCTGCAGACATACGGCGGCGCAACAACACAACACGGCCATATTTTTTATGATGGAGCGAGGGAAAGGATCTGCGGTATGGAGGTTTTTCACGCTCTCTCAGCCTAGTAGCCCAATGGCTACATGCAATATTTGTGGGAGAAATGTTCCGAGAGGCGGTGTTAAATATTTAAAATTATATAAATTAATGAAACACCGCCAGAAATTTCATAACAAGGAACATGCTGAGATTATCGGACTCTGCAAACAAAAAGGAAGCAGCTAACTTTGATGGAAACAAATGAATGAAGTTAAATTTTTCCATGTAACAGTATAATGGCCAAATAAATCACAGAGATGATACTTGATAATGATAAAGACACATTTTTTTTATATGTTGACCAAGTCAGAGAACTTTTGGTTTAAGATTTTGTGCACAGTTGTTAAATGAATGAGTCAAAACATTTATATTTGGGTTGTTTCCTATTTTTTTAGAGAAAAGGGGAGTCAAATCATATGCACAGAAGAATGATCCCAGTTTTTTTTCACACATTAAAACCATTTTTTAGGTAACAATTCAGTGCTGTTTTTGGTATTGGATCGGTATCGGCCGAAATCAAACTTCATATTTTGGTATTTTTTTGGAGGTGAAAAAAGTGGATCCAGTGCATCCCTACTTATCATGTTTAATATGAGCTGATATTCTACTTAAACATCCCCCTGAAGTTGTCTTTAAATTCCTGTTTTATCAGTTTTAGGAGTAAAAAAAAAAATAGGTCACATTAGAATTCCTTTTTCATACCCATTTTTTTCTTACATGAGAATTTGTATGTGTTCATGGGGATGTAGTATTAGCAACATTAGCACTTACTGTAGCTAAGGTTTGTTTACAACCATTTCCCAGTCTGATGGCGGAGCAACTCACTCTTGCACCAGTTTCCAGTTCAGGGCAGACCATATCCTTCAAAAAGGATGGGGCTGTTGGCTCTTCTTCCAGGCCTTGAATAGGTGATGACACATGTTAAAAGTTGGGTTCAGATGTTTGAACAGATGATCTCGAAATCTGCAGCTCTTTAAAAATGAATTTAAAAAAAAATGTTTTCCTGCCTGAATTCAGCTGCTCAGATGTGGATTTTCAAAATCCACTCATGATAATCTTGTATTATTTAACCCAATATTACATTTATAAGATGCTTACTGTCAGAGTTTGACATGTATAAATATTCCATGTGTGTTGCTGTATGATTTCATAAACATTGTGTTTGTGAGGAAGGTTCATGGTGAAGCCATGCCCTGTCTCCATCCCGGTGGGAGGAAGTGGCAGCTTAGCATTCAGTGTAATCCTGCTGTACGGGGTCAACAGGAGGGCAACACACACACTACTGTAACATGTGAGAAGCCGTGTAGGAAACCGTGGTTGAATAATGGGATTAGATCCGGCTGAGGGCTCAGCCTCCAATGGTGTGTGTTTGTTTATCTTTGTTATGTTTGTGTTTGAGCTTACTGACTAATTTTGGAGGCAGACAAGCATCCGTCCATTATCTGTTACTTTTACTCCATTTCATGACATGTGCATCAATGGCGCCTTCCACCGGGATAATCTGGATCTCATTCGACTTGGAGCCAATCCTGGTTGGTGCTGTTAGGCTTTTCAGGCAGTCAATGGATATAGACGGGCAGAGAGCTGCTTGTAATAATATGATTAAGAGCAGGACCTTAAACATCCTCCAAATGATCTGAAACTCAAAAAAGGGATCCTGGAGCGCAGAAGAAAGGAAAAAATGAAGTTTTGTAAAAACCTGAGGCTGCTGGTCACACCAGGGAGAGATGAGCAAAACCAGAGCTGACTGGTATGTGAACAGAAACTGCAAAATACAAAAATACCAAAACTTAGAGATAAATATAATCTGGTCCTTTGTTCTTTTCAAAGTAGATAAGTCCTTTTAAGACTTTGTCTGTCTTCATATTCCCATCTCAGGATGAGTACACTGGGATAAATAACAGACAACAAGTTTCCCCTCAGCCTCCAAAACTAAACCACACTGCTGGAAACCTCAAGGTCAATGCAATTTAAATACACATTGAAATAAGAAACAACCCAAAGCTAAGAGATGAAGACAAACCGCACATTCTACTACATCTGAAACCGACAGGTGTGAAAACTTTCTTTGACTGCAGTTTTTAGTTTCTATATCCTCTTTTAATGGAAACTATCTGCTGATAACCACAGATATAGTTCTTTCTCCAAATGCTCCTCGTGTTTTTTTTATCAGTGATAATCAGCTTTAGTTGGGACTGTTTTGTTTTCTTTGTGTCTGAGCAGAATGTCAGCTGCAGTAACGTCTATGAAGCAGCTAGCTGATACAGAACTACTAGGTTTCACTGAAATAAAATATCCTTTTTTTTAATAATAGTATTTTTTAATGGAGCTAATTAATGAAGATTTGACAAAAATAATTTTATTATTTTAACTGTCCAGAAAAAAGTTTGTTTAAAAAAAATCCAGTGGGTCAGAGGAAGCAGATTTACCTTCCTAGTTTCAATTTTAACGCAATATTTAATACATCTGTCATTGGAAGGGAAACTGCACAGCTTTCCCCTCCTTCATCTAAGGAAAGGTATCGATGGAAAATGTTCAGAAGTTCGTAGAAGATCTTTTATAACTATCTATTTACTCTCCGCAAAAATACATGTTTTAAAATCTCAGTGGTTTTTCTTGTTCGATTAAGTTTCATGTCAAAGTAAAACAGAAAATAAAAAATAGTATTAAAACAAAGTTGGTTGTATAAATTAATTTCTTAATGTAGCAATTTTTTTTTGTTAGAGCACAGCTCTTCTGCTCTTCAAAAACTGCTAAGTCAAACCCAACAGCCTGCCACTCTGGGTCCCTAAGGAAGACCCTTGGCCCCAGACTGGTCCCCAGGCGCTCCCACTGATCCCTGAGGGTTAAATGCTGAGGTCAAATATCATTGTTATATATGTTTGCTGTGACCAATAAAGTTGATTATCTTGATCCTTTTAAAGTCTAAAAAAGCCCCTTAAAACATTTCCTCCCTCTTTAGCCTCTTCACTTGCTGGAAGTGAGAATGACTGCATTTCTTATGAACACCTGTTCATCTGATCCTATTCACTAGTTTCATTCCTGTGATATTTATGGCTGCTTTGTTTCGTTAGTCGTGCTGTGAAGGTTTGGACTTATTGAAGGAGGGCTCATTTATTGCCACCATTCTGAAATCTAGATGTTCACAGTTTAATGGAGCCCTACCTGAAGCTTGATGTCCTTCACAACAAAAAGTACTTGGACTTTATCCAAGACATTTGGAGAGCTGCTAATCTGGATGAACATATGAAAACCTCATGCTTCCTAAAGGCGGATGTCCTAAAAATCCTGGTTCTCATCTGCTTGTTTTAGGTGGTTAAATGTTGTCCAGTTAAATCCTAAGACGTGGACTGATTATGTGGACAAAGGTGAGACTGACGTGGCTGGTTTATAAAGAGGATTCTTGGAGAAATGTGACTGCTGAGGGGTTTTGTCACGGTATTGCTTCTGTTTAAGTTTTCTTTTGAGTTTTCAGTTTCACTTTGATCCACGTTTTTCTTTGTTTTCTAGTTGTATTGGTTTAATTCCTATTTGGTGGTGTTTCTGGATGTATTTGAGTTCTTAGGTATTTCTTGATTGCCCTCTGTTGCCGTCTTGTGTTGGTCTCCTTTTCCCTAGCTCCTTTCTAGACTCCTTTGTTCAAACCTGCTCCCAATTAGCTTTTTAGTCCTGTCTTTTTTCAGTCTCCTATATATATATATATATATATATATATATATATATATATATATATATACTCTCCCTTTGCAGCTCCTCAGTGTTGGTTCCTCGTATTTTCCTGGCTCCCCATGTGAATTTTACCCTGAAAGTGTCTGGTTTTTTTGGTTCCTTATTATATTCTGGTTTTTGGATTTTTGCCTCAGTTATTTTACTAAATATACAAAATCTCACCTCTGCTTCCTCACCTCTGCATTTGTGTCCTCAAAACCTCAGCCCAACCGAGACAGTTTTGGGCTTTGAACTAACAGTGGTGGGCAGAGCAAAGGCAGAAAGGCCAGCATCTACCTGCCTGCTGCTAGAAGGTCGTCACGTTAAACTCCAGTTTATGTCACAAGCCTGGATGACAGTCTGGATGTCCCTAAATCTCAATGAATAAAAAATAGAGGTGGTGATTTTTGGTAGCTCATGTGAAGACTCCCTGACGGCAAGTGATCTTTGGGCCAGTATGTCAAGCCTACAGATGCTGGTCTGCAGTTTGAATCTCACATTAGAGCTTTTGTAAAATCAAGCTTCTTCCACTTGAGGCAGCTAGCAAAGATTAGACCTATCCTTTCACGTCAACATTTTGGAACCATGGTCCGTGCCTTTGTAACCACTCGGCTAGATTATTGGTTGCTGCTAGTGTTGCTGCATGTGTTTTAACAGGTACAATGAAATTTGATCATATTTCCCCTATTTACCCTCATTCCATTGGCATTTTAGGATTGATTTTAAAATCCTGTTATTTGCTTTTAAAGCTCTTAATGGTCATGCGCTGCCCTACCTGTCTGAGCTGGTTCTGTTGGGAGCTGGAGAAAATACCATTTTTCTCCAGCAGAGTCCGCCGTGGATCCTCTGAGGGAGCCTCCTGCACAGGTGCAGCTCATCAAGACCATCAGAGGATCCACTACTTAAGCTGCCTTCAGACCTTACCTCAACGCCGCAGTGTTGTTCCAGTTGGTCAGCGCTAAAGCCTTGATCTCAGTGATTTTTCCATGTCCTTAATTTCGAGTCAGATTCTAACGTTTGTCTCTGTGCTTCTAGGTGACTCGTGCTTCCTCCGTGAAAGCTCTGGAAGAGCTAACCTACCGAGCCGACCCTCCGAGCCAAACCCTGAAGATTCTCAGTCAACCTCTAAGCAGCTCTGGGCAAGAGCTAGGAAACCCAAGCCAAGGTCTGTTCTAATAAGACGTGAGACGCTGAAGCAGCTAACGGACTCTGCTAACACATCCTTCTCCAGAACCAACAGTGACTCTCCCAAGGAGAACCTCAAGAACCCTCAAGGTACTATCAGAGCACCATTGGAAACCAAAATCCCGTCAACAGTCCTTAACTGTGCTGTCTCTCACGCAGACTCCGGTGAAACCAGATTCCAGGCCCAAACCAGTCATCTGCATATTATGTGCTTGTGCCAATAAACTTGTTAAACTTTTCATCCTGTGTCCGTCAGTGGTGTTCTGCATCTTTGGGTCTCCATTAGAGAACCGATCATGATAGAACACTGCGGCCAAACTCAAGGCCCAGCAGATCACCATCTCCGTCGGCTAGACGAACAGGCTGCTCAAATCCAAGGATTCAGCCAGGCCTTACGTGAGTTGAATGCACATATTGAAAGACAGAACCAAGCTATTCAAGGCTACGTTAACTACTTCAATGGCGCTAATGCTACATCAGCACAGCAACCATTTCCGGGTCCAGTTCCTCCCCCGAGGTCACAACCTGTGACGTCATCAGAGTTCCGTCCTAGTCTCCCAGAAAAATTCTCTGGTAACATGAAAGATTGTAAGGGTTTTTTATTCCAGTGCCGGCTGATTTTTCTGAACTCTCCTAGTTGTTTTTCTTCAGACCACAAGAAGATATCGTTCATTCTCTCTCAGTTAACAGGAAGAGCTTTAGATTGGGCCCAGGCAAGATTTGCCACCGACGACGGTGTAAATTGCCGTTTTTCTGACTTTATTGCTGAATTTTCCCAGGTATTTAACCAAGAGACGGACCAAACGATCGATTCCAGAGCTCTTTTCAACCTTAAACAAGGTAATTCTTCTGTGGCTGATTTCTCAATTAACTTCCGGGTTAAAGCGGCAGCTTCCGGATGGAACCAGAGCGCTCTAAAGGGAGCATTTTTCATGGCTTTAAATGAACAAATCAAGGATGAACTTGCTACCCTCGATGAACCAGCTTCCCTTGACGATTTTATTCGTCTCGCCATCAGATTAGATAACAGAATTCGAGCCAGAAACACCTCCAAGAAGCAAAGTAATTTTTCCTCTGCCACTCATAATATGGCTGTTCTCTCTCCCTCTACAGAGCAGATGTCCACACAGAGACCTAAGCCACTGACTCTATCGTTGCCTGTTCAGGCCTCTCATTCAGGCGAAAGGAATAATGAGCCTATGCAGGTGGGACACACTAGGCTTTCTCCTGAGGAGAGACAGAGGCGTTTTCTTGGAAAACTTTGCATATACTGTGGTGAGAGTGGTCACTTTATCGCCTCCTGCCCGGTAAAATCAAAAGCCGGGGCCCGCCAGAGGATATGAGGAGTCTGGCGGGCCATATAAATTCAAGTAAATCTCCTCGACTTTTGCTGCCAGCTACTTTGTTCTGTAATAACCAGAGTCTCTCCTTCTCTGCCTTCATCGACTCAGGCTGTGAGCGCAATCTAATCGACTCTGAGCTCGTCCAGCAGCTTCAGATTAAAACCATTCCCCTGTCTCAGCCTCTCAGTGTGTCTGCCATAGACGGAAAGAGACTCCATCGTGTTACCCACCAAACCCAGCCCCTCGAGCTACTTCTGTCAGGTAACCACCGAGAAACTATCACCTTTTTTGTGTTTCCTTCTGCATGTTCCCCCCTGGTCCTCGGATTCGAGTGGTTGGAGAAGCATAACCCTCACATAAATTGGACCAAACGTCTCCTGGAATCTTGGTCTACTACGTGCCACGAAACATGCCTTCGTTCTGCTGCCCCGATGGCGGGGCCTCCTAGAGGTGGGGGGGAGATGGACTCTCCTGACCTTTCTTCTGTTCCCTCTGAGTATCACGACCTAGCCCCCGTTTTCAGTAAGGTCAGTGCGACGTCCCTACCTCCACATAGACCCTACGATTGTGCCATAGAACTTTTACCCGGTGCTCCTCTTCCAAGCAGCAGACTGTATAATATTTCCAAACCAGAAAGAGAGACTATGGAGAAATACATCAACGAATCATTGGCTGCTGGAATAATCCGTCCTTCATCCTCTCCTCTGGGCGCCGGTTTTTTCTTCGTGGGCAAGAAGGATGGTTCTCTGAGGCCATGCATTGACTATCGAGGTTTGAACCAAATAACTATTAAAAACAAATACCCACTGCCTCTTCTCGCCTCAGCTTTTGAACCAGTGCAGGGTGCAACTGTCTTTACTAAGCTGGATTTAAGAAATGCTTATCACCTCCTCAGAATTCGAGAGGGTGATGAATGGAAGACAGCCTTTAAGACACCCTTGGGCCAGTTTGAGTACCTGGTGATGCCCTTTGGTTTGACTAACGCCCCAGCCTGTTTCCAAGCCCTTGTGAATGATGTTCTCAGAGATTTCCTCAACGTATTTGTGTTTGTTTACATTGATGACATTCTCATTTATTCCAAGGATCTCCATGAACACAAGAGACACGTCCGTCTCGTTCTACAGAGACTACTGGAGAATAAGCTGTTCGTGAAAGCCGAGAAATGTGAATTTCATCAGTCTTCAGTCACCTTTCTGGGGTTTGTGCTCGAGGGCGGCCAGGTAAAACCTTCTGAGGACAAGATCAAGGCAGTCCTAGATTGGCCTGTACCTGAGAATCGAAAGCAATTACAGAGGTTTTTAGGGTTTGCTAACTTCTATCGCCGCTTCATCAGGAACTATAGCCAAATCGCCCTGCCATTAACCTCACTAACTTCTTCCAAACGAGTTTTTCAGTGGACTCCCGAGGCCCAAGCTGCATTCGAGAAATTGAAATCCATGTTTTCCAGAGCACCCGTGCTAATTCAACCTGATCCTTCGAGACAATTCATCCTTGAGGTGGACGCTTCAGATTCCGGTGTTGGAGCTGTTCTCTCCCAAAAGGACGACTCAGATCAAAGAATACACCCTTGTGCCTATTTTTCCCGTAAGCTCTCCTCTGCTGAACAAAATTACGATGTGGGTGATCGTGAGCTCCTGGCAATCAAACTGGCGTTGGAGGAATGGAGGCATTGGCTGGAAGGAGCTGAGCATCCGGTCCTTGTGTGGACTGATCACAAAAATCTGGCTCATATCCAGTCAATCAAACAAGCTAACCCTCGCCAATCCAGGTGGTCCATCTTTTTCTCCAGATTCAACCTCATTATCACCTACAGACCCGGATCCAAGAACGTGAAGCCCGATTCTCTCTCTCGTCTCTACTCTGCCGATCATCCAGAGACACCTGAACCTGTCCTCCCAGCCTCATGCACCGTTGGAGTGGTCAACTGGGAAATAACGGACCTAATCAACTCAGCCCTAGCCACCGAACCAGATCCAGGTACCGGTCCATCTAACCGCACATATGTTCCTTCTTCTGTCAGGTCCCGTCTGATCCAGTGGATGCACGCCGCAAAATTCTCCGCCCATCCAGGAGTGAGTAGGACTGTCGCTCTAATCTCCAGGCGCTTCTGGTGGCCCACGCTCCATCGTGATGTTAGAGAGTATGTGTTGGCCTGTCCCACATGTGCTCGCAACAAGGCTTCGCATCAACCTCCTTCTGGTCTCCTTCAACCTCTACCTGTTCCCTCGCGTCCATGGTCCCACATAGCCATTGATTTCGTCACCGGTCTCCCTGTCTCCCGAGGTATGTCCACCATACTAACCATTGTCGACCGTTTCTCTAAGTCTTGCCATCTAGTCCCCCTGAGAAAACTTCCCACGGCCTTCCAGACAGCCCAGCTTCTTATCAAACATGTGTTCCGGCTTCATGGCATCCCCCAGGAGATTCTATCGGACAGAGGTCCCCAATTCATATCCCAGGTATGGAAGGCTTTTTGTTCTGCGCTCGGCTGCAAACCATCTCTCACCTCAGGTTACCATCCCCAAACGAATGGCCAGACCGAGCGTATGAACCAGCATCTGGAATCCACTCTCCGCTGTCTAACGTCCAATAACCCGGTGGATTGGAGCCTATACCTTCCCTGGATAGAGTATGCCCACAACTCTCTCCGTTCTGCATCCACTGGACAGTCGCCCTTCCAGGTCAGTCTTGGATATCAACCACCTCTTTTCCCCGCAGATGAGAGAGAGATATCGGTGCTGTCCGTTAATCATCACATCCGTCGCTGTCGAAGGATTTGGAGGGAGACCATTGCCACACTCAACCAGTCAGCTGAATCAACCAAGCGTTTCGCTGACGCCAAGAGACGCCCCGCCCCTGAGTATTCTGTGGGCCAGGAAGTGTGGCTTTCCACTCGAGACATCCCCCTCAAGGGGATGTCTCGAAAACTTTCCCCGAGATTCATAGGCCCATTCAAAATCTCCCGTGTCATCAACCCGTCAGCTGTCCGTCTCCAACTTCCTCCTTCCCTCCGAATCCATCCGACCTTCCATGTCTCCCAGATCAAGCCTGTTTCCTCGAGCCCCTTGTGCCCGCCATCCGACTCCCCACCACCCGCCCTGGAAGTCGATGGCCATCCAGCCTTCACGGTCCGCCGTATTGTAGACTCCCGTCGACGAGGTCGCGGTTGGCAGTACCTCGTCGACTGGGAGGGCTACGGACCAGAAGATCGTCAGTGGGTCCCAGGCTCGTACATCCTCGATCCTGCCCTGATCGAGGAGTACGAGCGTTCCCGTCCTTCCACTTCCTCCGGACCGCCAAGGGGCGGTCGTTGAGGGGGGGGTACTGTTGGGAGCTGGAGAAAATACCATTTTTCTCCAGCAGAGTCCGCCGTGGATCCTCTGAGGGAGCCTCCTGCACAGGTGCAGCTCATCAAGACCATCAGAGGATCCACTACTTAAGCTGCCTTCAGACCTTACCTCAACGCCGCAGTGTTGTTCCAGTTGGTCAGCGCTAAAGCCTTGATCTCAGTGATTTTTCCATGTCCTTAATTTCGAGTCAGATTCTAACGTTTGTCTCTGTGCCTCTAGGTGACTCGTGCTTCCTCCGTGAAAGCTCTGGAAGAGCTAACCTACCGAGCCGACCCTCCGAGCCAAACCCTGAAGATTCTCAGTCAACCTCTAAGCAGCTCTGGGCAAGAGCTAGGAAACCCAAGCCAAGGTCTGTTCTAATAAGACGTGAGACGCTGAAGCAGCTAACGGACTCTGCTAACACATCCTTCTCCAGAACCAACAGTGACTCTCCCAAGGAGAACCTCAAGAACCCTCAAGGTACTATCAGAGCACCATTGGAAACCAAAAGCCTGTCAACAGTCCTTAACTGTGTTGTCTCTCACGCAGACTCCGGTGAAACCAGATTCCAGGCCCAAACCAGTCATCTGCATATTATGTGCTTGTGCCAATAAACTTGTTAAACTTTTCATCCAGTGTCCGTCAGTGGTGTTCTGCATCTTTGGGTCTCCATTAGAGAACCGATCATGACAGGTTCATCCCTATACTGTACATCCTCTCGCTGCCCTAAGCCGGGCATACCCTGTGTGACATCTTCAATCGTTGCACTCAGCTACAGCTCAAATTGTACGACGACACCGCAGGGTTTAAAAGTTCACAGCTCACGCTGTATGTTCTCACACTGTGCAACCCTCTTCACTTTCTGGTTTTCAAACTCTTCTCAAGACCCATTTATCTTCCTTGGCTTTTAACACAATCTGAGATGTTAAATTTGACTTACTGTGTTTCTTTTATTATTTTATAATTGCTTTTGATTAATATAACTACTTTTATACACCAATTTATTTATTGTTTTTATGATTGATTATGTATATTTTGTGATTGTGTCCTTTAGTGCTGTTGGGTGTTGGAAGTGCTATATAAATAAATTCTGTGTGGTACGTTACGGTACGGTATGGTTTGGTACAATCAATCCTAAGAGAGAGCTTTAAGATTCCATCTCAGTGTGTCGGTTGGTCAAGGCTCCAGAATGCTGGCCTTACACTACATCCAGAGTTCCTGCTTCTCATGAAACAAACCTTTATGTTGTTCAGTCTGATTTCACTGCAAACTTCATAAATTTTCTGCTATCGGTTGAGTGGAGCCCAAGTTCAGTGTTCCAGTTCTAACATCTTTGTTTCTTAATGTTTTATGCTTTTTTGACATTTCTTTTCCTTTATTTTTGGCATGAAAAGGTAGGTAGCACTGCTGTCTTGCAGCAAGAGAGTTCTGGGTTCGATACGCGCCCCGGTGTTGCCCTTGGATGCACACGAGACCTGTCCAGGGTGTACCCCACCTCTCGCCAATAGACAGCTGGAGATAGGCACCTCTCGCGACTCCACTTGGTATAAGCATGACGGTATAACTGGCGGTTCACAAACTGAGGGGCGTGCACCCTTAGGGGGCACAGTGTAATTGCAAGGATGACTGTGGTAGAAATGGATCTAATAAATGATCCAGTTTAAGACTTTTTTTAAGCATCATGTGGAAATGGACAAAACTATAACAATTGTTTGTTGACCCTGTTTTTTATATTTGTATTCCAATCAATAATTCGTGTCTTGAGTCCAGCCTGTTTGGGGACCTCTGATTTAAAGGAGATTGAGGTTTAGTTTATATCTTGATGTAAGTTAGAGCAATAGACTTTTCTTTGTCCCACTGTTAAAAAAAATCAGAGAAGGGAAAGTTTAGGAACACCTGCATTTAGCAATAATATAACAGTCCAAATAATGACAGTATTAAGTATTGGTCCTCCCACATGTTTAAACTGTGAAGTTTCCCTCAGAACAAACAGCATGGTCCAGTTTAAAGTAAATTTTCCAGAGAGCTTTGAGGAAAAGGATGAAAAAACCAAGGAGTGAGCATCTGATGAATAATTTACTCTTTTTTCCTCCGCTATCGATAGAGCTGCAAACCGAAGATGCAGAGTTGTAACAATGCATAAAACAGTGTGATTTGTTCCATGTAGCAATTATAAAAGCTTGTATTGCTTCATCCAGCAGGCAAACAGTCCAGCAGAGGCCTGCACTTCCTTCCACCTGCTGAGAGTGACACGTTTCTGCCCTGAAGGGCAAAAGTGATGGAAGGAATATGAGGCGAGGATGGATGGCTGGGCTGAGCAGAGCTGAAAGCAGGCTGTGAATATCAATGCTCCGTCTCTGTCTGCTGCCTCCTCTTCCTCTCAGCTTCCTTTGTTCCCTCTGCAGGAATCACCTGAGTTAGCCTGAGGCGTATCGGAGAGGCGGTGCTAGCACACAACTAAGCTCTGAGCGGATGATTTTAACACATGTTGTGGCTGTACAAGCCTAACATTCACGGTGGGGTGGGGAGAAAATCAATCCTCTCTGATGGAGGGTGAAATCCGGAAAGCAGAAAACAAACCTCGTCTTTAGACTCCAGGTGATAACTGTTGACCCTCCGCTTCTTTCTTCCCATCCAGTTTGGTAGCTTGTGTCGCTCAGGTTCCGTTAATGACTGGTCAGACTATAACACCAATAAATATAACTTCTGACTCCAATTCCTCCAGAAGGAGCACAGAGCAAATGTTTTATTAGGGTGTATTTATGCGTGGATCTGAGTGAACGACAGCAGCAGTGCTGCCATGAAGCAGTGGAACCCAGCTGGAGCTCTATGATTAGCCATCAGAACCCACAGGAAGTTGGATATCTCCGGATCCTGCTGTGCCTTGATCCTTTTTACAGTTTTTAAACCATCACAGCTCAGATTTGATGTCTTTATATTTCAGCTCTGATTTTCGTCTTCTTTCCAAACTGGGAGTGAAGGCCTTCTCTAAGCTGTCAGATCGCATCAGGATTGGAAACAACAAAGCTTTCTGAGCTGAAAACCACTAAAGCCACTCTTCCTGGCTTTGTTATGTCTTATTTGCCTTTGTCTAAAAACACAACAGAGGAGGAGGAAGTTGGAGACAGAGAGCAACAGACTATAATGCGACGTCAAAGAAAAGTTGAGCTGCTGTTAGTTTAGTAGTTTCTGCTTTAGCTATAGGCTCAGCTTTTACTGTAACTAACTGGATGTTCTTACTTCCATCTCTGGACATTAAAACTGGCTCAGAACTGATCTGGTTAACCGTTTAATTCCCAGACAGAGCCACCTGTGGTGCTGCCGGTAAATTATCTAAAAATTTTAGTATTTATAGATTAGTATTTCTATGTTCTTTTTCTACCAATGTCTGCTTCTGTCTCCTTGAACCCCAGTCGGCCTCTGCTGAGGACAGCTCACACTGAGCCAGGTTCTGTTTATGTTGGAGGTTTCTTACTATTTAAAGGGAGTTTTTCCTTTCCACTGTCGCTGCATGCATAACCACTGTGAGGGATTGCTGAAGTGTCAATATCTACTGTCTCTACCTGCTCAAACAGGAGAAGAGAATCCTGGAAAATCAATGACTGGATGCAGTCAGCTGGTTTTCCTTAGAGAAAAACATTGAACCTTTATTCAGACTGGATGATCTGATTGAATCATCTCTAGAAAGTGACCTGAAGTGACACGATGTGAATTGGTGTTAGAGGAATAAACCAACTTGACCTGAGGATACAGAGTTAAGCAGTCTCATCCTTGAAGTCCTTTCAGTATTTCTGTCTCTGATAAACTTAGTGTTGCCATGTGAACCTTCTGCTAACAGCTAATAGAAGGAGCTTCTTATTGACTGAATCAAAGATTTTACTCTTCATGTTTGTGTTTTGGAGAGTTTCCCTTTAGGTTTAACTAGAGTTTATGTTTTTATGGGATGTATTTACCTATGGCTTAGATATTACAGAGGCTCAGTGAAGTAACATATTGTCTAACTTTAAATATTTTTTAAAATTTGGCTCAAAATGTTCTTAGAAATGTTTTTGTTGATGCATCTGATTTCCTTTGGTTGGGCTAAATGGCTAAAGCAAGTTCACGAAATTAAAGGTGTGTTATTATTCTACATTTGAAAATAAAAAGAATATTAATAATGAGGCCCTAGAGCATTTTTTGCCATTTGTGCAGCAAAAACTGCACCTAAACTCTCCTCATTCAGCCCTCCTCTGGACAAGCTGTTTTAGATTTCCATGGTCCGTCCTCCCGAAGGCCGTGCCCCAACATCTCTCAACCATGAGAACCAGTCAGAGTTTGTAAAGATAGCCTAGGACCACGAAATAATACATTAGATGAAGACTGAAGCTTCACAGATGGGCTACTACAGACTTCTCTGGATAGTTTATTTCCCCTTATGACATCATGAAGGGATAGCTTTCAAACGGAGCACTTTTAGCATATATTAGATAAAAGGTGGAGAAAGGCAGCGAAGGAGGTGAACATTATTATTATTTTTTTCATTTGTGAACATCATATACAGGTTTCAAAAGGGCATTCAGTTTAAAACTGATGCCTCGGTTGTCTCCTCCTGACTCTTGGGAAGCTATAAAACTCTGAAAGCGTTGAATGAAATCAGATAAAAAATTTTATTCCAAGCTTTAAGGACCAGGATTAACTTTCTAAAGACTCAGAACATTGATTGGTTTTTCGTGAGTTCAATGGAGAAGCTGGAGTTCATGGCTGCTGGTATATGTTGTGCAGAGGGGGACTGTTTTTGACGTTCTGGCCATGCATATGAAGCGTGCAGAACATGCATCACTTTGTATGTCTTTCTGCCCCGCTCCTCCAGCGTTCTGCAGGGAGTTTCTGTTTTTCAGCTCCTATAATTCTGTTTTTAAATCCACACGTTCTGCCTCCTGACTCAGCTCCCTGTGAATGAGTAATGAGTCGATTTCTGTACCTCTGGGCAACAGTGGGAACAGCTGCCCACCGAGTGGGCTGATCAGTATGCACGAAGCACTTCATCCAGACTTTTACTCAGTTGGATTTGCTCTTAAATTGGTCAGCATGAGCAGCTCCTGGCCTTGAAAGGCTTTGTGGGTTCTGCCTCCAGGGTTTCAGCGCAGAGCTCCGAGGAAGACCAAGGTGACGAATTGTTTTCAACGGTCTGAGAGCATCCAAGGCCGTCTTATTTTTCTATTAATACCTAATTAGAGCAACATTCTCTCCCCTGTTCCTCACAGAGCAGGGTGTGTTTACAGCTTAGATTGGTGAGAATGAAGGTGGATTATATAAGCGTCTTCTGAAATGTTTATTGTGGATCAGAACAAGGTCTCCCAGTGTGTCTCTCAGGGTGTTTTTAGGAGCTGCAGTTCTTCTGCGCACTAAATGAGCAGAGTCTGTATTCACAGCTCAGAGTTAAACTTTTCCTCAGAGCAGGTTGGGATCTGCTAAACCACATGTTACAGAATGATGGGAGGTCTGATGCCCTTTAGGCTTTGCTTCCTGAACAGAACCGGGTGTTTCTGCTACCAAGTGGATCTGCAGTTCGTACCAGAGCTTCCATTTCACCATAAACCAACAACTATAACTGCTCTTTGTGCCCTTAATACATTGTATACAGGTTGTTTTAATAAAAAGCTTTTGTTCTACATTTTAACCCTTTTAGCTACAGATAGCCAATATCAGCGTTTTTCACCAGCAATGTGTTGAAATCATGTAAAGCACATGCTAACAGCCACTCACTTCATTTGCCACCCATTGTTAATTTTTTTGTTTGATTTGTTATAATAATGTTTTTTATTTTGTTTAGTGTATGACTTGTGTAACCTTTGTTATCATTGTGTTACTTCGATCATGTAAATAAAGGTAAATAAGCCTTATTGTACAGTGGCAGAGGGGTGCAAATGCTATGTAAATATATTACGACCACTAGAGGGAGACGACCATAAACTGCTAAGAGACCCTAATAGGCTGGTTATAGTCCTCACAGCAGTGTTTCGCAGTGAGCTTGTCGCAGATACTTTTGATTTATGCCCTATATATTAAAGCGTGGTCTGCGCTACATTATTCCACGCCACAACGCAAGAGGGACAATCAGCAACTAGCTGTGGATCTAGATACGGCCAAGTAAGTGGGGAAGTGGAAAAAAGCAAGGGGCCAGTTTGTACAACAACGGAGGGACATGAGGGTGGGGATCCAGGTGCAAAAAGGGTCCCAGCGTTCTTGCTCACCTCACTCTTCTAGCTGGTCCAACTTCTTGACTCATTTTCCACAATGGCAGACATACAAACACAACAAGCCGGTAAGGTACCAAACAGGAAATACGCACAGTGTAGAGTGGATGTAGATTTGACCAATCAGATGTCTCCTTTCTGCGGTCACCTACAATTTTGGAAAGGTGCACCAGAGTGTCTGTGGAAGGGGCGGGGGCATATCTGCATTAACTGCGACACACATGCAGACAACCTGGTTTCTGAGTTTAAACCAGCATGAAGGCTCCATCCGAATTACTCCAATTTCAACTCCTACCTCCTGTTCCTTCACCTTCCATGGATCAACAGTAGAACCTATCCACGGTAGGAAAGGAGCTACAGGCTTCTGTGCTTAATTGAGACGACGTTCAGCCTTACAGACCTCATTACAGGACAAACAAGCAGGACAAAAAGATACAAAAATAAACAGTCTCTAATCTGAGGCTCTCCATTATAAAACCCAAACATCTGATGCAGTAAATATTAGTATCACACAACAGTGAGGAACAAATGGATTATGGGCCATGTGTACAAGTTCTGTCACGCAGAGGATTGTGGGGAACCGTATAGTTGTAAGAACGTCAGTTGGTCCCTGTGCTAAATGAAGTCATGATTGGAAGCATCCCGCTTCCTCCTCCTACCTCCTTCCTTACTGCCAGCACTATTCAGACAGCACTGATCATGGTGACCGTGGATGCCTTCCCACTGTGGCTTAAGTTTTCTTACTAGTTCGCTGCATTCAGATTAAGCCTTTGTAAAGACATCCAAAATATAGAAAGAGAGATTTAATGTTTAACGGAAAAATCAAATGAAACATTTCTTTTCCTGGTACGGATCTGGTCCTAACCGGTGTATTTTAGTAATGTGGTCCCAAATCAGTTGATGAGTGTCTCCCCCTAGCGGTGTGGAGCTCTTTCATTGCAGTTTTCACATCATTCATATAGTTCCAGGGGGTTTTACATTTTCAGCACCTTTTCACTTTGCTCCTGACTATTTTCCATGATTCCAGTTGTTTTCCTTTGCAGCTTAATTTTTCTTTGCATGTTTTTTGTGCTTGTTGGTCTCATTTTTGTGTTTCTAGGACCTTTTAAATTTACTGTAATATCATCGGCCATCTTAAAAAATCTACCCATAGAAAATCGGTAGCACATATTGGGGATCAATTTGACTGATGTCAGAATAATTGGCATCCATCTCTACTTAAAGCAGAAGCACTGAGCACAGGAGCAGAGTTGTGTGCAGGTTTGGGTGCTGACTGCGCTGAAGCACATTTCTGTTATAGTTCTCCCCTTTGGGGACTCTTAGTTTTTAGTTTTCAGTTATTAGTAATTCTGTTTTGTTGATATTTGGTTTATTTTCCATTTTAAGTTTATTTAGCAGTCTTTAGTTACTCTCTGTTGCCCCCTTGTGCCTGTCTCCTTTCCCCTAGCTCCCTTCTAGTCTCTTCCATCCACACTTGCTCCATATCAGCTGATTACCCCAGTTTTTGTTCTGTCTCCCATATATACTCTCCCTGAGCAGTTCTTCAGTGCTGGTTCCTTCTTGTTGCATGTTGCCTCCTCTTCTGGCTCCCCATGTCAGTTTCCCTGATCTTTGCTGGTTTTTGGTTCTCAGTATATTTGTGTTTTTGGATGTTTGCCCAAGTTTTTCTCCATTAAACCTATAAGAACTTATCTCTGCCTCACTCATCTCTGCATTTGGGTCCTCAAGCAACCTCACCCCCCATGTTGACACATTTCTATCTTATAATCCAAGCAGTGATGTTAGGCTGCAGCCATTCGCTGCTTCTTGTTTAACTTTCACTGATTTATTCACTTATTTGCTGACCCACTCTCGTATTTGGCCCATTGTCTGTCAGTTTGTGTTGCAGTTGTTTGCATCGCCTCCATTTCCCTCCCATTTTTTGGTGTTTGATGCTAGTCTGTCTTCGCACGTGATTGGCTGCCTACTGGGCCTTTCAAAATGCAGTCCTGTCAGTGTGAAAGATCTATTTATTTCAAAAATACTATTTATTTCACTCTGCTCCGATTATTTTAGATGTTACGCTAACAATAATTGAAAATGATCAGAGGCACTTAGAGCTCCAGGAACACAGTGATAGGGTGGAGGGGTGATTTCCACAGTTGAGTTGTTTTTTTGTTTTCACTCATTATTAGTATGCAGGCATCAAATTGTGTTTTCCTTTTCCTAAAAAAAATGCCCCCAATGAAACCAGTATCAAGCAGATCAGCCTCATGAAATCCTAATAAAAGCTTAAACATTTGTAACTGATCCTCCTCTGTAGTGAGCTGCCATGATGAATAAAAGCATCATAATCAGGAGCTTCAGGATTTAAATAAAGTACAGCAGCAGTGTCAGATGTTTCTGATCCTGACAGGCATCTTGTAATGAATAAAACCTGAGTTCAAAGCATCAGTGAGTTCTGATGATCTCGGTTTAGAGGAACATGAATGGGCCTGATGGTCAGTGTTTGTGTTCAGCAGGCTGCTCTGACCTCATCACTGGCATCCACTCAGATCCCGCAGATAACCACAGATGTCCTCCTCCTACTCTTCATCCTTACCTCACATTGCATCTGTGCTCAGAGCCCCATCTTTATTCTCATTAAAGTCATGACAGATAAATCTGCAGAGAAACGGTTTAGATCAAGGATTCCTTTGCGCTAACAGAGGTGTTGCATCTGGTCTGACAAAAACAAAAATCCCGGATGCAATAAAACCATAACTGGACTGAAATGCATGAGCCTCCTCTGCGACTCTCCTCACCCGGAATATAATGGTATGATTCCAGCATGTTGTCAAATTCCTCACACAGATGAAATAAATCAATACTGGTGTTTCTGCTGCAGTTATGAGTGATTAAACTAAAGCTGTGTAGAGATAATTGACAGCCTGACCACGGCCGTATATATTTAGCTTTTACAGCAGAGTAAATAAATAAAAACAGTGTTTAATGTCACCAACCAAGCGGGACTTTCATCAAGAACCTCATTTAATCTCATTTGTGGACAACACTGACAGTCAGTGTCCTCTTATCATTCTTTGTTTTCTTAGTTGGAAAGCCTGAGTTCCTTTAAATCAAGACTAAAATAATGAACATTTGTTTAGGATTGCCTTCGATTGTTCTAGTTAAACAGTTCAACTGAAACATCATTAGTTCAACTTTTTTATTTTCTTCAGTCCAATTGTTTTTAATATTCTTTTTTTTGCTGCATTATTTATTTTATTTATTTATTTTTTTGTACTTTCTTTTTATTCTGATTTATTGTCCTCTGTTTTAATCATGTAAAGCACTTTGCATTGTCTTTGTACTAAATTGTGCTATACAAATAAATTTGCCTTGCCTTGCCTTGCCTAGTGAGCAGGAGGCAACATGGAGACAAAACTGCATATTGAATTAATAATCTAAAAATATTTTTCCCCTTTCCTCCTGTCATTACTGCTGTTTATGTTGATGTAATGCTAAACATGATTTCTTTTTAGATATTTGGAGCTGCTAATACCCACAGGGACCCTGTTTATGTTGGAAAATAATGTGGAATTGATTCAGGAAGGTTCTGGATGATTAGTTCTTGGAGATTTTTGTGGTTTAATTTAGAGTAAAACTTAGGGTGATGAGATCAGAGACCCAAATGTTGTTACTTCAGTTGAGTTTTATCCTTTTGTTCGCAGCTAAGAATCACACCATTAACCTTCCAGGTTCTGGTTGAAAACAGCATCAATGTTTTATGCAAAAAGGAGCCAGGACCCATTCTGCTTCAGCTATATCTATAATTCAAGACGAACAGTTGAGAAATAAAAGGAGAAAGTTTGGGTTTCACCTCTGGACAGATACATTGTTCTGTTGTCTGTGCTTTTCTTCATCATCAATACTTTCTATTGAAATGGTCCTGAAGTGAAAAGTTGAAGAACTTTTTTATCGATTGGTGCTGCAGGGTGACTGAGCCGGCTGCTGCGGCGTCGGCTTTCATCTCAGAGATCCAGAATGAAGCCCTTTAATAAGTGATGAAGCACCCTGCTTTCTCTTCGTGGAAATAATCCATATTTGATATTATTTTCACACACAGTGTCTGACTCTACTGTAGAAGCTGCAGTGGCGCAGTTCCCAAGCTGATCAGCGGCTCAAAAGAAACAGCACCAAGTCTGCAAATCATCCAGAACTAAGATGAACCCGTCTGAAAGAGGTTTCTCTCCAGCAATGATTATGTTCTAAAATCTTGAACAATTTCTGTTTATAGAGTGTTCCTAAAAAATATCCGCATTCAGTACGACAATCAGAGCTGGACACGTGAAGCTCAGGGTGTCAACATCATTCTCTCTCCTGGTCCACGAATCTTAGAGTCACCAGGCTCAGATGTAAGCCAGAATCATTTCAGAGAGAGCGAAAAGCAGAGGTTGTATTGGTTTTATAATATGGCAGAAAGAAGCAGACAGGTTTGGTTGTTTCAATCCAAACCAAACAGCCTTGGGTCCATCATCTGTTGTGCTGTAGAAATCATCCCAATACGATCCATAATCTGTGGTTACTGATCCAATACTTCTGGTATTATGGACCAAACAGATAAGATCAGTGGTAGACAGGTAGAATAAAATAAACTTTATTTACACACCAATTCACAACACATGTCATCTCAAGGAACTTTACAGAGACAATTCAACCAGATCATAAGGTCAGATTGGTTCAAACTTGGTTTTCTGTTTAAGGAAAACTAACTGATTGCATTGACTCATTGACTTGAAGCAATCCTTCACACCAAGCATGCTTGTAGCGACAGTGGAGGGGAAAAACTCCCTTTTTACAGAAAGAAAACTCCGGCTGAACCAGACTCAGCGGCAGTCTGCAGATACTGGGGTTCAAGGCCAGTCAGATGAACCTCGAGCCAGCTCCCGGAATGAAAGAGAGCGCATACAGTTAGTCACAGTCAGAGAAACAGGACTACACTGAAAAACAGGCCAAGATGCAACATCTATAAACAAAGGTGTTAATGGCAGCAGGACAGCTGATATTTTTCTCCAGGATGGTGGCACAGCCAAACAGAAACAGACCAGATTAAGCTACTACGACAGTAAAAGCAGAGAGAGCATATTGTTGAACACTCAAATACTGCAGAATTTAAGAACAGACACAGATGAAGTAGAACGATGAAAAGTGGTCCCTTTAACCTCCTGGAGTCTAAGCCTATAGCAGCATAACTATAAAGATTGCTCAGATAAATAGATATATAAAAACTATATATACAGCAACAAGACATAAAATGTTACCATAAAGTAGAAGATAAAGATTTATTTCTACAGACAGAACTATGACAATTTAGCTGTGCATAAAGCTTGGCCTTTAGGACCTGAACGATTGCTATTCAATGTGCAGCATTTAATACAAATAAAATATTTAGGCCACTGCAGCAACTCTTTCTCAATAAGTCAGCTACTCACACCAATATTCCATATTCCGGGTTCTAGTTCCTTCCTAACTGCCAGCACTAGCTTTGAGATATTCGGTAAGCAAAACTCTCTGCAGAACTGAAATTCGGCTTGAGCCATGCTGGTTTTTAAGCTTGAACATCCCCAGTGGACCCACACCTGTGAGGCTTCTTGTGCATGAGATTAATGGGTGCACAATAAACGTTAAAGGTATAGAGGGTGATCTTTTATTTCCAGGTGGATCATCTAAATAAGTGGTTCTCCTAATTGTCAATCATTCTGACGATATGTTTACGTAAGGCCGTTCTACGTGCTTGTCCAGTTAGCTATCTTTTTCTGCGCATGCGCACTTTCAGCCGTAAATGTGTGGTGAGCTACATTTTCAGTCAGTCATTGAAGCTCATCTTTTTCAACGTGGTTCTTTGAAAATGACAGAAGGTTGTAAGAGAAAAAGTGTCAAAGAAAGTGTTTGAAAAGAAAAGAAAGGGCTCAGAAGAGGCTGACATATCCTGTAACGCTTTGCACTGAGAACTCTCCTCACAAACATCATGGGGTTTGCTGTCACAGCGGCCTGCTGTGACTATAGACTGACGCTACCGCCATCTAATAACAAAGATGGCGCAGGCATCACACATTGGAGGAGGATTTACGTGACGAACGAGGAGTGAAATGTAGTTATCATCTGTCCAAACGGTCAGTCCCTGCTCTATATAGTAATTGAGGGATTTCGAGGTTGGGGCAGACATTCGGTAAGCTCAGTAAGCTTGTATGTGCCTTTTTTTTTAAAGTGGAGAGGGCGGGTCTTTTAAAAAATTTGGGAAAATCCTCGACATTAAGGTAAGTATCTTTATAAGGAAATGCAATTAATTAAAGAATTACTTTTTAATGACTTAAAATGTTTCTGATTAATTTGTTGAAATTAACGTGTTAAAGTTCCTTTCCTACTTAGAACCTAGTAATACAAATTATTAGACTTCAAGTCAAAATAGGTACTTCAGTAGAAACCAACTAATGAGTAAATCTAAAGGAAAAAGGAAATCTAGGTTTACCCAGAATGCGGTTGTTTGTAGGAGAACGGAGAAACTGACTGTCACTCAGATTTCCTGCAGTACTTGAACGGACTGTGATGCAGATGAATCCCTTGCTCAGTGTGAAACTCAAACGATCCCTTGGAAGAAAGTGGATCCAAACCTCCAGTTTGAATCCTCAGCTCAGTTTGAGGCTCAGTTGATCCTTCCAGGGAGAGAAGGTCCGAAACGTCCAGTTTGCAGGATGACTTCCTGCCGAGAGGCAAAGACAAAAAAAGCTAGATTAAAACTCAGGTTGACAAAAACTCAGTTTGACTTAGCAAAACTCAGCTTGGCTAGAGTACCCAAAACTGGCAAACCCTCTGGCGTTGAGGTAGTGGCAGTCAGCAGCTTAAGAGCACTCTGTTAATGAGGTAACCCTTTGCAGGTGTGTTAGGAGGTGAAAAAGGACCAGGCACCGCCTGGTAGAGGAAGGAAGACAAACACACAAAACACAAACCACACAGACAGGAGTCCTAACATATTAACAATAATTACTTAATAGGAAGAAGTATTTAAAGGTTTCTTTAGGGGCAGCTTGTTCTTAATCTTGTTCTAAAATGATCTGGAGGTTAATTTGACTTTATGCAGATTTGATCTGTATCTATCTGTTGATCAAAATAAAGATACTTGATAACGTTTTGTTTGTTGTTGGGGAATAAAAAGCGATGGTGACCAAATTAAAATGACCCAGAAGACCTCAGGCTTGATGAGGATCAAAACAAAGATCAAAGGGATGATGATTGGTTTGAGAGGTGGCACGAGAGATGTTGGCAATGATTCGATATTGGTGGCAATGAAGATGATGTTACCCTGACAGAATGATGATGATGGTTTTATTGATGGCTTGATGGTAATGACACCCTTCATGATGAGAATGATGCCTGGTGTTGATGATGATCTTGATTACAGAGATAATAAACAAGTAGATAAGTTCTGGATGAAGGACCAGCAGCGTCTCTGAATAATAAATGAACTCTTTATGTGTCCGAATTGGCAGCAGATCAGTTTTCACATGTGATTAATTACTCTGAGGGGCGATTAGAGGTCTTTAATTACTCAGTGATAACAGGGGGACAGTGTCCTGATTAAAAGGCTTAATTATCCCGACCCGTCTGTATGATGCTGGCTCCACCTTCTTCTCCCTCTGCTGCAGTTGTGTGTCTCCCCTCTGTTATCATGAGGGATGGTAAATTAAACAAAGATGAGACAGGACCAACAGTTAATTGGTTCAGTTCGTTGTTAACAGTTGGAAACCAGTGACACCAGTTTCCAACAAAACCTACACTATCTCAACTTGAGAAGACAACAATGCATCTCAGGAGTTGAGGAGCAGATCGCAGAAGTTCCCCAAATCAAAAACTGTGTTTAAACAAACTGTTATCGGTGAGCCCGGGTATGGGAACACACCACAGGTTTCAGTAAAACTTTCCACTGAAGTGGGAGAGGCGAAATTGGACTGTGATTGCCTTGTGTGGGACAATGCCACTCACCAATTTCTCTCATTGTTTAAGAATTGCTCATGTCTTGAAAGGAAAAGAAAACAAAGGGGAGAAGGAAACATTATTGGTTCTCTGATGTTGGATTTAACTAATGTGGGACCAGGGCATTTTGCCGGTCTCAAGTCTTTAGAGGATAACTGCTATGGTGTTAAGGAATCAGCTTTAGGCTGGTTTAAATTGTATTTATCTGACGCATTTTAGTTTGTTCTCGTCAATGATAAATCTTCCTTATGTTCCAGGTTTACCTGTGGCGTACCAAAGGGATCAGTGCTAGGACCGATTCTGTTTATTATACATATGATCCCAATTGGTAGAATTATTAGACAACATTTCCACTGTTGTTCTCAATTTTAGTTATCAGGCTCATCTCCTGTGGAAACTACTGCCAGTTAAAGCTGCAGTCTGTAACATTGAGAAGAGAGCAGACTTCGACTGAAAATTTGAAGAAAAACAGGTTTCACGCCACTCCCCCACCCTCTCTGCTTCACTCATGCCCCACCTTCAAGCCCCACCCCTCTCACAGCACCTGCGCGGCTACCGCATGTGACCAGAAGCGTCCAAGCAGCGTACGCGGCATGGAGTGTGAACCGGTAAGCGCGATAACACTCACCTCCAAGCAGCTAGATATAAGATGCTGGTTATACAGAAGTTTGCCGTGTAAGCAGTTGTCGGCAGGGGCAGTAAGGGCAGTTTCTCTTTCGCTGCTGGCTGTCGCTCCGCCATGACTTCCACGCGCGTCCTCCTGACTGCGGCAGCCGGGCGGCAGCGGCAGGTTAAGTGGTGGGGGGGGGGAGCTGTGATTGACACTCCATCAGACGCTCCTCTGGCTGTGATTGGTTGTTTTGACTCGTCCCGAAATATTCTTTCCAGATTGAAATACAGGCAGTATGCGGGACCAATTGAAGCAGTTTTTTTCACAGGTTACATATCACATGTACTGCTGTCTGGGCATAGGGACAGTTTTAGCCAATATGACAAAAAAGTGATTTTTAAAAACTTACAGACTTCAGCTTTAAAGTAGATGAGGCAGACACTATGTCTACCTTTAGGGCTTCAAAAATTCCTTTTTGATAAAGGTTATATTAAGAGTGGCTCAGGTTTCCTGTCTTTATAGTTATGCTGCTATAGGCTTAGAGAGCTGGAGGGCATAGGGACACTTTTCATCTTTCTGCTTCAGTCTCTACTCTTTAGTATTTGTAAGGTAATTCTTTATGTTGTCTCTGATTTCTCTTTTTCTGTTTGACTGTGGGGCTTTACACAGGTGCAGTGGGTAGCACTGCCTTGCAGCATAAAGGTTCGGGGTTCGATTTGGTTCCCTGCCTAGGGTCTTTCTGCATGGAGTTTGCATGATCTCCCTGTGCATGTGTGGGTTTTCTCAGTGTGCTTTCTCTCAAAGTCCAAAAACATGACCGTTAGGTTAATTGGCTTCTCTAAATTCTCCTTAGGTGTGAGTGTGTATGTGTTGTTTGTCCTGTCTGTCTCTGTGTTGACCCGCAATGGACTGGCGACCTGTCCAGTGTCTACCTCGGCTCTCGCCCGTAGACAGCTAGAGATAGGCACCAGCTCCCCTTGTGACCCCTCTTAGAATAAGCGTGATGGAAAGTGGATGGATATTTAAATTATAGATGTTTAAGTTTAAGATTAAACTTGCTATTGAGCAGAAAGGGTGAGTCAATACTTTCTGCCCTCTGAGAGGCATCAGAACTACTGCAATCTTGTTATTTTAGATCACTTTTACACAAAAGAATAAAACCAGAGGCTCTGCAAATTTAAATATCTGTAGGTGAGATTGTGACCTGGACCTTCAACCTCTGTCTTTGCTTATTGTTTAATATAAAAGTTTGTTCTTATAAGGTAATGTTCTTAAAAACTTTGTTTCTGCTGTTTATTAGGATAAAATTGAGCTTGCGAAATGTTCCTTCCATCAGCTCCTACATTAGTGGCTCATCTGACAATAGCTGAGAAAGATGCAGGTTTTCTGTTACTGGGTCCATTGTGAGAGCTTGTTAAAGCTAACAAGGACAGAATGACTGAGGCTGTTTGCTGCAGGAGCCACAAAGACTTGATGAATAGAAAGGAGTCGTGTTTTTCTTCTGCTCAGAGTTTTCTATCCTCAGATTGAAATTGCTGAAGCAGATGAGGAGACGTCTGAATAAAGGAAGCCTAAAGTAGAAGGGCGACTCCAAATGAAAAGACAGCCATGTTTTCTAAGTTTAATGAAAATCCCATCTGCTTTGTCCGACTCTGTTTGCTTCCTTTTTCTGCTCGCTTATAGAACCGCTCAGAAGTTTTTGTCAGAAAATGCTTGAATGTGATCAGATCAAGGACAGACATATCACCCCAGCGCCTTTTCTTCACCAAGCCGAGGAGGCAGTAATATGATGCTTGTGGCTGATTGGTTTCTCCAAACCAGCTGCGACTTGACTTCCTGTGGAAGCTGAAGAAGAGCGCCTTTTTCTACACCTCTATTATTTAGCCTCTCTTGCATCCATTGTTTGGTTCAGATGGAAGAGAGGAGCATTCCAGTCTGTGAGGAATAAGCAGGTCTGCAGAGAGGATCATAGGGGCTGATCAGAACCCCTACAGGGCAACTAACGACTCTGCAGAACCCAAACATCTTGGACAGAGACTCTTCAGATTTTTGCCTTCAGGTCAACTCTGTTTATAAAACAGGCCAAGAAGCTATAAAAGATTTCTGCACCATACATGAGCAAAACCAAAGTGAAATTCCTATACTAAGCACACGAACCTGCTGATAGACCTCAATCTTGGACCTCAATGTTTTTATTTTCCTCATTTGAAGGCCAATGGTACTAAAAGAGTCCCTGGTCTCACAGGATGCTCACCCAAAGCTTCAGGCAGCTGCAGATGGAGCAGCCATGAAGATGATGTACGGTGGAAAATAATTCAAAAAGCTGTTAAACACTCAGACTTTAACAAATACTAAGCTCCACTCACCTAAATAGTTTTCTAAAAGAGAACATATATTTTATAGTGTAACTGAACAAATAAAAATATAATGAATGCATTGGATGGAAGAAAAGAGGAGAGCTGGTATTTGAGTAAGAATGTCGGCTGATGTTTCATTGACGTTTCTCAATATGTGTACTTGCGCGTTCTCATGTGCTCGTGAAACGTCATCAGCCTCAGCCATAGTGCTGTTCCAATTCACAAGAACAGCAGACCGAGAACAGACAAAGTTTCTGGATGTTGTTCTCGCCCCTCCCTATTTGCAAAGTATGCATCAGAGCAGACTTGTCCGTTCTTGAGATTGACAGCTTTCCCAGCATGCACCGCGGCAGCAGCAGCTTTCAATGCAGCACTCACAGAGCTCAGGGACGGACTCGGACACGAGTCCGTCCTCGTGTTCTAGTGAATTGAGAAACGGCCATTGTCTTCTTCTGCTGGTCTTTATTAGTGATAAGGTACAAAAAACTGCCTTACATAGCCGCAATGTCCCATTAAACTGCTGGAGCTAGTCACAAAACCACGGAAGCATTGTTTAAAATTTTATAATTCAAACAGACAAAAAATACTGTACCTTGGTGATCTTAATGGCAGCAACAGAAATGACATTTTTTTAATCTTTGCCAGGAACAAATTAGAAACAACCTATAAGCTTAGCCTGATTCTGAGTTTGGACTAATTGTAGCTCGGCCTCCTTCCCCTTTCATGGGCTCAACAGTAGAACTCTATCCAGGACTGCTGTGTCGAGTCCATCCGCCTTCAGACATCATTACAGGACCGGCACAAAGCCTTCTGGAAAGAACTGCAAAAAAAAAAAAAAGTTACACAGATGTAGTGAAGGCCGAAAGTTTGTGTTATAAAACCCAAAACATGTGAAGATGAAGACATTAGCATCTATCACATGGAGAACAGTGAAGAAATAATGTTTTTTTTATTAAACTCTAAGGTGGGCTGTGGCTGCATTACCTGTTACACAGAGGAAACCTTAAAGCGCTGATGTGTCAGATCGAAACGTCCGGAGCTTCCTATGCTAAACCAAATAGGAAGCATCCTGTTTCCTCTTCCTACCTCCTTTCTGATTGCCAGCTCAATTTAGACAGACCTTATCATGGCGACTCGCTGATCCACTTTGGCTAACGGCTCCTTACTGATTCAGATTTAGCCTGAAACGTATGTTTGGCCGTCTTTCAAGGTTTACTGGAACATGTCAGTCCCTTTCAGAATAAAAGCTGAAACATACGTATCCCTGACCCAACAATGAAATGTTCTCTGGTTCAAAGTTCAGAGCAGAACTTAATCAGTTTAGTCAGAAGAACAAAAGGTCCGATGCCGGACGCAGTATCTTGGTTTTACATGAAGTGAACTGGTTCACCACTGAAATATTTGTGTGAAACAGATGCAAGTCCAACCCCATTACAGCAACCCCCTGTCTTTTTACTGGACTTTGGTCCAGATTTCCTCAGCTTTGGGTTTTATTTATTCACTAGTCTTTGTAATGTGTAAAAGAAACTTTTTAATCCCTTTAACCAAACTGACAGAATTCAGCATCAAAAGGAGATACTTGTAGAAAAAGATGATAATTCTGGATCTCAGTCTATATCTCTTACCCTGAGATTCTTTAAATCAGCTGTATGCAGTGGAATAAAGTATAAATAAAAGATAAATGTAAGAAGTGAATTAAATATTGCAGCTTGCCCATGTTTGTTGACAGTAATGAGTCCAGACCAGGCAGTGGATTTGTGAGTCAGCTCACAGAGCTCCTCGTCATACTTTTTGTGCATCTAAGTTCTCATCCGGCTCATTCGTTTCTTCCTGCCAGGTCAGCCGGGCCACTAATGATGCTGTCAAACAGGAATGTGGAGCAAAAATATCTTTCTGCCTCTTTGCACGCACATGGACACACAAAACCACCAAAGTCGAACACACAGAAGATTTTTACTGCCAATATGAGGATTTAATCAGGGACAGGTGCTGCAGATAAAGAGGGACTTCTGGGAGTTTTTGTGCTGATCAAATATTTATGGACCTTTTTTAAACTTGCCTTTTAAGGCTTATTTCTGTCATCAGAAGTGTTTTTTTATTATTGTGTCTGTTAGTTATTAACAACTAACTAGTCTCTGCAAGCAGCAGAGCTTCATGGGACATTTTGGCAACAACACCAGAAACAAAAGCGACTGTTTGGTGGAATCTACTAAAAGTGTTATTGTTAACAGTTTAGCAGACATGAAACTATATTCCTCTGCTTTAACAGAATGATTCTGGGTTATCCTGGCCAATAAATGTGAAACCAACTTTTCTATTTTTATATCCAATTGTTAGAGACATTTTCAATGTTTTGCAGAATTTGAATTCATTTAAGAGTGTAAGAATTATTTTGTTAATGTTTAGTAATGTAGGAATGTATTTAGTTATGTAGATGTTTAAGTAGATAATGTGGTGCATTTTGACGGGCTGCTGGTTTGGTGTGGAACCGTCAGGACAGATGAAGAACGTCAGAACAGAAGCTTCTGGCCTTTGGAGCATCACAGTCTTTTGATCAGCACATAGGATTTTATTAAGATAAGAAGTTAAATATTCATCTTTTGTTTGTACATTTCTTAAGTTGACCAAACACTTTTTATTTCTGTTATGTGCCCCATCTGAAAGACCTTAGAGGTTCAAGGCTATTATAACTTCAAACTTTAATAAATTTGCTGCATGATGCTTTAAGATTTGTTACTATTTTTTAAAGCCTGCATTCTTGTAGTTCCAAGTCACAGTGAAAACCCAACCTGAGGTCTGTGAGTCAACGATTGGTTAAGCCCCTGTCACACATTGATGATTTAGACCAGTGTATGCGTGACGTACGAAAAATCTTGCCAAATCGCTGGCATTTAAACCTGATACATTTGATATAGGGAGGGTGAGGAGTTTAATTGCACCAAGCGCTAAATCCAGATAGCAGCGGTTTCCTCCAGCATGTTAAAAAGATTCCTTCCAACCAGAACGAATCGATCATCAATGCCAGTTTTATCACACCAGCTGCTAAAACTAGCATAATTTGTGGCGCCATTACACTAGTTCTCTGTTGTAAACACCCTGGCAGATGACATTAGCCAATTGGTGATGGTGAAAGGTCAGGGAGGCTTTGTATGAACCAGTAATGATGACTGCATTACAGGTTCATACAGTACATGGGTTTTAATAGGTTAACTCAAAATCGCCAATCTGACTCCAAACCAGTCCAAATTATCTCCATCGGGCCAAAGTAATTTTTACCCTCAAAATAAAAATGAAAACTGCCCAAATGGGCAGTAAACCACCCAATCTGGCAACACTGTCTCCATGAGATATTACATTATAATGGGAAAGATATAAATCTGAATTGAACTTACCCAACCTGTATAGATAAGTTTCTAATAGATAAGAAGCATTAGAGACTCCCTATAAGGAAGACAGAGGAATAAAGGAGATGCTCTCCGCTTTTCTTTATTTTATTGAATTTCTAAAAAGAAAGGTATTTTTTTCTTCTTCTTTTTTTTTCAAAGTTTGTTTTAGTATTAAAAGTGTGATACACAGAACTATCAGAAATTCCTGTGATCTAACTCTGAGAATGAGCTGAACAGTTTTCTTTAGTTTTCAATCCTGAACTGTGTGTTAATCTGCCTAACCTGCTGTTTGGATCAGAACCCCAGAGTCAGTCAGCCTCCTTCCCACAACAGTGAAACTCTTTCCTATTAGTCTAATCTTTGCTGTCAACCTATGCATATTTTGGATATATACATAAGCTAACATTAGCCTGCAAATATACATCTCTGTGGATGTGTGTTCATCTTTTAGGCGTATCAGTCAGTAAAGGGGTAACACAGACAGATATATCCCTGAGTGATGGAGGTCATGGACTCCGCCCCGCAACAAGCATCAGTGCCCCTGAATCAGCCGTCCGTTTCCTGGCAGCAGCATCCAGAGGCGGCGGATCCTCTCAGTCTGTCACACACTCCCTCTGAGCTCACGTGATCCCACTGCTGCCCTGTTGCGTGACAAATCCTGACATGTTTCTGCTCTGAAAGTAGTTCACTCGTTCCAGGAAAGTGTCTGCGTGTGAATCTGTGAATAAAACAACTGTGTTGGTTATGCTTCAAGGAGTCAGAGTTTCCTGAAGAGAAAGGGTCGTTTTTTTCTTCTGTCTTGGCCTTCCATCTCCTTTTTTCTATGTTTTGTTTCCTCCCTCTCAGCCCGCTGTCCGTCCGTCCATCCTTTCTCCGTCTGACGGCAGGTCCTTTGGGGACCCGGTGGTCTTGACAGCTTTGGGATCTCCTGTCATCCTGCTGGAGTCTCACTGGAGTCTGTTTCCGTGTTTGGAAGGCAGAAGTTTGATTGGTAAAAGAGCTTTAAGAGCACTTCAAAACGTGTTTAAAGCCCTCTGAGTTTTCTGTCCAACAGGGCCACATTAAGCGTGATATAAGGTGTTTCTGGGAGCATACGAATATGGAGAGGGGGTGGTGGTGGTGGGGGAGGGGGTTTGCTTGCCTCTCCATCTTCTTCTCACGCTACCTCTCCCTCTTATCCTTTTCTATGTCAGCCGGAGAAAGCAGCAGCAGCAGAAATGGCTCTTGACATGGCTGTTTGCGTGTCAGGGCAAGCAGATGTATCGGCTGTGTCTGCACGCACGGCGGCGTAAACACGAGGTAAACAAGGAGGTCACAGGTCACTGATTTCAGCCTCACTGTTCTACAAATGTCAAAACTCCAAGCTTACAAAGATGAAAGGTTTTCTGAGTGGGGGTGATAAAAAGCTTGATGCATCACAGGAAAAGAAATCCTCCGTGAATTTAAACTTTATCCAGAAATCAGATGTAAGATCAGGACGTTTTGGTGTCTGAGAGAAAAGGCAGAGGGCTTTCCTCTTAGGAGACTCCAACTCAGACTCTACAGCTCTGGGTCAGCAGGTTAAAGGTTAAAGGTCATGACTCTGATCCCATCTGTTTGAAGTTTTTAAGGAGAAGACCTTTTCTCCTAAGAACTTAGAAGGCAGCAGAACTCGGATCAGCAGAGCTACATCTAGACTAATGTCCTCTGGAAACCAAAGCAGAGATGCTTGCTCACAACATCACATTTTTCTTAAAAACATCCGCACAATAATTAGTAAAATCATAAAGTTCTTCACAACCGATCAGTAACAGTGTTGCATAATGACAGCATTTTAACTGTGTTACATTTCATTAAATAAGGTAATCAGATTATATTTCACAGTTTGGTGACATCTATGTTATTTCTAATTTTTACTTAACTTTTCTACTCTTCGTTAGCTCACTCTTCGCAGCAGGGGGAGATTTTTACTGCAGCATCTAGTAACTAGTAACTATAACTAGTTCCTTGTTTTAAGAACCATTCCCAACACTGCACCGGATAAGAGCAAACAGAGAGCCAATAACCAGGCTAGGAACAGATGATATGATGTCAAAGCAGAATGGGCTGGAAAACGTTCTGGTACCAGAGAGGCTAAAGCTGTCCACTATTTCTACTGTCCGATTGTCATGGTAACCAGTTAGGTGAGTCATGTGGAGACTGGTGAATCAGAAGTTCTGCTAGCTGCTGGGTCAGGTTCTGGATGGAACCGATCAAGTCATGTTCTGATCCGGTCAGATCAGATAGTCTGTCTGTGTGTTTCTGATTCTTATATCATAACGACTCCCCAGAAATCAACTCATCTCAGTCCTCTGCTTCCCTGGCCTCATCCAAGCCAAACTGTGGGCAGAGATCCATCCCGGCCCGTTTCCTCTCTACCGTTTGGAAATAAATGCGTCTCTTTTTGTGTCTCTGAGCCAAGGATGCGTTCACTGCTCAGGGTTCTCTCTCCGGGGAGTTCAGGTGCAGTGGGGATTTTCCACCGTAGACGCTTACCCTCCACCTGCTCCCCGGGTCCTTCCTGCAGCTTTAAAGCATCAACACACATGTTTTACTTCAACACATCCCGTTTTTTTTCCCTTCCTGAGGAAAATGCTATTCGTTTCATGTACTTTTATTTCCACTACACTAAAAGCTTTGGTTGAAACAGGACTCAGCTGGTCTGGGGTGTTTCTGCCCTGGAAGCCCTTCAGGCTCTCCGCTATGACAGCAGGTGGATATGGGCTCCCTCTCTGGATGTTATATACAGTTTGCTGCTAAGTACAGGGTGGTGGAGGCAGAGATCAGTGCGGGTCAGTGGCACCGGCTCGCCGCTGCTGCAGGGAGAGCCTTACTAAGCTGATTAAAGCTACAGTGTGTAATTTTCAGCGACATCTAGCGGTCAGACTGCAGACCGCAGCAACATGAACATCTCCCCCCCACCGCTTCTCCCCCCCAACAGTACGGCGAGCGTTACGGGACAGGCGAGGACAGGGAGGCCGTGCAGCTAGGGCCAGGCGAGGGAGGGGTGCCAGCGGGGTGACTAGAGCAGAGGAGGAAAGGCTTGAAGATCTCCAAAGGAGCCGGAGAGAAGTAACCGAGGTATATATCCAGAAAATTATTTTACAGAAAATTACTGAATCATTACCTATGAAACGTCAGGGACGTTGCTGAATAAGTATACTGGAGAGTAGCAGCATCATCACGCAGCATGTTATTGTTTTAGACAGGTCTGAGCATCCTGTACTCCAAAAACTGCAGTGATATTAGACAATTGTGTGTGTAGGATTAATTACCTGTCCAAGAGAAAACTGGCAACTTGAGCGTCACTTTGAAAACCTTTTTCCTCCATCAGTGACTTCAATCGTGTAAATGCCGTGCCAATGTTGATCCGTGTTTTTTGTCGTTTCTTGTCACGCTTGCGTTTATTCTCGTCGTGTTTCCGCTTCTTAGATGACGGGGGTTCGGTGTCCGCCGCTTTTCGTTGTGATACAGAGTAGGCATGATCCTCCATTCGTCTGATGTTTGGCCACACAGTGCCAAACAGTTTGCAAAGTCACTCACGCCTGCCGCCTTGTTCACCTTTCTTGTTACTGAGGCGCAGTATACCTGCTTCTTCTTCTTCTTCTTTGGTTTCAGGCAGACTAAACGCTTCTCAGGCATAATACTGCCATCTACTGTTCAGTACCGTCTCAGTTCATCTCTCTCAACTTGCCGTAGTTATTTTCGAGCGTCATGGGAGATCTCGCAATCGCTAGTTTGTTGCCTCTGCGCTGCCGTAGCGCAAAGATGTCAGCCTCCATGGCTGCGAGACCCGCTCCTATGTAATTATAAATAACGAATTCTAAGGCAACGCAAATATTATGGTTAAAAGGCTGAGCTCATAGGTGATGATAAATAACATAGTTATGTATAATATATTAAATTTCTGACTTTATATGCCTGTAATTATTACACACTGTAGCTTTAAATGTTCACACTCAGGTTTAAGCCGACGCTCAGAGTCTGAACTGCAGCCAGCCCTCTGAGCGTGATGTGTGCCAGTGGAGCAGGACGACGTCTGCCCAAATTAATTCCTTTGCACATCGCTTCATTCACAGGCCAGCGTCCTCTCACCTCCGCACAGCAACACCTTTTACACGTCCACCCACAGGGCCAAATCAGTGTGGAGAGCTCAGCTGAAGTCTATATTTTCCCTTTCTTTGCTAAAGTGATCAGAGTTTTATTCTGGTTATTGAAACTCAGACACCCCTAAACACCATTAAAATTATCTTTTGACTTTGATGTTCACTTGATAAAGAAACAGATATATGAAGTTGATCATTTTACTCCGAGGCTCACTTGATTATCGGATGTTTTCATGTTAAAACCGGTGACCACTCCTCTGAAACAGTTTACTAACGTGTAAATTAAATTAAAACGCTGATATCTGCCAGCAAAACATGTTGCGTTTTTTTATCCTGGTGCCTGGATTACGTAACCTGACTCCGTCAGATGGATTTGCTCCGCATATCCATCTGGAAACCTTCCGTTGCAGTAATTTTGGGAAGGGGCGAAAATACTGGTTAGCTGATTGGCCTATGTTGGTGATAGACGGGCCAAATAAACCAATCAGATCAACGAAGCATATGACGTACTAACAGAGCGACGACGAAGAGGAGCCAATTGATAGATCAAACTCTTGCCAAAACCAGTCGGGAGAAGAGCAAAAACATCTTTTCCTCTGAGAAAAGCCTCCAGAGCAGTGTTTTGCTCTTCTTTCAGTGAAGAAATACTGTGTCATTCCGATAAAACTTGCTCCATAACCACGCTAACGCTAGTTTCATCGGCTGAAGCCGCCATGTTCTTTAGACTAAACTGTCGCGCTTCTTGTTGCGTCACACCTCAACCCGCCTCAAAGCCAACGCTGATTGGACGTTCGTTTGGTGAACTGCTCCAAATTTTCCAAACAGTAGCCAGACCGATCTGCGAGTGAACCCTTGAAAGCTCGCGAGATCAGGATGGTCTCACGAGGCTATGGATTACGAACATGAAAACCGCTTTCCAGCTTTCCATGCTAACATTTTCCCACCTTGCTATCTCCTCTTCTGCCAATATTCCAGCCATTAAAATCTCTAGCAGAGTTGATAAGTGTTACTGGTTGTGTAACTTTTACCTATTGTGTAAAACACTAGAAAATGATGGTAAAGGAACCATGGCTAGCGGCTAATGTTGCTTACCCTACATCCACATGAACAAGTATAAGTTACTGTGCAAAAAAACGTGTCTGAAAAGGGGTCAGAATGAGCTCTATGTAATTTATTTTTCTCCAAAAATGTTTTAAGCAAATTAGCGCCAATTTCAGTGGGATTTAAGATGTAAGATGAACATTTAAAATTCCTTTAATGAGTAAAACTTTGTTGTGTTTCCAAAAAGCAGAGCTGATTTGTTGAACTTCTACAAAATCACATCTGAGAATCAGGGGTGGAAAGTAACAAATTACATTTACTCACGTTACTGTAATTGAGTACTTTTTATGAGTAATTTGTAATTTTGTGAGTAGTTTTTGAAATATGTAATTTTTACTTTTACTCGAGTAAATTTTAACCTAAGTAGTTTTACTTTGCTACATTTAAAACCCCCTCACGTTACTGAGTAAAAAAAAAAATATATACCGATGGTGAAAAAATTAAATGCAGCCGGAAATGTAAACCCCTGTGTTACGGAACCGACACATAATCGCCATTAAAAAATGGAAGAAGACTTTTGACTTTAACAGCTTTTTATTTACACAATTCAAACATCTAAGCAATTGATGTAAAAACAAGTGTCATTAAAGTTAAACAAGTGTCAGTTAAAATCATTAAATGAGGAGCTTGTTAATAACAGTGGGATCCTGTTGCGTTTTAGTTTGATTTCTGGTATCTTTTGGGCATTTAATTTTGTGTGCATTTTGAAAACTTTAAAATGTAGTTTAAATTTCTCTATTTCTATCATGGTGTTGTCTGTTGGACAGTAGGATTGAAAATTGTTTGCACTTTATGGTACAGGTTGTGACTGTCCTTGTGCTATGAGGAAGTATGTTCCTTAGCCCAGCTGATCTTTTGCAAGTGTGGATGTCCACTGAAATACGCCCTGAAATCGATTAAAACACCTTGTGGTCAATTCGATTCATGACTCATCCTTTTTTGCATTAAATAACTTAAAGTAACTAAGTAACTTTTACTCAAAGTACATTTTAAATTAAGTAATTTAGTACTTTTACTTGAGTAAATTTTGAGATGGGTAATTTTACTTTAGTAAAATTTAGGCAAAGTAAAGATACTTTTACTCAATTACAATTTTTTAGTACTCTTTCCACCTCTGCTGAGAATGAAGTGAGCAAATGTCTCCTTGTTGTGGAGATTCAAATTTAACAGCTTTGATCTCTCTTGTTTTGTGTAAATAGCAGGGACTCGCTTTGTAACTCGGGTCCCCAGTGTTTTATAACCCTCATATGCATGAAGTGACGGACCCCTCCCGCCCAAACTAACTTCCGTGTTCAGACTTTTTCAAACTGTCCGTCCATCTAAATCCTACTCTGAGACATTTATCTCTGCACTGGAGGTCAGTCAGCAGAGCCAGATGAGTTCCTGTTCATAATGTTCTGCTGGCTGTGTGAGTGACAGGTTCTACGACGAGGCGAGAAGCTTCAGCTTTTACAGGATTAAAGTTTATTGATGCTTTTTCATCACAGCTCATCGATCCTTTCTCCAATATTCTCGTCCTACTGCCAACAGCAGCCTCTGGGCATGTGCAGCATCTCAGGTGTCCCACTGCAGTTTTGCTTCCCCTTCTTTATCAGAGCGATGGGGTGGGGGGGGCACTGGTTTAACTTGAGGGTCTGGATCCATTTAGTTAGAAGCTGGATTTCTAACTGATTGGTCAGATAAGATCCTCTATAACAGGATTTACTCATATGAAATTTACGTTTCTCTGATCTAGATCTCCAAACTTCAGCTGAAAGGAGAATGAGGAGCTCCTCTCATGTCTGCGAGGACCTTGATGCACAGAACCTCCATGCAGATCATGAGGAACTGTCACATGTTCCTATTGTTTATTTTATGTTTATTTTCATGACAGAAGAGTAAATTAAACATCTCAGTGTTTTTATTTTTACCATTTCAACATCTTTCTCATGTTGCTGAAGCTTCTTTAAAGGTTCTCGTTTTTAAGGGTTCTTCTCAGAATGAGTGATCGTAAATCTGTGGTACAGACTGGATGAGGAGCTGCAATGAATCCGCTCTACAATATGCATATTTCCTGTTTGGTACCTTACCGACTTGTTTTGTTTGTATGACCGCCATTGAGGAGAAAGACTTGTGAAGTTGGAATTATCTCATTTTTTCCCACATGTCCCTCCATTGTCACACAAACTTGGCCCCACTTCCTCGCCGCCTCGGCCGTATCTAGACCCACTGCTAGTTCGTGATCGTCCCTCTTGCATTGTGGCATGGAATAACATAGATCAGACCAGGCTTCAATGTTGGGCATAAATCAAAAATATCTGAGACTAGCTCACTGCGACACACTGCTGTGGGAGGATAACCAGCCCCTTAGAGAGGTCAGAACCATCCTTCTCAGATATTTCAGGTTGGCTGTTCCATTGTGATAGCCTGGGTGCCATTCCGAACTTAGTCCCGCCCACAAGGTTTGAGGTCAGGAAGTTCGGTCTGGAATTGCTCAATAGTAGCGCGAGTATGCTCGCCCAATATCTGGCGGGCCAATCAAATTGTCAGGGCGGGCTTTATACGATGATGGACAGATGATCAACAGTAATCAACCACGTGACCAAAGCGCACTTGGGTGACAACAACAATGGCTGCCGCTGGAGAGTTGAGGTGTGTCGTTTCTGCTATTAGGTCTGTTCTAGAAGATATCGACAGCAAATTAATTTTAAAAGAGGAACAGAGAAAAGCGATCAAGGCATTCATTGAAAAGAAAGATGTTTTTGGCGTCCTTCCTACGGGATTCGGCAAAAGTTTAATTTATCAGCTGGCTCCCTTGGTCGCTTAACATACGTCACGCACTCCGTTGCTCTTATTGGTTGTAGGTCTATCCAATTGAGTGCAGAGGCATTTTTTTTTCCTGGTTCGTTTGAAACACGCCCCATAATCACAGCTCTGTGGAGCAGTATCAGACTCATATTCTGACTAGAATTCAGTAGGACTACGTCAGGCTACCATTGTGAGGGCATCACAGCCTAAACTTCAACAAGCTGTCAGAAATCTGGTGTTTTTCTTCTATAATTAGCAGATTGAAAACTTCGTTTTATATCTATAAGTTGTTGCCTTTCCTTCCTTGTCTTCACCTTCCTAATTCCTTTTTTCTCTTTCCTCCTTCCTATTTTCTTATAATTACTGACCACTATTTGAGCAATCAGCTGAACAGCTTATGATGAGGATCCAGATTTTGTCTGTGTTTTTTCTTTGTTGATTCTTTGGGTGCCGATTGAAACACACAGCTAATGACTGTCTCAAAAAGGGCTCAGTTCAACATTACGCATTACACCATCTGGCCTTTATCTAATCTGAGCCGGGTCGTCCTCCACTGGCCATCAAAGAGGAAGAGAAAGTGGCGAACAACCAAGAGGAAGAGGAGGAGGATTTCACTTAAAGAGAGATGTCACAAAGACAAGGAAAGAGATGTCTGTCATCCGGGAAGACGGGTGGATGGACAGCTTCATGGCCGAGATGATTGATCCTGCGAGGAGCTCCAGTTAATAACCATTTAGAGTCGGCCCTGAGCCGAGGTAATGATGCTTCTGTACAACAAGTCTGCCGAGGAGACAACACTGAGCCGGAGAAATGAAGAGAAGTAACGGGAAACCAGAGTGGCTAAACGCTGAACTTTAACCCTGCAAAGGTAACAGTTCTGCTCCGTGGTTCTTAGAGAAGAAAATTATATAAAGAAAAAGATCAAAGAATAACTGCAAATAAAAGAATAAGAGGAAAAGAAAAGACTAGGAAGAGGAGGTCAAGATTATTCCAAAACATTTGAAGACAAGGAAATAATGAAGAGATGCTGCTGAAAGAGGCAAGAAAATTAGGACAGTCTGAAAAGGCTGATCAAGGCGAGCTGTTGGGGGATTAAAGGAGAAAGTGATAAATCTGCTCATCTCAGTTTTCCAGAAGAACCTGGAGGGGAACTAGTTGACCTTTCTTCTACCGGGCTAAACGAGGACCTTCTCTGGAAATCATATGTGTTTCCTGTCGTAATGAACATGAACTATAACCTCTGCAAAGGTGACCACCCTTCCAGGGGTCGGATGGCTGATTAGCTACAGAGATAACGAGGAAGTGTGGGGAGCAAGGGACCCCTCCACATAAGTGGCAGGAGACAAAGAGGTAGAGATGAACCAAGTGTTGTTTGCTTGATGGATTCCAGTCCCTAGGGCCTCAGGCTGCAAGCAAAAGACTGGATCCATCTTTGGAAGGAAATCAGGTTTCCTTTTACAGAACCATACCTACACCTGTTGGCTTCCAGGTCTGTTTTCATAGAGTTCCTTTTCCAGGTTGGTTTGGAAAAAAAAGGTTTGTTTTTAAAAGAATAAATCAAATTTAATACTGATTAAGGATGGTTCTGGTGTTGTACCCTGAACACTGTGAGCTCCAGTATTCATGACTCAGTATTCATAATTCATAACACAATTTAATTCAATTTTAATCCAGTTTATCTTTATAGCGCCAATTCACAAGACATGTCATCTCAAGGCACTTTACAGAGACAATTCATCCAGATAATTCAGTCAGATTGGTTAAAAGTTCAGATATACTGGTTTAAACCATTCAATACCAGCCCAATACGTTACATCATCTACGGTCCTGTGTTTACTGATCCGATACTGCTGCTATTACAGACCAACAGATGAGATAGGTCCTTGGATCCATGGTTTTGGGATGACAGGAAGAATTAAATTAATCTTTTTTATATAGCACAAATTCACAACAAATGTCGTCTTAAGTGAACCTATAGAGATAATTCAACCAGATCTTAAGGTCAGATTGGTTAAAACTTTTCTATCTAAGGAAAACCAGCTGATTGCATAGACTCATTGACTCTAAAGCAATCCCTCACACCAAGCACGCCAGTGGAGAGGAAAAACTCTATTTTAACAGGAAGAAAACTCAAGCAGAACCAGGCTCAGTGTGAGTGGCCATCTTCCGTGGACGACTGGGGTTCAAGGAGACAGAAGCAGACATACAGAAGGAAGCAGAGACACAAAAAGTAACTATCAACCAACTTCACAGGCAGCCCTGTCCAGGCAGTCAAGCTCTGATCCAGCTCCCATGTCAGCAGATAAAAGGGAGCACATACAGTTAGTTATGGGCTGTGTTCGAGTTCAGCGGTTGTGTCCTCCCAAGGTCAATTCGTTTGCCTATTACATCATAGCACAGTGCCATGGCTTCTTTGAATTCAAAGACTCCTTCGTATGCAGCCCACAAATACAGCCTTCTTTATGACCATTTGGAAGAAAAGGTCCAGAGTATCCTTCCAAATTGTGTTAACAGATCACATTCTCTCCACTTTTTTGGAGGATTTCTTCTTGAGTGAATTTCAAAAGCGGTTAGGGGTGTTAGCGACAACATTTTTACTGAGCTTGAAGTGAAGAACATCTGAAAAAAATATCTAACGTTGTCATGAAACGAGGACAGATGGACCAAGAATTCAAGGAGAGACAGTCAGAAGGAAAGTTCAAAACATTTATTAAATAAACAAAACAAAAGCGGAGCTGTGGCTTGCGGACACTGCAGGATGGGGGGCGGGGCACTGCCCAATCACAGACACTCTGTAGTGGGAGAAACACAGGTAAGTGACCAGATCATCTGACAGAAGATTATCTGAGTTGGCCACTTACCTGTGGCATCTTTATGCTTGTACTTTTTAGCTTCCTGTTTTTAATGTTTTTATCTGCCTGTACAGTGTCCTTGGGTGTTGTGATAAGGCGCTTTCAAATAAAATGTATTATTATTATTATTATTTAACAGTCCAGACCAAGATTGTCCCCAGTGCTACAGTCCCAGAGGTGAAGCTGGAAGCCGATCCTGGTCAGGGATCCAGAACAGTCAGAACAGGCAGGATCCAGATCAGGCAGGAACAGAACAGGTGGAAAGATCCAGACTTCCAGGCATCCACAGGCTCCCAGGAGGGTTCAGAGTCTGACTGGGACCAGAAGCATGACCAGGTGGTCACGCACAGGAGCAGACAGGATCAGGTGCAGACAGGCAGGCACAGTGGAAGAGGGTAGCCGAGACAGGACGTAGGAACTGGAACTTGAAGCAGGACTTTAAACTGGTCTCCTCCCTGGAGCCAGGCTTACCGGATAAAAACTGAACCTCCCCCCATAATGAGCCAAAAACCCAGAGGACTCCGCGGGGGAGGAACAGTGGACGATCAGGAAACGAGGCAAACACAAAAACCCTCTTTCCACTGGCTGCTAGGATACAGAACATGAACCAAGGCAAAAACTCAGACAAACAGACTAACAGAAAGACAAGTAATGATCTGCAACTGAATGCTCAGGTTGAAACGAATATAAACCAGAGGAAACAGGTGAGAGGAATAAATTATAATTGAGGCAGGGAGGGAAAACGACAGGTGAAAGGGATTACTAATTAAGGAGCAAACAGGCCAGATCATGACAAAGGTTTGAAAAATTAAATACATTTTTTTTTTTAAGTTAATCTCAAAACCTTTCTCTGTTAAAGTTTTATTTCTGATTGCATATTTTTTCAATTTTCCATTTACAAAGATCTACTCTGATTGCAATAATAACTGGAACAAAATTTACTTCATGCTAGCAGAGAAAAAAGGTTCATAACGACGCGATGGAAATGAGGATTAAACCTGGTAAAGCACTTTAGTCCTCTAGGAAAAACCTCTGTAGACCTTCTAGTCCACTGAACACGTCCCTCAGATCCAAAATTCTCCCCCCAAACACCAGGTGTCATTTAGATGAAAGTTTTTAGGCGAAATCTGATCGCTCTATCCTAGTCTAGATTTAGTCCAGAAGTTGTTAAAAATTGGACTGTGTTTGGTCGATCTGATTTTGTCCCACTTTAATCTAATCTGAAAATTACGTTGTTTGGAAATAAATCTTGTTGTCTTTTTGACCAATATTTGGCTTCTTTCTCTGTCAGGTTGGACAAAATTTAGACACTTTGCTGCATCAACTGAAGTGTAACGATATATGTAAAAGTCACCTGACCTGCAACATGTTTTTAAAAACTATAACTGGAGGCTTGATTTAAAGTGAGAACAGTTCAGAACCTGCTGTGCTTCAGGGCCCAGATCTGCTCCTAAAGCCAGCTGCCCTTTAAAGCTGATGTTACAAAGACGTTTAAAAGGTTCACAGACTTGGTCTGAAGGACATTACAGGAAGAACATATCAGCTGTTTAGCAGAGGGATGAACGTTGGCAGAAACACGTCACACAAACGTCTTGTTTGTTTATTTGTGGTTTTTATCCTCTGTTAAGCTGAACAAGCCTCACGCTGAGCTCTGGTCCATCAGAGTCCCTGCTGACGGTCAGGGCCACCAGAGCTTTTCAAGGACGGTCCTTGAGGAAGGAGCTCTGATGAAGTAATGCTCCAGACTGAGGAACAAACCCAGACGCTTCGGAGTTTGATCTCGATTATATCTGCTGATAAGTTTTGGGCTTTTTAATTTCTCATAAATTTGTTTATGACTTATAAAAATGAAATTGCTAGACTTTAGTGGATCTTTTTACTGCTGATGTTAATTTGATCATATTCAGAACAGTTAACCAGATGCTCGTTTTCTTTTTATGAAAAATTAGTAAAATACAAACAAAAACATTGCTTTTCATCTAGTTGTAGCTCCGCCTCTGCACCGTAACCTCTGAACATACAGAGTTAATCTATCTGAGATATTTTCACGCAGCTCTGCCTGTAAACTTTCACAGAAAGTTCTTTAGGAACCTCTGGGGAGATTCCTCTGACCTTTAGAGACAGCAGAAAATCCAGAGGCTCTTACTTCTGAAGCTCCAGCTCCTTCTACCCCCGCCTCTCCTTCAGCCCTCTGATGTTTTGTAGTGCGCGGTGCCAAAGCTGCGTTTGAGTATCCAAGGAAAGGCTGAACCTGAGTTCCTCTGAGTTCTTCTGATTTTCTCTGAGTTCTCCAGACGTCCAAACTAATAAATGTTTTATCGGTTGCTGTTTGGTAAGAAACGTTCCTGCAGCTGCTTTTCTGCTTTATATCTGCTGGAATTAAAACTTTCCACGGTTCTGAAATGACTGATATAATACTTTGCTGGATCTTCAAGTCTGTGTTTCTATTTATCTTCATCATCTCTAATCTGTCCATCCCTCTCTCCATCCAGTTTGTTCCTTTAATAGGATTTCCATCCATTAGATCTTTTACTCTGACCTCCATGAATGCTAAGGAGCAAGGATGAGCCGAGGGCTATTGATGCGGAGAGGTGATAGGGAATCAATAGGCCTATAAAATGAACAATCAGGCAGGAGACGGTGGACTCTCTGCCCAGCCGGCCTGCTGGGAGCCAGGGGAGGAATATCACCTCCGTCTATGTGTCTGTCTGACTCTAACGAAAGCGTACTGCCTGCCTCCTCCTCTTTTCTTCAAACCGATCCGCCAATCCGACAGAAGCTCAGATCTTTCCACATGGAGCTACAGGTTTGTCAGAGAACCCAGCAGGAGAACTCTTAAGCTGGGGAGGAAACTCTGAGAGAAGCACATTAAAAGGCTTCTTGAATCATTTATTAAGTTTCACACAAAGATGGATGTTAAATACCAGAAAAAATCTTTTTAGTAAATCTGTTTGAAAACTTAAAATGAAATATGTTTCAATAGGGAAATAGGGATATTTTTGAGTCTGTGTGATTCAAATGATTATTAATTAAATCTTAACTATCGATGGTCAACGACTGAGGACAGAATAAACTTAGCGATTAAATGAACAAAGAACAAAACTCATAAAAGCAAATAAAACACGTGTGGCAGGATGAGATATTTCTAACATAAACCTTTTTTTTTTTTTTACTTCTGATGCCTGTTTGTGTAAAAATAAAATAACTTTTCAGAAGTAAAAAAAAAAAGTAATGTCCCACTAATGTCTAATGTCCCACAGATTACTTTAAGACCCTTTTTCTTTAATATCTTTAACCTAAAATGTTATGTTCTGTAAACTATTGTCTGGACTGTTTACATTTCTATAGATATATGTTTGTAGAAAAAAATCATAGGTCTGAACTTTCTTCAGTAGGTTTTATGCAAGTTCTAGTAAAGTAACATATGAATGAAAATCTTTGAAATAAAGTAACACATAAGTTCTAGTAGGATATATCTTTACATTCTATGTAATGTGTGAGTTCTGGGTGGGTTCCAGTTCCCTCGCCGTTCCAACTTTGTTGCAGGACAGACAGTAGACTATGAGTTTAAGTAAGCTCTATGTATTCACCACAAACTTAATCAATGAGTTACCTGTGTTCTACTTAATAACCCATTAGTTTAAGGCAAGTTCCAGTAAAGTACCTCTTAAAAGGACCAATGTCTCAGCATGATCTGGAAAAAATTAATCCATGCGTTTATCTTTAGTCGAATTGATTACTGCAACGGTGTTTTCACAGGTCTGCCTAAAGAGTGGATCAGGCAGCTGCAGCTGATCCAGGATGCTGCTGCCCGTGTCCTCACTAAGACTAAGAAAGTAGAGCACATCACCCCAGTTCTAAAGTCCTTACACTGGCTCCCTGTATCTCAGAGAATAGACTTTAAAATACTTCTGTTAGTCAATAAATCTCTGAATGGCTTAGCACCTAAATACATCACAGACTTGCTATCAGTGTATCAACCCTCCAGACCACTCAGGTCTTCTGGCTCCACCCTTCTCTGCATACCTAGAACCAGAACTAAACATGGAGAAGCAGCATTTAGTTCCTATGCTCCACTTATCTGGAACAAACTTCCAGAAAAGGTAAAAGTGCGGAAAGCCTGAGTTCCTTTAAATCAAGACTAAAAACACATTTGTTTAGGATTGCCTTCGACTGTTCCTGTTAAACAGTTCAACTGAAACATCATTAGTTCTCCTTTTTTATTTTCTTTAGTCCAACTGTTTTTAATGTTCTTTTTTGTTTCTGCATTTTTTTTCCCTACTTGCTTTGATTCGGTTTTATTTTTCTATATTTTAATCATGTAATGCACTTTGCATTGTCTTTGTACTGAATTGTGCTATACAAATAAATCTGCCTTGCCTTGCCTTGCCTTACCTAATGGGAGATATCCTCCAGGATAGTTACCTATGAATTGAGGTCCTTTTATCAAAGTACATAGAAGTTCTGGGTATGTTCTAGTAATGTTTCATGAAAGGAACCTATGAGTTTCAGGTATATTCTGGGAAAGTAACCAGTGCTTTAGATCCAGGATTCTTACTCTAAACTAAAACTAACAAAAAACAAATAATGAAAAGAAGTAAACATTTGGTTTACCGAAAAAAAAAAAACAAACACTGTAATTAAAATGATAAAACTATGATTAAATGAAGCTGTATTGTGTGTTTATAAAACTAAATAAACTAGACTAAACATATAAATATATGTGTTTTTCAGTATCTTTTTATAAGCCTTGCAAGCCGATGTTGTTGAGTTTTTCCATAGTACTAAAATTTGTGTTGCACCAATGCCATTATTTGGCCCCAATACCGATACCAGGCTGTGCAGTATTGACCGATACCAATACATACCGATACCATCTGTTTGAAATTGATGTGTTTGTATATATGAAGAACTGCTACTACTTGGATGTAAAATAATTGCCATAATTTGTAAAGCTGCTGCCTACCTTTGTGAAGCAGGAAAAAGACTAATACAAAATGAATCCTTGTATTAAAAAAAAAAAAAAAAACATAACTGTAAGGTTAATTGGTTTCTCTAAATTGTCCTTAGGTGTGAGTGTATGCGTGAATGGTTCTTCACGAAGGGTGGAGGGTGTACCCCGCCTCTCGCCCGTAGACAGCTGGAGATAGACCCCCCTCATGACCCCGTTTGGGATAAGCGTGGCAGAAAATGGATGGTGTGTGGATAATGAAAACAATAGTAAAACTAGCAAAGCCATTCTAAAAAATAACTGAATAAGAGAGAAACTCCAAAAGTATTATAACCAGGGTTATGTATCTATCAAATAAAATAACCTGAACATTTTAGGTATATTTCAGTAAAGTACAGCTAACTGCTACATATCTTCCAGGAAAGTACCCTCTGAGGTAGGTCTGTTCTATTGAAGTAACCTGAAAGTTTTTGGTAAGTTCTACATTATAATTCTCTGTGTATTCCAGTGAACTGACATAAAGGTCCCTTTATAGATGTGGTGTATGATTTACAGCTGGAATAAAATTCTCTTACAAGGAAACTGCTTTAATTTGTCAGGAGACCCAAAGCACCATCCAGTCGATGGAGCCCAACGCTGTGGTTTTCCCATTTACCGAAAACCATCTTTGATTACAGGACAGCAGGGGTGCTCTATCACACTCTGTGGGAAAAAGAACAGGTTGATTATTTCCTGTTTGACCTCTGACCTCTGGAACAATACACAGTCTGGAGAAGGACTCCTCCCTCCAGTCCATGTCACCCTGTGACTCCAACTGGACTGATCTAACAGCAACACTGATGAAGTCACTTTAAGAAACCCCTGCTGGACATAACCAACTGGTCTGAAATGTTAAACCTAGAACTAAATCACTTCATATTTTTCTGTTTTGGGAGCCTTATAAAGGATTTTATAAACAGTTCCACAGTTTTGCTTTAATCTCGCACTGGTTTTCCATCATCCTGGTGTCCTTGTTTCTGATCACAGGGGGACAAGTTACCAAAAAAAGGGTCGACTCTAGCAAGAGAGCAGCATCATGTAGTGCATGGGGAAGTACTGGCCTAGTAGTAAGAGCAGACATGGGCAATGTGGAGTCAACAAGTCATCTCCATGTCATGTATTTGTTCTACCCAGCCACTGAAGCAGGTGAGTCCAATCTTCACCGTGAATTAACCTGTGCAGATTGGACTCACCTGGTTAATTGGCTGGGTAGAACCAATACATGACATGGAGATGACTTGTTGACTCCACATTGCCCATGTCTGAGTAAGAGCAGTGCGTTTGTGCTCTGAGAAGGTTGCAAGTATCCGGTTTGATCCCCATAGCCTGCACTCTGGGTTCCTGAGCAAAAGCCTTAACCCTACAATGCTCCCTGAGCACCGCACAATGGCAGCCCACTGCTCCCCAAGCGGATGCGTTAAATGCAAAGAGTGAATTTCATTGCTTTGTAGTTCCATATGTAATGACAAGAAAGTTTAATTCTATTCTATGTAAGAAAGATCAAATCTATCAAAGAGCCTCTGGTCTTACCTGAAGGAGAGGACATCTGAAACTGACAGAAAGTAGCCATGTAGAGTTAAGCTATTAGAATGTGAATAGCAATGATTGTGTTGCTGCTTGTTTATTTATTTATTCTATTTTTCAGTTTCTAATTGTGGTAAAAATATCAGATTTCATTATTTTATGGATCTTCTCTGCTCTCTGGGAACTAGCTTCTTGGAGCCGATATCAGATTTTGTCTCTCAGAAAACGTCTCGAGGGTATTTGATTTTTTTTATGGATTCTACCAAACTCAGTTCTGAAGTTCTTTATTAATCCCAAAGGGAAATTAAATGTTAAACTCAAACTTTTATTTAATTTTTTAATTTTTTGTAGATGCAGATAGGAAGGATCTCCTGTAGTGGTCCATCTTACAACAGATCTGACGAAGACTCTGACTGAACACACTCTTGTTGATTTACAGGCTTGTGATGCGGAATGTTTAGGCAGTAGAAATGTGAAGTTGTCTTTGTCAGTAATTAAAAAACCTAACAACAATTTTAAATCAAAAATTTCTAATGTCTGTTAAGAGTTACAGCAATGCCATGACATCATGGTGTGATTTACACTAGTCAAGTTTTATATTTTTATCAGTCATGTTTCAATATATATTCATTTTTTATGTGCATTTCTAAGTATCACATTTGAAGAACCTGATAGAAATATTTAAAAAAAATTAAATCAATTAATAAACTGATTTAAATTGATTCAATAATCAATAAATTATGCCAAAAATATTAAATTCTTATTAGTTTTAGTTTTTTACTAATTAGTTTTTGTTTTGTTGAAAAACAATAAACATCCAAAGAAAAGAGGAAAACCATTTGTTGAGCAAGTTTTGATGTTAGGAACATTTTCCTCACATGATGGATGAACCGTTTCCTCTGCATCCTGAATGTAAACATTAGAATCTCGCTTCTTCATGTAGCATCACTAATGCTACCTGACAGGATCCAGTATTTAGACCAGGGGTCGCCAACCTGTTAGAGGCTAAGAGCTACTTCAGGTATTGAGTCATAGAAAGAGCTCCCAATACTGACCTTTGAAAGGAGGAGTTAGCGTTCACCTAAACTTCATCTGACAGAATTCTGACTTTTGTCTCACAATTCTGTGATTAAAGTCAGAATTCTGAGGAAAAAAAGTCAGAATTGAATTGTCTTTTTTTTTCTTTTGAATGGCCCTAATCCTCTTCCGTAAAGAGAGAATGGAATAATGGCGAAAAGATTAAGTATGATTCAGAATGCAGGGTAATTAACCTGAATTGCACAAACAATCTTTTTTTTTTTGTTCAATGCAAAGTAAAGGCTGTCTGTCTCATCTGTCAAGAGGCGGTGGTGGTATACAAATAATATAACCTGCGGAGACACTATGAATCCCGTCATAAAGACATAAATCCCGTCATAAATTTAGACACTCTTGCAATCGTCACAATTTTTCTGTCACCCCGATCCCCCATCAGAGAAGGGAAAAGTTATGTGGTCCTCATAGGGAAAAGTTTGGGGACCCCTGCTGTAGACGCTGCTAACGGACGTAGGTAGATACATTTTTGAAAATAGGAACAACTATTTTAAGGAGTAGTTGTACTTTACTGAACCTTAGTAAAAGGAAACCTTCTCTACCGACCAAGGCTGGCTTCATCTCTATAGAGATCAGGTAAAATACAGAAGACAGTAGATATTGCTGCTTCTTTATCCCTTCCTAACTGTTTTTTTTTTATTTTATTTTTTTATATTGACTAAGTACCAGGATTTCTCTAGAGCTGTCTGATTTTATTAATCACTCTGTGATTAAGTAGCAGGCCTGCACTGTGCCTTGTAGCAAGAAGGTTCCAGGTTCGATTCCCGGGTCTTTCTGCATGTGTGGGTTCTCTCCGGGTGCTCTGGCTTCCTCCTACAGGCCAAAAACATGACTATTAGGTTAATTGGTTTCTCTAAATTCTCCTTAGGTGTGAGTGTGTGAGTGAATGGTTTTTTGTCATGTTTGTCTCTCTGTTGCTCTGCAATAGACTAGCGACCTGTCCAGGGTGGTCCCTGCCTCTCGCCTGTAGACATCTGAAGATAAGCACCAGCACCACTCGTGACCGCAGCAGGGATAATGGAAAATGTCTGAAATGGATGGATGGATGGATGGATGGATGGATGGATGGATGGATGGATGGATGGATGGATGGATGGATGGATGGATGGATGGATGGATGGATGGATGGATGGATGGATGGATGGATGGATGGATGGATGGATGGATGGATGGATGGATGGATGGATGGATGATTGAGTAGCCATTTTACCAAGAATTATTTTACTTTGACTGGAGAAAGTTCTTGGCCAACGACTACCTTCTACTTTTACTTCAGTAAAAAGAAATGTTTGAGTAGTGCTACCTCTTGCTTAATTTGTTTTGTTTTTTGTCTTGCTTACTACCTTTACTTCCTGTTCATTACAGCCCAGAGTAACGTTAAAGAATGACGACATCATACTTAATTAATTCTCTCAAAGCTTTGTCTTATTCGTGTAGGAATTGTATGGAAACTCAACTTGTGTTACACCGACGATACTCTGCTATATTTAACAATAAATCCTGATAAATCTTAAGACAGAAATGACAGGTATGCATCAATCTGCAGGTTTACTTGTGGCTCCGATAGGATTTAAAACCAGAATAAAGGGCAGATTTAGGGTTTTTCTGGTGCCTTGCTTATATAATGTCGTTATTATTGGTTATATAATGACCAATTTTCCTCTATTTTTCATTATAATCTGCAATTCAATTCAGTTTATTTATATATCGCCAATTCACAACACGTCATCTCAAGGCACTTTACAGTTCACCAGATCATACAGTCAAACTGATTCAAAGTGTTCTATCTAAGGAAAACCAGTTGAATGCATCGACTCATTGACTCTAAAGCAATTCCTCACACCAAGCATGCTTGTAGCGATAGTGGAGAGGAAACACTCCCTTTTAACAGGAAGAAACTAGCAGAACCAGCACATTAACTTTATTGCTGACATAACCATTGCTTTTACTCCTTTTTTTCTGTTTTCAATGTTAATCAACCTGGTGTTGTGCTTATTTTTCCATAGAAACGGAAACCTGGTTGCCTGTAAAACGGGACTAAACGGACTATTTGTTTTATACGTAAACTGTCTGTTTTCGTGTTTAAATTGCCTTGAGGTGATATTTGATGTGAATTGGTGCTAAACCACCTTGATATTTTTTTTCATGATTAAATAATTTATAGGTTAGAGTTGAGAAGAGAGAGAAACAAACTTTTTGTCTAAGATCTTGGTCAGTGGATAACTTCTCGGTAGGTTTTCTAACTGGCACCCATCTTTATTTCGCCACTCTGGGATTTCAGGGCATCTTGATTTTAATAATTTATTCCCCACATATAGACTGTATGAAGGAGAGGCAGATGCAGATGTTCTTCTCTTCCAGGTGAAGATGTTTTCATTTTATTTGATCAGTGGCCCCTGAGAAAGCGATGCCCTTGAACATACAGAACATTTCTCAGTATTTTCTCCGAGGGAAATCATATATTTAATGAAAAATACAAGACCTGTCTCTTTCTAAATTCCTATTAAGAAGTCTGCTTGATGGAAAAGTTAGAAATTTATTCTGAAGCGATGAGAGCCTGAGATCTCCTTCTTCTGTCTGGGAGACGATGAATATTCCACACCAGGCCTCTCACATCTCCCCACAGACAGCCTGGAGCGTGGAAATCTTTACAACCCGGCCACCTCGTAATGCACTAGTGAATAAATTTGCTCGAGACAGTTGCAGTGTCTGCTGCAATTTATTTCTCATTTACCAAAGCTTGGCAATGGGAACTAACAAGAGAGATTACAGGCACATGGCTTTTTAGGCTTCATTGACATGCATCTCCTCGGAAATTATGGCTGCGTTCTCTTATTGGTTCTGTCCTTCATTTGAAGTTATGGGGCAAACTTTAACGGTGCTTTCTCTAAAATGAGAGGCCTGGTTTTTGCCTGTATGGTGGACCAGATTATTACTGAACGGTCACAAGGATGGACATTGCTTGGGTCTCTGTTTGGGTTTTTGCAGATGATGCGGTAATGTTCATGTACCACAGCCTTTTGCGTACAGTCGCCTGGAATGAGAGGCAGCCTTATTCACTCCTCCTAGTCCGCTTGGAGCATAGATGGAGCAGATCTCAGCTCCCTCTTCCCCACGATGGACCAAAGCAACATGTGAAGCAAAGCTCTGATACCTCTATCTTCTGATCCATCCTGGAAACGTGAGGTAAAGGATAAACCAGGGCTGATTAGAATACTTCTGGTATCTACTGTAGCAGTAAACTTGCTGACAATAATTGTGATAAAGCTTGATAAGATGCATTCTAAGTCATGACCTTCTACAGGAATTAATCAGCTCAATGTTGGTGTTTAATCATCCGTTGTTCTCCTGTTGGAAGCTGGAGATCTTATCTGAAGGTTTGGCACCAGGCTGAAGCACCGAGGTCAGAGCTCTAATTGAAAACGCCAAAAACTGATCCTTCAATTAATTTAAACAAGGACTGTCTGGCCGTCCTGCTTCCCAACCTTAAACCTCACTGCCCCCCCGGCCCCATATGTCACCCTGGAACCCCCTCCACCACTGTTCCACTCTTTGTTCCCCACCTAATCCCTCCTCATGGAGACCTGCGGAGGCTTCCCATGGACGCGGAGGCCACAAGGTCAAGACAGAGCGGACGTAAATCTGTGGCCTCGCTATCAATATCCAAACCCCCCACCCCCTCATCCTATCTGCCGTACGCACACACCCTCCCTGTGTAGTGAACAATAGGCGGTCTCTGTCTGGGTGTAAATAATGCTGATACTGTGCTGGAGAACGGTGCCCTGTGTCCAGGCGATAAGACCAATATAGTTATAGCAACACGGGGGGGCGGAGGAGGACGAGTTATCCGCGATCTGTGACACGACTTACCAACCACACGTGTGTGTCACACTCTCGGTTATTAATGCCCGGGCCGTCAGCGTGTTTCCTCCCCCCTCCCGCCTCACCTCATGCTCTGATATTGCTTTTGTTCTTCTCTCCGGCGGACCAATCCTGAGGTCCCTATTGTTCTCTAATATCTCCTCCTGGTTTGTCCCTTGTCTTTGCCATTAATTATCCCCAAACATGGCCACAATGAACACAGCTTCATTTGCATGGTGCTTTTCATAATGTTGACAAGCAATTACTGCATAGATGATAAAACCAGAGCCGATCAGAACCAAAGGCTTTTGTTGGTGTCAGGAAATCTGTCCAAGGAAACTTCACATGAATTAGAGTTTGGTCACTTAGGCTAAACCAGCTGCTGTCATGGACTTCTTTCCTATTTTACTAGTCTTTTATTATAAGTTCATGTTATAATTTTTGCATTTTAAAAATAAATAGATTCTGGTTAAATAACTGTTAACGATATTAGTCATTAATTTCAGTCCATCTTATTGAATGTACAACACGTTATCTTAAGGCACTTTACAGACACGATTGAACCAGATCATCCAGTCAGATTAAAGGTTTAATGTTTCTATCTAAGGAAAACCAGCTGATTGCATCCAGTCATTGACTTTGCAAGATTCTCTCCTCCTGGAAGAGCAGGTAAAGAGAATAGATATTAGATTGACTCTTCTGCAATCCCTCACAGCAACCATGCATGTGGTAACAGTGGAGAGTAAAACTCCATTTTAACATAAAGAAACCTCTAGCAGAAGCAGAATCAGTGTCAATGGCCTTCTGCCAAGGCCGACTGGGGTTCAAGGAGACAATTCAATTCAGATTATTTATATAGCGCCAATTCACAATACATGTCATCTCAAGGCACTTTACAGATAAAATTTAACCAGATCATACAGTCAAATTGATTCAAAGGTGTCTAAGGAAAACCAGTTGATTGCATCGAATCATTGACTCGCAGGCAGTCCCTCGCACCAAGCATGCATGTAGCAACAGTGTAGAGGAAAAACTCCCTTTTAACAGTAAGAAACCTCCAGCAGAACCAGACTCAGTGAGAGCGGCCCTCTGCCGAGGCCGACTGGGGTTCAAGGAGACAGAAGCAGACATACAGAAATAAGCAGAGATAAAAACAGCAACTGTCAACCACCTCCTCAGACGGCCGCGTCCAGGACAGACACAGCCAGGCAGACGAGCTCCGAGCCAGCCCCCACGTCAGAGGAGCACATCCAGATAGTCACAGTCAGAGAAACAGGACTACACTAAAAAATAGCCTGAGCTTGTCTATAAACAAAGGTGTTGATGGCAGCAGCACAGCTGATACTTCTCTTCAGGATGGCATCACAGCCAGACAGGAGCAGACCAGATGAAGCTACTATGAGAAAAAGCAGAGAGAGCGTAATGTTAGAGATTGAATTAACAAATTCTGCAGCGTGGGAGAATAGAGATAGATGAAGCAGAATGATGAAAAAGGGGTCCCAATGTCCTCCAGCAGTCTAAGCCTATAGCAGCATAACTATAGAACTAGCACTGGATAATCTGAGCCAAACAGTTTTAAGCTTACTCTTAAAAGTATACAGGGTGTCTGCAGACAGAAGCAGACATACAGAATGAAGCAAAAAGTACAAAAGGTACATAGAGTAGAAGCACTGATCTATAAATAACTTCAAGAGCTACATTTACAGACGCAAAATGGATTTGATCCGATCTAAATCTTGGTTGATCAGAAATTTGAAATCTGTGTTCCCAACAACACTAAATTAAATGATCCGCTCATGACCTGTGTATACATATACAAAACGTTTGATCAGATTGAATCATTTGAGCCTGAGCAGAACTGTGTGATGTTCCGCAAAATCAGATGAAGAAGCTGCCTGTTTCGTAAACAAACCCATACTTGTCTGCTTGTCCTCAGCTTTAGCCACTCTTTGTGCCTACCCCTCACATTTCTTTTTCTTCAGTTGTGTCTGATAATGTAGTTTTCTTGTCCAATATGTACCTTCATCGCATCATAGTTTTGTTTTTGGGGGTCATGTTAGTTTTGCTAAGGGCTCAGCGGTACCTTATGCTAATGCAGCTTAGATACAGGAGTAGTAGGCAGGGTCATCTGCACATTATATTTAGAGCCACATCCTCCACCAATGACCAGGAGCCAGTGGAAGACCGTTAATAAAGAGAAAAACTTCACACTGATGCTCCCCACATGCACGGAAGAGATGATTTTACTGCAAATGGGTGTGTTGGAGTGGATCAGGTTAAAATCCTCAGTCTGACATTTTTGCATGAAACTTTTTAAACTGAACAGGGCTTAAATCACATTTTTTTGCATTCATATAAATGTAGCCAATGTCAGAAAAGCTAACAGTAAACTAGCTCCTAGCTCCTCCTGAGCAGGTTTTCATGTTAAAAGGCCCACAGAAACAGGACTAAACACTGGACAACAAGCTCAACTCTTCTACAGGTGCTGGTCATAAAATTAGAATATCATGAAAAAGTAGATTGATTTCAGTAATTCCATTTAAAAAGTGAAACTTGTATATTATATTCATACATTAGATACAAACTCATATATTTCAGATGTTTATTTTGTTTAATTTTGATGATTACAAATGACAACAAATGAAAATCTCAAATTCATCATATCAGAAAATTAGAATATTGTGAAAAGGTTCAAAATTGATGGCCCCTGGTGCCACACTCTAATCAGCTAATTAACTCAAACCACCTGCAAAAGCCTTTAAATGGTCTTTCAGTCTAGTTCTATAGGCTACACAATCATGGGGAAGACTGCTGACTTGACAGTTGTCCAAAAGACGACCATCGACACCTTGCACAAGGAGGGCAAGACACAAAAGGTCATCGCTAAAGAGGCTGGCTGTTCACAGAGCTCAGTGTCCAAGCACATTAATAGAGAGGCGAAGGGAAGGAAAAGATGTGGTCGAAAAAAGTGTACAAGCAAGAGAGATAACCGCACCCTGGAGAGGATTGTGAAACAAAACCCATTCAAAAATGTGGGGGAGATTCACAAAGAGTGGACTGCAGCTGGAGTGAGTGCTTCAAGAACCACCACACACAGACGTATGAAAGACATGGGTTTCTGCTGTCGCATTCCTTGTGTCAAGCCACTCTTGAACCACAGACAGCGTCAGAAGCGTCTTGCCTGGGCTAAAGAGAAACAGGACTGGACTGCTGGTGAGTGGTCCAAAGTCATGTTCTCTGATGAAAGTAAATTTTGCATTTCCTTTGGAAATCAAGGTCCCAGAGTCTGGAGGAAAAGAAGAGAGGCACTTCATCCACGTTGCTTGAAGTCCAGTGTAAAGTTTCCACAGTCAGTGATGGTTTGGGGTGCCATGTCATCTGCTGGTGTTGGTCCATTGTGTTTTCTGAGGTCCAGGGTCAACGCAGCCACATACCAGGAAGTTTTAGAGCACTTCATGCTTCCTGCAGCTGACCAGCTTTTTGGAGATGCAGATTTCATTTTCCAACAGGACTTGGCACCTGCACACAGTGCCAAAGCTACCAGTACCTGGTTGAAGGACCATGGTATCCCTGTTCTTAATTGGCCAGCAAACTCTCCTGACCTTAACCCCATAGAAAATCTATGGGGTATTGTGAAGAAGAAGATGCAATACACCAGACCCAACAATTCAGAAGAGCTAAAAGCCACTATTAGAGCAACCTGGGCTATCATAACACCTGAGCAGTGCCACAGACTGATCGACTCCATGCCACGCCGCATTGCTGCAGTAATACAGGCCAAAGGAGGCCCAACTAAATACTGAGTGCTGTACATGCTCATACTTTTCATGTTCATACTTTTCAGTTGGCCAACATTTCTATAAATCCTTTGTTTTTATTGGTCTTCAGTAATATTCTAATTTTCTGATATGATGAATTTGGGATTTTCATTTGTTGTCATTTGTAATCATCAAAATTAAACAAAATAAACATCTGAAATATATGAGTTTGTATGTAATGTATGAATATAATATACAAGTTTCACTTTTTAAATGGAATTACTGAAATCAATCTACTTTTTCATGATATTCTAATTTTATGACCAGCACCTGTATATTTGAGGACTGTGTTTCTGATCTCTTTATCTGTCTCCGGATTTATTTTGAGATGTTTGCTGACACCATAATGAAAATGGTTAAAACATCATTAGATATCCTCATCTTTAGGCCCATTCAAAAACCAAGGTTAATGTGGGCGCCTTGAAAGGCTAAATACTGACTGCTCATATATGCCCTTTGGTCTCTAACACTGGTTCGCACAGGCAACAGTTGGAGAATACATTTTGATAATAAATGAACATGGCAGTTAAAATAAAACTATATTTGTAAGGGTCTTTTGTAGAGGTTTGTATTCCTTTCTCTAAAAACCACGGGAAACAGAAAATAAAACATTTGCTACACTTAAACTATTGCAGACCTATAATACTTAAAAAATATATAAATAATAGCTTTCACATACGCTAATAATTGGCATACCTGCCCTTAGGAAACATTGCAGCTCTTAGACAATATATTGCATTCATGGATGTCGCTTCAGATGGAAAATCGTGGAAATGAACATTACCAAAAATTCTTTAAGATAAAGGCAATGGCTGCATGCAAACATTTTTCTGCAGAGAACTTGGACAGATAGAGCTGCTTTGTTGTGAAGGTTTTGCAAGAAGCTCTATAGAAGCAACATTCTGCAAAGTTAAAAACCTTCCATGTATGTTTTTCCTTTGGAGTCTGGATGCTGAGGTGAAGGCAGGAAATGCTGATTGGTTGCTAGGGTAACAACAGTTGGAAATCAGCAGTCAATTTGTCCAGCTTAAGATTAATAGGCTAGATAAAAATCCCAGCATCCTCTAAATAAGACAGAGATCCAAAATGCTGCACTAACAAAATATTACGCTTCTTTATTTAAATCATAAAATTTTAATAAATGCCATAATTTAAATTTAGATTTTTTTTTCTTATTTCAGTTTTTTCTAAGAGAAAAAAAAATCTGTTTTTATTTTGAAATAGAAAAACCAAACAAATGAACCAAAAAAAATATAAAAAAGACAAACTTCCTTAAATGAAACACCCTTAGGATGACTAAAACCTAAAGATTTGTACAAGCGAATATACCGCATAGTTTTTCCATAAAAGATAACTCACTCCTAAATCACCTTGAGACTGGTCACAATAGTTTTCTTACTGTGGCGTATTCAATCCCAGGCATCATTTTCACAATTTACATCACATTTATTCAGCACAAAGACATTCCATAATGCTACGTTCAGACCACACACGATGGAAGCAGCAAGAAAGCCCAGGCTGCTTAATTTTTGATGCTTGTACACATTAAGGTGCCTCAAGTGCATCGTTGACGCTCCTGAAACGCATCCAGCAAAGTGTGTCCAGAGTCGTCCAATGCTTCTGCTGCTCCTGCATTCAATGGCAGAGAGCAGCTTTGCTATATTTGCTCTTATATATAGGTAAAAAGTAGTTATAATATATATATTGTTACGTGAGAAAGTCCATCTGAAAACTTCATCTGTGCAGTCCATTCAACAAGATTACGATCCTGCCTTAAAATATTATTTTGCTGTCAGACAAGCACAAAACTATGGAAGAAAAACAGTCTCATAGGAATCTGCCTTTTCTTTAACAACGAATTTCAAACGCTGAATTTTTTTAACAACAAATATTAAACACTGAATTTTTTTTAGACATTGAATTCCTTACACTCAATTTTTATCTAGTAAAAATTCACCAAAAAAAAAAATTCAGCTGCAAAAAAAATCCGCTGCAAAAAATTCAGCTGCAAAAGTGTTGACCTTTTGGTGAACTCAAGCCAAAGCAATCTACACTCGATAAAGTCGAGCAGTTTCTTGCCAAGGAAATTAGCTCAATTGGTCACGTGACACAACGGCCGCGCTCAGCGCTGTTCCCGGCTGAATGACGAATTTATTTTTTTTAAACAGAATTACAAAACGTCAGCTATCTACTAACAGACAGCTATTAGAGTTTTTCCTCTTATCAGACTGGGTGAATCAACTGAGCCGATCACAGCTAGTACGGCATCCCTGTCTGTTTGCCGCCGCCATGTTGCCTCTGGCCGAAATGAAGAAGAAAAAAAGTTTGCCGCCTGCCGCTTCTTCCGGATCAAACCAAGAGCCTTGGCGGACAGGGGTGCCGTACTAGCTGTGATCGGCTCAGTTGTTGCACCCAGTTTGATAAGAAGAAAAACTCTTAATAGCTGTCTGTTAGTAGCTAACTGACGTTTTATAATTCTGTTTAACAAAAAAATAAATAAATTCCTCGTTCAGCGTCAACCACTGACTTTGCATGTAAACCTGCTGCTTCAGCAGCGTGGAGTCTGAACATAGCATTAGACACTTGATTTTTCTGTGTACAATAGATGACTGGTTTGATTAGGAGAGCTATTTCTGACTGTTTGTAGTTCAGAAATAGAGATCTGTCCCTCTCAGGCCCCGTCCAGACAAAGCTGGGTCAGAGTAAATTCTTTTTAGTTGGATGGGAATCCCTTCATGACGAGGGGTCCTTGACTACATTTGAAACATCTCCTAGAGTGGGTCAGTTTGAAGCCTCAAACACACCTCACATTTGCTGAGTTTGAATGTAGCGGCTGTGTCCTCCGAAGGCCAGATTCTACCGCCGATTACATCATAGCCCGGTGCTGAGGCCTATTCAGATTCAAAGACTCCTCGTTATGCGGCCAACAAATCTTTCTTTTTGCCCCTTTTTTGAAGGATGGGTTTGGTGTATCCCATGTAGCCTTGCATATCCCATGATTCTTTGCAATAGGGGGTTTTCAGGTGACGTCACGCTCACGTGACTACTCAGCGCGTCCGCCATATTGGGTGGCAGTCGTTTCGCACTGTTGACCCTGCATTGTATGACGCCTTAGGCAGTATTGACAGTGAAAAATGATGAAAACGTGTGTAGTTGTTGGTTGCACGGCCCGTGGAGGTGGAGATCAACGCTCTTTCTATCGCATACCAGCCTTAATCGTGAATCAATGTGAAAAAACAAAACAGCTATCTGAACAACGCCGTCACCTATGGCTGACACGGATATCCAGGTCCGATTTGGACGGTGTTAAGCTGGATTACGCCAGAGTCTGCAGTGCTCACTTTGTCACAGGTAATTAACTGTCAAGCATTTAAAACATGTAAGAATATATTAATAATAGGGCTTGGGCGTCATGACGTATTACTTTCCGTGGCCGCAATGTTGACTGCCTCCGCTGCCGCTACTCAGACTACTGCCTATGACTACCGTGTTCTGGACTCCCTCTCTCAGCCATGTTTTTATTTCATTAATTTCACCTTAACTTGATTTCAACCAGCGGGAAAAGGCTCAAATATGTGAGAAACCCGGAGGGTTTAGGGAGGTTTGGCAGTTAACATTACTAACCAAACCTTTGAAACACATAGCAGCTAGTTAAAAGTACATTACATGCCTGAGTGGTTGTTAGCACTAACGGTTAGCACTGTTTGCTGGCTTTATGAGCTGCAGCTCCTGAACCCATCCATTCGTAAACTGCACATGAGACTCCAAGGACTTGTAGCTTTGGAACTGTTCTGAAGTATAGGCGCTCACACCACGAACAAGGTAGCCGAAGACGTCTGATATGCAAAACAGTGGCAACAACTCATTGTTTGGAACTTCATATGGATCCAAATTATTAATAATGCTGATTTTGTCAACATACCGGTCCCTGGCTTCTCTATTTAATGTGTCCCGGTAAATTTCAGATCCTTTTCGGGATTTTAACATCTTTTTTCTATCTATTCTTTCTCAACTCTACTTCTACGTCTCTTCTTTCAACAACGTTAAGTCAGAGGTATTTAAACAATATATCTATTTGGTGGCTGTAGCGTGCTGGCGTACTTATCCATTCGCAACATGATATATATGATATACGATAATATGCCACCCAAGATGGCGGACCGGAAGCTGGCCAGTGACGTCACTGAAAACCCCCTATTCCAAGCAAGCCAGCTGCTCCATGCTCAAAGGAAAAAGGGAAATGGCGCCAAACAGTGGTGAATAATGTAAGTGCAGTTTAATATAATACAAGTATGTGAATATTTCTATCTGAAATGTATGAAAATAATTGTTTTAAATTTGTTTGATTTAGTTGAAGGTTTTATCTGTCACTGTGCAAATGGGTGTGGTTGGCATTTAAGCTCAGATTCTAATATCATGCAGGGTGGGGACTATGAATTGTACTGCTGCTGAAGCTCCTAAAAATTGTTATTAGCACCCAGAACAGTAGTAAGAATTTGGTATCCATTCTTTGCCTTCTTTGTATGTCAACTCTCATGGTTGCTAGGCGACAATGTGTCAAACCCTCTTCTGGCCTCCTTATTTTCACGGACCACAAACAACTGTGATGGAGGACTTTATTTTTAAGCTTCTTTTTTTAGGATCTTTGTAACTTAATAAGGAGTTTAAAAACACTACTTTTTGCTCCTCTATCTTGTTTCGCACTATAGCCTTTGTTCTCTTATCTGCGTTTTATGTTGACTTGCTTCTTCTACCTTTCTTACCTGTGATTCACCAGTAGTGCACCACTCACAGGTGGGGAATAGGTATTACAACCACTTTAAACGTAGCTTGATGTTTACACCCTAGGTTTCTCCGTCGCTTTACCTTATTTGAGTTTCTGTGGATCCAGTCCTGTCTCCTTGGGTGTAGAAGAACCACTGAGGTTCTTCTTTGTGGGTTGTCCTGTTGTGCTGCTGCCATTTTGTTTCTTCAATGTAGAGGCCAAAACATTACTCTCTGACTGCATATACCGCAGCACTTAGCTCGTGTTTCATCAGTGAGGGGAACCAATCTCTTCCTGAGAGTATTGCTTGGATTAAAAATGTGTCACAATGCTCTTGCTCTTTAATCCATCTATATATGTAATTACGATGTTCTTCTGCCTGCCTTGGAATTAGGAACATCAGGTATGTGCTTCAGAGGGAGCTGCTGCACAGCAGAGGGTGACTCAGTGAATCATGCACAGAGCTAAAATATTTATATTCTAATCTCTAAAACGTTGACGGCCAGTTATAATCGCCCTACAGAAAAAAAAACTCTCTGCTGATTGTTTTTAGCTGCAGATCAGCAATAAAACTTTGATTTTTATTTCTAATCTGAGGAGGGCCTGAATGGAAGTGTTTAAAACCCCTGTGGGGTTCTAAAGAGAATACTCAGAAAAGAGGCGCTTTTCTCTTTAAAGCCAGTGAGAGATTTGGTTGTTTCAGGAGATTTGGTGCACATTTTGGAGGAGAAACTGAAGAAAATGGTGCTGTGATGGAAAGCAGGATGTGGCTCATTCTGAGGCACCTAAATCTGCGTTTCTGAGAAACCTGATAGAGGAACGGTTGTTAGCTTAACGGTTGGACATTTTTTTCCAGCGAAGCTTTTATTTCTGAAGCACAGATGTTGGATCCTCTCACAGTTTCTGTTCTTTTTCACATCTAATGAACAGAAGCTGCATTTTCATTTTGTTTAATCTGGTTTTCTCTGAAACAAGGAAGGTTTTCCTTTACTTCTGTTTATCAATTATTTAAGTACTTTTCTTCTAAGAATCAAAGCTGTTCTGCTTTTGGCTCTAAAGACACTTTGTGCTTCTTCTTCGAAGTGGAAGGAAGAAAAGCTCTTTGTTTTTCTGCTTCTTTTGCTCTGGATGTCCTCCAATTTGAGTTGAAACTGTCAGACCTCGTTTCACTGAAGGTTTTCAACCTTAATAAACTAACAACAGAAAACCCTTTGTAAGTTATCGCAATCAAACCGAAGTTATTACTGTTTTATGTCATAATTGTAATCACATCTAGTTTCTCTGTCTCTCTTTGCCAGGTCAACCTAGTTACAAGTTCTTCATCCCAATGTTTTGTTTTTTTCTGGTAAATGAAGCTTTAATAAAATGAAAATCTGATGTTTGGTAAAATGAAACCTGGCTCTGGTTCTACAGGGTCCTGCTCTTCAAAACAGAACCAACCATCCATCTTCTCCCGCTTAGTCCTTGTCAGGGTTGTAGCGCCAGCATGGTGAAGCCAGTGAAGATTCTCAGCCATCCAGGTCATAGTCATTCCAAAAAAGTTTAAAAAAACAATACACTGGACTTTGTTTCCAAGTTTGAAGATGTTTCACTTCCAGAAAGCTTTTCCAATGAAAAAACATTTTGAATTGAAAAAGCTTCCTTTCCCAAAGCATGCAGGTCACATCTCACAGACTATTTGAATTAAGTTACCTTATTTAAGTTTACAAATAACTCTTTAGATCTCAAAGGTTCCTCTTCAAAATCTTGATGTGCAACTTAAGTCCTCTCTAAAATTAAGAGATAACTGCTTTTACAAAGTGAGCTTATAGGGTGTTTTTCTGAATGTGTGAGATACTTTACATTATTTAAAGTAATTTCCTTGCTTTAAGACTACTTTTAAGTAGTATGGATGAAATAAGAATTTACATTAATTACATTACATTAGAATTTACTTAACTATCTTAAATATGCTGGTTACTGTCAGTCCAGGATACCTTCCTGAACCCTGGTACCACCACCACCATAGAGCAGTCTATCTAGGTCGATATCAGGAAAGAATTTCCTCTTTTCAACAGATTAAAACATTAGAAAATAATTTTCAAAGGAAATTTGTCCCTATGCAAACTGTGGAAAACAAAACAAAAAAAAAATTGAGTTTTGGTGTTAATACATGGATAAAAAAAATGGAGCCAAAGATTTGACCTCCACACACACACACTCAGACATAGTTTGTGGTGTTCTGTAGCGTCTCTACCCCTGGGCTAAACTGCTACATTTGTACCACAAATCCAAAGCTCAGTAATTAATCCATCATTTCGGACTCTGGATCTCACACACACCAACCTTCACCTGCAGAAACTGCACACCTCAATACTCAGTCGACATGTGACCTGCTATAATATCTTCTCAGCCATGTGGAGCGTCTGCTCGGGGGTCCATCGGAGCTGCTCGCTGGGCTTCATCAGAAAGCAGCTGCTCAGCTTGATAACAAACCCCTGCGGTTCATTGCAGATGAACACATCCGCTGGTTGAGTCGTCCGTGGGGCAGAGGGACGTCACGCTCCTTTACAGATCAGCTACATTCCAAGGAGGAGCAGAATCAATAGGCTATGCTTCTTCATCTTCTTGACAGCGCCCTCCATCATGAATTTGGTTTTCAGCTAAATACCCGCAGGGCAAACAGGATGTGAGGAGAAAAACATGAAGGTGGAGGAAATTGAACTCTGGACAGTCAGAAGTTCACTGAAAACAAACACAAAAATAAAACTGCTGTAACTTTGCTGTGGGCCTATGAGTGTTTAATGAATGCTGGCACCATCTGTCTTCCATCATCACTGCTATGGATAGGTGCGATTTGGAGATGTGGCGATCTTATGCTACGTTCACACCGCAAGCAGCAGGAGCAGCAAAAAAGCGTGTGCTGCTTAATTTTTGATGCTTGTACAAATTTAGTTCTGATGTGCGGCTGAAATGTCTTTGCTGCTGTAGTTGCGCGGTAAAAAGTGGGTCTGATGCGTGTTGTGAGGAGCCACCCTATCCTTTCTTTGTCTGTAAGAATGGCAGCTGTATTTTCTTTTATTCGTGGGTAAAAAAGTTGCTTTTATATGTTTTTAAGTGAGAAAGTACACCAGAAAACTTAATCTGTCCAGTCAGTTTATCAAGATTACGATCCTGCCTTAAAAAATTATTTCGTTGTCGGAGACGCTCACATCCCCGTATACCGGCAGTGCGCTGTGACTGGGAATCCTGTTCAACAGCAGCCTCTGGGCAGTTTGCCTCTTGGCAGTTTTTCGCTACTGTTCGCAGTGGCTAGAATGCGTTTTTCAAGTACGTAATCCAAACTGCAGGCACCAGAATAATAAAATCGAGCATATTTTGCTGGCAGGTTTCGGCATTTTAAGTTAATTTAGGCGTTAATCAACTGTTTCAGTGGAGTAATCATAGCGCTGTGCATCAGCAGTGCCGTGTCTTCTCCCATCTAGCTAGAGATCAGCTTTTCTGATTGGTTGATGTGGCGCGTCAAGCAGCAAAAGTTAAATTTTTCTAACTCCAGCAGCTGCTGTTCAGAAGCTCATGACACACTATTGGACAGCTCAAGCATGGTCCATATTTACATCCATAGAGGTTGATTTGTTTGGTCTTTGAGGTGTGACTTTTCTGCTCTTCAGTTGTTTTAATTTAGTCAGAGCGCCACTAGAGTAATGTTTCTGTGATTATGGTGTAGCCTTTGCATGAAGCTATTTGAGTCTGGTGTGAATTGGAGACGCCTCCCGTCTCCAGATGACCCCTCCAACACCGTGCTGAGACCCTCCATGCTCTGATTCTCCTCTGATGTGAAAGATGCTCTGCTTCGTGTTTCAGTTTGTTTCTGTTGGTTCGGAAAGCTCATCTGCTCTGTGGTTTTAGCGCTGTAGTATTATTTATTTATTTATTTTTTAAAGGTTCTGATTCATTAGATCTGTTTTGGGATTTTCTTTATGTTTTCTAACTTTCCATGAAAAAGTTTCATTCATTTTCCCAAAGGGATCAGTCCGAGTTTCTCCCTCGCTCATTCATGTCATAAAGGCAGACTTATTAACTATACATCTGTCAGTTTAGACTGAAAATCACCTTTTCACCCTGAGGCTAGCGATCCTGCAGATCATTTCAGGTTTTTGAAATATTCATAGAAAGTATTGAGGCTGCTCTACGCCGACACATTAACAGCCCAATTGAAGAAAAACAAGACAGCCGTGACTAGAGAGAAAGAGGAGGAAGATGATGTGAGATGAATAGAAGGGCTTTTCCTGGAGAAGGGGCTCGTGTTTCTGGGTTCTCCTGTGTCGGGTCATCCTCAGCAGCAGTTAACCCCTGCTCCTCCGGCCTGGGGATGCAGTAACTGACCAGGCTGAGGTGACAGCTGGTCCGCGCTGAGAGAGGATGAAGTGTTGACCCTCGTGTCACGCCTCCGTCTTTGTGAGATACATGAAGCAGCTCTCATTTCCAAGGTGTCAAATAGTTGGGCCCGAGCTGCTGGCGCCTGTGACACATAACCAGGCGTCTGGGACACGACAGCGACCCACAGTAGACATTATTTCTTGTTATCCGGAAAACTTTTTATGGCTTTCTTTTAACTATGTTATTGCTTTGGGAGTTCTCTCTTCGTTATCAGGATGGAGGTGTCGTCCCCTCCCCCAGGTGGATAGACAGGGTGAAAGATCTGGTGAAGTAAAGGTTCCAGTCGCCCTTCTTCCAATGTCGTCCTTTGGTCTGCTGCTGAAGATTCTCAGTCATCCAGATCATAGTCATTGTAAAAAAAGGAAATTAAAAACAATTCCTGTCATTTTGAATTGAAACGGCTTCCTGAATAGGAAGCTAAACGTCTTCAAACTTGGAAACAAAGTCCAGTGGATTGTGTTTAATTTTCATTTCACAGAATGTGTCCAAACCGAGCGTCTGCCTCCTTTAGAGGAACCAGCCGACGCATCTCCTTCAGGGACCATTAGGACCGGAGTAACTGTGGACTTGGACAGACTAGCCTTAGAATTTGATCTCTGCGTCCAAAATGATTTATTTTCTTACAATCTTTCATAATTTTTTTATTTTCTTTTATCAAATCATTTATGTTTCTTTTAAACCAGACATTTCAGAAATGAAACAGGACAAGCCATCAGCATGGTTGGTCGAGTTACACAAAGTGGAAGAAAAGTTATAGCCTGACGTAGTCCTACTCAATTCTAGTCAGAATATGAGTCTGATACTGCTCCATAGAGCTGTGATTATGGGGCGTGTTTTGAACGAACCAGGAAAAAAAATGCCTCTGCACTCAATTGGATAGACCTACAACCAATAAGAGCAACGGAGTGCGTGACGTATGCTAAGCGACGCATAGTTGTTGTCAACAAAAATCAAAGCGTGCAGTTGCACGCCTATAATAAGAAGATGAGCCTTGATTGCGTTTCTCTGTTCCTCTTTTAAAATTAATTTGCTGTCGATATCTTCTAGAACAGACCTAATAGCAGAATCTACTCACCTCAACTCTCAGCCATTGTTGTTGTCACCCAAGCGCGCTTTGGTCACATGGTTGATTACGTTACTGTTGATCATCTGTCCATCATCGTATAAAGCCCGCCCTGACAATTTGATTGGATCGCCAGAGAGTGGGCGATCATACTCGCACTACTATGGAGCAATGCCAGACCGAACTTCCCGACCTCAAACCTTGTGGGCGGGACTAAGTTCGGAATGGTACCCAGGCTAGAAAAGTTATGTTCTTTTGAAAAATACAGAAAAAGTGTATTGTGTGAAAAGTATTTGGTGAGAACATCCAGGTTCATGATCTTGAAGCCTGTTTGAATCCAGTAACTCAAGTAGCGATACACTGCTTACAGGCATGTGTGAATAATAATCTAATTATTACTATCGTAACACACCCTCCACTTCAGTTACCCAGTCCTGAATCTTAGTTTTAAATTCATCCAAGATTTGCTGAACGCATATAAAACCTTTAAATAAGCCAAACATTAACATTTTAGTGTCATAATATGTTGATTTAAACCAAGTATTTAAAACCAGCATTAGGTTAAAAAGGACCTGCAGTGAATTAGGGGCTTTCTTATGGAGAGCAGATTTGTTCGAAAGGAACTAAATGCTTGGTGAACTGAGCCGACATTTAACTTTAGCAAAGCTACATTCCTGTTTAAAAATAAATAAAAAGGTCAATCAGAGTAACAGAAGCTGTTATATATCAATTTTAATCACAATTTCTGTCAGCGCCGTCAGCTGCAATGAATTATGGGATAGGATGAGCCAGAAAGGCTATGCTTGTCTCCTCCTATAAAGGGGGTTATATTAGAAGGAGCTTTCATCACATCGCAGTGACGCAGACATGGTTTGGATTCCAGCCTCCCATAAATGTCTGGCTCCATTGGCACATCACTGAGCTTCTGATCTGGTTCCCTTCTTCATGAACTGATTCCTTTCTGATCAGACTTCTAATAATACATTTATTTCATATTATTATGGTTTTAAACAGAAAGACGACCTCAGTTTGTCCCAAAACCGGGTTTGATCTCTGTCCTGCTGGAAGACCCAAATCTGTCCAGGTACCAGATTAAGGGGAAATATTTAAAGTGCCCACTGGCAGCATGATGCAGCCACTGCCATGCTTTACGATTCATTGGACCATCAGACCTTTCTAGAAGATGATTGGTTCCTCTGTGGGGAAGGTTTAAGGCTTTGATTCATATTGAACTGGGTCTGCTGTCCCATAGTCTTTTTATGGTCAGATATAACAAGTCAGATTTGTTCTCCGTGTTCTTTGCTGTGTCATGCTCCTGTTTTGGGGGAAAAAAAAATCCCCAAATGGAAGATGATGAGTGGAGTTTCTGACAGGTCCGGTTTGATTTACCTTCTGTTATCTGCTCATGCATGAGCCGCTCCCAGGACTCTGCAGCTGCTGCTGGAACATTGACTTTGGTTGAGTGGACGGTCCATTAGCTTGTTAGCTAAATCCTCCGTCTCTCACGGTGCCGAGCTTCTGATCTTACAGAACATTTACACTCAAGAAATGGACCAGAAACCTGGACTCCTTCCTGGCTGCTGATCTCATTAATCTGCAAGAATCTCCCATCATCCTGTTAGAGGATTAATTCCACCTGCATCACTGCTCGCACCAAGCATGCTCAGAAACAAAGAAAACTCATATTGGTTCATTTAGAGATTAATACTCCTAGAACCTGCTTGGTCTGGTTTTGGATCATCTTGATTGACGGTTCTTACTGATATCGACCCTGACTGCAGCTCAATATGATAAGATGATGAGAACCTGCAGCCATCTTTCATTTTGGGATTTCTCTTCCTTCCGTCTGTATAGAGCTGAATTCACACAAAGGTTGAAGTATTTACAAGAAGAATCAGAACCTCATCTGGACTTTTGGAACCGCATTAATGGTCCTATATGGAGAATGTCGATTGGAGTTTTTTGCTGTGTGTTGAGCGTCTGTTCACAGAATATCTGGGTATCAGACTTATTATTATTAAAAGCTGCTTTAAACAACTTGTGCCATTCATGAACGCTGTACACATCACCAAGATGGATGAATAAAAATAGCTGCTGATATTCAGGTTTTCTCTGGACCATCTAGACAGGTTCCCAAGTCCTCAAAGTGTTAGAGATGCATTCAGAGGAAAAAACAAAACAAAACATGCAAATACAGAACAGTAGGGCCCGTAGTGCCGAGTGCTGTAGTGCTCCTAGGATCCTTGGTTTGGTGGCTTACTCCTGTCTGAGGGGAAGTTTGAACTCAGAGGAAATATTTCCCCGCTGTGGAGCTAGAAAGGGATCTTTTTTCTTTTCTTTTTAAGCTGAGACCTGAGGCACCAATCAGCCTTTTGTTCTCCCTAAACCCGCTCTGAGCTGCAGCTTTGGACCAGCAGCACCTTGGTGTCGTATTTTTGATGCCTCTGCTGCTCAGACACATTTTTCATGAAGAAATCAGATCTGTTCCTTTAAATAAAGCTCTAACTTTGGTAGCAGTGGATCGAACCTCCTCCTGGCGTCCTGATAGAAACAAGTCTGATTATTCTGCAGCTCAGGCGAATTATATCTCTGCTGTTTTCTTCTGTCAACATTTTAGAAGAATCAAAGCTATTTTACAAAGATCATGATTGTATTTCATCTTTTTTAGAATAAAGCTGAGGGCTGGACCCAAGAAACACACCAAAAAGCATTAACCATCCTTCAATGCAGTCACTATTATCAATCACAAGTAAAGCAGACTTTCATGTAAATGAGCCCAACTTGAAACCAGCCGAAAACGGTCGACAGCCAGTACTATCCTGGGTGCATTAAAAATGTTTGTAAAAAAAAAAGAAAAAAAAAAAGAAGTAATTATGACCTAAATTAGTGTATTTGAACATAATTTAAGCAGGTCAACAAGATGTTCTGCCGATGGAATAAACATTGTGCCATTAAAATAAGATAATTAGATATGATGTAGTTTAAATAAGGTAATGGAGTGTTTTTTTCTAATTGTAAACATAAATTTCCATTTCTATTGAAACATTTTCTTGCATAGCTGCTCAAATAGAGGGAAAATCCACCTTCTTTAGGAAATATTTAATAGTTTAATTTCAGCTTTTAGCTGTGTGATCAAACTGTTTGTCTGCTGGAAACTCTGTGAGGACTGGAAGGAAAAAAGACATGGATTCTATTGGGCCTCCAGAACCCATTAAAATATCATCAACTACTAAAAGTTAAAGAAATTTCCACTTAGAAAAAAGGGACCTGCTATCTGACTGCTCAGATGACAGGAACATGTATTTATATCATGAAAAACCTTTTTGTGGTTCCATAATCTGCTGATTTTGCATTAAAAATTGCAGCTGCAAGACTTCAAAAGGGGCTGATTTTCCCAACACAGATTAGGTTCATATAAACTTGTAGAACATCAAGTAACAAACTGAGGAATATCAAACAAAACTCCAAACACCCAGTTTTTCCTGAACCTTGAGAGACAGAATGACGCATTCAAGTTTGCGGAGCAGAGCTCCTCCAAAGGTCAAACTGTGCTTTATAGCACGTTGTTTTTCTTTAGTGTGTGAAACAGATTTTTTCTTTAAGCAAAGAAATATGAACAAAAATAGTTGAGATTCAAAACTGTCCTTCAGTTTATTTTGTTTAAAAAGAGGAAAACTATTTAAATAATTGTGCTTTCTTTTGCAGTATCTCAGAGAATTATAGGGTTAAAACACATAATACAAAAGAATTCATACAATAGAAATACATATAAATGTGTGTGTCTGTGCATAATCTTTTTCAAGAAGATAAAATCCAAATGAAATATTTTCAACTATACACAGTTCTGTGGCTTGTGTTTGTTCTACATGGTTTAGATTGATTTTCCATAACAGTTAAGTAGCATGCCATAGAGGGGGGATTTTCAAATGCAGTGTCCCCACAGTCCAAACTGATCTGATTTGTAGACACACCAACATAACACAAGCTTAGACGACTTGATGAAGCATCCATGATATGTACAGGATAACACTTAGGCTTTAGACAAACTTTATTTGTATAACTTCATTTTGTATACACAGAGTGTATACAAAACCAAATTATATTTTGTACAGCTCTCATGACATTTCCATTTCTTAAAGTGCAACAAAATGTAAACAAAAACATGGTGCAAAAAATGCATTGATATGGTCAGTTTGATGCAGAGTCTGTGACATGATTTAAAGTTTTTTTCAGCATTCAGCAGTCTGATGATGGTGTGAAAGAAGCTGTTTTCGGAATCCGCTGGTGCAAAAATGCAGTTTTTTAGTTTGATGTTATCAGTGCGATGTAGAATCTATGACTTTATTTAGAGGTTTTTCAACAGTTCTGCTGATGGCATTTTGGGCAAAAAGCTGTTGCAAAATCTGCTGGACCTGCATCGGATGCTGCAAAGCCTCTTCCAAGAGGTCAGCAGGGAGAACAGTCCATGTTGGGGGTGTGAGGGGTCATTTATGATGTTACGGGCTTAGGAAACGCAGCGCTGGGATGTAAAGTGTTTAATGGAGGAAAGAGGAACCCCGATGATCTTCTCTGCTGTTCTTACCACACTGCTCACTTTCTTCCAGTCTGAGGAGCTGTAGCCTCCACACCACACAGTGAGACAGCTGATCAGAACGCTCTCTATGGAGCTTCTGTACAAGGTGGTGAGGATGGGTGGGGGCAGGTGTGCATGTGCTTTTGTGCCCTTTTGACCAGTGAGTTGATGTTTACAGCAAAGTGGTATAAAACAGGATACAAGCAAGGGCACATGTGAAGGTGAGCTAACGCTACCTAAGGCTAACACTGCCTAGCTTGCTGTAACACTGTGCACGTCACTACCCGATCCGTCCCGGAAGCCCGATCCGTCCTCAGCATGCACCAACAGAAGAATAAGATCTGAGTCACCAAAAATTATATAATATCAGTACTGAAAATAATTATTTATATACTTAAAGCTACAGTGTGTAATAATTACAGGGATATACAGTCAGAAATGTAATATAATATACATAACTATGTTATTTATCATCATCTACGAGCTCAGCCTCTTAACCTTAATATTTGCGTTGCCTTAGAATTCGTTATTTATAATTACATAGGAGTGGGTCTCGCAGCCATGGAGGCAGACATCTTTGCGCTACGGCAGCGCAGAGCCAACAAACTAGCGATTGCGAGATCGCCCATTACGCTCGAAAGTAACTACGGCAAGTTGAGAGAGATGAACTGAGACGGTACTGAACACACAGACTAATGAAATACTATCTGTAAAATTATCTATGTAAACAAACCTCATCACTTGAGAAGGTAGGTGATGCAGACGTCATGGAAGACATTTTGTCCCGTAACGCTCGCCGTACTGTTGGGGGGGAGAAGCGGTGGGGGGGAGATGTTCATGTTGCTGCGGTCTGCAGTCTGACCGCTAGATGTCGCTAAAAATTACACACTGTAGCTTTAAAACATAAAAAAAATGCTAAACTACATCGTATAGAAACTATTCAGTACTTTTCTGGAAGAAATGGATACATTTTATATGCGTGACGTCATCATCAGACGTGCTCATAGCAGTCACAGTAACGTTCAAAAGGCTATTTAAGTGTTTTTTTATGTATTGCTTTTTTTTGCAGGTTTAAAATATGCAATATTTACACAAACACAAAAAATATTTAAAGGAACCCCCCCGAATAAGAGAAAACAATATAAAAAAGTAATAAAAACAAAGTATTGCCTACATGGAAGTTATTCTGTTTGCACATGCACCGGGATCGTGCTTCTGGGACAGATCGGGTAGTGACAGTGCATCTGCTGCAGGCCCAGTGCAATATTGGTTGAGGCTGATAGTTTTTTGAATAAGCTGTGACTAGTGACTCTAATGCCATGTTGGTTTGATGGTTCATTGTTCTTATAGAGCCAAAGCAAAGAGGTTCTTAAAAACATCTTGAAACAAAGTATCTTCAACATAAATTGGCCCAGATTAAGCTGACAGCCCAGCCTCCAGGATCATACTTAGCTCCAGTGAGGAGAATAATTTTCCTATTATAGAAATTGTACCTCACTGTGTTAACAGGGGAATCTATATCACAAGCATGGAAGTTAAGTGTTTCAGTGTCTAGTTTCTGGTTGGTTGGAGCAACCAGACAGATCTGGGCTTGATCTGCTGTAATGAGGACTACTCTCTGGTCTGCTGTGTTTAAAAAGGAGCTTAGCTGACAGGTCAAGCTCTGGATTAACAGCTCTGTCTTTATCTAAAGCAGCTTGATGCTATAAAAGTATAATAAACTACAAGAAAGCAGACTGGGGATAGCGATATAGCACAGAATAAAATACATAAAACAAAACAGAATGTTGGAAAATCCTCCAATACTTTAAACTGTTATCGTATCTATAAAACTGTGCATCATCTGCATATAAATGATAAAATTACATGTTTTAGAATTAGAGGTTCTGATGGAACCTTGTGGATGAAAATACAACAGGAAAAAGTATCCATCAGCTCCACTTCTTCTTTTAGGGAATAAAAACTAAACAGAATAGTGTATAGTTGCAAAGATTTGAAAGATAAATATTCTCCTCCTATAGCCTGAAAACACACTGGGAACCCCAGAGGAGACGGAGTGGAACAACTAAATCATAACTAGGCATCAGCTCAGCTTTTCCAGCAGCTACCAAAAGCATCTGTTTAAAGGGATAGTTCGGTATTTTTGACATGAATCTGTATGGCATCCCGATCACAAGCGGCATGCAATCACACTGACTTACCCCTGGCAGCGTCCTGTGAGCAGAGTTATCGTCCAGTTTTGGTCAAGCCGAAAGTAGTCCTGCAGGTTTTTAGGAACAGCGAAATAAAACTTTTCTCTTCCCAAAACATTATGTGTCCAAAAGAGTGATATTTTCGCATCCCAAAAACATTGTAGTGGAAAAAGTCACACGTCGTTATCAATTGGTCCTATTTTCTCTCTGTTCGTATCAGTGCGCGCCGTCATTCAGACAGCGAGCCCAACAACAGCCATGTCTCCCTTCGCCGCGGAAGGAGACATGGCTGTTGTTGGGCTCGCTGTCTGAATGACGGCGCGCACTGATACGAACAGAGAGAAAATAGGACCAATTGATAACGACGTGTGACTTTTTCCACTACAATGTTTTTGGGATGCGAAAATATCACTCTTTTGGACACATAATGTTTTGGGAAGAGAAAAGTTTTATTTCGCTGTTCCTAAAAACCTGCAGGACTACTTTCGGCTTGACCAAAACTGGACGATAACTCTGCTCACAGGACGCTGCCAGGGGTAAGTCAGTGTGATTGCATGCCGCTGGTGATCGGGATGCCATACAGATTCATGTCAAAAATACCGAACTATCCCTTTAATTAAAGGGATCTTAACGTTTCTGCTGGAATATATTTTAATTTGGCAATATAATAATAGACTAAATGGAAAATAGGTGTTGTGATTTTGATAATACTCCTCTGTGGTTTTACAGTCAAAACCCCTCTTAGGAAAGGGTTAACCATCATGAGAGCTTTGTGGGACTCTTCCAGGACCTGCGGGCCTGGCTCTGTTCGTCCTTCATTGCTGCCGACTGGCTGCTTCTGCGTGAATAATGCTGAGGCATGGTGCTGCCTTGACAACCAGGAGAGGGGAGAGGAGGCGGGAGGGAGGGGTGTGTGGGCAGAGAGCAAATATAGAAGAGAGGGGGAGGAGGGTGATGGGAGTCATGTGGGGCTTCGAGAAACTGTAAAACAAAAGCTTTAAACAGAAGACGTAATAAAGACATGCTTTGGAGCACCAACAGTAACCAGACACCCTGCAGGAAAGCAGTGAGGATGGTTCTGGATGCAGAAAGAGGCAGCAGATCCAACCTGTTTCACTGAGTCTCCAGAGCATTGCATCATGGGATCTGGCCCACAGGGATGCTCACATTGCAGGATGACATCACTGGAGTCAGGGATCGTCTGCCTGCAGGGAGAGGGAGGCAGTTTCTGGAGGAAGGACTGAGAGAGCCAGAGCTGTAGACGATCGGGCCTACCTGCTGATATGGACATGATCTCACTGATACCATGATATCACTGTCTGGGTGGGAGCGACCAGCTGTATGACAGCTTTTCATTTAAGGGTTTAAAATGTCACCTTGGTGCTCCTGATGTCCATCAAACAACCTTTTCCAGCTTTCAGGGTTCCTCATGAAACATGTTAAGTTTTAGGAAACAGAGAGAGGAATCGCTCCTGCAGCTTTTAGACCTGTCTCTGCCTAAAGGCACCTGAATCCAATAAGCACAAATTACAAAGAGCCATGAAACTACAAGTAGATTAGTGACATCATATCAAGAAATATCTGAGATTGTTCTTAGAAGTTTCCCTCCGTAAGATAAAAGTTCTTTTCAAAGCTCCTCAGGCCTTCATAGCTCCTAAAGTGAACAATGTTAGTGAGTAAGAAGGGCTTTTATTGAGCCTAAGAGGAGATGGAGAAACCGGAGGGAGCTGATCCACCATCCAGAGGGGTGGAGGAGACAAGCTCATAAAGTCTATAACAATCAAACAATCATTACATCAACTCTATCATATGAGGACAGTGAGAGGCCGGATGGATCAAAGGTTTAACTTTAGGAACGACTGACAAGAATAATGCTGAAAAACTGTAGCCTGGGTGCCATTCAGAACTTAGTCCCGCCCACAACGTTTGAGGTCGGGAAGTTCGGTCTGGCATTGCTCAGTAGTAGCACGAGTATGCTCGCCCAATATCTGGTCGGGCCAATTAAATTGTCAGGGCGGGCTTTATACGATGATGGACAGATGATCAACAGTAACGTAATCAACCACGTCACCAAAGCGCGCTTGGGTGACAACAACAATGGCTGCCGCTGGAGAGTTGAGGTGTGTAGATTCTGCTATTAGATCTGTTCTAGAAGATATCGACAGCAAATTAATTTTAAAAGAGGAATAGAGAAACGCGATCAAGGCATTTGTTGAAAAGAAAGATGTTTTTGGCGTCCTTCCTACGGGATTCGGCAAAACTTTAATTTATCAGCTGGCTCCCTTGGCCGCTTAACATACATCACGCACTCCGTTGCTCTTATTGGTTGTAGGTCTATCCAATTGAATGCAGAGGCATTTTTTTTCCTGGTTCGTTCGAAACACGCCTCATAATCACAGCTCTATGGAGCAGTATCAGACTCATATTCTGACTAGAATTGAGTAGGACTACGTCAGGCTAGAAAAACTGTTAAGAACTGGAATAAAACTTTAAAAAATATATAGTCGAGAAATCTGAGGAATAAAATCAAAGAAAAGATAAACACCAATGCAAACTTGTTGAAGTCCCAGTAGTTTACTGGGACCACTTCTCTGGATCGAACAGGCAATCAGCACCGTTCATTAATGCTAATTAGTCCCAGTTCATTAACGGATTGGCTATTTTCACACTTAACAAGGTAACGGTGGAGTGGATGATCCAAAGATCACCTGCAGGTGGCAGTACTGCCGGGGAATATGCTTTAACTGATCGAGCCAACCTCTAAAGACGAACATCTGTCAAACAGCTGATTACTGATAACAAACCGAATGGTTCCGGGCAGCTGGTTCCCCTCTCTGCAGACTGACAGCAGCTCTTTTATATCCGGGTCAAGTTTCCAACCATCAGGTAAACTTGAATGTTAAACTGTTCAACCTGAAACCAGGAATCAGCACTGTCGCTAAGCAACACATCACTCCTAAAATTTCATACTAACAAGAAAATGCATGTCTAACCATGGGATGTAACGACTTTAATGACAATAAAGTAGTTCTGCAGGTAAACTATCGGGTCAGATCTGTGGTTCTATCATCTTCTGATGACTGCTGAGCCATCTGAGGGAACAGGGATAATCTCTGTCTATATGTTCCCTGAAACTCCTCCAGGTTCCTTTAACATGCTGCTGATGTTCAGGTAGACATCTTTGCCAGTCAGAGTTCAATGGTCCGATTTCTTGTACGATACTCTCTACAATATTTGGTACAATGTTCTGTAAGACATTGTAAGCCATCACTGTCCACTTACTTTCCAAAAACAATCATAGGTGACCAAACTGATGCCAGGCCTTAACCGAGCCGCTTCAGTATCCCTGATGTCCTCATCGAACACAGAAAGGAGAACCGACAAACATCGGAACAGATCTGAAACTGCAGTCTCATCAACACAAAACCATCATCCTTAAATTAAGTGTGTGAGGTCACATCATTCACTCAGCACTCGCGCTGAATCAGAACCGGTCAAGTTTCTTTCAAAGAACCCATCAGTTAGCGTCAGTTATAAATACATCCACCTACAGCATGCTGGGATTCATACTTTACATTTTACTAGAAATCAGAGCAATGTTTTGTGCTCATCTTTAATACCTTTATGTTCTGGAGAAATTGGTTCTGGTATCACCCAGCAGAACATTTAGGTTCTCCGTTTAATTGGTTATTTAGTCTAAGTCGTTATCAGAATGGTAGTTTAAACCTGATCGTGCACCTCTAACCCGACTCTTTTCTTCCCCACCCATTGATCCTAATTCTTCTTCTGCTGCATAATTTGGTTCGGAGCTGCCCCCCCCACCCCCAGCGTTCAGCCGGGCCACATGCTCAGCCGCTGATGGATGGTACAGTAGTGACTGGGTGACACTGGGGAGCGTGTCGGTGAGATGTACGATACTGTTTTGTCTTTATCTGAATGGCTGCTTTATTACAGCATGCACACAGTCACACACGGCCCCCCGGGGCCAATTAAACCCATAACACACCACAATAAAAACTGCACAGATGCCCATTTGTTGGCACAAGAGCTGGAGGAAAAACTCAGACAACAAATCCTGCTGCTGCAGAGCTGCAGCGGATAAACTTCTCTGTTCCTGCTGACCAATCAAATCAAACGGCTTCGATCAGATCAGAAATAAAGCTTCAGCAAAGACACTTTAGGCCCTACAAGTGGGCATATTTTTACTCCTGCTTTTTTATTTGTTCTAGAGGTTTTGCTTGGGGTCAAAGGTCATCATATTTAGCACTTCTTCAAACCGGATGAGAGGTATCCCCAAATAGACACTTTCTGTGGGAAACCTACAGGCAACAAGCTTTAGCTGCTTGAACAGTGTCTTACCCCTAAATAAATCCCCCTGCAGCAGGTTTCCTTCAAAGGTTCCCTTTTGTGTCCTAAACGGAGCCCAGCTGTGTTAATCTGAGTATAACTCCAGATGTTCTGTAGAGCTGATGCTCCCAAACTGGGGGTCAGGGATCTCCTGGGGGCTCAAGAGACATCAATGGGAGGATCACGAGATAGTTTTCACAATCACTGTGATGTATATAGAGGGACAGAATATAGAAATACATGCATGTGGACAAAGGTGTCAAACGTGTTCATGTTTGACACCTTGAAATATAAATCTTACTGTTTAAAAACACTTTTGTAGAAGTTAAATGATCACCTAGGCTTTTTACTCAAATAAAAGTGTAAAAGTATAATTTTTAAAACTACTTAAAGTATAAAAGTAAAAGTAATGCAGGCAAATATGTTAAGGACAGATACTTTACTTTACTAAGTTATAAGAGGAACATTTTTCTACAGTTGTGGATGATAATTTCCTTCTTAATTTTGTTAGTTTTATAACTAATAACTATTTATTTAAACTATTTATTTTTAGTATGTGGGTGGACAGCAAACAAAGAAATTGTCAGGAGAATATAAATTATTTTGATAGTTTTTATTTTATTTTTAGATAACAACAAGACATAACGAAAATATGCTTAAAGGAAACAGAACTAACAAGTATTTCTAAATGTAAGGCATAGAACGTAGAGATAATTGCAGAAACTGGGAGTAGAAGTAAGAACTTCTATAAAAAAGAATGACTCCAGCAAAGTTTAGATAGCAAAAATTTCTACTTAAGTAATGAAACAAAGTATTTATACTTTGTTACTTGACACATCTGAATGTAAATGACCTAACAAATATATAAATTAACTATGAAATATATGTTATTTATTTATTTATTCATTTATCTCATAGGATAAAAGTTATTAGAAAGTTTTCCTGTTTCCGTTTTCACTGGGGTCATGCAACAAAAACCATCATTGGGAAACAGCTGGAGTCTCACTGACCTGCTTCCTGCACAGATCTCTATCTATCCATCCATCCATCCATCCATCCATCCATCCCTTCATCCATCCATCCATCCGTCCGTCCGTCCATCCATCCATCCATCCATCCCTTCATCCCTCCATCCATCCGTCCGTCCATCCGTCCCTTCATCCCTCCATCCATCCGTCCATCCGTCCATCCATCCGTCCATCCGTCCATCCATCCGTCCGTCCATCCATCCGTCCGTCCGTCCATCCTTCGGTCCATCCATCCATCCGTCCATCCATCCCTCCATCCATCCATCCATCCCTCCATCCATCCGTCCATCCATCCATCCGTCCGTCCATCCGTCCATCCGTCCATCCATCCATCCATCCATCCATCCATCCATCCAGATGTCTGAGGAATCTTCACCTGTTCAGGTTCTGGTTCATCAGGTGCTCAGTGCACAAAAAGTGTCGACATTATCAGCACTTTCTCCTTAAATGTTCTTCATAAACATCGGAAAAGGTTTTATGATTGAGTCGTTTTTTAATTGACGGACTTTGGTTCAGTCTGATTTCCTCGGTGGGTTCTGGACCGACTCGATGATGGAGGAAGAAAGATGGATTCAGATCCATCTCTACAGCCACAAGCAGAACTTTCACCCATAAGCCAACTCTCCACAATGCAGGAAACATGTTAGATTTTTTTCCTTCAAAGTATAAAAGTCTGAATTCCTTAAGCAGGAGGGGCGCTCAGGTCAAAGGTCGTCAGGCTTAGAGCTTCAGACAGGGTAAAGTGTAATTCAGCGTCCAGCCCAGAGGAGCCAGAGGAGCAGGAAGCTACATCCTCGTTCCTGCTGCTGTTTTAATGTCAGCCCAGCAGATAAGCTGCAGGCTGCAGGTGCCGGCGGCCATATCAGGCGTCCTACTGGTGGTGTCTACCTCCGTATCTAAAGGAGACCGGGCTTTGAGTCGTACTTTTCTGTTTGCATAAACTGGCTGCAGCGTGGGTTTTTTTTAGCTTCGGCACGGTTTGCAGGTGGTGTTTGACCTCGGAGAGATAACTCCCAAATGCTGAAACATTGATTACAGCCGAACTGCTTGTTCTTCCAACAACCGCTGAGCTCTGAGCTCTCTTTGGAAATAAAATGCTTCCAGGGACACCAGCTTTATCTGAATCTGTCATGTGAGCGAAGCGCAGACGGGACAAACTGATAGACTAACAGGTGCTCCTCAGATTTACAGTAATCAACACCAATGCTGTTCATTATGGGATGGTTTCCTTCGGCATTCCGGGAAGCAGCAAACCGACCTGTAGGCGTTACAGCCTTACATGGTTGTTCAGGGACCTGGATGATGGCGGAGCTCAAAAGAACCGCCCAGAGTTCCAGCCTACCTGAGGCTCCTGGGATGATCCACGGAGGGAGGAGACATTTCCAGAAGGACAGGAGCAACTTCTGATTAGGAACCTGCTCTAACCGTTGCAGTTTTTTCCTCTGTGTGACCTGAGCCTCCCAAAACTCAGTCATCACATTACACACATGACCTCATTTCCTGTCTTCCATGAAAATTCTGCCCAAACCGTTGGCAGCTCTAAGGACGGCCTGTAACTGATGCATTAAACCAATGAAGAACCACCTGACATCAGTAATTTCTCTGACTGTGACGCCATCAGTGACGCCATCAGAAACGCCATCAGAAGTTTGAGGGAGTGAGGGGAGCAAAGAGGGAAATGTAAAAAGTCATTTTAGTTGGTGAAAGTATCTCATGCTTTAAGGCAGAGCTTTAACATATAGGTGCATACAAAGGCGTAAATATCGGTAAGCAGAGACTGCATTTGCTTAGGGGCCCACGACTTCTTAGGGCCCCATCACTGACACCTGGTAGGCCCCCTACGTAATTGTAGATTAGGAAGACTCTTTGCAGATGTAGTGGAGCGAAAAAAAATCTCTTTAACCCACCTGATACTGAAGCCATTTTCCACACCGGACTTTATTTACACCACAAAACATACCAGATTTCAACAGGTTGTTAATAATATGTTAATAACTGTATATAGTTCATTAGACGGTTGGTAAAAAAAACACTCATATAATATGTTCCAAACCGCAATATAGATCTTAAAAGAATGATTTATTTGAGTATTTTATTTTTTTACACTATGACTTGGAATTATGGGTAATCCAGAGCATAGATTGAAACCATAACCGTTACGTACAATGTGTTAGCGACGATGGATACCAAAAAAAAGGGTACTTAAGCAGATTCCAGAAAAGAAAAGGGAAAGAAGAGCTGCTGGAAGAACGGAAAAACATTCCCAAAATAAACACTTCAAAGAACCAAAGAGGGAGAGGTGGACGTTGCTGCTGCAGTGAGTAAAGATTGCGAATAGGAGGTGAATGGAAGGAGCGTGGGTGAGGAGGGGGGCTGTGAAGCTCAAGGTAATCCGATGGCTTCTTGAGCCAATATACTAGAAGAATGATGAAGTGTGTATGTATGGGGCATGTTTCGGGTTGGTTTGATAAGCATCTCCCTGAAACGAGTTTTTGGAACTTGGGATGTCTGTAACATGTGGTGGTGCGCTGTAACCAATGGTTCCAGTGTTGCATAATTGTATCTTCTTGGCCAATTTATGGAACTGTTGCCGTATCCTGAACCTTTATCACGTGTTGTACTGCACATGGGGCCCACCCAGATAATGTTGCTTACGGGCCTATTGTTGTGTCGTTATGCCATTGGTTGCATACATTAATATACATTTAAAAGCTAATGTCTAATTGTTTTATCTTTACCTACTTTCAGGTAAGTTTTCCATTTTCATTATTTCAAAACATGCTTGATATTTTACTCGTTATTTCATCTAATTATGCCTGTTTTTGTACATTTTATATATTCATAAAATGTTGCTGTTTCAGTTGGAACCTGCAGTATAAACTGCATGATGCTTTTACTGTAAATCAACTGCATTATAGTTTTATTTTATTGCTTTTAATAACATAGATGATGCATACCAAGGCAGGGCTGTAAATGATCTGATTGATGGAGCCTCGGGGTCGGCCCCGCTCCCGTCCTCTTCACACCCGACTCCCGCCTGCTTCCTGTTGTCTCACCCAGTTTTCTGTTTAACCTTCACTGGTCAGAAATGTTCATCACTTAAATGTGCTTAAAAAATTCAAACTGCGTTGAATTATTGATTTGTTAACCTGGAACCAATTATCTGTAGTGTTTCTTGGGGACCCGCTGGGGGACGTCTGACCCCTCCCCTACTATTGAGCCGACAGGCTGAGAATTAAGATCAGCCTCTTCCAGAGGGTTAAGGTGCTGCAGGAGAGGCTGTTTTACCAGAGAAGATCCTCAGAACCTGCAGGCGGCTCTTAAATGAGAGCAGAATCTGGCTTTTTTATGATAAACACTGAGCATCACTTTGCTCACAGCCATCTAAACAGAGTCTTAGACGTCCACCTCCAGCAGTCACGGGGTGAGAGGCCAGTTAAACCCTGGATGGAGATATCTTTGCCATGATGCAGCCCAGGGAAGGTATTTTTGAAATGACCCTGCGTTTGTTAACAATGATGGTTCTCCGATGAAATGACAGAAACTGTTTTTGTTTCTGCTGTTATATGATTTATTGAGAGCAGTAAGGATGAAGATGGGAGCATGTGTAACAGCCTGACCCCACACAGTGGCCACGCAGCACACAGCTGCAAAGGGAAAGGAAATTATGTTTTTTAAAGTACCAGTTTCCAGCAGCTGGCCCAATAGCAAACAGGTCCTGGTTCACTGCAACATGAACACACTGAAACCGGGTTTCTGCATCCCTTCATTAAACTGATTAAAGGTAACAGAAGAGGCCCAGACCACGATGCTAGCCGCATTTTATATCTTTTGCATCTCGTTCAGGATGCACCAAACCAGGTGTCTGAAAGCATAATTACAGTCTAAAGCTGTGGGAGGTTTCTCTGGAAGCTGCTGTCTTCTATTGTTGGGAAATTTAAATGGGCTGCAGTGAGCCGATGGCCGCAGACGGTGCAGATTAATTCTCCTGGTCCCATCATCGTCCTCTCCCTGTTTCTCCCTTTGTGTGTCGAGGCAGAGTCAGTTCCTGTGTCATTGTTCGGCCTCCATCTGCCCCTGACACGGAGCGGCAGCAGCAATTAAACCTGTTTGACACACTTCACAGAGAAGCGCCGGGATCTGTGCGTCCAGCACGAGCCATCTGGGGAGCAACGTAATCTGTGAGCGAGATTTAAATACAGCTCATTCACGCCTCCTCCTCTGCTGTCCGCAGATGGACAGAGGGACGGATGGACGAGCAGATTGGAGAGCAGCTCTTTTATTGGACGCTGCATCCTGAAGTAGGGCGCCAAAGACAGACTGATGCTGGCAGATAATGTATTGATATTAGGCTATTAACAGAAGGTTAGGATGGGGGGGGGGGGTCTGTCTGGGTCTGGACTGTGATCCTATTGTGCCTTTTTTATTAAAGAAGTGCTAACTGGTTCCTGTGCATGGGGGTGAAATGAAGCTAAATAAAGGATGTTGGTTTAGCTATTCTGTGTCCCATCACATCTTCAGTAAACTTACATTTTTGTTTTTTAATTGGTTTTGGTCATGTTTGATACAAACCGATGACTCAGCTGCTTCATTATAAATCATTTTAAACTTATATGATTCCTTTTGACCAGTAAAGGTGCATATATCAGATGACCCTCTAAGGGGGGAGGAGGGGTACAAACACTGTGTGCATTCATGATTTCACAATAAATTCAAAAAGTTTTGTAAAACAAAAATCAGACTAACAAACATATAAACGATGCTTGGACAGAGAACAAGCAAGGTCAGGCGAAGGAATAATGCTGTAAGTAGCAAAAGCAACCACAGAGTTTAGAAAAGCTGCAAATTAACTTCCCATAACTGAAGATCTCCAGACCACCAGGGGGAGACAATCATCAAGTCATTGTAAACTAGAACAGAGACATTACTACTAACTAACATCTAAGGATTGGGCCTGTCACTATCAGATCCGTCCTGGAAGCACGATCCGTTCTGCGCGTGGGCCATATACTCATTTGCGATTGGGCATCCAGGTATACATCCTGGTCGTCCTCGATTTTATTTTGTTAAAAATACCTACATTTTCGTTTACGTTTTCCCTTACCAAAAATAGTAAACGTACAAAAATATAATGTGTTAAAGGTTAATAATGTATTTCTTGAGAAAATAAACGCCTTAAAATTCTTTCCTTTATCACTCGTCTCTGCCCGATCTGCGATGGAAATGGGATCTTACGCTACTTCCAGGAGCTAACTTTTTCGGCTTTGGATTCAAACATAAATCCTGTGTTTTTTAGTCTTAACCTTATGCTATATAGTGCGTAATCTAAAGAAAAAAACAACAATAAATTACAGATAAACATGGTTTTATCATATTTCGTCTGATGATGACGTCAGCGAAGCAGTTTAACGAAGAAAATGTAAAAAGCATAAAAAATGTCTCACTAAAGTCTTAAAACATTTTTTACAGATGTGTATTACTATTATTTAGTGAGTTAGAAATAAATAGTTTTAGTACCATAATTGCATAATTATGGACACATGGAATATATCTGTTCTCGCATGCGCAGAACAGATCGTGCTTCCGGGACAGATCTGGTAGTGATAGGGCTCTTAGAAAAAACATAAACAGGATGCTATCCAGAGGATTTTCAGAGTGGGGAGAGAAGGGGAATATTTTTACCTAATCTCTCTTAGCATCCTGATGTAAGCATGATGTAACAATATGAGCTGCCGGTCGTCTCCCCCTAGTGGGCTGGAGTACTTCTGTTAAGTTTGCAGCTTCTCTTAGCTAGCAATGGTTTTCGACTTGCCGTATTTTTCCTTTGTATTTGTTTTTTAAATGTTAGCATCATTAATGTATTATGCATCTCTATTTCCTCTGACTACAGTTTTTCGCCGTAGAATGTTTTCTTTGCATGTGTGTTGTTCTCAGAGTTGTGTGTGCTTGTCTAACTGCTTAGTTTGCAGGACATTTTGAATTTGCTGTGACATAAGGTGTAAGCATTATGTTTAAATCCTTTGTGTTCTTATTCAGATGGAAACTGCATTTTAGTTCAGAAAACCCAAACATTTGAGGAGAGTTTGTGCATCTAGGCATGTGGTACTGTCTGAATTAGGGATGCTCTGGTGTTTTTGGTACTGAAAGCTGCAGTAAAGTTCTGACAGAGCATCCACCCATCATCAGTTTCTAATGATATATGTGGTCATAAATGTCCAGCCTCACATGTATTTTTAGCAGTTTGCTTCTTTGCTAGGTTAGCGTGTTATTCAGTTTCGATATGACTCCTTGATTGTTCAGCTTGTATCATTTTTCACTATTTCCAGTCAAGGCTAAACTTCCTCCTTCAGAAGGTGGAGGACTGGTACTCATCTGTCCGACACCAAACACTGTGTGCTTATATCTGCAGCGAACTAATCGTTTGTTTTATCAGCCTTCAAGGCCTTTAAAGTAACTGTTCTCCATGCTTATCAACATCCAATCTCTTGCATCACTTATCAAATAAGTTTTATCTGAAGCATGAACTGTATTTTTCCCTGGAGTCAGTCAATGGATTCATAAAGAAGAGATTTGGGAATTATTAATGAAACATCATTCCACATATCCCTTTAACATTGCTTTAGTTCATTGAGACATTTGTATTTGCACGGCACTCAGAAGATCTCCTACAGCCATTTAATCAGTAGAGGTCTGGGTTTTAATTGGGCCATCATTACTCTGCTGCCACTGCTGAGGCCAGTTGAGTCTGAGATGGGGCTCTTTGATTTTTTTGTGATTTCTCTGAGCTTTGTGCTCTGAGTTCACTTTAAATCTGTTGTTGCATCAACTTTAAAAAGTTTATCAGCTGTCTGAGATGTTTTATTTTGTGAATACTCTTTCTGCAGAAATAGTTTGACCTTATGACCCTGGTAGACGTCATTACTTATGTCTACCTGTCATGACATTGTGTTAACACACACCTCTATGTTCCATCTCTGTGCTCTAAACATAGAGTTAATGAAATTGATGATTGCTACTCATTTAGTGCATTTTATAGGCCTACAGCATTACCGGATTTTCTATTGTATTTTTCTAAAGGTAATCTGATAACCTTCAATTAAACCTGCTCCGTGGTTATCACTTCCTGGCTGAGTTCAGTAAAACTGGATCCATGGTTTTCTTTTAAACTGGTTCAGCGTCATCTTTCTCTGGAAAACCACAGAAAATTGGTGGTTTTTATTGTTGCTGGAATCGTTGTTATCATTTACAGAAACACCAGAACTGTGATTTAGTCTTTCTCTGGAATATTAAAAAAGAAAACCAAATTGAATGGGACCCATGGGTTCTTTTCACTGGAGAACTATTTTAACATTATGAGTCCTTTTCTCTTGAAAACCACACAGGAGCTGGCAGACAAGCTGAAGTCGTCCTCCTACTGTGTCAATGCGCATGCGCCTGGAGGCTGGTCCGCCACTGGGCGGGAGGAAATGGATTTTCCCACTCGGAACGTGAACAAGCGAAGACAGAGCTATATATAAAATCATCACTGCGGCTATATTTAGCATTTTGTTGACACCTCCATTATAAATCTCGGCATTTATTGAATTTAAAATCTAATAGCTATATATTGGTTGAGTTAAATTGGCTTTTTGGGGAGGTGTTTTGTTTTAAAATAATCCACCTGACCCCCGTGAGCCTCGGCAGAGTGGTTCGGTCCGGCCGGTATCTACCTCCACCACCTTCCATTGCTCAGTGCTTGTTTTAAAAATGGAGCCGGGCAGTCGGAGGCTCGTCTGGAGGAGAAGGAAAGGAGACCGCTGAAAGAAGCGGCGCTAGCCTCCCAGTTTGAACGAGTGTCTCCTTTTTTTTTTCTGAACGGGGCGTTTGTTCGGGCATAGCGGGCCTTCATGAAAAGCCCTCCGCTGTTAGCATGTCTGAAGAAACAGCCGCAAGCCCGGAGCTCGCTGTCCGCTTTTTATCTATTTATTTTACTCTGAAGCAGGAATTCAGACGGAGTTTATAGAAACATTAAATTATACGTCTTATAGGTGTTTTTAAATTATACACGTCGGTTTTTGTCGTTTATTCGAGGCGCGCTTGACCGTTGAAAGCGATGTACAACACGGTTTGGACGGCAGAGAAAGCTGGAAAGGAAGGAGGCTGGCGGGACGTGATGATGCCCTACTCCACTGAGCTCATCTTCTACCTGGAGATGGACCAGCCTCCAGGTAGGCAGCCACCCGACGGAGTGATTGGAAGGAGCTTTATTAAAGGGCTATTCTCTTTTAAAGAAATATTAATAAATTAATTCAGTTTTATTTGATGATCTGATCCTCAGATTGGATTGCATCAACCAAAACACACCAGGGATTATTTACCTTTACCGAGTTTGTCACCCATAAAGCCTTCACTATGTGAAAAATAAGAGCAGAAATTATGTTGGATTCTTTATTCCCCTAAAAATATTTAGTTGAAACTGCCCCAGGTGTTAAAAAAAGATTTCCCTCCATTCTTTCTGATGTTTAAATTTATTTTTTAAACTGGTTATATCTGAGTCATTAAAAGACAGAGTTTGGCTGTGTCTTTTAATGGCTTTTTATTTTATTGGTTTATTTTAGGCTTTATTGTATGAATCTGATGCAGCCAAAATGCATTGAAATCATAATTTTTACTGTCAGTAGTTTCTCAGATGGAAAAAAATAATTTTTACTGATCATGGAAAAGCTTTTAACTCCTGAACCAGAGGATTGGATGTTTACCTGTGATCTGCAGGTAAACTTAGATGTGTAGATCTGGTTCCATGTTTAAACCTGCTTTGTGAGGAAGAGTCTGCCTCTTCATCCAGCTGATTATTGTCATCAATATTCAGATGATGTGAAAACTTGGTTGCTGACATCCAGGGAAAACAGCATCATTGGTGAAGAAGAATAAAACAAACCTGCAGTTTTAAACTTTCCTACAAGCAGGGTTTTTAATAAGGTTGCTAGTTTCTTTTCTGGATCTTTCTGAAATTGCCTTTGAAAGGGGGATGGGAAGTGGGATGCACCGGGGAAACAATGCAGAAACCTGGAATAAAATTCCCCATCCTAACATCTTTGTCTAACAGGCGTCTGCGGCACCGTTTCTCCCACTGTCAGCCGGAGGGGAGCCTGATTTCTCCTGTTCTCCATTCATTCGTCCTCCAGGCATTGTGCTGCTGTCGTCCCAGCCCCCCCTCTTCCTCTGTCCTGCTGAATTGATGGTGGTGCAGATACGGGCCGCTGCCTCTCTGTAGCGTCTCTTCTGGGGCAGAGGCATGTTTTCAGGCAGATCAATGTGATTTGATATTTCTCTGGATCCCTGAGATGCATATGCAGCACTGGAGGGGAAGTTTGTGTCAGCAAGTGGGTGGGTGCATTGGCTGTGTTTTCTGGTCCCATTCTGCTGCTTGGGTTGTTTCATGTGTTTAGGATCTTCGGTCTGAGCTCAGGTTGGGGGGTTCATGGTTCTTCCTCCTTGGTTCTGGTTGTTTGATTTGACAGCGTCTGGAGCCGTTTGCTCATTAATGTCATTGTGTTCGTCGCTTCTTTGAGTTATGCAGCTTTTTGTGGTTTGTTGCCTTGAGAGAGGTACCGACCTTTTGAAGGCAGAGATGTTTTTGTTCTGGGTCTGCAAAGGTGAAAATAAGGCTCACCTTAATCATTCCTCACGCGGCTCATCTGTGTGTTTGAATTGGCTCGTCCTGCTGCCTCTCTGTGTCTTTGTTTGGCTGCACGCCCCCACCAGGGGGAGGGACTGAGAGAGCGAGGACTGAAAGTCAGATGGAGATGCTGACAGGCTGCAGACCTCTGAGAGCTGTGAGTCCAATCAACCCCCCCCCCCAACCCCAGGGTAGACGACAGCCTGCGTCTTTGTGAGCAACTAGTCGTCCTACAATGGAAAATCACCGGGGGGGGTATAGGACAACACTTTTCAGGCTGCAGCACTTTGTTGCATAACAGATGCAGCTGCAGCCTTTCTTATCAAACTTGTAAAGTTTAAACACAAAATCATCCAGAAGCAACAAAACCTGCAAAAATGAGCCAACTTCACTGAACTGTTGACAATGGCTCCGCAATTAAAGCACATTTAGGTCCAAATATTTTTTTTAAAACCAGTAAAGGTTCAGATTCACACTGGAGACGCCAGTGAAGCTGCAGAGAGGAAGATCTGAGCGGACCTGAGGAGGCGGGTCGAAGTCGGTACATGAAGGTGATAAGGGGCCTCATCAGAGTCCGGTTCCTTCAGTTCCCACTTGTAGCCTTTGGTGGGTTTTTTGGATCCGTTGTTCATTTAAGCTCCACACTCCCCTCCTTTCTGTAGCCATCAGAGCGCCGCCCCCTCCTGACAGGCTTCCCCCTGATTGGCTGAGTGGGCTGGCCTGTTAAGTCGGCCCGTTTTCATTCTCAGCCTTGTGGCTCTGTGCTTCAGTCAGGAGGAGGAGGAGGAGGTGGAGGGAGCAGCTGAGATCTGATGGGCAGCATGCAGCTTATCGAGGAAACCATGGAGGACGGTAGGAATCCCAGTCCGTTTTATTTCTCCAGTTTGGGCCCAACTTTTGGTTAACCAGAGGAACCGGTTCTAAATGATCCAGACTGCTCAGCTTCTCTGAAACTTTCTGGGCTGGTTTCTGTTTCTGTCCCATTAAACCTGCAGACGGGTCTAAATTCTGGGGAGTCAGAACCAACTCTAGCCCTAAAAAACTGCGACCCAGCTGGAAAGTCCTGTCGCCCGGTTGGTGCAGAAATCCTGTGGTTTTTGTTCCGTTAATGCAGAGCTGGTTTTGCTGTGAAGTTTCTCCTCTGTTGATCTGATGATGCTGATAAGTGAAGATGATTGTGATCCGGTTCTGTCCTGACCCCCCTGCTAAACTTGTGCTGGAGTGGTTCTGGTGGGTTCTGAGCGGTGATTGTTCCTTCCAGCGCCGTTTCTCCGTCCCAGTGACTCTGGGCTGCGTGTGTCAGCGCTGCTCCTTTGTCTGCTGAGGAGGGGGGGTGCTGCGCTGACGGCCCCCTTTGTTCAGCGCTGCGCAGCAGTTCTGAATGATTTACAGCGCCACAGTCCGGGCTTTGTTTGGACCCTCTGTCACTCCAAGTCCACTTCAGCTGTACTGCCTTTGTCTCCTTTATGTTTCTCTGCTTCGGGGGCAGACCTCATCTTCATCAGTGATTTTCTTCTTCCCTCAAACATTCATCAGATTCATTTCATGCCACTTTCTAGAACTTTGCTGCAGCAGGAAAACTTCTAAACATGTAGATGTCTCAAAACCTGAGCTGTGAGGTTCTGCCTGTTAGGTGTTTGGACCTGAAGTAGACGGACACTTGAGGAAGAAGACTGACCGTACTCATCCTCACAATAAGCTGATGGACCTGAGAGACTCTGCAGGTTATGCTATGAACTATTGTCTGAGGCAGAGACACGATGTTCCAGATGCTGCAGCCAATCAGAGGTCGGAGCGCTTGTCTCTCTGTGACGGGATGAGTGACCCGCCAAGGAGCTGCACCTGGTTCTACCACGGCTCCTTTGTTCTGAAGTTCACATGCAGAACCTGAGTTTGGTCCAAACGCTCTTTTGTGCTGGTTTCATTTATTTGGTTTTAACTTTGTCAGATGTTTTGGTTTTTTGTTTGGTCTTTTGGACCCAAATCTGTAGAGTCTGATGTTTTTTATTAGCTGGAATCTGAAGATGGAGAATATTTATACAGAATCAGGCAAACCGGACAGGAGGAGGAGATGGGAAGGATTTTTCTTTCTGCATGAAGCTGAAAGGAGGAAAAAAAATAATTTGATGGTTCAACGAAGCATCATCAGCATCATCATGCTGTAGAGAAGCTCCTTCTCTCAGTTCTGACTGCTGATCAGGATGAGTCTAAGTTTGGGTCCAGGTCCAACCAGAACATCAACCTGTTGGATCACTGTGTTGATGAAGATGAGGGTCTAGCCTTCCTCGGCTGGGCTGTGGATGTTTGAACAGTTTCTGGTAGAAGGTTCTAGAGCACACTGGACCAGTGGTACCAGAAACGCTCCAAGAAAAATAGACTGATTCTGGTGTTTGGCCTCCATCAGCAGAGTATGGTACAGAACCGGAACTGGGGTAGAGCTTCATTAAAGGCAAGCGGTCCGGTCCAGCAGAACCTCTGGCTGAAGTCTATGTTCCCACCAGATTCTCCTACCGGTTCTGCTGTTCGGTTCTGTTTCTGAGTGAGTTCACTGATGAACTCAGGGTGTCGACAGAACCGTCTCCCCCATTTCTCCTCCCATCTGCAGAGGTACAGCGGTGATCCGGCCCCTTCCTCCTTTTGACTGTTGTTCTGCTGATCAGAGCCCGACTGTAGCCTTTTCTGGCTTCAGGTGGAGTTCAAATTCTGCTCCAACCGGACCGGATTTGGACCTGAATGTCTGAGATAGCGAGTAGTACTGGTTCCAGTCAGAGCCACAGAGTGAACTGGATCAGTACCAGTGTGTTGAATCACAACCGTCACAGACTCCTTTACTGCAGTATTACAGAACCACTCTAAGAACCCAGACACTGGTGCAGGTTCTAGAGGTTCTGAATTAAATAGGTTTTATTTCTGGATCAGAACCCTGTGTGTCAAACTGTTCTGGGTCCACGTTCCTCATGTCCGTCCTCATCCTCTCTCCTGCAGCTCTTCCTCCAAAGCCAGCCAAGTCTCAGCAGTCTTCTTCAGCCGGGGAGGAAGGAGGAGGTGAAGCCGATGACGGCGGGGTGGCCGGTCCACTGCAGGAGGCGGAGTGGTACTGGGGCGACATATCCAGGTATGCTTACCAGGTCTCTACAGACAAACAGAACCAGCTAGTACCAGGAGGAATTGGAGACTGGGAGAAAGTTGTAGGAAAGGAAAATCTGAATTATTAGAGAAAATGATTAAGTTCAGGAGGAAAGAAACAAAGAATATAACTGACCTGTTAAAATAACCTCCTAATAATAACAACCTTTATTGATCTTCTGATGTAATAAACAATTTTATTTAATAATCAGCTGAAATACTTTGTTTTTTCTTCATTCATCTGCATTTGTTTTCCCACTGACTGAAGTTCTAACATAAACTTTCCTTCAAGAATTAACTGATGATGAACTTCCTGGTGAGGAGCTCCCTGTGATTGGGCGCTCCACCACAAGGGGGTGGGGTCAGATGGGTTTGATTCAGAACTGCTCTGTGTGATGCACAATAAGTTCAGCAGGAAGTGAGAATGTTTGGTTGGGGTTATGTTGGGTGGTTGGTTCTGGTGACTGAAGCTGCTGTTTGTTTTTGTTTTCAGGGAGGAGGTGAACGAAAAGCTCAGAGACATGCCTGACGGGACCTTTCTGGTTCGGGACGCCTCCACCAAGATGCAGGGCGACTACACGCTGACCCTGAGGTAAACAGGCCGGTCCAGACCCATGACAGCAGGACACTCAGACCGCGCAGCAGCTCCGTCCTCACCTTGTGTTTCTGTGTTCAGGAAAGGAGGGAACAACAAGCTGATCAAGATCTACCACAGAGACGGGAAGTACGGCTTCTCTGAGCCGCTCACCTTCAGCTCTGTGGTGGAGCTCATCAGCCACTACAGGCACCAGTCTCTGGCCCAGTACAACACCAAGCTGGACGTCAAGCTCCTGTACCCGGTGTCCCGCTTCCAGCAGGTGGGTGATCGTCTATAGATGGAAACAAACCCAGAGAGGAGCTCCTCGTAGGCAGATCAGGGCGTTTAAAGATGCATCAGAGCAGAAGGGTGTCCTCTAAGATGAGCTTTCTGATATCAGACTGTAGAAGATGGCTGATAGATATTCTTTTTTTGGCTGATATCAAATCAGTTTTTCAATATCTGATCAGGTCAGCTGGTTAGATTTGAAACTAGTTTTCAGAACTGTCACTTTTTTTTGTAAACCAGTCATTTAAATTCAGTTAAAAATATCTTCCTTCTATTGATCCAAGGAGCTTTATCTGCATGTTTTATTGATCAGTTTCCTGTTATGGGAGGAAACTATGATTAATCACTTATTTCAATTACTTTCAATTCTGCATAATGGAAATAACTCTATTTGATGTTTGTTTTCTACATTTCTACTCTGAACAGGTTGATTTTAATCAATCCTAAAAGGCTTCAAATCCAAAATTAGAAACTACTTTTCGATTGGTTCAGATGTTAACGGGCTTAAAGAGTCTGGATTTAGTTTTTATTCCAGGCAAACTCTTGACAGTGTTGGTTCCTCTCATTGCCCAGATTCGGTGGGCGTAGCATTCATCGGGGGCGGGGCCTCTCCATTAATCCCTCCATCCTCAGATTTTCTGGTCTGTCTTTCAGGACCAGCTGGTGAAGGAGGACAACATCGATGCTGTGGGGAAAAAGCTGCAGGAATACCACAGTCAGTACCAGGAGAAGAGCAAAGAGTACGACCTGCTGTATGAGGAGTACACCAAGACCTCGCAGGTAAACCTGCTCCAAGCAGAACCCTGCCAGCAGCTAACCTTCTATCGGCCACTCAAACTCTACCTCCTCTTCCTCCTGCACCTAGGAGATCCAGATGAAGCGCACAGCCATTGAGGCCTTCAACGAGACCATCAAGATCTTCGAGGAGCAGTGTCACACACAGGAGCGCTACAGCAAGGACTGCAGCGAGCGCCTCTGCCGCGAGGCCAACGACACGGAGATGGAGCGGATCCTGGTGAACTTCGAGAAGCTCAAATCCCGTCTGGGAGAGATCCACGACAGCAAGGTGCGGCTGGAGCAGGACCTGAAGACGCAGGCCACGGACAACCGGGAGACGGACAAGAAGATGAACAGCCTGAAGCCCGACCTCTTACAGCTCCGCAAGATCCGGGACCAGTACCTAGTGTAAGTCCATGGACCGGGATGGGGGAGGTTCTCCTCACTCAGTGTGGATTGAAGAGCACTCAGGAGAACGTCTTCCGTTCTGATGGAGCGGTGTCTGAACGGTTGTTGCGTCCTGCTGGGCTGTAATGATTTTTGCTCAGTCAGTAAATGAAGCCTCCGTTTGTATTTATAACAACAAAGGAGCTACGATACTGAGCATGTGCAGAGGGGGGGGACCAGGAAGTGAATAGGCTTCTATCTGGACGAGGCATGCGGTGGATGTGAAAGTCTGCTGAATGGCTCCTTATAACGCAGTCCATTTGTTGATTCTACTGTTGGTGTTTTCACGGTTCTGTAGGTTTGCTTCTGTTAGATCATAGAAAGCAGGTGGATGAGGCGGTTCTGCTTGAACACAGTAAAATATCCCGTTCAAATAGCCTAGCAGGACGGTTTGTGTGAGTGGACCTGTTCTGTCTTGATAATCAGAGTTTTCTCTTCTTCTCTCTAGCTGGCTGAATCAGAAAGGAGTCCGGCAGAAACGAATCAACGACTGGCTGGGAATAAAGAACGACAACCCTGATCAGTGAGTCTCTCTTGTCTGCTTCACATGTGTTTCACGTCCCGCTGGGCCGTTCTCACCGTGGGTTTCTGTGCAAACAGAAGCTACTTCATGGCTGATGAGGATGAGAACCTGCCCCACCACGATGAGAAGAGCTGGTTCGTGGGCGATCTGAACCGGACACAGGCGGAGGAGCTGCTGGTCGGGAAGCCAGACGGAGCGTTTTTGATCCGGGAGAGCAGCAAGAAGGGCTGCTACGCCTGCTCTGTGGTGTGAGTACCGCTGTAGTCCTGCGGAACCCCAGAACCATGAGCTCTGCTCCCCTGAACCTCGGTCTGAAATCTGTTAGAGTGAAGAAAAGTTCTAGAGATGCGTGACGTTGGAAGCTTGGCCGTTATTTTAAAGCTCAACTGAACGATTAGAGATTTCTTTTTTTCTCTGACTTTCTTAGACGCTGCATCATTTTCTCCCTCTTGTCCTCTGCAGCATTTCAGATCGCAGTTCAGTTATCTTTCCCTGAAACTTAGAAACCATCAGATTCTCCGATATTTAAAGGGATAGTTCGGTATTTTTGACATGAATCTGTATGGCATCCCGATCACAAGCGGCATGCAATCACACTGACTTACCCCTGGCAGCGTCCTGTGAGCAGAGTTATCGTCCAGTTTTGGTCAAGCCGAAAGTAGTCCTGCAGGTTTTTAGGAACAGCGAAATAAAACTTTTCTCTTCCCAAAACATTATGTGTCCAAAAGAGTGATATTTTCGCATCCCAAAAACATTGTAGTGGAAAAAGTCACACGTCGTTATCAATTGGTCCTATTTTCTCTCTGTTCGTATCAGTGCGCGCCGTCATTCAGACAGCGAGCCCAACAACAGCCATGTCTCCCTCCGCCGCGGAAGGAGACATGGCTGTTGTTGGGCTCGCTGTCTGAATGACGGCGCGCACTGATACGAACAGAGAGAAAATAGGACCAATTGATAACGACGTGTGACTTTTTCCACTACAATGTTTTTGGGATGCGAAAATATCACTCTTTTGGACACATAATGTTTTGGGAAGAGAAAAGTTTTATTTCGCTGTACCTAAAAACCTGCAGGACTACTTTCGGCTTGACCAAAACTGGACGATAACTCTGCTCACAGGACGCTGCCAGGGGTAAGTCAGTGTGATTGCATGCCGCTGGTGATCGGGATGCCATACAGATTCATGTCAAAAATACCGAACTATCCCTTTAATCTTCAGCCTTTCTCCTGTGTAGCGGACGAGTGCATCAGTCAATTCTTCAATGATTGGAGCGGCTGATATGTAGCTCTAAAGATGCCAATAATACAGTGTGTAGCAACAGTGATCCATTTTCAGTAGAACAGTTCTTCTGCAGTGTCTGTAGAGAACCAGATCCCATTTAATTTAACCCTCACTCCTCTCTGAGGACGGGTGTACTGTTGTGATCAGGAATGAACCGATTCACAGTTTTGAATTTGAGTATCTGCAGATCCTGATACTCCTGCAGTACCAGAGATCCGTTAGCTTTGACACCAGCATTAGAGAGGTCCGGATCCATTGTTATCCTTACTGATACCAATATTTACCTCATATGATATAATGAATCATTCATCCTTTTGTTTTTTTGCGTGGAATCAACGTGTGGTCAAGTGAAATCACCCAAACGGAGAACAAGGATCAGGAACAACCAGTTTCTAATTAACCAGTGGGTCACAGAAGCAGAATATTATTCAGCTGGTTTAGATCACAGACTTTAGATTCAGGCTGATCTTTTCCAATATTCATTTTTTCACTGGATATTTTTAGAAAGCCTTCCTCAGCGATCAGGTTAGAAGGTCCTAAATAAACGGAGGCCAGGATAAAGATCAGCTGTCAGTTCAGTCAGAGACAGACACCCATAAAAGGACAAACTGCTCCAGACATTTGTAGCCAGACTTGGATCAATTATAGAAATAGACAGAATAGATCTGCCCCATGGATCTGGCCCATAGTCACGGATACACTTTGAATTTTCGATATTAATATTGGATCAAAGAAGTAAACTGATCATCAGTGTCAGAACCGTATAGAACCTAAAGGTCTGACGGTTTGCTGCTGCAGAGCAGAGCGAGGCTGAAACTTGATGCCAGAACAGAACCGGGCCAGATGGGCCTACTATAGAATATAATAGAACAGAACCGGGCCAGATGGACCTACTATAGAATATAAAAGAACAGAACCGGGCCAGATGGACCTACTATAGAATATAATAGAACAGAACCGGGCCAAATGGACCTACTATAGAATATAATAGAACAGAACCGGGCCAGATGGACCTACTATAGAATATAATAGAACAGAACCGGGCCAGATGGACCTACTATAGAATATAATAGATAAGAACCGGGCCAAATGGACCTACTATAGAATATAATAGAACAGAACCGGGCCAGATGGGCCTACTATAGAATATAATAGAACAGAACCGGGCCAGATGGACCTTCTATAGAATATAATAGAACAGAACCGGGCCAGATGGACCTACTATAGAATATAATAGAACAGAACCGGGCCAGATGGACCTTCTATAGAATATAATAGAACAGAACCGGGCCAGATGGACCTACTATAGAATATAAAAGAACAGAACCGGGCCAGATGGACCTACTATAGAATATAATAGAACAGAACCGGGCCAGATGGACCTACTATGAACAGAATGTTAAAATAACTGCAGGTAACGCATACCTGGAAAATGGCAGCAGAACCAAAGTCCAGCCAGCCAGTGAATTACGTCTGAACCAGACAGAACCGCTCAGCTGGACCTGTTTTCTGTAAAGTTTGATCCTAAAAAACCAGAACCTGTTAGAGATGGGCTCTGTTTGGGGTTCTGCACTAGAACCAGCTGCAGGTTTTGTTGAACATGTCCAGTCATAGATCGAACCTTCAGACTGAACCTGTGCTTGTTCTCCTCAGGGTGGACGGCGAGGTGAAACACTGCGTGATCCACAGCACGCCGCGGGGCTTCGGCTTCGCCGAGCCCTTCAACCTCTACGGCAGCCTGAAAGAACTGGTCCTCCACTACCGCCACACCTCCCTGGTGCAGCACAACGACTCGCTCAACGTGCGCCTCACCCACCCCGTTTACGCACACACGCCCTCCATCTGCAGATGAACCCCAGGAGGGCGGAGCCTCACAGAGAACGGACGGAACACCCGCCGCCTCGACTGCATCAGCAAAACTATTTTTACAAGAACTTCTTCAGAGGGCATTCTTCAAAACAACTGCTTGATTTGCACAAGGAGGTTTAAATGTTTGTGAATGTGAAGTTGAGGAGCGACTGAAGGACGGAAACGAAGAAGGAGCTTCAGGTCGACCCAGCTGCTACCCGCCATCCTGCTCCTTCCCCACAGAACGGCTCACGGTTCGGTTCCTCCTCCGTCGGTCAGAGGACAAATGTAGCAAAACAGGCTGCTGTTTTTCTTTTTTGTTTTTTTGTTTTCTGGTGAGTAAAACGGCAGCGACCAGAACCAGAGACCAAAGGATGGCCCATGTTTGGGAGAGGAGGAGCCAGCTTCAGGGCTTTATTAGGCCTCACCCTCCAGGAACGAGCTCTTCAAACCAAATCAGATGCTTTAGATTAGAGGAATCCAGAAACCAGTTAAAACTGGTTCTGATTCTGAGCATCAGTTACTTCAGATCCACCTGCTAAAAGCCCAATAGAGACGCCCAGCCGTCTAACACCTAAATTTACAGATTTTTAGACCAGAACCAGAGCTGATCTTAAAGGTACCGTTTGACCCAATTTCTAGACTGCTTTAAAAAAGCTCCAGCAGATGAGACGGGTTCAAATCTTTACTGACATCTGGTGGTTTAACTAAAAACTGCAGCAGAACTGAGTCAATACTAAGATCATTAAGTCAAAGTTAAAACTGTCTGCTGTTCAGGAACAATAGGGGTAATTAGAAAAAAAAAATCTTTTTGAAGTTCAGATCATATCTGAGGTTCCAAAGATTCTTACTTCGATGAATGTTTGGTTTTAACCATCATAAATTAGCTGCAGCTTTAGTCCCATTGGAAGGAAAACCGCTAAATGTTTTAAAACAACCAAAGGCGAGGAGTTAAACAGGCTCTAGCATAAAACGGTCCGTTTGGACTGAACCCGTCCAGCAGATCATTGGCTTTCAGAAGTGGTGGAAGAAATGTAAGTGGAGAGTTTCCTTCCTGTGAAGGTTTGGCCTGTTGTCCCAGATGGACCCAGTTCTGACCCAGACAAAGGCGCCGCCTTCCCTCTGCTAACCATGCTAACGGACAGTTAGCCAGAGATTGGTGTGAATGTGTGTCTGACCGGATCAGTTGGAAGAAAATCCAGATTGGAAGCTGTTGAGCGGGGGAGTTCACGGAAGAGGAGCTGAACCGGAACCGGTTCTGTGCCGCTCAGACTGAATGATGCTGTTTTCATGTCAGACTTCCTGAAATCCTCCAAACTTTGGATGTTTGAGTTTCTGAGTTTCTCCGACAACAAAACGGTTCCATGGGACCGGATGAGGCGGACCTCCAGCGGTACCACAGACTCTGCCTCTTTTATTTCTGCAGAACAAACAGCACAAAGTACTGGAACCGGTCCGGTTCCTCCTTCCTGTCTCTATCCGCTCTGTTTTCTCATCCCGGACAGCGGCAGAACCAGAACGTGTTCTCGAATGTACAAAGGCGAGTTCGGACCAGTCTGAGTCGTCTCTGACCGCCCGGTAACCTCTGCAGGTGCTATTGGGGAACCGGGCCGAGCAGACGGGGAATTTTCCGGTTTTTATCCCTCAGGTGTTTTCAGGTTTACCGTCCGGACTCCGGAATGAAGCCAGCGGTTCGGGAAAATCCAGAACAAATCAGGGTTCTTTTGGATCACTTTTCTCCTCGTTTATTTGGTCTCTCCTTCCTCCAGCACCGCAGGGTTCTGACCCTTTCTAGCTGTTTGCATGGGGACCTCCCCAAACTCGTACTACTTGAAGTGTCGGTCGGCCGCCGTTGAATGTCTTTCTATGAGAATTTATTAAAGTTTAGAGGAAGAAGAGTTCCCTCCGTTTATGCCGAGCAGAGTTTTATCCCAGATGATGTACAGTATTGGTTCCAGGCAGGACCGCCGCTCTCAGAGGTCCGATGGGTTTTCCCTTCATGCAGGGCTCGCATGAAGTTGCACACATTTACCTGTGATGTCTGCTTACATGGAGATGTCTTATCGTACAGATATAGATCTATATTTACAGTTTATATGAAGCTAAAAGGAGGAACAGTTTGACAGCTCGTTTTTTGTCCCTGAAACATTTAAACCAAAGATTTTAGTTTGAATCTTTTCCTTTATTAGAGGATTTTTCTTTGCTTTAACAGACAGAAACTGCTGGGAAATGATGTTTGGTTCCGTCTGTAAAATCCTACATTCCAGAGGTTAAGAGGTCAGACTTTACTCCATCTGGACACCTCTAGTCTATGTGCTGTGATGAAAATCTGTCTTCTGTCGGGGATTTCAGGAGAAAACGAGCAGAACCGGCAGCGTCACAGCTCTCCTACTCATGCAATTCTCTCTATTTGCACATGATGACCGCAGCAGGAGTCTGGGCCGAGTTTTTCTTTTCAGAAAATCGTCCTGCAGAAATCTCTGCCTCAGTTTCCAAAATTCAGGGTTTAGTTTCAGGATGTCGATAATCAGTTTAGAGCGAAATTAGTCTTTTTTTGTTTATTGTAATGAACCAGAGCACTTGTTTTTAATATAAAAATGTTATATTGAGACAATTTCTTCCTATCTAATGGTTGATTCTTTTATTTATTTTTTTTAATGGAAGCCCTGTCACTATTATAATATTTATGGATTAAGTTTGTTTTTACAAGTTTCCTCAACAGTCTGATAAACAGTTTTACCTGCTGATGAATTTAAAATAAACCTCATAAATAAAACGAATGAAATTCATCATAAAGTAGGAAAACAGAATGTCTTTACGTAGACGAATAAGTTATATATTTATTTAGTCAAATTAGATGTAGAGTTGATAAAAGAGATAAAAATGGAAGAAAAGTATTTCCCCATTAGTTGGATTTTTATAAGACTGAGGTTTCTGTTGGATGATTTTTATTTTTTTCTCTCTTTGCAATATTCCTCCTCCTTGTCGCCGCTTTCATGTGACAGAAGCACCTTTTTTTTGTTTCATGCACCGGGTTCCCCCTGCAGGTGGAACTTCCCTCATGGCTCTCAAGTAAAAGCGAAGCAAAAGTTAGCAAAACGTACCAAAACAATCCGTTTGATCAAGTTTACTTTCCACCGACTGTTTAGTTGAGGTTTCCTCTTTTGGGAAAACTCGACTCTTTCCTGGATTTATCTCCGGGACCCAGACTTAGGTCGGCGCCTGAGCGTTTCTACTCACAACCATCCCAGGACTGTTAAAGACAGCGACTGTCTGTCGTTACTCCTCACCGTCGAGCAGCTCTGCAAAGTTTTATTTGCAGTGAAGGTTTGAATAAGTCTGATTCTCCCAGAGGAGTCGTGTTGTGTTCTTACCACTGCGTTTGTAAACTACGTCACCCAGCACAGCTTCGATGAGGAACGGCTTCTTATATATAAATAAATAAATATCAAAAGAAAAAAAGATTTTTAAAGACTGTATATGGCACCCGTCCCGTTCTCCCCTTTTACAGATCCAGCATGCATATTTGGTACTTGACTGTTGTTTTTTTTGTGTAATAAATGAAAACTGTTAAAAAGATGTCTTTGGAAAACAGCTGTTCTTTGTCTGTTTATGGTGTTTTCAGATCTGAATTGAATCATGAGAAAATCTAACCTCACTTCTTGCAGCTCAAACTTCTTGTCTTATTTTTTTCTGTCAGTTTGATGCTTAAAACAACGGGACGCCCTGAAAGACGAGTTTCTTCCACCCTTAGTTTTTATTTTTAACGTTCCGATTGTCCAAAGCCTCGTGTCCAGCTGAACTGCTCTTTCTGGGCGTCTCGTTCTCCCTCATCTGCTTCAAGCTTTTCTCGATATTCTCTCCAGTTTCGCTCCTTCACGCTACACTTTATGTTCTCGTATCGGTTGCTGAAGTTCATTGGTTGTAAATTCTGAATTTGTTTGTTTGAGCTGAAGTCATGAATCAGTGGAACTCCACCATGTTCGATTCTGTTGCAGAATAAAGAAAATATTTTGATCAAATGCATTTAACTGTGTTGGCGTTTTAATTTCAGCTTAATTAGTCCTGAGGGCAGAGGTGAACATAGAGCAGCCTTATCACAGATCCTTCCTCCCATCATTTTATTTTATTAGAAGTTCGAATCTTCCTGCAACCAAAACATTTAGATGCAAAACAAAGATAATTTTTTGTCTTTGATTTAATTGTAAACTGGACCACATCTAATAACTTTGACCAAAATCTGCTTTTCTTATAGCAGAAAATCTTATTAAATGAGTTAAAGTTTACATACAGTTGAAAGTGCAAAAACATTTTTGTTTTAGATCAAAATGTACGTCCACTACAGAAAGTTTTGTAATTGAAATACTGCATGTTCATTTAAGTTGAGCGGGCAAAGAAATACAAAAACTTGTATAATTCTTGTTATTTTATGCTTTGGTTCTTGAGAACATTTAAATTAACTTTGACCCAAAGAAAAAAGTTTAAAGCCATCACTGCTCCCAAAAAAAACAGTAAATGTTGCTCTTTTTGCACAAGGATTTTTTCATCTTTTAATTTTTCATGAATGTTGCCTTTGGAGTTTTGACTTTTTTTCAATAATTTTTCTAATAACTTTTGCCGTCATTACACTCACAAGTACAGCACAATTTAATTAACTGCATTTAACCCATCCCTTTGGGGAGCATTGAGCAGTCTTCGCTCAGGGATCCAGAGTGGCTGTCTGTGGGTTTCAAACTCACAACCTTAGGATTCCAAGCTCTGTATGCCCTAAATACGAAGCCGCCACCACCCCACAACAACAACAAAAAATTAAAATGTTAATCTTCGTTTTTTTCCGCACTGAGGAACAATTAAGGAGAGGATATGGATCAAAGTTGCAGAGTTTTTCTGATTCTTCTCTCCATCGCTGTTCTTTTTTAAGATCGGACCTCAAATATGAATCCAGGAGCAGAAACAATCCTAAAGGCTCTCGAGCTCAGAGCGACAGAAACGTCTCACATGATTTTATTCTTCTCTTCCTATTGGAGCAAAATCCTTTGGATGTCGGCATAGCAACCGGAAGTAAATATATATTTTGGACTTTCAAAATGTATAAAACAGAAAACCACTACAGTTATTGTGAATGCACTTATTGTGATGAAAAAGTTGTAGGTGTGACCATCAGCATTAGGGCATAAACTGATGCAAACCCAAACATCAAAGGTTCTCTGGGTTCTCCTCTCGGCCTAACTTGGAAACCTGCTGCTTAGGAACGTCGGCTCTGGTTCTCCTAAAGGTCCGTTCCCAGGGTTCTGTTTTCTTTTATTCTCGCCTTTCCTGGTTGATGGGATTTACATGCAGCACATGGAGCGATGTTCACTTTATAAAAGCAGCTTAAACCTGCAACCTGACAGGTCTGTCTGTCACCAGCCTCCTCCATATTGCCACCATCATAGATCTACCAAACCTAGATGATCCAGATTCTTCTGCAGGTTGAAGTAAATGTGCAAAGTACTGATCCAAAGGGAAAGAGGAGAAACCTTCTGTTTTTTTAACACTTTGTGAAAGTATTTCCACTGTGGTTGCAGATGGGAGCAGCTCCTCTACTTTCATTGATCTGAGTTCTATAATGATCTTCACTCAACAACCTTAATCTGTCCATAGAACTTAATTTAACAGAAGCCCAGCGCCTGCAGACTGGGCATCACCTGAGATAAATATAATAAACATGTTTCAGCTGTTGGTTTGATTTATGACCCCGATGACCATACATTTATTTTACTGCCTTTCTTAACGTCAGGCCTGCATGAAGGTTGGTCTCCTTCGGCGGTTTAGAAAGCATTTTGGTCCTGGAGGTGAAAGAATGGCGTTAACAGCTGTGATTGTGTGTTGCAGTGAAATCGATGGAGTTGGAGTCTGAGTGATTCGTCTCTAAATGATTCCTGCTCGCTGCATTAATGCAGACTCTGGGCAGCACTCATCTCCTCCAGACCTCCCTTATTAAAGGACTATTTCTCACAGCATGAACCCACATCATTATTCTGCTCTATATAAAGCTTCATTTTGATGCTGCAGCTTGAAATGGAGGCCGTGGCCCCTTTGTGGACCCACTACAGACAATCGAAGCGCACAGCTGAAGACCTCCCCCCCACCCACCCATGGGAGCCAGTCTCTTAAACGTGTGGGCTGTATTTGATCTGCTCTCATCTTTAAAACAACACACTTTGAATTACAAATTCTCCTCAATTAGTTTCCATTTTTGCTGCGTTTCCTGTTTCGCATTAATTAAAGGCTCAGATCCAAGCAGCAGTAATTAGATCCTAGTGAGAAAGAAAATGGGGGCGTTAGTTTTTCCTGCTGACAGACCTAAAGCACATCTTACAACTCCTTCATATTTAAAGGTCCGAACTATAAAACTTTAAATTTTTTACAACTAAAACATCCGCAGAACATTTAGAAGAGAGCAAGATAAAAGTATTAATGTTATTGAAAAGAAAATGTATTATATTTGACGGGTCCAAGTTATGTAAATATTTACTTCTGGTCAGAGGTGTCAAGTAACAAAGTACAAATACTTTGTTACTGTACTTAAGTACACTTTTTAGGTATCTATACTTTACTCCATTGCTTATTTTTCTTCCTACTTCTGACTTCTACTCACATTTTCACACAAGTATCTGTACTTTCTATTCCTTACATTTTTAAAACAAGCTTCGGTTTAATGATTATAAATATTTATTTCACGACATGTGCTCCATCCAATGCAGATCATTGGTGCCATCCACATCTAGTGAAATCTAGTGTAATTGGATGAGTCATATAACGCAAACACTCATTGGTTAGCTAAAGGAAATCATCAGAAGCAATCAGGTGTTCTTCAAACTGTAAACATGAATTGTCTATGCCATGCTACAATGTCGGATTCAGAAAAAGATGTTGAAATGTCTGAAAGGTCGGAAACCGGCGAGAGCGTATCGGGAGACGGAGACCAATCTCAAAGAATTTTTCAAAATAGTCAAAAAATTGGGCTTGCAATTCATGTAGTGGCATCTGGCTGTTTTTTTAAAGTTTACTTTATACTTTTAAGTAGTTTTTCGGAGGACATACTTTTTCATTTTTACTTGAGTAAAAACGTCAAGTTGATACTTCAACTTTTACCAGTGTTTTTTTTTTATATGCAGTATCTATACTTCTACTTAAGTAACAAATGTGTGTACTTTTGACCACCACTGCTTCTAGTTACCATGTCAACGTCAACATAAAATGATTCTGCACCAATGGGAACAGCAGAGCTCAGGTGTTGCTGGATCCTTGTAGCTTTGTCGTAAAGCTGAGAAATGGCTTCTTCTCTGGTTTACATTTCTCAGAATTAACAAAAAAGAAAAAAAAAAAAAATTTGAGAACATAGGTGCTCTCTCTAACTTTATAGTGTTGGCTACGATTTAAGGGAGTAACACGGTTCAGAAGGCATTCACAGGTTGCTGCTTTAACAACCTTATACAGATAAAACCGTTACAAAGTGCTGAACAAAAAAACAATAAAACAGGTAAAATAAATAAAAATACAAAAAAAATAGCAATAAAATAAATGCCCGTTAAAAAATATAAATTTTTTACTGCATCCTGACATAATCCACAGAGTTGATTAAGCGTAGCTGCAGAGATGGACTGTTTAACAGCCTTAACCTGTTATACAGAAAATCAACTCTAAGCCACAGTGGCCACTATTATAGGGATCAAAGCTGGAAGTATCTCCATCTTTAAAACATTTATAAATGTCAATATCTTACAAAACGTTCTTCTATGTCATTATTTTATTAGAGATGGGCACCTTATTTCCCCTCAGACATACATAGATATTCACATCAGATGCATATTTATGGTCTGAAATAATTGCATCAACAATAACAAAAACAGAAGAAAACTATAGAGGGAAATCAGTCCTGAAGCCACATTGCTGTTAGTAAGTACCTATAAATATCCCATAGAAAGCCATTATGGAACTCTTCACTGCTGTCGGGTCAAAGGCGTGCGTTTTGGTTGGAGTTGCTCACGGATCAGCAAAACTCTTTTAGTTGCTCACTTAAAGACAATGCGAGATGCTAGGATTCAGTCATGGAGGGCTCCAGGGAGTAAAGCGGAGAAAATACATTTTTTTTGACCCGACTGAACTAGTGAACCGGTCACGGTCTGCAGCTCAGGGCCTCATTACTGAGAAACTTACCAGCTGCCAACAGAACATACACTATATTGCCAAAAGTATTTGCTCACCTGCCTTGACTCACATATGAGCTTAAGTGACATCCCGTTCCTAATCCATAGGGTTCAATATGACGTCGGTCCACCCTTTGCAGCTAGAACAGCTTCAACTCTTCTGGGAAGGCTGTCCACAAGGTTTAGGAGTGTGTTTATGGGAATTTTTGACCATTCTTCCAGAAGCGCATTTGTGAGGTCGCACACTGATGTTGGACGAGAAGGCCTGGCTCTCAGTCTCCGCTCTAATTCATCCCAAAGGTGTTCTATCGGGTTGAGGTCAGGACTCTGTGCAGGCCAGTCAAGTTCATCCACACCAGACTCTGTCATCCATGTCTTTATGGACCTTGCTTTGTGCACTGGTGCACAGTCATGTTGGAAGAGGAAGGGGCCAGCTCCAAACTGTTCCCACAAAGTTGGGAGCATGGAATTGTCCAAAATGTCTTGGTATGCTGAAGCATTCAGAGTTCCTTTCACTGGAACTAAGGGGCCAAGCCCAGCTCCTGAAAAACAACCTCACACCATAATCCCCCCTCCACCAAACTTTACACTTGGCACAATGCAGTCAGACAAGTACCGTTCTCCTGGCAACCGCCAAACCCAGACCCGTCCATCAGATTGCCAGATGGAGAAGCGCGATTCGTCACTCCAGAGAACGCGTCTCCACTGCTCTAGAGTCCAGTGGCGGCGTGCTTTACACCACCGCATCCGACGCTTTGCATTGCACTTGGTGATGTATGGCTTGGATGCAGCTGCTCGACCATGGAAACCCATTCCATGAAGCTCTCTGCGCACTGTTCTTGAGCTAATCTGAATGCCACATGAAGTTTGGAGGTCTGTAGTGATTGACTCTGCAGAAAGTTGGCGACCTCTTCGCACTATGCGCGTCAGCATCCGCTGACCCCGCTCCGTCAGTTTACGTGGCCTACCACTTCGTGGCTGAGTTGCTGTCGTTCCCAAACACTTCCATTTTCTTATAATACAGCTGACAGTTGACTGTGGAATATTTAGGAGCGAGGAAATTTCACGACTGGATTTGTTGCACAGGTGGCATCCTATCACAGTTCCACGCTGGAATTCACTGAGCTCCTGAGAGCGACCCATTCTTTCACAAATGTTTGTAAAAACAGTCTGCATGCCTAGGTGCTTGAATTTATACACCTGTGGCCATGGAAGTGATTGGAACACCTGATTCCAATAATTTGGATGGGTGAGCAAATACTTTTGGCAATATAGTGTATTTCATAGCAGAATTTAGAGGAGTAGTGAGGCTAAACTGAGTAAGAAGAGTAGAAAATGGCCTTCAGTTGGACTGAAAAGCCGTGTTCCTCATTCTCTGTGCATGTCCATGCCTCCAGCTGGAGAGGCTTCACTTGGTGGCAGCTCTTCTGCACCAGATGTTCATTATCTTCCCGTGGCTAATCCTGCACTGATCAGAGAGAAACCCCAAATACACCCAGCTTGCCTGTCAGTTGGAGTCTTTACCAGCATTTCTGCAGCATCAGCAGGAAAGCAGGATAATATCAGAAGATACGCTGTTTGAAAGATTAATGGGTTTAATCTGTGGATGTGGAACTGTGCAGCACTGCCAGAGAACACAGCTTCATACAGAAAACTGGCTCTCATTCAGTCAAAGAGAAGGAAAACATGAACAGAAGTTCATTTGGTTTGGCTCTAACTATTTACTGGTGGAAGCAAACTGAACACCCCCATCCACTTTATTAACCATCATGTCTTAGATCAGGGTAACACCTCAGAGATCAAGGAGGGGGAAAAAAACAAATATCCATCTTTCCAGTAACACCCTCCACCCCCTGAAGCACTGAGCTAAGGAATTTATAACTTGTGGGGAACTTTTGGGCAGCAACTCAGGAACCAGGGTCCTAACCTTTACGCTACAAAGGTTGCACAGGCAGTCCAGTTCCACCAGGACAGCAATCAATACAGCTCATAACTAGAGCTGCTTTGTCCCCAAGCACAGTCTAAAGACCATGGAGGAGATGGGTAGTTATTTAAATTGAACAGGACCTTTCAAAGTTCTTAACCCATCAGTAGGCACCATCACAGTCCAACAAAGGAATCTCTGGCAGGTCACTGGCATTAACGCCTCTGAAAAAACCATCAGAAACAGACTTTGTGTGGGTTGCTGAGTCTTCTATTCATCTTAAGTGTGGCTGGAATTTACCAGCACCAAGGTTTAGAGGTTTGGCACCAGCACTGTGTTATTTTCACCAATGAGAGCAGGTTCAAACTGAGCTCATGTAACAGACGTGGAAAGTTAATAAATTTTGGGGTAAATGTTACACTGCCTGCTAAAGGTTCAGCATGAACAGTTTGATAGAGGTCCAGTGTTGGTCTGGGAGAACATAAACCCTTCACTGCTGCAGTTAAGTAGTTCTCACCAGTAAAAACCAGTTAAAGTCATGGACTGAGCTGCAGCAGCCCATCTCTGCCCAACATCAAACTTTAATCATCTTGGCCGAAACACTGCCACCCTGACCTCAACCGACCTGTGCAAAAGAAAATTTTCTTCATTAAAGATTTTTAGAAAATGTTCACTGGAGAATTCTTTAAAATAGTTGTGACATGTCCAGCAGTTACCCAGCACCATGACAGCTGTGTATCTGCAGATGCAAACTCAGGGATTAGCCTATCTACTAGGCCCAGCCTGAAAAAGGGTACGGTTGAGTCAAGGGCTGGTTATCCTCCCGCAGCATTGAGCTTGTTGCAGATATTTTTGATTTATGCCCAATTTTAAAGCGTTGTCTGTGGTATGTTATTCATCACCACAAAGCAAGAGGGACAATCACAAAGTAGCTGTGGGTCTAGATACGGCCGAGGCGGAGAGGAAATGGGGGAAAGTTTGTGTGACAACGTAGGGACACGAGGTTGAAAAAGAGTGGAAATCCAGTTGGAAAAAGGGTCCCAACATTCTCGCACACCTCGTTCTTCTAGCTCACAGGTGTCAAATTGGTTCCAGAAAGGGCCATGTGGCTGCAGCTTTTCTTTCCAATCAAACAATAGCACAACAGACTGCATTCATATCATCAAGTCATCATGTTCAGATTGGACTCCCTTGATGAGTTGACTGGGGTCTGGTGTGCTATTGTTCTAGCTGGTCCAACTTTACGAGTCATTTTCCACAATGGTGGTCATACAAACAAAACAAGCCTGTAAGGTACCAAACAGGAAATACGCATAGTGTAGATCGGATGTAGATATGACCAATCAGAGGCCTCCTGTCTGCGGCACTGTCTACGGTCACCTACACTTTTGAAGATGTGCAGCAAAATGTCTGCGGAAGGGGCAGGGGCACATTTGCGTTCACTGCTACACACATGCAGAGGACCTAGTTTCTGAGTATCAATCAGCCTTTACTCTGAAGGCAGCTCTGTCCAACTGACTGAGGTGGTTCTTCGGAGTCACCCTGCAGTGCCTCCTGAGTTTCTCCTGTTGCATGATAATGCCTGGCCTCATGTTCCAAATGTATGCTGGTGGTTCCTGAAAGCTAAAGAAATTGATTTCACAGACTGGCCTCTACGCTCCCCTGTTAAATCCAACAGAACATCTCTGGGGTGTCTTGTCTAGGTCCACCCCCCCCCCCCTGACCATGTTGCACCTCAGACTGTCCTGACTGCCAATGAAAGAGAGACAGTAGAACCTGAACAGGTTGTGGTCCAGCTGCACCAGGAGAAGATACAGAATGATTTCTGTCGAGGAGAACCACAGATCTGCCGCATCTCTGTATCACATATTCTTCTTCCAGTCGGAGATCAAGTTCTCTAAGAAACATCTCTATTGTTCTCAAGGAATTAACTTTTCAAATACATGTTACTACAGCAGCATCCAATCATCTCCAGTCTCCTGTGATTAATTGGTGTCCCACAGGTTTTCCATTCCTCCTTCCTTAACAGGCCGGAATTAGACAATGGGTCGTTACCGGGTCTCTGCAGAACAGGCCTCCCTGCTGAGGAGGGCTTTAAATGTTTTCAGTCAGGTGTGTTGAAGCAGGGAAAAATCAAAGTAACATCACCAGAACTGTATGAGAAAAATACTCAGCAGAACAGATGAAGCAAATACATTTCTATCATAGATTCATAGTCCGACAACATTAGGAGGTGACAGTACCTCACTGATGAGCTCATCTGCTTTACTTTTTATCTAATGACCTATAATTGAAGGGAACCACATTCCTGATGACAGGGAGGGAGTGAACTGACTCTCTGTAATTATTCCAGCTGTCTGCTGCTCTGATGGTGTTAACCGGCCCTTCTCCAATGCCTGCTGCCATTATCCCATAATGCTTCACTCCGTTCAGATGTAAACACATGGAAGGCGGTTGACCTGTTGATTGACAGCCGAGCGGCTGCTAATGGAGCCTATGAGAGTGCATGGATTCATTCTCCAGGAGAAACATCAACTGTCAGGGTCACTCCCCTCTTCCTAAACCAGAATCTCCATAATGAGCCTTAGCTTGCCGAGTCCCTGCTCAATCATCTCTCCCAGCCCGACCCGTCTCCCCTCTTCCTCGGAACAGCGGGAATTAGTGGTGGAAAGGGGGAGGCCCGGCGTGCTCCACAGGAGAACGCTGAGCACCGAGGCGGCAGCAGGGAATCAATTAGAGGCAGAAACAGCAAATAATAAAGTGATAATGAGTTTACAGCCGGCCAGCGGGCCAACCGCGGGCACAGCCCAGCCAGAACTTACCGACCCGCTAATAAGTCATAGCCACAAATAATTCGTCAACTGGAACTGGAAGGCAGGGAGTTACACTGAGTAACTGCAAACTAAGCAGAACCAGTAAAAAGGTTCATCAACAGGAATCCACTCAAACAAAGTCCAAACGGTACATAAAAATGACAAATGGATCCGTCAGACAAACTGGGTTTAGAATGGAAGTTGACACATTCCTGCACCATGGAGGAGACTATCATGATCACTTATTCTCCGTCATCTGGGGTCCAACATTTCCAGTGTTCCGGTATTTCAGTGGTTACTTTCCAGAACTTCCAACTTGCTCTCTAGAATGTCCAAGATGCTTTTTAGCACATCCTGAACATATAAAATGGTTCCTCATTCAGGGAGGTGATGGATTTGCTCCAATTTGACCAGTAAATATCCAGTGCAGCTCTGTAAACGGCCCGTTCAGTAGGTTCTGGAAAAGTATTCTGGGAAAGTTCCAAAAAGTACTTGGTAAGTTCAGTGACAGTAAGCAGTAAGTTGCATGAATGTTTCAGCAAAGTACCGACTTGGAACAGTAGGTTGGACTGACAGCGGTGAACCGTTTTTCCCAAAGAGTCCAATAGAAGAACCTCTCGATCTTGGTCAGCGAGGACTGAAATGGACCGAACCAAAAAACAATCAAACAGAGCAAACTTTCAGCTCAGACCCAAAACCTTCTGTGTGAGAGATAAAGGAGGTCTTCATGTTCTGTACCCAAGCCGGTGACTCAGCTCTGCTGTCTGGTTCTGCTGCTTCACCTCGAGGCTCAGCAGCTGGTCCGATTACAGAAATCAACAGTCTCACATGCAGCCTGGCCTATTTTTACAGACCCGGTAGAGACGAGGCAGGAGGCAGGGATGTGTCACCAGACGCTGACGAATGGAAGCGGGTCGGTATCGGACACGTCACACAGCCTGAGCGGGTCCAGCAGGTGGCCCAAAATGTTCTCTTCAGATGAAAGTAGTTCTATTGAACTTTAGATAAAACTTTTCAGAGCAGATCTTAGTTCAGCATCCTTTTTTGTTGGCTGTAGTAGATTGTGTTTCTCCTATATTATGGACAAAAGCTAACATTAGAGGAAACTTTTTTTGGCATCTAAAGAACAGGTTGCCATGAAAACAGCATGTAATGGTTTCTATAGAGACGTTTGATCCTGAGGTGCAACTCTTACATTACATGCAGAGTTTGTCGTTTTCTCAGTCAGATTTACATCTGTCTGAGTGAGCAGAGGGTTCAGATCCATTGGATGCAGATTTGTGCCTGATCTGTCTGTTTATTTAGCAGCTAAAACTGTATTTATTTCACCTTTTGCTCCTGACATCCACGAAGTGTTTGTGGAGAAAAAGGGGAGGCCGTTTCCAGATGAGGCCAGACTTTCCTGGCAGAGCGGAGGTCCGTCAGGGAGCGGAAATAAAACCTGCTTCATGGTGAACGATCATCGTTCAACCAGAGGCCAGAGGCGTGGACGGGGCACGCTCTGTGCAGCGCCGCTCTCTGATTGGTCAGCCAGGTTGGTGACTGTGAGACCAGTGTTAGTCACGGCTGTTTCAGCCACCTGCTGTCAGTCATCACGTTGAGTTTTCCACTTTGAAAAAAAGAGCAAATGAAGGCATTTGTCAAACCCAACAGTCATTTTCCCTCAGAGTTTGTAAAGTTTATGTTGACATGACAACAGGTTGAGTTTTCTCTGTGGGATTCGGTGAGTTCATCAAACGTTTTAAAGTTTGTTTTTCAGTTAGAGGTAGCTGTTTGAAACTCTGGGAATCATTTCTGTTTATATGGTCTTTCTTTTCGTTATTAAAGTGACAAGGAGCCAAAAAATCTTGAGATAAGAACTTATTTTAGGAGTTAATCAGTGGTTTTTAAGCAGCAGCCTTTTAAGAGAGGAACAACAGTGTTCAGTCCAATAGACTGAACACTGGGCTTTAGCTGGAGGATCGTGTCCATCCAGTTTGCTTTTGCTCCTGAAGGAAACATCAGTGCTGATGTTCAACCAGTGAGCAGTGTTAACATTTCTGAACTCTGATCTCTATCAGGCTGCTGTTGTTTGTCTTACCTGAGGAGTTGGAGGTGATTCAGGCTCATAATGGGTCCAGTTGAATAGAGAACCAGAAAACTGAGCTATGTAAATACCCATTTAAATGCTCTGTGTAATAACCCTGTATAATGTGGACGCACTTTATACACTGCATATACCCCCATGCACCTTTTCTTCCTTTGGCACCTTATTCTACTTTTTGACTATTTGAGCTGATAAAAAAGTACATTTCTCTACTGTGAGATCAATAAATTCAATCAATCAATCAGAACAAAGATTCTTGAAGCTGAAATCAGAGCCTACTGAGTGCATCGTGTGCTTTGGATGCTGCTCAAATATGCAGCAGGGCACAGAACCGGATCACACCGTCTCTGCACCCAGTAGTCGTATCACAGACCTTAAAGCTTCAATAGTGTAATTTTAACATGATATGAAGACTTCTGGAGTAAAAATATCACTGCCTTCAGGCTATAGTGTCCTCCCATTTTTATTCAATTCATCAAATAGATTTTATTGAGCCAGATTCACCGTAATAACAGCAGTATGTTAGAACAGTTCTTCTCATTTTATTGATTCATTTTGGTCTGGTACGAGGCACAGATACACTGAAACGAAGATCAGGATGCAGCGTTGGACAGTTTTTCCCAATCCTGAGAGGACAGATGGATCCAGAGCAGGCTGGTGCTCCTTGGTTCTGATCCCTAATGGAAGCGTCTGAGCTGAGCTTTCTACATAAACCTGAAGGTGAGGAAGAGGAGCTCCTATCCTGGCCATCCACATTGACCTGACCTCTCTGTTCACTACTCAGTCTGTCAGTCTGGGTATGCTCAGACTCTCCAGCCTAGACCAATCACAGTGTAGGAGTCAATGATGATTCACTGTTAAGAGCAGAATTACCCACAATGCAGCAGTGCCTTTCTGGAACTATAACAGTCAAGATGGTGGCTGACAAAGAGCAATGCTTTAATGATGCCCTAATGTCATGAATAATCTGGGTTTAACCTAAAGCAGCAAAGCAAAACCTCCAGTTTTTACAGACGTCTGCCCCCTCTGGTGACTAGTTGTAATGACACCACTGTTGGGCAAATACATGGGAGAGGAGAAGCAGCACAGTCTGCCGCTCCAACAAACAGGTCTTTGGTTTAGAGGCGAAATGTCATCTGGGGTTAGACGGCTATAATGTTGAAGTTATTGTGAATGAAGCATCTCACGGTTTTAACAAAAAGAGGATCACTACCAGGACAGATATGAGTTCCATCCTGGTTCAAAGCTTTCCCAACATTTTCCCTCATCTTATCCTGATCTTATTGATTTGGCCCTTTTCATCACACTAGACTAAGATCTTATTGTCTTCGTCTTGTGTGGGGTCTGTGACGGCTTCAGCTCCACTATAGGCTGTTCTTTAGGGATCCATCATCAGAAACAGTCGACTCTCATCACTGAAGCAGAAGATCAACTGAATGAAACAGAATCACACCCACAGCCAGAGAATTTGACCAAAATCATTTTATAGATGTATATCTATATATGACGCAGTTTAACAATCAGGATGATTTCACTCAGACTGATCACTTCTTGTATTAATATGATGTAGTCTTAGCATCAGCTTTCAGCTTTATTGTAGCCAAAACTAATGTAACCTAAATATTTTGATTTGTTCCCAAGTCCTTTTCACTCCAGAGGAGAACATGATAAACATGCAGTACAATGATTTGGATGCAGGCTGTGTTAAATGTCACTGACGTGTATCTTGTTCATCTATGCAGCCAGCAATCCTTTACCTCGTCATTTGGCGTCTCTTTCATGCCGCCACCATGTTTGACTCTTCATTTCCACTTTTTTTCCCTCTTCGTTTTTCTCTCTCACTTCTGCACTCATGATTGTTGTTGGTCTGCTCCTTGAACCCTTTAAAAACGTGTGCTTTCACAGATTCATAATCAGTTCAAGCTAGGTTGAGTTAGCGAGTTGATAAGCAGCTGGTACCACTGATCCTAATTACCATTATGGTAGACTGGTTAGACTGGAAGTAAGCCCAGTAGGTCGAGCAGCTTCATGGTTTTGCTGATCCAGAGTTTGAAATGAAATGTTGAGATGACACGTGTTGTGAATTGGTGCTATATAAATAAACTGAATTGAAAACCCAGAAAAGTTGCTGCCTCTGCTCCTTTTGCTGCATCAGGTGCTACAGTAGTTAAGGATCCTTCAGTTGGTGTGGTGGGACTGAAAGGAGTCCAGGAGCTTTGATGCCTGTTTACACCGACACCCTCACCTCTGCAGCGGGGAGGATGTTGGTGTTGGCAGCAGAAAATAAACGAGGCGAGGGCGGTGCTGCTCCCGGAGCTCCGTCTGAACTTTGCTGCACGGCCAACAGGAAGTGGGGCGGTTTGTACCATGACAACAAGAAAGATCTTTAGACCAAATCCTGACATCTGCTTGGTACAGAGAGGAGGTCAGGGTCCTTGATGTGGCTGCAAGGTAAGCAGGTCCTGAAGCTCAGAACGAGCCCCAAACATCAGCCTGGCAGCACCCTGTTTAACAGCTGGTATCAGGAGATTCTCCTGACATCTCTACATTGTCCTGATCTCCCTAAAGGACGATTTTGTTCCTTAAGTTGCATAAGTTGAGTTTGTGTGTTTCTTCAGTCGGTTTTTTAAACCTTATATTTAAAACCTTGGTGATTCTGAATACCGGCTGAAAAAAGTTCAGCCGCATCGTCTGCAGGAAGGAGCAGACGAAGCTGTCTACTCATATCCAACAATGTCTCGCAGCATTCATCTTATCTGGGCGTAAATATTTCACACAGCAAATGTTTTCTGTAGATATATATGTTTTTTTTCCTTAGATCACTTTTGGTTTAACTATTATTACAGTAAAAGACAAATGTGCTGTTTTCCATAGCAATGGATGCAGTACTTCCTATTAGAGGAGATCTAAATGTATCGTCCTCTGGTTACCAGATATCTGACGGTGGCGACAGATACCTCGAAGGGAAGCCCCATCTTCGGTTTATCACCAAGGCAGAGGCTGGATGATCATAACGGAAGCTTATTTACTTAGCTTGTTCAGGATCTAATTCTTTGAGTCATCATCGATATCTGATGGGTGGAGGTCAGGGTTGGACTGCAGACTGAAGGGTCCTCACCTGAAGACCAGAGCAGGAGATGAAGCTTCTCTCTGTGAGAGGATCTGCTGAGAGCCACGGCCTCTACCTCCACAAACAGGACCAGAGACCAGAGGCAGCCCTAGATGAGTCCAGTCTGTAGCAGGAAGTCTCTCTGCTTTAGCCTAAAAAGTTATAAAATGGCCAAATGTAGCATTAATACTCTGAGAGCAGCCATGACCTTCTGAAGATCCTGAAAACATGCGGAACAAACAGGCAGCCACGGTGGCAGGAAGAAGAGCTTCATCAATCAGAAGCAGCTTAGAGCCGAGGGTCTGCCAGGTTTGTGATCAGAACGTCTCTCTATGGAGGATCTCCACACATCCTCCTCGGAGAAATACCGGGAACCTTCAACAATGTGGGATGACAGAGGGACAGATTACAGCTGTATACAGAGGGTCTAGTAACTGGGGTACGAACCAGAAATCAATTTGTATGCTTCCTCAGAATCATGGAGGATTGAATGGGCTGACTTTAAGACTTTAAACTCTGGCGTCTGGCTGCACTGTCTTAACATTTTCCTTTCTGCATCCAACTGTGGAAAAAACCTGCAGCCTCCCTGAACACAAACACTGGGTGACATTAAACAGCCAGAGACGAGCCTTCAGCAGCAGCTCTCTGCTTTTAGAAACATGCATGTCGACTGTTGGCAACTTTACTGTAAGCAGGTAACAAACGAGTCAAATTAAAGCCTCAGATTTAGCCAAACACAGCTATAAATACTGTAATTATGGTCCTGAAATGAAGCAGAAGGTGTCACTCTTTGGTCAGTAATTACGTTGTGGCTCCTAATGGTCTCTGGTTTGTCAGCAGAGGCTATTTTTAGAGGCTTCATGTTTAACTAAGGCGGGTGCCAGCTGAGAGGAAGGTCAGGGGCTGAGGAGTAAACGACAGGATGTGCGGTCAGGTGGTTTCACTGGATCAGCCCAGCAATGCCTGTAAAGATAGAGCTGACCTGTTCTTCACCATCAGCACCCTAAACACCACCTGTCACACCTGAAAGAAGAACCGTGTGTTTCAGGGCGTTGGCCTTCACTGTCCCACCAACAACCAGAAAACTGCAGCATGAGAGGAAAAACTCAGTGAGTCCTTCTCGACCCGCTGTGACTGACTGGTCATTATAGACTGGACTGATGATGAAGAAGTTTTTTTTTTTATCCGGTTCCAATGCATTTAGTATTATTTTACCAACCTTTAAATTGGAGACAGGTTATATATATATCTCATCTCCAAGTATAACTAAATCAGTTTGCTGTCAGGAAAAATACAGCTGCAGAGTGTCTGCACCACTTGGCGGCTAAGCTAATAACAAAAATTAGAAACAGTGACGCTTTTGACCTGAGGAGGGCTCCAAGAAGAGAGTTCTAGACACAAAAGCAGTTTAAAATAATGCCTGGAACAAGTTTATCATTTAAATAAGGGTGATTTAGGAGTGAGTTGTCCTTTAAAGAAGGATTGGTCCTTCAGTGATTGCAGTCAGATGCTGCAGACCTTCTAAAGAAGGCCGGTGTTCTGTCAGGTTAGCATACCCCGTCAGACCAGCATACCTATAGTCAATGCTCACGCGCAAGACGTAATTTTTACACCTATTGTTTTAGCCAGTGTTGGGAAAGTTCTCTTTCTACGTGAACTAGTTCAAAGTTCAGTTCACACATTTTAAAATGAACTAGTTCAGTTCATAGTTCATAATTCAAAACCAAAAAATGAACTAGTTCATAGTTCTTTTTTTTTTTTTCATATATTGCTCAATTACACCATAGCCTACTGTAGAACCACAGACAGCAATTATTTTATCAGTTGTAACTCTGAAACTGTGCGTCAGATTTCATCTTCCTATCCAGTTTTGAATCCTTATCCAACCAGGGTTTACATTAGCATTGAGGGGACAGCATTTCCCCATTGTTGCTTTAATGCTTTGTTGCTGTCCATTCACTTCACACTAGTAGCAGCTGCAGCTTTCATCCCTACAGTATATTCTCAAAAACATAAGGAAAAATGTGCTGCTTGAATGGTCTTTTTTATGAGTAATTATTAAAAGAAAAATAGGAAAGTAGTCTTTAAGGTGCAAATGTTTTTTTTTTTTTTTTTTTTATAATTTTTTCCATTTGAAATTCCATTTCAATACATACTAAAAAGGAATACTGGAATCCTGGAAAATTATACCAGGCAGGTTTAACAAACAAGTTACATGGATAGTAAAACCCTCAAGAACAGGGGTCTTCTATGTTTTCCAGACTAAGGACCCCCAAACTGATGGCGAGATGGAGCGGGGACCCCCTAACTATATATATTGTATGAAATTGTGTCCTATAGTCACTCTATTACAGATGGAGTAATGTAAAGAAATTAATTTCTCCCTGGGATTATTAAAGTTTTTCTGATTCTGATTCCTGGTTGTTGTGAAGGAAACGGTGCCCAGCTTGAAAGAGCTCCTGTGTGTCGCTGAATGTGTGCATTGATGACTAAAAGACATCTTTTGTCTCCATTTATCTGTTTACTACAGTGTGTTGATTTCATGTCAATGAGTATTTAAAGACATTTCAATTAGTGGGGGAAAAAATTGCAGGGGGGGAATATAAAAATATCAACTAACCATGCAGACCGTCATGCAGTACCTCCGTAGACCCCCTAGGGGTCGCGGATTCCCTGTTGAAGACCTCCGCTCAAGAAGATTTTACTAACACAAACTGAGGGACCAGGCTGAGGTAGGAATTTAAGGTTACTGAAGTGCGGATTTTTTTACTGAAAGCTGGCGGGCAAACTTGTTGCCATCGTCCTCACCGACCACCTGGTCATAAAACTGTTTTAAGTGATCATACTGCTGCTTTGTCGCCTCCATGCTGCTGTGGCTTCCACGCTGCATTTTGTTTTGATGACGCACGCGGCTGTAGGCTACGACGCTGGTAGCTGGTGTTGCCAGATTGGGTGTTTTTCCCGCTACATATTAAGGCTTGTTTACGGTGTGATTTAGCCGGGGTTTCACCTGGAGGGCTCTATAGAAATCTGGCAACCTATTGAACGAAGCTGAACTGAGAGAGCGTGCCGTTCACAGACACCAGAATGAACGAGTTCACAATAACGTTCACCAGGCAGTAATGCAGTACGTTCAGTTCACGTTCGCCCAAAATATGAACGAGTTCATGAACTTTCGTTCAATGAACACGTTCAGGCACGACACTGGTTTTAGCTTTATATGAAAAAAGAATATAAATACCTACATGCAGAAACAAACTCAGAAGCCAAGTGAAAAAGTTAACAGGTTCATTGAGGTTTACAAAAAACAGACAGAGAGATATACAGCTGGGTAACACTGTTGGACCTCAGCAGACTGGTGAACCGGAACCGGAAACTCTGAAGGGGAGATCACAATGACCAGTTTAGGGACTGTAGGAAAAATGACTGAGGCTTGTAATTTGCAGAAGAGGCACTCACGTTTGGGGAACTCTTGGTTAATCTTTGGATCCAGTTTGTGGGGTTTTATCCAGAAATGAATGGTTTTCCTAAAGAGTACTTGAACAGAATCATGTGGAGGTTTCCCCTTGCTCAATGGGACTCAGTTTATCCTTGCAGGGGGATAGAAGGTCCAGGCTTATCCAGTGGATCAGGAAGGCTTCCTGCCAGAGAAAAAAGACAAAGCAAGCTTAGGCTCAGAAAGACAAGGCTAAAGGTTAGCACTCAGCTAATCTCAGTTTGGCTAGAGCACCCAATACTGGCAAACACTCTGGCATCGAGGTAGTGACAACCCGCTGCTCAAATACTCCTCTGGTGATCACCCAACGAGCCGCAGGTGTGCCCAAACGAGGACAGTGCACCATCCAGTGGTGGAAAAAGTAAACACAAAAACAACCCACACAAACTGGAATCCTAACATCAACAAGCATCTATCCTGTTAGTCATGTACAATCAAATTGTTTTCTTCTACATGACTAACAGGATACACGCCTGTTGAGGTAGTTAAAAATGTATTTTTCTTACAAAACTAAATGGATAAATGAAAGGGATAAACTGAAGGTATAATGGGGAATTGACTATGGGTAAGCTGGTCTGGCCGGGTATGTTCATCCGACAGAACACCGGCTCTGTTCTGGGAAGTCCTCTAGAACAGGGGTCTTCAACGTTTTCCAGGCCAAGAACCCCCAAACTGATGGCCAGATGGAGCGTGCCCCCCTAATTATCTATATTGTATGAAATTGGGTTATATCAAACTGGTCCTATAGTCACTCTATTACATACAGAGTAAAGTAACGAAAGTAATTTCACCCTGCGATTATTAAAGTATTTCTGATTCTGATTCCTGGTTGATGGGACAGGTGTTGTGAACGAAATGGTGCCCAGCTTGAAAGAGCTCCTGTGTGTCGTTGAATGTGTGCATTGATGACTGAAAGACATCTTCTGCCTCCAATTATCTGTTTACTACAGAGTTGAATTCATGTTAATGTGCATTTAAAGACATTTCCCTTGCATAGACCCCCTAGGGGTCGCTGGCCCCCTGTTGAAGACCTCCGCTCTAGAACCTCTAGAGATGATTTGACAAGGAAGAATTATTCATAACATGAAGAACATTTTGGACATCAGTGAGCTTTGTCTTCATTAGAAAGAAAATCCAGACAGTTCAGTACAGTTCTCACATACTAAAATCTATGATATATGTATAATTTTGTGCTTATGTGTGAAGAGGAGTAGGAAGAAGGGAAACGTATTTAATAACAGCCCTTCAGCTTCCTTAAAATCAACAACCTTCATGATTCCTACTTTACTTATGCATCCATGCTGCTCCAAATCCATGGAGGGAGCAAAGGAATGAATTTCTGTACATATAAACATGTTATCACATGCCTACACACATCTTCATCACCCATAGCATAAACACAACCATTGCAAAAATACATCTACACTCAGAGTTTCATTCAGCCTGGTAGAGATCCATTTTATCTGGATCTTGATCACACTGAATGAACCTCATTTTAAACAGCAAAGACGCTACAGTAACTTAGCCTTCCTGAGTGTGGATCCGTTTTTAAAATCATACAAGCACAAAGAAGGAGATCAGAAACAGGGAGGCTTTACACACTTAACATTCAGAAGGTGAACATCCAGGGGATTAAAGTGGAGAAAGCACGATTGGATTCGGAAACTGCTTGAGTTAAATTGGAGGTGACAGCAATTCCACTTCAGGGAGCTTCGCCTTGAATACCTCAAAGTGCCGTGGCCTTCGAGACTAGGGAGACGAGAAATTAGAGGAACGGGTAGCAGAGCTGGGAATGAGCAAATGGAATACTAAATAAAGTCAAGTTGCACAAATACAAGAGTGGAAATTTACTGAAAATAAAACAGTCGCACTGGTGTGGAACAACAAAGAGACACTTGAACTGCAAGCGTTTTTCCTTTATTGGCTATTTTAAGGGGTTTGTGTTTGCTCCAGCCTTCCTCCTCAGCCTGTTCCTGAGGCCAGGCCTCTAAGGTTCAGCTGATGGATTAGAAGTAAATGAGAAGGTAAACACCGTCGGCTCACGGAAACAACAGGAATTCACTTCAGCTCCACATTTATCAAAACCTCCCGTTCCGCTCTCTGACCACTTCATCTCCATTTGTCTCCTCCATTCCAGCTGCTCCCATAGGGACACGTGTCCTCCGGGTCCTCCAGGTCTCTCAGATCTGTCCAAGTTAACAGTCAGAACAGAAAACTGTTTGGAACAAGAAAACAAATCGATAAACAGAGTAAAAGATGGATGATATAGTTTAGCCGTGTAAAAAAAATGATACTTTGCTTTAAAATCCTGTTTTAATTTCGCTAGAGATTAGGGTGATGGTACAGAGAGCTGGGGCTCATCAGCAAGGATGAACCAGAGCAGCATAGGAAACCTGCTACAAGCTGTGAGAAGATGGATCTGACCACTAGGATGTCAATTAAGATGATTTCAGACATGTGACCAAAAATATTATTTATTTTAAAATTATAATCACTTAACTTTGGTTTTTATAGAGATTACAAATCAGATACAATCAAGCAGAAAATTTGCTACAGAGGAAATAATTCTGTTTTTAGTGAACGTATGACATCTGTTGCTGGTTTGAATCTTAATGTCAGCTGGCCGTTTCTAAATCTAATAAAAACAAAACTTTTGCAGATAAACATCCAGATTTCTCACATATCTGTTTTTTCATTTCTAAGTTAAACCTGTTGCCATAGTAACATCCGTTGGTTGAAATGATCCAAACATAAAAGCAGCATAAAAACTACCAGCTCTAAAAACGTTTCAGTTCTTCTGCTGTTTAAACTAATCTTTCTTACAAGAATGCACAGCTGATATGTGTTTAGATACAGTCTTATTTGAACCTTAATCAAACTAATGCTGTCTTTATAATATGGTCTAAAATCATCTCTCTCCAGCTTCTAAAGTTTGAAGCAGAGTTTAGAGTTTTCCAAACCTTAGAGTCTGTTATTGTGACCCCCAGTTTTTCCAGCACTGCCCTGCTCCACTGCGGTACGAAGCCCAGAGGAGCTCAGAGCAGTCTGCTCATATCACGCATCAAGAGCCTGGGAGCTACGCTGCAGTCAGACCACAATAACCCCTCCTATGGGTTTCATAAGAGCTCAAACTTCTTCACTTTTCTTTTTTGGGCATCCAGATAACCACTGGAGTTATTTTCTGTAATAGATGTGTAAACTGAGTGCAGTGAAGCAACATTTGTTCCTTATATTTGTCCATTTAATATTCAGCCATTAGGCATTGATTACACCCATTAATATATGCAGCCCAGTCATTGATCTAATGTCGGAAGTTAATAATATACACATGACTTCAGATATATACTCATAAATGCTTTAATGTAGAAACTACAGCAGTCTTTAATAAACAATTCAATTCAATTTAGTTTATTTGTATGGTGCAATTCACAATACGTCATCTCAAGGCACTTTACAGTTCACCAGATCATACAGTCAAATTGATTCAAAGTTTTCTATCTAAGGAAAACCAGTTGATTGCATTGACTCATTGACTCAAATGCAATCCCTCACACAAAGCATGCTTGTAGCGGCAGTGGAGAGGAAAAACTCCCTTTTTACAGGAAGAAACCTCCAGCAGAACATGGCTCAGTGTGAGCGGCCATCTGCAGAGGTCGACTGGGGTTCAAGGAGACAGAAGCAGCGATACAAAAAGCAGCTGTAAAAGGCGGCCCCGTCCAGGAAACACACAGCCAGGCAGACGAGTTCCGAGCCAGCTCCCATGTCAGAGGATGAAGAGAGGACATCCAGCCAGTAACAGTCAGAGAAACAGGACTACACTGGAAAACAGGGCGAGCTCCAACATCTATAAACAAGGGTGTTGATGGAAGCAATGTGATTTCTGAATATTTCCTGCACTCTTGTTGCATCGGCCTGCAAATATTGAGTCAAACTGAATTTTACTGCCATGCCATCGGCTCTCTGAAAGCTCTCAGTCATTAAAATTGTTGTGTATTTGCTGTGCAGTTCACTTCTGGGCTAAGAGGACACTTGATGAGCTAAGGGTGTTTTGGAATCCAGAATTTTCCAATTTCTGCACAGAAGCAGAGACTTAGAAAAACGATTGAATCAACTTTTAACCTTAAGCACCTTACCCAACAACCAACCTTCTTATTAATATTCACTCTTCTGCAGTGGAGAAATATTGTTTTCTTCATCTGGGACAGTAACAGTCTGGGTTTTGAACCATCAACCTTTGAGGTCTCTCTAAAACCTAATGCCCTGTTCCTAAGCGCCATTTTGTTCCCATTCAAAATTAACATGGAACCTCTAAATTAACTTATTTTCAATTGTTGTACTCAGCTACAGCTCAAACTGCACGATCAAACCACAGGGTTTAAAATTCACAGCTCATAATGTATGTTCTTACACTGTAAGGCGCGACGCTCTGATACGATACACGTCTCACTCAGCTCCAAAAGATGGCACTGGTTGGATTCATCAATATGGAAAAAGAAAAGGAAAAACTCCCTTGTTTGCACATGCGCCGTTTGTGAGGTTCTGGTAAATCAGCTCCTAGATCTTGGTAGCTCTGCTTCAACAGCAGGATTTGCTCAACTGCGGCCGACTGAATTTTAAGGCCCCGTCCACACGAAGACGAACCCTGGCCTAAACTCACAAATTTTTCACCAAACCAGCCTCTCATCCACACGAAGCCGGCGTTTCGGGGGTCTGTAAATGATCTTTTTTTTATTCAGCCTTCAGAGTGGGAAGATTTCCATCTTTACACTCTAACCGCATTTTTTTTTTTACACGCATGCGTCATAGCGTCGCCTCTAAACACGCATGCGCGACACAGTATCAAAACAACAATGGTGCCGTTGCTGCTAATGCTACTCACCCTGCTGTCGGGCTTACAACAGAATCTTCTTCTTCTGGAATATCTCCAGGAAGAACAGAGCAATATCGACGACATAGTTCAGCACCTGAATTTGACTTAACCATGAAAATGGGCCCGCAGGGCAAACATGTATAAATATTAGTGCGCATGCCCAACATTTCGTCGCTTATTTTTGCTTTGGCACCACAGCGCCACTTACAGGCCTGGCATACTTTTTGCAGCGTTTTCATGCATTCGTGTGGACGATCACATTTATTTTACGTCTCCGTCTTTACGGCAAACGTTTTGGAAAATATCAGCGTTTCGTGTTCGTTTTGACTTCGTGTGGACGGGGCCTAAATATGTTTGATTTTCTCCCGACCTTACGATTCCTGATCCAGAGGTGGTCGTTAGAGCCTAATCACCCTCGTTACCCACAGTATACTACACGACACAGGACGCATGATGAGGCTGAAGCTCGACCTGATCCAAAAAATTCTTGCACGACTGGAAAATTGTCTAGAAAAGCAAAAAATGGTACAGTGTATGCTTACTTTTAGAGGCCAACTCTAAGGATTGGTTTTCCTTCTTTCCACAGCAAAAGCATCAAGGTTAGCAGAACTTTCACCTGTCATAGAACCTACAACTTAGACTTAGACTTAGACAGATTTATTTGGCCTTTTGTTTACACAAGTGTAAACAAAATGAAATTTCGTGTAGAACAGCTCTCTAGACAATTTCATTTTTTATACTGCAGCCTTGATAAGGTAAGCAGCAGCTGTTGTTGAGCTGCTACTACTGCCTCCAGCTCCTGAAGCACTCGCTTCTCCTGGCTCAGGGGAGGAAGAGGACGATGATGATGATGCTGTGAAGGTGGTAGCCTCTTGGGTTTAAGAGGCTGACGTGGTTGAAGCAGCAGTGGTGTTTCAGCATTTGGCAGGGAAGCATCTAGAGTGCTCTCCTCATTTTCACCTGCAGAGGGCTGTACTTTCCCTCTAGATGCTGAAGATTGCCTAGGAACAGTCAACTCAAAGGTATAAGTACGGAAAATTTACTCAATGATGTTAGAGTTGGTTCTCAGAACTGACTTTAATGATTGTTACCGTATTTAGTGCTATAACCAGCTCTTAGAATGTTTAGATGGCTACAAACAGAGTCAAATGTTTGTAGACGCAGAGAAGGTTTTCTAAGAAGGTGCAAAGTGATTCAGCAGACAGAGTGCAAACCTTTGTTGTGTTTGTACCTTCATCCATATGCAGATGATATTCTAATGAACAAACCACATACATTCACGTGTGGAGGATATACAAATGGAAACATTTACCACGAGAAAAAGCCATTTTCCAAACTGAATAATCAACTGTGGCAGCTTTTGGTTTGTTTTAGTATTTCTGAAAGTAAGGTGCAAACTGACACGGAACAATATCTGCTGTCATTGTGGCCACATAGCAGGCATTTGTATGATGACAGAGGATGGAGAGATTCTGTCACCATGTCAACACATTAAGACTGTCAGAAAAAACAGCAGAATGATATTAATCATTGGCTCTTTATTGGGGAGGGAATGCTTCTGAGAACATGCGGGTAAAAAGGAAGAAACACCTCTAAGCATTAATTACTATTTATTCCAGTAATTTTTAACAAAATCGTTGGTATAGGCAAAAATAAGAGAGGAAGTCTTCAACTCTTTGTCATAGACCTGCCTTCTTGACCATAGCTGTGGGAACAGAAAAATGCCACACCCAGTCAGCAGGTGCCTCTTCCAAAGTCTCCAGCTGCAGCATCCTGCCTTCTCCCCCAGACCGCAGCTTTACCTAATAAGGTGATGGTAGAGCCTCTTAGGTCATCATAGGTCCAGCATTGGAATGTCCCTTTGGCTGACTTGCTACCATACATACACACTAGAAACAGAAAAAAAAAAAAAAAATAGAAATTAATCAACATAATAAAAAAATAAAAAATCTATGACGGCCGACACACATTAATGCAGTGAAGTAGGAGAAAATCTTTGTACCATTTACCCAAAAATATAAAATAAAATAACTTTGGTATGTTTATACATTTAAAAAGAATATTAAAAGAGTCTGCAGGAGACATGCAGGAAGCATGGTTATGTTTTATTAAACTCTGAACTCCTAGCTTGTTTTCCAGTAGATGGTGTCAGACTGATGCTGGAAATAAATCCAGATATTTGGAGCAGAATTTTCTTTTATGTCAACCAGCAGACAAAAACAACTTTCTTTTGTTTTTTGATATTTTATATTTAACTTTACATTTTCATCATTATTTCTTTATTTCTGTTTGTAGCCCTTTAAGATATGCTTCCTGTTTCCGGTACACTATAAATACTTATTATTAATATTTTCATTATAATTTTTCTGTATCATTATTTTCCCTCTTTCAATGGCTTTAAACCTTGTTCTTTCTTAGGGCCGGATCTATCAAAGGTTTGCGTGTATTAAAACGTGAGCTATTTCACTGCGCACGCTAAAAAATGTACAAACTGATCTATCAACAGCGTGCTAAAAGCATTTGGTCTTTAAAACGTGCTAAATAGCGCCTCTGATCCATTTAGTACTTTTTCTGCAATGAATATGTCTTGTGGGAGGAGAACATGTAAATATATTAATTTAGCACTCGCAAAGTGATTTATCAAACTTGAACGCAATTTTGCTAACGGTATCTGACTCTATATTTAACACGTTTCAAAAGAAGGTGCAAATGGTCTGTATGCGTAATTGCGCACACATGGCAGCAGTTATTGTCGCAAGAAGGAGACATGGAAATAAAGCAAGGAGACGCAGAGAACTCATTTTTTCACTCCGTGTGAATATTTTTGCAATGAACGAGGAAACGATCATCAAAACATATCGTTTATCCAGCATTGCCATTTTGGAGCTGTTGGGGGAACTCCGAATGGATTTGGAGCCAGCCACAAGGAGGACCCACGCAATAACAGATATCACAAAACTCCTTGCAACATTGCACTTTTTTGCATCTGGGTCATTCCAGCGTACGGTTGGAGCGAGAGCTGGGATCTCCCAATCTCGTTTTTTCAGAAGTGCTGTCCGACGGGGTCGGGGTTCTCCCCCTGCGCCTGTGGAGCAACGTGCCAAATGCTGCGGGGATCTCATCCACAGTCACAGGCCAATACAAAACACCTGTTTTTTTTTTTGTTTTTTTGTTTTTTACTGCAGCACATACCACCTTAGGGAATAAAGGTTGCCAATTTATAAATATATATATATATATATATATATATATATATATATATATATATATATATATATATATATATATATATATATATATATATATATATATATATTTACTTATTTTTTTTTTTGTTGGGGGTCACTGTAATATTTAAATTTCTTAATGCACTAGTTTGTACAGACTACAAACTACTTTGCCGCAAACCACAAAACGCGCAAAACCATCATTTAAATAGGGCGTCTCCAACAGTTTTGCACCTTCCACCAGTTACGCAATCACTCTTGTTAAATCACCCGCAAACCATGGTTCAGCCCCTCGCGCAAAATTCCAGTTTGCGAGCGCAAATTACTGCACGCAAAATTGGATCTTGATAAATCCGGCCCTTAGAGTGCAAAGCACGTAATTGCTCATTTAATGGAAGAAACCAGAACCATTTGCTTGTCTTAACCCTTGTCTAGTGATCTTGGTTGATCCTCTGAAACATGTCCAGTTATTGCACATAAGAAAAAATAAATAACATGTACAGTTTTAGGCTTAATCTGAATCTTTTAAGATCAGGCTGTTGCTCAGAATGAATCTGTTTAGCCGTGTTTCTCTCTGAGATAAAGACACCACACAGGGAAGCTAACCTTCTACATTACTTTCAAATAAAAAGTACTCCAAGGATCAGTGTTTTATCTGCCTTTGCACCTTTTCTTTTCACACCTGATTCTGCTGGAGTTTTTTCCTTGTTTAAGTTTTCCTCTGCACTGTCGCCGCATGCATACTGCGTCTGACTGTCCTCTGCAGCCTCCTTCAGGTTGAGTGAATCCTCCAAGTCAGTGACTCACTTCCATCTACAGGGTTTTACTTTGATAATCTGGAGCTGACTGCAGAGTTTGATAAGCAGGATGAGCTGAAATGGGTGAAAAGCTATCAGGCGCCATCAGAACCTCAACTTCAATATTAGCTCCTTTATCTTTGGCTTTGGATGAAGGCGCCTGATGAACTGCTGTAGTTCACCAGCTGGAGGTGTTCCAGCATCTGACAGATGTCCTCTGCTTCACCTCTGCTCACATTCATGAATCAGCTTGGAAAACAACAGATCCTGAAACACGACATCACCGTCTTCCTTTGGAAGGCAGAGGCTTTGCTTCGTCAGCTGAGGGTCACATGGCCGTCCTCACTGAGGAACTCATTGTCCAAGTGGTAAGACGGTGTGTGACCGTCTGTCTGCGGTGGAGACGCGGTGGAGACGCAGTCAGCTGAGAGTCATCAGTCCTCCTGGCAGATGGCTGCAGCCATCTGGCCATGCAGTGAATCCAAGCAGGCCACGAGGAGCTGCAGAACAATGACAGTTCCCAGGTTAGACGGCCGAGAACATTTCAGACCCGCTGCTAGGACATGCAGCAGCTTTTGGGGTCTCCTTCCACACAACAAAGCCCTGAGTCAGAGAAACAGGAGCTCATTTTGTTTTATGAGTCTCATCAATAACTTAAATTCTTAGACAACCACTGAATGGCTTATTAACATTAATGTTAAAAACATACACCAGCCTTGATTTTTTTTTTTTATGAATTTATACAAAATTATGTAACACCCTGTATGAAAACTGGTAGCCCTACAGAACATTAAATACTTGAAATACTACAATTTCTAACTCAGGGAGAACATGGAATAATCTGGTTCTGAGCACCTGTTAATATTTTATTTTAGAAAAAATTATATTACTTTTACCTTTTAGAGGTGAAAATTGTTTAAAAAATGAATTTGTTGGTGTTTATTTGTCGAACAACCTCAGCTGGATTTTGAAAACCAGTGAGATTGTTAGAAAATCTCCACAGCAGCTTTTCGTTCTGCATAAATTCAAAGTCTGTAGCAGAAATAAGCTGAATTTGTACATTTCTGCTGCTGTGCAACAGAGAACCTGATCACCACCGTCTCACAGTACAGTTTGAGGATTTGTCAGTACTAGAGAACGTTTCTATTAAATTCAAATTAGTTTATTTCTATAGTGTCAATTCAGACCACGTTTTCTCAAGCCACTTTACAGAGACAATTCAACCAAATCATACAGTCAGATTGGAAAACCAGCTGACTCATTGAGTCAAGCTAAGCATGCTTGTAGCGACAGTGGAGAGGAAACCTTTGAACTGGAAGAAATCTACAGCAGAACCAGGCTCAGAGAAATAAAAGGAGAATAAGCTGAATGTTGCTTAATGGTGAACTCTTATAAATCATTTACATCATATGTTGCACCTCTTGCCTCCATCAGTAGTTTTTATTCATTGTTTTTGGAGCAAATTATTTGTATTAAAATTTTATTTTTACTTCTGAAGCCAGTGTAACCATGTAATTTGCAAGTCTTGTGATCCGTTTCACTGTTTGGCTTTTAATTGTCCTTTAATTCTGCTGCTAAGCTCTCAGTCAGCATATCCTGGATCTTACAACGTCTTTGCCTTCAATGAAGTCCTGGTCTTATAAGGTATTATTGGTGCGCTGATTATTCAGATTTACATTTCTCTGAAAGGCGGCACAGTTGGACTGAGTGAGGTTTACGAGGATCACTTACTGAATGTTGAATATCATGCGGAGCGTTCATAGAAGCCAATCGTAGGAGGAAAAGGAAGAGAAATTTACGACAACAATAGGAAAATGTTGCTGCATGAGGCCCAATGCTCTCTCGCACCACTGAGAACAAAATTTCAAAAAATCAACACCTTCTTTTAACAGATTCTTCCCCCCTCTGGTCTGTCCAGACCAAACCACACCAGCAGCCCATTCTAAATACATTCTAAATAATAAGATAATGACAGTGGAAACACAGAAACTCAAAAACCAATCAAATGTGACCTTTTAGGAGTTTTTAAGAAACTTCCCGTCCTGCAATCAAATATACATTCTCTCTTTGTGACAAGGTTGTCATAATCTGGCTGCCTAAAAAACTAATTTAACTCACCTGTCTACTTCTGCCCAGTTTCTCATAACCTTTCATCTGCCCCACCAGCTCCTGCCTCTATTTAAGCTGCTTACATCCAGTTATCAGGGCCAGATTATTCTTGTTCTCTCGTCCCAGTGGTTAGAGTGTTTTTAGCTTCACTGAGTGTTTCTGATTACCTACTGTAATCCTGACCTGTTCTGCCTCTCAACCACTGAGCCTAATTGTTTCTGTTCTAATCTGTTTGCCTGACCTGACTTCAGATTTCTGCTTGTTCTCTGGGGCTGCAGCATCTAAGACACTCTGGGCAGCGCCCACCACATCTTGTTGGCAGTCCACAGGCTGGATCCTACCTTGTTCTCTGGGCACGGACTGAACGATTAAACCAGGTTAGTGACTCACACGTTCATAATCATCTTCTGTCAGATTATTGTGGTCACCAGCCTGTGTTTCTCTGCTGCAGAGGCTGCTGCCTTAGACACCCTAACCGCTGCTCCTCCGATTCGCAGGTTTAAAATGAACACTTTTTGAAGTTATCCCACTCTCTGTCTTGCCTGTGTCAGTCAAAAGGAGTAGGCATGAACCAAAACAACCAAGAGGCAATAGTTAGAGAACAGCTCAGATGTCCACCAGCTTCTGGTTCTGTTCTCCATATTTTTCATTCATCTGGACCAGCAGCCAGTAAGAAGATGACAAAAACAGAGAGTGATTGAAGCCCGAACACGACTCCTACTGTGAAACATGGAGGTGGTTGCATCATGCTGTGGGATTTTTCCCTCTCCAGATGGAAGAACATCTCAATGTCCCTGTTCAACAGGCACCAAACTGAGTCTGAGCATATAGAGCTCAGCTTTAGAACGACAGAACAAAATAAATAGTTTCTACCAAACTGAGGGTAAGAGGTTCATCAAAAGGTGCTCCAACAAAGAGTTATGAAGTCAGGTCATTGCCTTTTATGAGTCCCTCTAAATATATTCATGTTTCATGTGAATTTTACAGGATGATGGAATAAAAGTGGATTTTCTCCCTTTAAATTACATTAAAAGCATATTTCAAATTCCCTGTGGCTGATTTGATGCTAACATTGTTCATGAGATGCCTGTTTAAATTCATCGTTGATTAGTTTTAATGCCGGAGGAAGGAAGCCGTACATCCCGTAGGCATTTATCACCTCTAACAGGACGCAGCTATATGAACCCTCTGCATATGTAAATATTATAAACACAGACGCCTGTACGCGGTGCCCACTTCCATGCACCCGTTTCTACAGCTGGTTTGATGATCATGCTTACACTCAGGGTTCAGCAGGAAGCCAGAGATGCTTTTAACTTCCTCCTCACTGACATGTTTATAAAACAGAGTGGAGACAGCAGAGCGGCGGCTGCTAGAGGGTTGACACATAAAACAGATACTGTAGGTATGCTGGACGGCTGGATCAGGCAGGGGACAAAGAGAAAGACTCTTCGACTGTTTATGAGGCAAAGCAGAGGTGTGAAGAAACAGACGTGGTTAAAAAAAGACTCCTGCTGTCTTTATATTCCTCACCCATCTTTAAACAAAGCGGTTCATAATGAGAAGTCTAGCAACTCTGGAATATGTTTTAAAGCCCTGTGCTGAAGCCTGTGTCCTGCTGTAAGGCTTCCAGCCAAAAGCATGGCCCTGAAGATTCGACAGATTGGCACAGAGTCAGAGCTTAATGGATCAAACAAAGACCTGAGAGGCGGGATGATTCAGATCCTGTCTCCCAGTCCCTGCAGAAAGCTGCTGCAGAACTCCTTCACTGACAGACTGCAGCACCCTACGTGCACAAAGTGTGCTATCACAGATCCTTCCACCCAGCAGCTTTAGAGTAGAAACATCACTGCTCCCAAAAAAGGCCAGTTTTCCATTGAAAGCCTGGATTTGTGTTGCCTGGGTAACAGGAATCCCAGGGACTTCACCAGTGGGCTTTCCAATTACTTTTCAAGGCCTCAGGACGTTCAGCCTGACAAAAACTTCAGTACAACTTTTTTACTGCCTTTAAAAGAAGCCAATTGCAAGACCAGCATCAGAGTTATGCAGTCGATCAACATCTTCTATTCTTTAATGAGATATACTTTAAAATGCAAAATAAAATAAAAAAACTTTATATAATGATTTAACATTTAATTTTCTTAACCAATTTTCATTTGGCCATAGTTAGTGCTCTCCAACTGCAGGATTAATTTACAGTAATTACTAAAAACATCCAAACCGTTATTTTTCTCCTTCTGCAGCATCGTCAAAGCCCAGTGAAAGGGAAATTATTCCCTGTTCTAACATCTCACCATAACCATTTTTTTTTTTTTTTTGCTTTTGTGTATTATATCCTGTTTTAATCAACAATCAATTATTTGCATGCAATGAAGGGTTACATAAAATAAGTATAGACTTTTTTTCTGGAGTAGAGTGAGATCATTTAGTGTGATGTTAGAGTTTTAGCCTTTATTGTCTCCCCAAAACTGATCAATAGCTTTTATTGAATCAAATACCATATTGAACTGGCATACTGCTACATTAACTATTTTGCATAAATATGGTTAAAGCAGCATATTAATTTATGAATATAGACATGGCTATAAACATTTATTTTATGATCAGACATCCACTTATCGCTGCATTTCTGCAAATAGAGTAAACACAGAAGAAAAAGAAGTTGGCTTTTGTTTCCAGTCTTCAAATCTCCCTGGTTCCTCCAGAGTTCATCTCTCTGCAGGGGGCTGCAGCCGACCGATCGCAGCATGCAGCTACTCATGGAAGAAACATGGAGTCATGGAGGGAACGCTCCCTCAGATTTTTCCCTCCATCCATCCCCAGCAGGGAGGAACTGGAGGTCCTCCGGTGGAGCCAAGTGCTCCTGAGCAAACCTTTGTTCCCCCATCTTTTTGACACCTGGATGGTGAGCTACCAAGTCTCTGCAGCATAGTTCTATTATTCCAGTGATGTTCTTGGTGCTGGCCTTAGCTAACTAGTTTTGTATAAAAGATGTTTTCATTCATATCATGGTAGCTTTTCTATCTTAAAAGGCATCTGAAATGTAGTCTAGTTCAAATACTGCCAGTAGCATTAATCAAACGATTATAGCTGATGTTACAACTGTGAATTTATTACATTTTCTCCTGTTAAGAATTCATATTTTCCTTTTAGTAAACTGTGCCATGCATCCCTGACATCCTTCATTATTATGATTCCCCTGCTCTGAATCAGACTCAGGCTTTTACATATAAAGTTGAATAGAAAACTCTTCTGTTGAGATCTATTAATACATTCAAAAATGTCTTCACCACTAGAACACCATATCTCTCCCCTCTAACTGCAAATAGGGTGGAAACTATTTTGCCTGGAGCCGAATAATGTGAAGTGTTTTTTTTGTTTTTTTTTTGTATTTTAAGAGTTTGAAGCAAAAAGAGACTCTTAAAGAGGTAAGCTTAGCAATAGCTGCCTAATTAATCCCAGAGCATTGCAGTTCCACTTTATAAAGAAATAAAGGTTCGAGCTTTGAGTCATGGTTAACTCCTCCCTGTATTTAACTCCTCCCAGCCAGTAAGTGGCGCACTTGCTTTCGCCTGCTCTACCGTTTGCTAAACATTTAACTTACCTCTTCAGAAGGGAGCAGGGTAGATGGCAGTCATTTTGAACAGGGGGTACTGTGAAAATGTTTTCGTTTTTTTTTAACAAAAGACCAATGAGCCTATAGGCCTATTTTAAAATACAATAAAAGTAAATAGAATGAGATTTACTATTTTATTGTCATATACACTTCAGTGCAAACAACCTGGGTCTGTAATACAGAGACATTATTAGTCCTCAGGTGAATATATGTGCTATTAATCAATCAATCAAACACTACAACAACTTAGATTTGTTATTATACTAATTAAACGTTATTGATTGATTGATTGATTGATTGATTGATTGATTGATTGATTGATTGATTGATTGATCTCACAGTGGAGATATTTACACATTATGCCAAAGACGCACAGTGCCAAAGAAGGAAAAAGGTTTATGGGCTATATTCAGTATATGCAGTGCGTTGACATATGACAGTTTTTTGTTTTTTTTTTGTTTTTTTGTATTCACCTGGGTATTTATATAGATGGATATATATATATATATATATATATATATATATATATATATATATATATATATATATATATATATATATATATATATATATATATATATATATATATATATATATATATATATATATATATATATATATATATATAGTTATTGCACTGTGTGTAAAGTATAGAGAGGGGTAATTGCACCGGATATCAAATAGTAATTACACAAATCACAAGTTATTGCCATTGTAGTGTTGCACTGTAGAGTCTGATGGCAGCAGGGATGAATGACCTGCGGTAGCTCTCCTTTTTATAAACAAGGTGTAAAGGTCTTTCACCAAAGGAGCTGCTCAGCTCCTCTACAGACAGTCCAGAGTGCAGCCGAGGACAGAAACGGCCTTTCTTACCAGTTTGTTCAGTCTCTTTCTGTCCCGTTCTCCGCTGCCAGGGGCCCAGCAGATGATAGCCTAGAGGAGGGCTGATGCCACCACAGAGTCATAGAAGAGGTTAGGCAGAGGCCTGCTAACTCCAAAGGACCTCAGCCTCCTCAGGAGGTGGAGGCGGCTCTGACCTTTCTTATACAGAAGGTCGATGTTATGAGTCCGGTCCAGTTTATTATTGACGTGAACACCGAGGTATTTGATACTCTCCACAGTTACTATGTTCTCCACTTACATGACACAAACAACCTAAGAACAAAATAACACAATAAAATACTATGATTACAGTAAATTTGCAGGATTAGTGCAGTGGCACCATGCTCCTACTCTGAGCTACAGGCAGGGTGCCCTGCCTGGTTACAGGTGTCCAAATGTTGAGGAGCTCTGGGGTCGTGGAGATAAAATCTCCCATGAGTGGATAAATCCGAATTGTGTTTCTGTGCTAAATTTACTCCTCGTTTCTGTCATCAGACAGTGTAAATTTACTAGTCTGCTGCTGCAAGCGGGATACCTCTTTGGGCGGCGACTACTAACTTGCTTGACTTTTGTTGATTAGGCCTCAAAATAATTAAATCAAAATCTAAATACACGTAACATTAAAATAAAAAAGTCAGAATATTTCCCAAAATATTCATCAGAAATTGTGCAAAGTATTTTTAATACATTTTTAAATATCTCCCTCTCGCCACTAGTGTTGCTGCAGCACCCCCACTTCCCACGGCCATGGAAGGGATACCCGACCATTGCGTGTTTTCTGAGCCGCTTTGCTTCAGAAAGTCAGGACTATTGCTCCAAACCTTGATTCATGTTCTGACTCTTTTTGGTTCTTTTTTTTTAATTAAAAACACCCTTTGACAAACCCATCCTCAGTCTGTTCTGGCATACGGACGCTCACATTGTGCCAGGTTCTGGTTCTAATGGAGGTTGGTGTTTTTCCTTTCCACTGTCACCACAAGCTTATTCATTAGGAGTAAAATTAACCATATGCTGCTGCTACTTGATTATTGAGGAAAGAGGGATTGATGTAAAGTAAACAATAACCTTAGATGTGCAAGTTTTATTAAGTAGGATCTAGCTCTTCATCTTCCAGATTTTCAAACAATTATTTTAGCAAAGAGCGATCCATAAATGAAGAATCATACATTTCTAACATCTTAAAACCCCTTTCCTCCTGCTGCCAAACTCCAGACCCATAGAGCTTTACCTCTGCTTTGGTTGTTTGTAAAGAAAACACTCAAACTGCTGGAAAAAACAACAACTTCTGTCTGCATTTGCTCTCCCCCGCTCAGTGATTATCCCAATGAACCATCCAAACCACAACTCATAAACTGCAAGCTGCGTTAAAAACTTCATTATGCCCTTTCCAAGTCATTACATGGTTTTTACTGTTAATTAGGATTTCATTTACCAGAGCTGGATGGATGGAGCAGGAGCTGCTGGCTCAGCAGTCTGGGACACACAATGAAAGCCTTCTGAATCCTCAGAGGGATGAAATATAAAAACCGAGCGCTTTAAGGACAATTGGGACTGAAATGGGAGCTATTGTGAAAATGAAATCCGGTTTGGCTGTCATACCACAGCGCAGTATGAGACGGGGGCTGGTTTATATGCTGCTGGCAACAATTTAGAGTCCCATATTTCACAGCCGGAGCAAAGATCTCTGCTTCACTCATGCATCAACAACACATTAAGGTTGGATCAGAAGCAGGTCTGCAGTAAGAAATCAATGCACGCCAGAATGGATTAAACCCAGAGAGATGCCTCCTGTGGCAGCTTTACAAGGCCCAGGAACAGGGCTGAAAACTACGCATGCAACCATAAACAGCCGACCATCCATGCACGTCTCATTTATGAGCCCCGAACATGTGTTGGGCACCACCGCTGTGACTTTCTCTGCTGGCGTTTCACGCCTCAGCGACGTCAACCCTCATGTGGCTGAGGACAAACACAGATCTGAACGCTGCTGCTCTCATGGTGGGATTGTGCTTTGGGTAGATAATTAGTCTGAGGTGACAGGAAAGCAATAGGGAGCACGCAGAAGCTTCAACACAACCTTAATGGGCCGGGCCCGCCATTAATGACCATAAAACACAGCACTAATTATACCATATATCCTTCATTTACTTATATCTTGAAACGTACATTTATATTTATACATTATGACTACAATGTGTAAAATGGAGGCAGATCATTTACAGCTACGGTGATTTTATACTGTTGATCCAAATATGTTGGCCTGTTAAGTCCTGAGGGTTTTTCAAACAACGTCTGCATAAAAACACACTGCTTGAACAAATTAAAAGTAGCGGCACAATTATCACCTCTACCTACAGCCGTTCGGTACCATTATAACGGTAAGGTATAAAATAATATTTTTCCACTGGAAGGACTGTCACAGTTGTCACCTTGTCTAATGATTTTGTATTTAAACAAAGACACAATATAACTTTTTTAATTGTTCTACAGTTTTTTTTCTGAATAACATCCAAAAAAACCTGAAAGTCCATAATCTGTTTTTATAAGGTAGCCAAAAGTAGAAAACAATCATTTTCAGTATACTGCATCATTTTCAAATACTACATCCTGAGGCAGAATTAACTGACCCAAAAAGATCCCCTACTTCTTTTTATTGGCCAAATGGAACATCTTAACTAACTTGTTAGCTATTAGCACAGCTAGCCAGCACTGCATGAAAAGTGGGATTTTCGTCAATATGCGGCACTGTAGATTGTCGTGGAACTTCAGGTTAGCGGCAGTTTACGACAATTTGCAGGCTTCGCCGAAAACTCCCGTAAATTGTCAGAAATTGACGTGGACTCTCTTAGGCAGTGTTCCCCCCATGCCTCCCCCCCATGGAATTCTAGGGGAGGCTTTAACATGTAAATGAACATGCTGTGAGCTATACAAATGCAAACCAGGGTTGCAGGGGGGGTTTTACCCCAAGTGACATTTTTCTAAAAGGTAAGAAAATCTCTGATACAAAGAGATCAGGCTTAGTATAGCCTCTTACATTTTAGCTTGAATTGATTTATTTAATTAAAGTATAGAGACCAAAACAGATCTTTAGCTGACAGAGCAATACATTTAGAGCAGTAATTATAAAAAAAAAAATTGCATTTAAGATAAAAAATAAAATGTTGTCTGTCAATATGCTCACTTCACAATTACTTAAGTGGAAAAGTTTCAAGAAATGAGTCTGAGATGATTCACTTTATAACATGGCGCATTATCCTGTTGGAAGTAGCCATCAGAAGATTGGTACACTGTGGTCATAAGGTCCGGCCAGGTCAAGATCCGCAATTGCAATCGCACCAAACAGGAAAAAGAACATCGACAAATTCCGGTTCGTCAAATTAAAATATAGCAGCAACAGATCGGTGACTAGAAATTATAGCACAATTCTTATATATATATATATATATATATATATATATATATAAAAAAAAAACTAACACCGTTTATTTAAATGATTGGATCCAAACTATTGGTTATTCACCAACGAGGAAGCAGATTTCTCATCTCCATCAAAATATTTATTTTATACCGAGGGACTTAAACTTTAATCAAATCCATTCAAAAGAAACTTCTTATTACAGGAATGAAAAGAGATGCTGAGTTTGGAAGTAGTGAACAAGTTCATTCAAAAAAAAGCAGTTTTGAATTATCCTTATCCCCGTTACAAAAATATATATATATATTTGGGCAGAAACTGAACATATGCTGGATGATGGTGGGATTTTTTTAATATGTCATATTAAATTAAGCACTCACAGGGTTCATACAGGAATGAGTGACTCTAATTTAATGCTATTTTAATGCTATTTGAAATGATTTTAATGCCATCATCAAGAACCATGTACACAAGTTATTAGTGTACATGAAATATGAAGGAGCTGCAAGCAGAGTTCCATGACTCCTGTATGTATGTAAACACACACACACACATATATACGTATATATATATCCTCTAGCTTTTTCTCCGCCTGGAGCGATATAATATATCTGACGAAATTGTTTTTATAAGCATTTTTTATTAAAGAATTATAAATACTTCGATAAACATATTTAAATAATTTTAGTGCCAATTAAGGCCTTGATAAAAAAAAAAAAAAGAATGATTTTTTAATTATTTTTATTGATCCGCGGACACCCTGGTTCATCTCGCGCATGCTCCCTACGATCTCCAAGAAACTCAGAACGGCGGTGTGCAGCCACAGTGGAGGATGTATGCTTTGCTTTGTGCAGCGGTCTGGAGCTTCTGGATTTCGGGGTAAAACTCCTCTTGGACGCGATGGCGACTCTGCATCGAACAAGACGAACTCAAAGAAGAGATGCTAGCGGTAAATATATGTTCGATTACTGCCTGCTAAGCTAAAAGCAGCCTAGCCTAAGCTACCAGCTAATAGCGGCTAATAGTAGCCTTGCTAGAACAAGCTTTATTAAAGTGTATTTTTTGTGATTTACAGGAAGCGGTATGCCGTCTTAACAACTCGGAGACTAATTGCAGGCGCTATGAACCGGAGCAGGGGTAAGATTTAAAGAATATGCTTTCATTCTGCGGTAAAAGGCAATGGATACGGATGGATACCGATCATAGCTTTTACATTTTGTTTTCACAGACATCCCATCTCGGCAAGTCCAGATTTGCACGATGTTGATAAAGACGACATTGTGTGTAAGTGACTTGTTTTAATGTTTTCTCCTTCCTTGTTACTGTGACTTGCGTTTGATTTTTTATTTATACCACTCTCATTTAATTGTTTTCCAGCTGCCTGTAAGACGTATTTTCAGACGGTACGCAGGAGCTTCAGATATACGCAGCCAGCCACACGCTGCGTGCGGAGGCTATCTGCTCGGAGTCGGGCCAGAAGAAAGAGGGTAAGACTTTATTTGGTGACTATTTTTCAGGTGCATTAATAGATGTGTTGTGTCCATACGCAGTGCGCTGATTCATTTTTTTTTTTTTTTTCAGCTGCTGAAAGCGAGGCAGAGTGTGCTAGCAGATGAGGAAGTGGAACTCTGGAAGTCCGCCTTCCTCGGCGGTGTCTCTGGATTGATTGTACGGTCGCCGCCATTTCGTAGGCCGGATCTCACTGAACTATGTGTTAAGCTGCAGTCCCGGTTAGAAGCGATGCCGAAGTACAGGGCCACGCACAGTAGGCGTCTGCACATCGGACCTGCCTCGGAGGGAATGCTGCCTGTTACCTCCAACCCCGAGGAAGCAAACGGACCGTTCACGGAGTTTTAATTTTTAGAAACGCATGTGTTTGGATACGCGTTGTATATAGTTGTGTTTCAATAAAGCTCTTTCTTTGCATAAACAGCTTCCTGGCAAATGTTCATTTCCTGTATAAATTCATTCATGTCCTTGATGGTAGCATAATAATTGTGTAGTAGTGTAGGATAACATAAATACACACCATATGAATGAATAAATATATGAATGAATAAATATATGAATGAATAAATATATGAATGAATAAATATATGAATGAATAAATATATATATATATATATGAATAAATATATATATATGTAAATTTATATGTAAATATATATATATGCCAACCAATCACGAGCGACTTTACTTGTTTAAAAAGAAGTGGTTCCGTCCAATACTCAGTAAGAAAATTAAAGCCTGGCGTGGCCACGTGTGGTTTTGCTGCCAATCACGAGCGATTTCACTTGTTTGAGAATAGTGGTTTCAGCCAATACTGAGAAGGTTATTCAAGCCAGACTTGGCCAGCCCCGCGGGTTTGCTGCATTCATGTGCTAATTAGGGCCATTAGTACAGCTGATCGCTCTCCACATACGTCACGGTACGTTTCCGACAATTTGTGGCACGACAAACGCGGACAAGCACGGGTTGCAAATTGTCGGAAACTGACGAAAATCAGGCAGATCTGCGGGAGTTTACGGGGGTTTACGGGGACGAAAATCTCACTTTTCATGCAGTGCAGAGAGATACCCCGCCTTGCCCTTAACGCCATGGACCTGCAGTCGGTTAATCAAAAACAGGTCAATTCAGTTTTGTTTTCCATCAGGCAAAACGTCATCAATCATTAGAAGCACTTATACTACAGATGCTCCAAACGCAGCACACAGATGCTGCCTTATGTCATTTTCAGTGTCCTGACCAACGACAACATTTGCAAAATTCAGCCAATCATACAATGGTCCAAACAAAGCTGGTATTTACCCCATAAGGACCATGAGCTTGTTTGCACATGCCGTACACTGGTACCACACCCTCCAACCACCATCAGTAGGCAATTCCCACAAGGTCTTAGCCTTGAACCTAGCTTTGGTCGGAACCTCCTTGGAAGACCGGAGAGGAGGTGAAACGAGGAACAGCAGGTCCCCGCTCTCTGTGTCGCTACTGAAGGCGAACCGAGCCGGGTAGCTAACTCCTCCAGCTGCTTCAGGGTAATTACGGGTGGAGAACTCTTGTTGAGTTCCGTAATGAAAATACAGGTTTGTGTTACCACAATGCTAAGATGGTAAAACATCGGCATTAACCTTACCAACTGCTGCTGCCCATTAACCATCAACCTGATTCTCCAAACTATCTAAAGTTCAAGAGATCCCAGAATCAAAAGGCTTCAAGGAAGAAACATCTTCTCTTTCAAAAAAGAGAAGATGGTCTGCAGCCTTTGTTCCATTACTTCCTTAGTTTGCCACCGTCAAATAAAACAGCTGAAGTGAAGCTCTGGTCAAACTGGGTGACTAAACATGAAGGATGCTGCAGAGGTCCATCAAACATCTCAGATCATCCACTAGGTTAATCGTTTACCTTCTGTTTAACAAATCCTTCTAATCTTTGCTGCTTTATTCTCTTTTCCTTAAAGAGTCTCTGAGTTTGATCTTTCTGTAATGAAGTTCTATCCCATCCTTCTAGTTAAAAGGAAAAGTAAACTAATAGTTTTTGGAGGACTCTGAACCAAGGACGTAAAGGGGGCTTCTTTGTGGCTGCATTCTCTTCTAATGAGCCAAAGTGCAATAGTTCTGATAACTTTAGCTCACATCTCAGGTGATGAGTGGCTTCATTTTCCTGGAACGGCTCAGTGCTGCTGCCATCAGAGACTTAAAGGCACATCAGCATTAGTTTCCCCTCTGTGCCTCAGGCTAACTCCTTCGTTCATATTCATCGTGGAGGACAGGGAGAAAGCAGCACCGCCATGACAGCCTCTCATTAACTCTCATCCTCCACAGCTTCAGCAGATGGGATTTAAACATCTTCTCAACATTGTTTCAATCATATTCAGGGTGTTTGAGGCAGCCGTTCCAGCTTTAATATGAAACATTCAGACTTTAATGGAATATGTTACACGGACAAAAGATGAGCGGGTGGATGATGAGCGACAGCTGGAAAAAAAGGGGAAATATAAAAATAAAAGACAAATGAAGCAGAGTTTCTTTTCCTCTGCTTCTAAACTTTTCCAGTTTGGCCCCACAGCAGAATCTCCAAATGAGCCACAGTTCAAATTCAGGTCAGCGCCGATGCAAAACACACACACACACAGGTTTTCATGTCAATCTTAATCTGTCTGCATCTGCCAGCGTGTGAGCCTTTAAATATTTGATTCTGTTTGCATCGGAGCTTTAAACAGGCCCCGCTGGGAAGCTTCAGCTGGAGCAACGCTGCTCTGATTGGAGCCCAGACGCTTCCAGCGCCTGCAGGGGGAGAGTCCTCACAGCTACACCCTGGGTGCTGCCCCCCCCCCCCCCAACAGGATGCTGCTACACCCCACAGCCGCCCTCATTATCCAGCAGGCCTGCCACCTTCACTTTGACCAGCAGACATGCTTTCTGTGAGGAGGGCATCACTCCGACAGTCTCCTGCTTCAGCCTGATCAACCAGCTCCAGGTTTTATTTACAGATGTGCAGATGCCTCTGTGGGTCCGACTCCAGTCTAGTTTAATTTACAGCTTTACAGTAACAGCCATTTTGGGGATGTTGGGGAGAAGTTGGCAACATGTGACTGGAGGTCACACCCCAACCCATCCACCATGGCTTAATTTCCATTTCATATGTTATGTTTGTTTCTCTGAGCTCAGGAGGTGTTCACTGCCCAGTGTTCCCTCTCTGGGGGATTCAGGCGCAGTGGGAATTTTTCACTGTGGAGACTCAACAGTTAATCTCGTCCCTTACTTCCCTCCCACCTCATCTCACAGGTTCTTCTGTGGGTTTAATGTATCAACACAAATTTAGTTTCAATAAAAAAACAACTTCTTTAAGCTTTTCTATTGCATCAAGAATTTCTTCCAATTAGAGACGTTCAGCTTTGGCAGAGTCAAGCTTCGTCTTCCTCCTTGTTTTACTCAAACTTCAATGTTTTCCATTAGAACATCTCAACTCTTCACAGGCGGATGTTCAGTCTATGAATAGTTCCAAGGAAGAGTAAACCATCTCTGTAAGATGAGGCTGCATCATCATCATTATAACTATAGGTTCAAGCCCCCCACATTCCCACATAAGGGAAGCTGGTTTCACCTTTATCATATATTAGCCTGTAAGTGGGCCTGTAAAATACATCAAATGTTCAAAACTAGATCAAAGGTCAGTGGCCAAAATACTTGTTTCAAAGCATTGTGGGGATAAAAACTATTGAAACATGTCACAACACTGTTGTATTTTGCTGTTCACTGGTAAAAACTGGGAGAACAACAAAATGGGGAACTGATCAGTTTGGTGGATTCAGGGAAAAAGAAAAAGACTTTTCAGTTTGGATACCTGAAGCTGCAACTTTAATGTTATGAGAAGGACAATTCATTGTTTTAAAAAAGCAATTTTCTCTACAAATTTCAATTAGCAAATATATTTAATAGAATTTTATTTCTTGTAGTTTCTTCAAATCAATGTCAATATTTTCCATCTGTGAATTAAAATGATTTTAAAAGTTTAAAAGTTAGACTGAAGATCAATAAATCGATAACGATAATTATTCTTTTTTTTTTCACCATTAACATGACATTGGGGACAACCATAGCCACAAGATATGACAACAAATGTCTGTGTTTGTTGTCACAGGCAAACGTTTTTGATCTAGTGATCAATAACTTGAATAGATTAAAATACAGAATTATAAATATTAGTCTTATTAACTGAAACTTTAAACATTTTCCTAGTATAAAATTTATTTCCTTTGACCATTTATTTTAGGAATTTAAACAGTTATAAAAAAAACAAACATCACCAGTCCTCCCTTCCTGAGCCCCTGAGCACGTACTGTGAGCTGCGTGGTGTCTCCATACATTTTTATAAATTTTTCATCATAAATACCTTAAATTCCCACGATGCGCTGCCATCATCGGACCAGTACACCTTCTAGCTTTGCAAAACAAAATACAGGATGCCTAGTTGGACAACTTGTGCAGTTTCTTCGACCACTGCACACCTGTCAGCGCGCAGGAGAGAGCAGCAGAGACGCTGTGGGTCTTTGCCACTAAAGTCACTGACTTTGCCTCCTACTGTAACCCCAGGTTGTCCAGCACCGCTGTCAGAGTATCAGTGAGAACTTTTCCAAGTCGTGTCCTTTGCATCAGTGAACCCCAGTAAACACTCAGAAACATAATTTGATCAATGGACAGAAGGACAGAGACAGATATGTGGTTCTACGATGCTCTGCCAGTGTGACATCATAGTTTGCTTTGAGCTTAATGATCCAGAGAAAATGTCCGTTGTTAGGATATCCAATAGCTAATAGCAGATGCGGTTCTCTGCTGTTTGCTATTGATAGATGCCATTTTTTTCTACATCAGATAGGCAGTCGTAATAACCACTTGTCTCATGGTACTTCATTATTATTTAAGATACAGCCAGTGCATCACATTTAGACCAAACTAAACAAAAAATTAAATGGCTCAAAAGAAATGGTCTTCAGGATGGATTTTCTTCTTTTATACTTTTCTTCATTGATTATTGAGAGCCATCAGGATCCAATTAACTATTTTCTTCCAATTGAAGTTAAAAAGAAAACTATAACAGTTCAGAAAATCAGACTAAAACTTCAACATACTGTAAAGTAAAATGTTTAACTTTCTTAAAGTACAACTATTACAAAAATAAAAGTTCCACTTTAAGATCAGAAGCAGGTCAAAGGTAAACCCAAACTTATAATAATCTAAGCAAGGTCTGTAAAGTGCTAGAAAGTAATCAACTTCAAGCTCTAGACAGTGTTCGATGGTTGTACTCAGTATTTAAAAAACTTAAAAGTTCTGGATAGTAGTGCTTAAGATCCACTTCAAGCCTAATAGTTCCAGAACAATCTGTAAGTTCTGGAAAGTACCATGTTTTAGAGGACTACTGCTAAATTTGGGAAAGAACTGATCCAGTACCCAAAAGTGTTCTGTAGATCTAAAGAAAGGTTAAAGTTTTGTCTCTACACCTGAAAGACGAGAAAATTCCCAGAAAGCCTCCAGGATGAAGCTGAAAAAACGAGGTTTGTTAAGTTTTGAGAGCCATCCTACCAATAATTACATCAATAACACTGCTTGTTCCCTTCAGGGTCAGTTATAGACCATACGACCATTATTTTTCATTTAGCTGGTTGAGATTTTTAGTCATCCAGGTCATAGTAATTCCAAAAAATCCAAGCTTATAGAGTAGCCCAAACAAAAGCCTTGTAATGGCTTAGAAAACATGCAAATTGAACAGAAAAGAAAGTCCACCCCTTAGTAATGGGGAGTCTATGAGGTCGTTGTTGGCCTGCAAATTTACCTGAAATTGGCCCAGGCCTCTATAATGGGGAGTCATTAGGGTCATTATTGGCCTTACTTGCAGGAGTGATGTTTTGACCACATGCATGGCAATGAAGATGGGTGGTAGTGGGAAGGATCAGCTCCAAAGCTGCATTAAAGGTTTTTGAGAGCTGAAAGCTGAGTCCCCCCCCCTTCTGTTTAAGATTGGATTTTCTTTCTTAACATAAATGGCTTCCTTCACACCCCTTTCAAGCCACCTCTCTTCTTTGTCCAAAATATGAACATTCTGGTCCTCGAAGGAATGTCCTTTGTCCAAAAGGTGTAGGTGGACAGCCGAGTCTTGTCCAGAGGAGGTCGCTTGTCTGCATTGAGCCATGCGTCTGTGGAGAGGTTGTTTGGTTTCTCCATTCTTCATCTTAGTTCTAAGGGTTTGATCTTTAGGATGCACCAGCCTCTTGTTTGTTTGAAATGTGCTGAGATTTTGTGTTTGGAGAAAATCCTCTTGCGTTTTTTTAAGACTCCAGCAACATATGGGATGGCAATGTTTTTGCCTTTAATCTTCTCACCGTTATGTTCTGCAGAGTGTCTTTTGGATTTCCTTACTGATTTGACAAACGCCCAGTTAGGATATCCGCAGGTTTGAAGAGCATCTTTGATGTGTTTCTGTTCTTTGTGCTTCCCTTCTGCTTTAGTAGGAACATGCTCGGTTTGGTGTTGTAAGGTTCTGATGACAGAAAGTTTGTGTTCCAGTGGGTGGTGTGAGTGAAGTTTTCATTTAGCATGACGAAAACAACTCTTTATGATTAATATATGTAAACATGAACTCGATGCAGTTTAATGAAAACTGTTGTTCTCTTCACTGTTTTTTGTAGTTTCACCCGTAAATAATTTCTATTTTTATTCCTTCATAGCCTGAAAAGTTAAGACATCTTACATATGAAAGAATACAACAGGTCTGTTTTTGCAGAAAACTGATGCAATTTAGAGAAAAGATGATAGCATCTGCAATCATTTCTATAATTTTCTCTCTTTTAACGAGCTGCTGAGCTCCTGTTTCTCTGTTGCTGCCTCCTGAGAGTCAAACTGTTGTAATATTTAACTGTCCTCCAGCGATCAGCGACAGTTTCACACCCCATCCTTTCACTTTGCTCACAGTCATTCATTTCTTTGTGTGGATCTGTTTTTTATTCCACGCAGGATGACCTAATCTCACTGCCGGCATGTTTGATTTCATCTTTAAGTTAACCAACAAAAGAGCTTCAAAGACTATAAATAATCATCCCCTCACCTTCTCCTTCGTCTAGTGAGAAACAGTTATTTTGGGGATTTTGACAAATGTTGGAGTCAAACTCCGGTCACCAGCTCAGCAGCATCAGTGTTGGGAGGGGGGGGGGGGGGGGGGGGGGGGGGGGGGGGGGGGGGGGGGTTGGTATTGCAGAACAAATCCGATCTGCAGCATTTCATTTCATTTCATCTCTCCACGCGCTGAAAGAAAATTCTGACACCAGCAAGAAAAAAAAAGAAAAAAAACAGCAAACATGTTTCTGGGGGGCTGCTGTGATGGCGGGTTCATTCTGAGGCCACCGAGATAACGAAGGAGGAGGGAGACGAGCAGCTCCCTCTCCATGTCTGCAAAAACCCCTCTGATCCTATCATCTCTGAAGTGTGCAAAAAGTCCAACGAGGACAGGGAGAGGCAGCAATTACCGGGGAACGGCTGCTGCCTTTTGTTGTCAATGATTCACCATAAAAACTCAATTTTTTTCGGCTTATTAAACAGGCCCAGCAGTTTGCTGCTAAACCTTCTAAAGCCAATCAATGTGCAGCGCTGCAGGCTCCTTTTCCATCATTTAATTACTCCGCTGTCAGTCAATGGAAAACACATTTTTAGGAAAGCCAATCGATGTGGAGGTGACTTAACCGGGCAAAGGGATTGCTTCCTGACAGAGCCGCTGAAAGACGGACAGGTGAACAATAGAAGGTGAAACCACGGCCCGGCTGTCGTGTCCTGAAGAGGAGGGATAGCTCCAAGGTTACTACCTCTGTATTCTAAAGGAAGAGAGATTGCTGCAAAGTTATCATATGTTCATGGTCCTGTATGAGATTTGATGTAAGAAAGAGTTAAGTTTCTGTTAACTTTGGGTTTGCTGCAAACAACACCAAAATGTATTCCTCCAGAAAGAGAGACTTTTACAAAGTTACTGTGCGCTCCCAAAAGAAGGAGGGATTGCTGCAACGTTAGCATCTCTACATGGTTTTTTAGAAGGTCAACTTGATGCAAAGTTAAACCCTATGTTCTGCTTCTTGAGGAGGGAAGTCAAGGCAAGTTTATTTGTATCAGCTGCAGCTTTCTCATTACTTCTTAGGCAAACCTATGAAGACACTGTTGAAGTTATCAGTTCTAATAAAGATAAATGCATGAAGGAGTTTTTCTAGGTTCTGCTCAGACATTAGTCTATTAACACTAGAAGTCCCAGAGAATTTCAGTTTTCCTGCAAGCCCCCCTCCCCTCTTCAAGTTTGTGTATTCACTCTACCTTGCTAACTGTCCTTGTTGTAATGCAAATAACCTGTGATGTGACCAGCCCTTCTACATTAAGACTGGATAAAGGCTGAAACAAACTGGCATCAGAACAAGAGCATGTTCCAAACACTTTTCATTGCCTGCCCCTGCAAGATCAGACCTTTTTGTAGGAATAACTTGATAAGTCATTTCTAAATCTTTTATTTAGCCAAACCTATTGAACAACCAGATATCATACGGGTCTTACGTAGTTCCTGAGCTGAGAACAGGTCATAACCATGCTTTTCCAAAAAGACAAGGCAGAGCCTATTTATAATGTCCATTCACCAGCAGACTCATTTATATTGCAAAGCTCACTATGTAAAAGAAACTTAGAGCTAAGAGAAAGTCTGGCTGCCTTAAAGGCACACTATGCAACATTTTTCAGTTAATTAATGTGTTCCATAACGTTTTGGATGATTTAATGAGTAATTTCAGGTTGAACAAAGGTATTCTCGGCCGCCCTGGTGGTCTGTGGGGGAAATACCGCACTTGCAATTGCAGGAGCACCGGCCCGCACCCACAGGCTCAGAAGTCTCGCGAGAGTCGGTCTTGCTTTACGGCGAGAACTGCTACACCCCCAGTTAAAAGCATGATCGGGGCGATCTTTGTGCAGTTATGCTACGTTCACATCGGACGCAGCAAAATCGCGTCTGCTGCTTCCTTTTTGCTGCTTGTACCAGTTAGTTCTGATGCGCGGCTGAAGCAGCTTTGCTGCTCTGGCTGCGCGGTGCAAAAGTGTGACTGACGCGCGTTGGGCGGAGCTTCACTATCCTTTCTCTGCCTTGCAGCTATATTTGCTGTGATCAGTGGGAATAAAGTAGTTTTAATATGTTTTTAAGTGAGAAAATACACCTGAAAACGTAATCAGTGCAGTCAGTTCATTCAGATTACCATCCTGCCTTACAATGTTATTTCTGTCGGAGCCGCTCAGACCCCCACATACCAGCGGTGCGCCGACAGTAGGAATCCCTTCATCAGCAGCCTCTGGCCGGGTCGCCTCCTCGCGGTTCACCGCGGCAGCTGGTAGGTGTTTTTCATCTAAATAATCCAAACTGCAGGCAGCAGGATAATAAAAGCGAACATATTCTGCCGGCAGATTTCTGCATTTTAAGTTAATTTAGGCGTCAATAAACTGTATAAGAGGAGTGATCGTAGCTCTCTGATCATCAGCGCTGTGTCTCTCTCCCTGCAGCTCCCAGATCAGCTTCTCTGATTGGTTGACGCGGCGCGTCGAGCAGCAAAAATTCAATTTTTCCATCTCGAGCAGGAGCGCGTTTGCGGCGCGTCACGCGCGTCAGATGCTTAGTCATTCGTTGCGTTCGCCTGTCTGCTAAGCTCAAAACAACCGCGCCTGGCTTGACCAGGAGAACAGCTGTGCATATTTACGACAGTGCACTTTTACTTTTGCCCTCTGGGGGGAGCCTCACTGGAAAATCAACACCGGTTGCATAGTGTACCTTTAAACCAGAGTAAAATCCAAAAGGCTCTGGTGCAGGATGGCATAAACTGGCATTTCAATATACCTGCTGCTTCACATCAAGGTGGCATCTGGGAGCGCTTGATCTGTTCAGCCAGGAGTGTACTCACCTCAGTTCTAAAACAGGTTGTAGATGATGAAACACTGCAAACTGTTTTCTGTGAGGCTGAAGCCATTTTGAATGACTGACCAATCACTTTGTGTTAGGAATCCAGTTTGTGTGGGTTGTGTTTTTGTTTTTTTTTCCTCCACCACCAGGAGGCGCCTGGTTCTCACACACCTGTGGATGGTTAACTCATTACCTGTGGAGGACTCTTAAGCTGCTGACTGCCAATACCTCAACGCCAGAGTGTTTGCCAGTTTTGGGTACTCTAGACAATCTGAGTTTTGCTGAGTCAGACTGAGTTTTTGTCACCTGAGTCTTAACCTTGCTGTTTTTTGTCTTTGCCTCTCGGCAGGAAGTCTTCCTGCAAACAGAATGTTTTGGACCTTCTCCCCCCTGGAAGGATTGTCTGAGCATCAAACTGAGCTGAGGATTCAAACAGGTGGTTTGGATCAACTTTTCCACAAGGATTGTTTGAGCTTCACACTGAGCAGGGGATTCATCTCCACAAGAAACCGTTCTAGTACCATAGGAAATCTAAGTGGCAGTCTGCTCCTCCGTTCCTCAAGCAAACACCTCAACCTGGGTAAACCCTGTCCGCCCTCCAACGAGCAAGTCAATTACTGGAACAAATCACACCGATTGGATTCAAAGAAAGACACCTTTTCTGGAAACGTGAGTCCTGTAGCCTTTATTCCCTTTTACAAATCGAAACACAAACTTCCCTCTGAGTTTAAGTAACCACAGGATGTTCCCCTTCACTTTTCAGTCTTGGTTCCCCAGTGTTCAGAGCAGCACTGGACCCTTCTCTACCAGTTCATAATAAACCTGTTAAACCTTCCCCTGGTCTCTCTGTTTGGTTTTCTGCATGTGGGTCAGATCTTTGGATAAAATCATGACACTTTGGTCTCTGAGAATCCAAATGATTTAGAAGCCCTCTCACCAAATCACATTCTGACATTAAAGAGGAAACTGGATCTGCCATCTGGACTGTTTCAGAAACGAGACCTGTACCTCAGGCGAAGATGGAAGCAAGTACAGTATATAGTTAAACTATTTTGAAAAAAGATGGATCTCTGAGTATCTGCCATTACTGCAGGAAAGACAAAAGTGGATGAAAGGGAAAAGAAAATCTCTCCTGGAGAGATTGTCCTGATTGCAGATGCTACTGCAGCCAGAGGATGTTGGCAGATGGGGAGAGTCCTGGCAGTCAAAGCTGATGCATGAGGCCTGGTTCGTTCAGTGCAACTTCGGACCAAAACCAGTGTGTTGGAAAGGAGTGTAAAATTATAGAGGCATTCTGGCAAGCAGTATGTCAAGAAATTAGCTCCGCTATAGGACAGGCACTTCTCCCTAGCCCAGTCATGTGTCTCCTTGGGTTTATACCCAGTCATCTGGATACTCATAAAGAAACTGTGCAATTTCTATTGATGTTGGCCAGAAAATCAATAATACTTAAATTGGTTGGCTCTGATGCCCCTTCAATCTAGCCTCGTGATACCATCCTGATTTCGCGAGCTTTCAAGATTTTACTTGCTAATCACTCTTCACTCTCCGTTGAAGAAAATTTGGAGCCGTTCACCAAACGAACGTCCAGTCAGCGTTGGCTTTGAGGCGGGTTGAGGTGTGACGCAACGAGAAGCGCGACAGTTCAGTCTAAAGAACATGGTGGCTTCAGCCGATGAAACTAGCGTTAGCGTGGCTATCGAGCAAGTTTTATCGGAATTACAGAGTATTTCTTCACTGAAAGAAGAGCAAAACACTGCTCTGGAGGCTTTTCTCAGAGGAAAAGATGTTTTTGCTCTTCTCCCGACTGGTTTGGGCAAGAGTTTGATCTATCAATTGGCTCCTCTTCTTAATTGCTCTGGTACGTCATATGCGTCGTTGATCTGATTGGTCTATTTGGCCCGTCTATCACCAACATAGGCCAATCAGCTAACCAGTATTTTCGCCCCTTCCCAAAATTACTTCAACGGAAGGTTTCCAGATGGATATGCGGAGCAAATCCATCTGGCGGAGTCAGGTTACCATATGCTAGGGTGACCAAACGTCCGTATTTCACGTCCTGTCCCGGGCGTCCAGGGTTTTTTTTAGAAAGTGTGGAAATGTCCTGATTTTTTAAATCACCTTAATTGGACCATTAAATTTACAGGCACTAGAGCACTGCGCACAACGCTGCGTGTGACGTAATCCCTGAGCCGCGTCAGTGCGGGCAGCCCTGTTCTTAATCAGAGGCTCTGTTCGAAAACCTGGGCTGCATCCTCCAAGGACGCGGTCTACCCAGACTGGATCCTTTGAAGTCCTTGATAATAAGGAGACCGGAAGAGTTTTGGCTGTAAATTCGAACAGGTTCACCCTGTTATGCTCTGTTCTTTAGCAACCGTGAAAGTTGACACACAAAGCAGGAAAAGAATGAATACCGAGGTTTTCAAAACTGTTTGTTTATTTATTTATTTTTTAAAAAGTTAAAGTGAACAAAGACTACACTCACAAGAATCCAGAGTGGAATAAAGGTTCCAACCACCGGGAGCAGGAACAAATGAAATCAAATGTAATGATAGAAACCTTAGTCACAAGAGAAAATCACCTTAAAACGTTTTAGTTTTATTCAAATTAACCAAAGCTGTTTGCCTTTGGGTTCACTAAACATTTAGTTCCTGCTATCTTCATAGTTGATTGAATTTTTTACTGTTTTATTTTAACTTTATTCTTTAATTATCCTCCCATATTTGTTTGTTGTTCTTTGTGTGGCTCAGTGTTGATGTGTTCCTTTCTGCTCTGCTGCTTAACTCCCAGATTGTCTATAAGGTCAATAAAATGAGAAGAACTGCAGGAGGAACGTCTCACTGTCCTTTTTTAAAGCTAATTTGTTTTAAAACTGCAAGGTGACAAGAACAATTGTTCTATTAACATGAGCTGTCAGGTCAGACCCCCAACAGGGAAACAATAATAACCACCAATCTGCCAAAGCGCTGTACTATAGTAATATTAGGACTCTTGCTCCATTTGACTTAAGTTTGGTTTATTTATAAAGAATCAACTTACAATCACTTATTTCAAGACACTTTACCAGAAAATACAAACAGATCCTGTTCACATTACTGCAATCAAACCTTTATTATAGTGAGAAATAACAGATGAAGATAGAACGACAGGAAGCATACTTAAACAGAACCAGACCCAGTAGGGGATTTAATATAAATAAGTTTTAAAATAGAAACAAGTCCCAACAAATGTCATCTAAAGGCAATTAACATGACAATTTTAATACAGAAACATGTAACAGAAGTAAAAAAAAAAAAAAAACACAGAATCAAATCTAAACACAAACATCCGGTTAGATCCTATTTACAATATGGTAAAGATAAATTTAGTGTATCATGGCATTCACAGAATTCAATCCAAGGAAGCTCAGCCAATCACATCCAGTCGTCAATGTTGCTGCAGTGCCTCCTCTTGACAGTGGAGAGGAAAACCAGCTTCAAGCAGGAAGGAACCTCCAGTAGCTCCATGTCAGCGCCCATCTACTGTGGCTGAGCGGGTCTTTAACAGGACAGCAGACGTTCGACAGACACAGAGGCACCGGTTGAAGGAGCAGATGACCTTATCTGGAAAAAAAGAACAAGAGTTAGTGAACGAACACGATAGTCTGTTACATTTAAACACATAAACACTGGGAGAGGTGTAACTTTAACCAATAGAAGAGGGAAACACACAGGGAGAACCTAAGGTTAACAGAAGTGATAACTGTAAACAATGGATGCTTGGAGAAAATGCCTGAAAATGCTGCATTTGTTGGAGTCTACAGTCTATGGAAGTAAATCTGTGTTGCTGAGATTTGAATTAAAAATGCTACTGAAATTTAAATGTTGTATGTTTGTGCTTACTATTTCAGTGTTAGAATATATTCACAACACATTTTTGACCTAAAAAAAATCATTGTCATTATTTCTACACAGTTGAAATTTAATTTGTTATTTTCTCTTTAAGCTAAAAATTCACATTACTATTTCAAAGTGATTACATTTTCAATACTTATTTTTCAGTTTAATTTTTGAGTGTTAAAAAAATCTCCATATAGAAAATAAAATCGGCATTTAAATGCAGTTTAAAAAGGGAAGGGTTACTTCAGGTCACAGACATTAGCAATGGATTGTGGCGTCCAACACCCAGCCAATCCCCTTACGTTTTCTTGGTCACGTGACGTGACGCATGTGGCGCTCATGCGGTAAGGAAAACCACCATGACCGAGCCGGTCATGCTAGCTAACGCTACCTCAACTACAGAAAAATGAAAGTAATAAACTCACCGTTGAGTTAGCTATAGCTTGCATGACCGGCTCCGTGATGCTGGTTTACCTACAGTATGAGTGCCACAAGCGTCACGTCACATGACCAAGAAAACATAAACGGATATTGTTGGCTTCCCTTTTAACTACTGAATTTAAACGCAGAATTTAAGCGGTGAATTAGAGCCTAGTTAGGCTGAAAATATTGAGTTTGAATTTTGAAAGGTTGAATTTTTTTTATAATGCAAATTTTTTTTAACACTTAAAATGTTACTTGAAAAATAATTTTTGAAATGTGGTAGCGTGGAACTGTGAATAGTTATGTGTATATGATTAGCTTGAGAGAGAAAGAGAGAGAGACAGATAAGCATTTCAACTGTGTGCGAGAATAGCTGTACAGTAGAAGTGGGGTACAGAAGTAGAGATCATCGCAGGATATTTACCAGATTATCAGTGAGATTGACCTCGGTTTTCTTATTCACGCGAGGCGTCACAGCGGGATCTGCTGCGCGTGAGTATGCTGGGTAACCGCTGATTCTAGATGCGGAGTGTGGGGGTAGTGGGGGTCCGATGGTGTCTCCGGTCTTTTAGACTGTCGTGTGATAGGACGCGATCAACCACTTCATAGGGATGGATCAGAAGGGCGCCAAGTGGCGCAAAATGCGGCGGAGGATGGCGTCAGTCTAGTTCTCTGGGAGTACTCTCGGTTCTCAGGCTCACATCTCAGATGGGATTCGACAGTAGTATTCAGGGCAGGCTGTGCATACAACGTATATTCTAGACATGCGGACGAGATGTGATCTCTAGATAGCACGACACAGAGCTGACATACAACGTGCGTGTACAGCTGGGAATAACAAGCAGTTCTCTGCAGTCTTACAGAGAGTGATCACGAATTGGGGGGTTGGGGAGATGGATAAGGGTATATCTCAAGTGGGTAAGTGGTATTGAATAGGCGAGCGTGGAGGAGGAGATATGAATAAGAAGATAAGTAGGCATGTAGTGACACCGTCCTCTCTCACACACAGTGTAAAAACACATGCGAAGCGATTACACGGCTTAGGGGAGGAACAACCTATGAATAAGGATGGTCATGTAGCTTTTGTATCTCCTTGCGTGGTCATCTTTATGTTTTTTTTCTGAGTCCGATGATACTTATGATATGCGATACCCCAATACTGATGAACATCTGGAATTAATAAAGGTTCATTACCTTCTTCTACTGGGTGTAGCAGATTGATGGTTTAGCTGCGAGGTCGTCGACGTTTTTTAGACTCCAGAATGTTGGAGAGACAAATAGAGGAGCCATGTTTCTCCTCCTTAGTGGACTGTGTGCTCCATCCTCTTCTTCAGCTCCTTCATAAATGAAAGCAAAACATCCTCAGAGTCCTAACCTATCTTCATGTGATGTCTCTCTAGTCAAACCAACATACCTCCAAACGTGTGGATGGATTCTGTTCCAATGTGATCCGACTGCTAGAACACTGCTAGCTGTTCAACCTGCTTTCCCTGTAAAAATAAGACAAATTAATCGACAGAATTTCCTCGACATCAAGTTGAAATCTGGGGCAGGATGTTGTTTTCATTATAATCTTAGTCTGTCTGTGTTTCAATGACTGTTATCTTTTAATCAGGCCTGGGAAGCTTGAGTTGTAGGTTTGTCGTGTTAATAAAGTCTTACTCCGTGTGTTTTCTGTTCCAGTCTTTCTCTGTGCCGTCCTCAGGTGGGGACTGGGAAGCTCCTCACCATCCTGGATGTCCCGGTTCCTCACAGGAGTTTTGCTTTTGGACGTCCACAGTGTCTGAACATACATGAAAAACTAAGTGAGGCCAACTGAAATGTTAACTATATATTTAAAAGATGGATTATTGTTGCTCCTTACTGAACATGCTCTCACTCTTTGTGAAGGTCAGCAGCTCAGATGATCCTCCTCTGGTTCGGTCGCTGCAGATCTCATCAGCATCTTCTGATGGCCCAAAGCTTGTAGCGGCTCGGTCCAACATGGGATTCAAAAAACACAGAAGAGATCCACTGCGGTCAGGATAGGCCTAGATGATATGGAGAATATTTCTGCAGAGGGTTCTTTTCCCTCAAACTAGGCCTGAAAACTAACTAACCAGAGGAACATCTAGAACTAGACCAAGTCACATCGGAAAGCCGTTTCTAACAGTCGGTGCTTCTCATAACTCAAATCCTCACATCAGTCCTGTCCTCTGCGTCTAACTGGTCTAAATCAATTAGTTCCACCAAGCGTCATCTCTCTACCTTCTCACCAACATCCCAGAGACCAGTTCAACTGATGATCACCACAAGCTGTGTCTCTGTTCCATTCTTTCCAGTTTTTCTCCTTTAGGGTTTAAGTTTGACCTCCTCCGTTGTCCTCAGCAGCGATGTCCAGCTGTTTCGTTGAATTGGTTTGCCTCCTTGTGGTTGATCTTTTAACCAGGATTTAATTTCTGTCTTTTTGTGTTTTTTATTTATTTGTTTTTGTTGATTTGCCTCCATTCTGTGTTTCATCTTGTCAAAACTGTTTAGGTTACCTTCTGTTATCTAGCAGAATGTCCACATTAGATGTAGAGCATGTTAGACTATTTCTGCCTTAACCAGCTCTCATGTTTCACACCTTTTATTAGTTGTTATCATCTCCTCAGATGTCTGTGCTAACGGAAATTCTTAACATCTAAAACATACGTCAAAATCTAGCAGCGGGGTAAAGAAAAGCCAGGGTGCAAGACGCTACCTAAGGCATCCCTAGACCTGCCAGATATAAAAACGATCTATAAATGATATCTAGGTGTGACTGTTTCCAGTCCTTCAGCCTTCCCACCTCCAAAAGTCACCAAATCAGCAATAAAATAGATTGTTGAAGGCGTTAAAGGAAGGTTCTTGAAATCCCTCTTCTCAAACATGCCTCTCGCCACAAGGCCTCTTCCCAGGGGGCTCCTCTTCGTCATCTTCCTCTCTTCTCCTTCTCCTGGAGGCAAGGTCTACTTGGCAGTCCGGGGAATCCTCCGGCTCCTCCTGGTTCCAAGGGAGTCTGAAGGGGGGGGGGGGGGGGGGGATCCTCAGGGTGAACCGAAGAAGAGGTGGAAGGTGGTCATTGTCTTCATCAACTTCCTCATCTTCGTCTCTTCTCCTTTTCCTAGAGGCACGGTCTTCTTGGCAGTCCGGGGAATCTTCATCGTCTTCTTCCTCAGAGCTTGTGGTGTCATATCCGGAGAACGCACTAGATACCTCAAGAAACTCACTAGAAACAGACCTATAATCCTCATCCTCATCCTCAGCCTCAAACTGATCCTCAGCCTTCTCGTCATCCTCAGCCTCCTAATCATCCTCAGCCTCGTCCTCAGCCTCATCAAGAGACTCTCTAGAAAAATACCTATCATACTCATCCTCAACCTCATCCTCAGCCTCATAAAGAGACTCTCTAGAAAAATACCTATCATACTCATCCTCATCCTCGTCCTCAGCCTCATCCTCATCCTCAGCCTCATCCTCGTCCTCAGCCTCATCCTCATCCTCATTAAGAGACTCTCTAGAAAAATACCTATCATACTCATCCTCAGCCTCATCCTCGTCCTCAGCCTCATCCTCGTCCTCAGCCTCATCCTCAGCCTCATCCTCATCCTCATTAAGAGACTCTCTCGAAAAATACCTATCATACTCATCCTCAGCCTCATCCTCGTCCTCAGCCTCATCCTCAGCCTCATCCTCGTCCTCAGCCTCATCCTCAGCCTCATCCTCATCCTCAGCCTCATCAAGAGACTCTCTAGAAAAATACCTATCATACTCATCCTCAGCCTCATCCTCGTCCTCAGCCTCATTCTCGTCCTCATCCTCATCCTCAACCTCATCCTCTTCTTCAGACTCCTCCTCATCCTCGTCCTCAGACCTATCATCCTCAGCCTCATCCTCATCCTCAACCTCTTCCTCAGCCTCCTCCTCGTCCTCATCCTCAACCTCTTCCTCGTCCTCAGACCTATCATCCTCAGCCTCATCCTCGTCCTCATCCTCAACCTCGTCCTCAGCCTCATCCTCGTCCTCATCCTCAACCTCTTCCTCGTCCTCAACCTCATCCTCATCTTCTTCCTCAGACTCCTCCTCAGCCTCAACCTCTTCCTCAGCCTCCTCCTCAACCTCTTCCTCATCCTCGTCCTCAACCTCTTCCTCAACCTCTTCCTCAGCCTCCTCCTCATCCTCAACCTCTTCCCCATCCCCAACCTCTTCCTCAGCCTCCTCCTCATCCTCAACCTCTTCCTCAGCCTCCTCCTCAACCTCTTCCTCATCCTCGTCCTCAGCCTCCTCCTCATCCTCTACCTTCACAAAATCCTGTATCTCCACCTCCTCATTCTCCTCCACCACTACTGCTTCAGCCTCTACCTCCTCCTCCTCATCATCAGAAGAACCTTCCTCCACCTCCTCAATGTGTAACTGTTCTCTCAACCTCCTCATCCTTCTCCTCAGTCCTCCCATGAGGTTATTAAAATTGAAATTAAAATTACCCAGTTCCTGAATCCAGAACGGGAGCTCCGGGTCAGGAAGGGCGGCGACTGGAACTAAGAGGGAAAGAAATCATTAGACCAGGAACGTTAATAAAGGAACATTAAATAAAAAATGAAATGCTTTATTTTAGGTTGCTGGATGTGCCTGTATGAGTTTGTCAGGTTAAAGTAGATTTAATCAATAAGAACATTGATCTGTGAGCTAAAATAACCCAATAAAAAACATATTTAGAATGTTAGTGGTTTGGTTAGTTTTAAAATAAAAATGGACATCGTTGTAAAAGACACAATAATACAAAAATGAATACACACAGAAATATTTAAAAATATGTATATATGTGCGTATACGATTGTGTGCTCCTGTCTCAGTACATTTCCCTATCTACTGTCATTAATTTGTGGATTTCCACAGACAGACTCCTACCGTCTCTGTCTTGGGGCTCTGATTAGACTGCCCCACATTTGCAGAGAATCTGCCAATCATGTACTATTGCTAGGTGAATTTAATAATTTAATGGCCAATCAGCGTCTCAGAATTTTATGGTCTTGGGGCTCTGAAAATACTGCCCTTTAACAGGCTTCTGCACCCAATGCGCAGGTGCAGACAATTAGAGGGACAATGGCGAACGTAACGAGCGAGATGCAGCTTCCACCAAATTCGGTGAGATCCTTATTTATCTACCCGTTTGCCAGAAGAACATCCCTGTTGTAGGGTAGGAAAATTTCAGGTCATGGTTATTGTGACTATGACTTACAACAACCTCTAACTTTGTGTGCCACACACATATTCCTGTTATACTGTGCTTGTGAGGACCAATACACTTGCGCTGAGCCCAGTAGCTCCATTAACTTAAAACACACAAGCTGTCCTGGTTACCTGCTGGCGTATTGAGGGTGCACACTTAATATTTCAGTGGGGTTAGCCGTGTGGGTGTGGGGGCTGTGGGTGTGTGTGTGTGTACGTGTTTATGCTACGGGGACTTGTCATCATCAGTCTGGCGGCGTCTTTGCTGGGTTCAAACCCGAGGCAACGCTCAGTAAGCGGTGAAAACGCTACAGTTGTTGGAATGCGGAAGTGACGTCACCAAAACTTGACTCGCTAAATGTTTGTCAGATTATATATTTTTTTTATTTTATGTTTAAAAGTTTAGTGTAATTGAATAAGTCAGTGAATCTGTGTAAAGGAATTAAGTTGTAAAAATTATTTGTTTTTGTATATCAATTGTTTATGGAGGTAATATATGGACAAAACTGATTAATGAGAAGAAATAGGAATAAAAGAGAGCCTGAGGTGAGGGGCTTAAACTATTTAATGAGGGCTATGGGAAGAAGAGCGGCCATTTTTGTTTTCTGTTTCTTTGTTACATTGCTGGTAACTGGAGGGAGGCTGAGGCCCAGAGGATCTTGTATATGTTTAGTTTCTTTTGCACCCTGTTTGGAGTTTTTGAGCACAATAAATCACCAACACCGGTAACCCGACTGAGCCTGGATTCTTGGAGGCCAAAGAACCCTGTCACAGTGACCAAAATCATCACTGTTACTGTTATTATATAGTAAATTAAATCATTACTGTTAAATTGTATTTAATTTCCAATTGTTTATTTGAATTCTTATTCTGGATTAGTTGGAGACATACACTAGGCTATATCAGCCCCACCAAAAATATTTTTACCAGCCGCCACTGCTGAGGAGGATTTTAATTACTTCACCATCACATTGAGGATATCTTTCAAATCACAAGACTGCCATTAAATTTTAATTTTTTTTTTTTATGTAAATGTTTATTATACTGTTTAGTAGGGTTTAGAATTTATTTTCAGAATATTATCAATTAATGAATGGTCCATTTATTTAGTTTATTTCTACCACACTTCCTGCAATGAGACTGAGCTCCCCCAGCTAGGGCTGGGTATTGTTCAAAATTTTCGGTACCGGTACCAATACCGATACCTTCATTTCGATACGGGTTCCTGAACGATACTTTTTTCGATACCAGTTTTATAATATCAATTCGAAGAAAAAGAAAATTATACAACATAATAAAGTACAAATCTTGAGTTTTATTTTAAGCTCTGATTTTTCCATTTACATTTTTCCTCTTACATAATTTTTTTTTTCAGCGAAGAAGAACAGTTGCAAACAAGTCAGTGTCTAATATTCACTGTTACATTGTGAGGACCTTTTTTATTTAGCAGTTTTTCTTTAGAAAAATTAACATGTCTGCTTTCTCAGGAGACAAACAAGCCCGTTGAATGGGATCCTACTGACAGCGCACCGCTGGTATGTGGGGGTCTGAGCGGCTCCGACAGAAATAATATTGGAAGGCAGGATGGTAATCTGGATGAACTGACTGCACTGATTTAGTTTTCAGGTGGATTTTCCCACTTAAAAACATAATAAAACTACTTTATTCCCACTGATCACAGCAAATATAGCTGCAAGGCAAATAAAGGATAGAGTAGCTCCGCCCAAGGCGTGTCAGAGCCACTTTTCGACCGCACAGCCAGAGCAGCAAAGCTGCTTCAGCCGCGCGTCAGAAGCTGGTACAAGCAGTAAAAAAGGAAGCAGTAGACGCGATTTTGCTGCTCCTGCTGTGTCCAGTTTGAAAGCAGCATGATTCACTCCGCTCAGGCTTTGCTCTGCCCACGGGCTGCTGAGAGGAGGATGGTTGCCCTGGCTGCGGTCCGCTCTTCTTGCAGTCAAACACCGCGCAACTTTCTGCTCTTAAATTGTTTCCGTGCACGATGTATTGCATTGCGCACTATTGGCATCAGTCTTAATAAAGTGAAGCCACACCTTTGACCTGGGGGGCATTTTAAAGGGGTTCCACGACGCTGCAACCAGTTCACAACAGATACACATGAACCCTGGCTGTAGGCGTGACCACGTATCTATTTTTCCTGGATGACGCAATCAGATTAAGTGTTACAGCCAATCACCAAGACTTGGTACCGAAAGACGAGGCATGTTTCGATACTCTGTAGAACCAAAGCATTTCGGTCGGTACCATAAAAGAACTGATGTTCGGTACCCAGCCCTACCCCTAGGAAGCACCCACCCTCCTTTGGTAACTACTGACCTAGACTATGCATCTAGATTAGTTCAGATTGAAGGACACTTTAAGCTGTCAGTAAACATTTTTTGCATTAAACTCATACTACCAAATTAGAAATTGTTTTGATCCATTAAATATATTTCTTTATCAGAAAAAAAAAAGCTTAATAGGGTGATTTAGTAATATAATCATAAATCTTTGAAGTTTATTCACTATAAGTAGAAAATTATCCTAATTAAAAGAAATAAAGTTTTGAAAACAGGCTTTAAATTTCAGATGTAAAATGATCAGAATCAGAACCTCAGCTTATCAGACCCCTTCCTCAGTGCATCCTTAATTAACACACATAGGAAGCCCGAGCAGAAATGGACATTAGCAAACTTTATGCCACACTATTCAGATTCAATTTTTTTCTACAAATCTAAGAAAGGGGATCCTATACAGAACCTTTAATTGTTTAGAAGAAACCATTCAGCGTTAAATGTTTTGAAGATCTAGAAAATTATGAATTCATTTTACTGCCCAAAAATGTAAAGGATCTGATTTTTAGTCAAGTGCAAACATTAAAGTGTTTTAGGAAACAAAACTAAAAAAAAAAAAATGATAATGCTTAGGGTTTTATTAATATAACAAGAAATATGTTGCCTTTCAAAATAATTTTGAAAGCTAAAGTTGTTTATTGTTGTATTAAGGAGACCATACTTGTTCTTCGAGTCCTTCTCTGACAGAAAGGGCCTGGCGCCAACTTGTTTTGCAAGAATTTGATACTAAACTCACCAAAAACTATCCTCTGAAACCAGTAACTTTTAAAATCACAAATTTTTAACACCTTTGACCTTCCATTAAAGTCAAAAATATATGCCACCATAAAACCCTGTTTAATGCATTCTACTAAGGTATCCATGGAGACCAATATGTTTACCACTGCATGTTTTAAAAAATAACTTCCTTTGCAAGTTCAAATATATAAAAAAAATAAACATTTTATTCTAAAACTGTTTTGTATTTTTTCAACCATTCCCACAATAAATTCATCAAAGATTATTCTCACAAACCAAAAGGTGTTTTTGTTTTATATCATTACATTTCTGTTATCATTCCTCCCATTTCCAACCAATAAAATCAATAAAAAAAAAAAAAACTGGTTATAAACCTAACATTTCCTAAACACATTAACTAAATTAAACAACTTGAGAATCTTTATCTTTTATTTCCCAGTTGTTTATCAGGAGAAATTCAGTCAACTTCCAAAACACTCAAAATGATATATATTTTTATCAAATACAAAAAAATAAACATTTTAGCTTGATAATATATTATGCTAAATTTCCTTCAACTGTCTCTTTATATTTATTTATTGTAATTTCCCCAACATTTTCATATAGAGCAAACTTATTTTCAGGGCATTTTTTAAAAATCATAGACCTAGCACATCTAGTTTACAAACATTTCACCTCAAATTCAACAAAGGTGTTTTTCTTAAACACAAATATATTTTTTTAAATCACTAAATCACTGTTAACATTCCTGACAAAAACACAAAACACTTTTAATCTCTGAGATGTCAAAGATGCTAGATGCTAAGCTAGCTGTCACAACTTCCATGAAAAAACTTAAAACTAATAATTTTTCACATAACATTTTTGTTTTTAATTAACATAGTAAAAGAGTGACACAAACCTTCCAGATGATCCAGGAACCAGTTGTCCATTGGTGCGAAGCCCATCTTTAGCAGGTTAGCAAACCACAGAAAGCAGCAACTTCAATCTCCAAGGTTCAGGTTAGAAATGAGCGTTAAAGATGGCTGGTGCTCCGTTTCCATGGCAGCGGGTGAGCGTGCGCACGCACGCGTGCGTGAGATCAATTAGAAAAGCTTGCTAACTGCACCAGCTAATTAGCATCAAACAAAGCACGTTTTTCTGCAGTAATATATTTTTATCCTCACCCAAAGGTGAGTTCAGTCAAAGTTTGCATTTAATGAGGCAAAGGAGCGAGTTCTAAAGCTCACTGGCCGCTTTCTAAGGTTTTCTACCATAGTTTGAAATATTGTGCAATAAATCTGAATCTGAATTTGGAAAGAAATTTCAATCCAAAAGCTGCTTTTTTCTGATCTCCATTCTGATTTGCATCCATGTACACAACCATTCAGATTTTTGGAGTAAAATAATCTCCACTGTGGTGGACGAAGTACTCAATAGTAGTACTTGATACTATTAAAAACTTAATCAACTACAATTAAAAGTTACTCGTTTAAACATCTACTCAAGTTGAAGTATTGAAGTATTCAATTTAGAAAATATTCCAACACATTCTCCATCCCAACTCGTCACATTTGGACGCTTGGTCAGGCTCCCTTTCAATATTTGACACGCAGGGTTCTCCACTTGACTGTTATAGCCTATATGGCACCAGGAGGATGGTCCATTATCATTTTTTGAAAGGTATAAAAGAATGTATCCCCAAATTAAATCAAATGAAATATGAAAATGCTGTTTTCCTGTTTTCCGAATGTATCTATTGTAACCCTGTTAATTTAACCCCTTAATTACCTCAATGTAATGCATTTCCTGCTGACATTAGGAAATCAAGTGCAACTCCGATTTTCACCACTGGGTGGCAGCATATAGAAACGAGGTAAATCTTCCATAAAAGGTGATTTAAGCATAAAAAGGATTCAGAATATATTTCATAGCTTATTTGCAGATACACCAGGCTGGTGAATGTTGTTGAACTCCGTTGGAAATTGATATGAATCTCAATCGAGTTGTCTCGGTAAGTGTTAGCTACCATTTTGTGTATTTAGCACATGATGTAGTTATTGAAACACGATATAAAAGGGTGTTAAATGATATCTAAGCCTTAATTTTTTACAAACCAGTCAGGATGACTTTTAAAATTAGCTGTGATAGCTGTTCACGGTGTGTAAAATGTTTTACTCACTGAATTGTGTTCTCTAAAAGACGTCCATTAGCCACAAATTACTGGCTGTTTGCTTTTCTATGTATAACTGGGTTGTTGGCTTTGTTTTATGCTGTTTATTCCAAATGTGATGGTACCAGAAGCCAATTGCACTATTTGTTTCATTTAAACTGGATTTTGGAGAAAGTTTGTTTCAAATCTATATTCCCAATCTAAGTTAATGTATTCTGCTGCATTTTCTGTATACTATATATTTAAGTTAAAAAGAATGGACTAAAAGGCATTAGTAAAAATTAAACATGGACATTAGTGAATAATATTAATCTTTAATTTCTGTGCATCTTGTGTAGACTGTTTTTTTTTATTAAGGTTCCTTTTTAATTCGGATCCCTGGAGGTCGTTTCTTCTTCTCATCAGCGGGTGCCTGGCTCCTTGGTCCAGCTCCTCTACTTAGCAGCACCACAGAGGCTCCTATGAGAATCCTTGGTTTGGACTCTGAGTATTAAGGAGTGGTAGGACAACTTTAATTTTGAGTGCACTCAAGCGTAGTTTTCATTTTGGACATTGGACCAAGTTTATGTAATTTTCCCCTGAGATCTCAGAGGTACATTGTATTTTTTTTTTTATTCCCCTGTCCGTTTTGTGATTTATATTGTTCATAATCAATATTCTAATACAAATTTAAACTTAACTTGTTTGGTGTTTTATTGTGGTGGAAGCTATATTTGCCATGGGATTTGTTTTTGACCAACCTCTTCTGCCAATCTAGATTTAAATAACCCTATCTCTTGACTCTTAGTGTTTTATAAGCAGTGCAACTACTGTAGAGGGTTGCACTATGAAAGAAAATATATTATTAATGTATAAACATAGTTTTGTATACATTCTGTGTATACCTAATGTTGATAAAGTTTGTCTAAGTCTTAGTCTAGTCTAATTCCGTGATTTTACCTTCCACTTTGTATTAATCTTATTTTTTCTTTTTGTTGTTTTAAAAAAAACCTAGTTTTATATGGAAGAAATGAATGTTCAAGTAGGTATTCAAAAAGTATTAGTTTTCAAAAATTCAAATAAAAAGTCTTAATATCAGTACTTTTCTGTATAATTTTCAGTGTAATTTTAAAGAACCTTATAACTTTCAGAATCCACCTGATGTATTGATGCGTAGAACCACCTGCTACAGATTCAACCCCACCTGGAAAGAACTTCAGCATAAAAATGACACAAAAAATAAAGACAGCTCTTTTGGTTTCTTATTTAAAAACAAACCAAAAAGAAAACAGGATTTTCTTGATTCTCCTCAAACTTTCACTATTGAAAAGAGGTTAAATGTTGAATCTATTACCAGAAACAAACTACAGCTCTCATTTGAGAACGCATCTGAACAACTTGGCCACATGGCAACAACTAACGCCTTAATAAAATGAATAAACTACAAATATCATCTGCCCAGAGTTTCTCACATTGTTATAATGTCATGCTAATCTTTAAAACAGTGGTGTCCAAATTCATTCCTAAGGGCTGCTATCTGCCATGTTAAAATTGCATTTCAAGAAAGAAAAACTGCAACAGTGGATTACAAAGCTAAGCTGAGCCAAAGGGAACAAGTACCTTGCAGCTTCCTCGAAATGGACTGTAGTAGACTTTGAAATTTAGTGGAGTGAGTTATATGTCCCCCCCTAAAAAAATACTCAAGTAAATATATTCAAAAACGTACTTAAGTACAGCAAGCAAGTAAATGTACTTTGTTACTTTCCACCACTGGATATAACATGATCTGGATTAATTCAGTAATTCATTAGCATCTCTGCATATAAAGCATTAGAGCTGAAGCTCTGCTTTGTCTGCAGTGATGTAGGCTGGAAGACCCGTTCTTCATGTATGGGGTGCTGCAGCAACATATATTGATGGTCTTTTCTCTGACTAAGTCACATGTGGACTTGCTCTTGAAGACTGAGTGTCTGGATTTTATTTGAAGTCTAAAGCTTTAGAAATATATTCGTTTTTTTATGTAAAATGTAATCATTTAAATAACGTAACTCAATGCTAGAACTGCTAATGCTGTCACTCGCTGTTCATTCCAAATGTTGTTCCAATGTGACTTTAGATGCTTAAATCAATTTGATGAAACAATATCCTAAATTAACATTTAAATATATTCAATTGTTTTATTACATATTCATACTTTATACCCATGTGGAAAAAAACAAATTTTTGTCATGAAACAGGGCATATGGTAGGGTGACTATATTTTCATTTGGGAAAATCAGGACACCTTGGAGCAATTCTGTAAACTGTTTTAACAATATAAAACTGGAGAATTAATAACCAATATGCAGCTATGGACATTTTTACAGGAATGGATATTTGAAAAAAGGAGCAACATCAGAGATGTGCAGAATGACAGCAGCATGTTATTAAACTGACTATCATTACATTTGATTTTATTTGTTCCTGCTCCTGGTGGTTGGAACCTTTATTCCACTCTGGATTCTTGTGAGTGTAGTCTTTGTTCACTTTAACTTTTTAAAAAATAAATAAATAAACAAACAGCTTTGAAAACCTCGGTATTCATTCTTTTCCTGCTTTGTGTGTCAACTTTCACGGTTGCTAAACAACAGAGCATAACAGGGTGGACCTGTTCGAATTTACAGCCAAAACTCTTCCGGTCTCCTTATTTTCAAGGACTTCAAAGGATCCAGTCTGGGTAGACCGCATCCTTGGAGGATGCAGCCCAGGTTTTCGAACAGAGCCTCTGATTAAGAACAGGGTTGCCCGCACTGACGCGGCTCAGGGATTACGTCACACGCAGCGTCGTGCGCAGTGCTCTAGTGCCTGTAAATTTAATGGTCCAATTAAGGTGATTTAAAAAATCAGGACATTTCCTCACTTTCTAAAAAAAACCCTGGACGCCCGGGACAGGACAGGAAATACGGATATGTCCCGGGAAATACGGACGTTTGGTCACCCTAGCATATGGTAACCTGACTCCGCCAGATGGATTTGCTCCGCATATCCATCTGGAAACCTTCCGTTGAAGTAATTTTGGGAAGGGGCGAAAATACTGGTTAGCTGATTGGCCTATGTTGGTGATAGACGGGCCAAATAAACCAATCAGATCAACAAAGCATATGACGTACTAACAGAGCGACGACGAAAACACAACCACAAGCCAGGCTACTCTTGCCGAAACCAGTCGGGAGAAGAGCAAAAACATCTTTTCCTCTGAGAAAAGCCTCCAGAGCAGTGTTTTGCTCTTCTTTCAGTGAAGAAGTACTCTGTAATTCTGATAAAACTTGCTCGATAGCCACGCTAACGCTAGTTTCATCGGCTGAAGCCGCCATGTTCTTTAGACTGAACGGTCGCGCTTCTCGTTGCGTCACACCTCAACCCGCCTCAAAGCCAACGCTGATTGGACGTTCGTTTGGTGAACGGCTCCAAATTTTCTTTAACGGAGAGTCTCCAGACTGTTTTGCTAGTGAAACCTTGAAAGCTCGCGAGATCAGGATGGTCTCACGAGGCTAGGCATATGTAGCCAGTGTTCAAGGAGAGACAGTCAGTAGGAAAGTTCAAAACCTTTATAGACAAACAGACACTAAAGTGCAGCTGTTGGATCTGTGGCATGGGGCGACTGCAGGTGGGGGGGCGGGGCACCACCCAATCTCAGACACACCATTTGCTGGAGAAACACAGGTAAATGACCACGACTATCTGCCAGAAGATGATTATCAGAGTTAGTCACTTACACTGCATGAACAGTGAGATTTTCGTCACCGTAAACCCCCGTAAACTCCCGCAGATCTCCCTGATTTTCGTCAGTTTCCGACAATTTGCAACCCGTGCTTGTCCGCGTTTGTCGTGCCACAAATTGTCGGAAACGGACTCTGACGTATGTGGAGAGCGATCAGCTGTACTAATGGCCCTAATTAGCATATGAATGCAGCAAACCCGCGTGGCTGGCCAGGTCTGGCTTGAATAACCTTCTCAGTATTGGCTGAAACCACTATTCTCAAACAAGTGAAATCACTCGTGATTGGCAGCAAAACCACACGTGGCCACGCCAGGCTTTAATTTTCTTACTGAGTATTGGACGGAACCATTTCTTTTTAAACAAGTAAAGTCGCTCGTGATTGGTTGGCATATATATATTTACATATAAATTTACATATATATATTTATTCATATATATATATATATATATATTTATTCATTCATATATTTATTCATTCATATATTTATTCATTCATATGGTGTGTATTTATGTTATCCTACACTACTACACAATTATTATACTACCATCAAGGACATGAATGAATTTATACAGGAAATGAACATTTGCCAGGAAGCTGTTTATGCAAAGAAAGAGCTTTATTGAAACACACACAACTATATACAACGCGTATCCAAACACCTGCGTATCTAAAAATTAAAAGTCCGTGAACGGTCCGTTTGCTTCCTCGGGGTTGGAGGTAACTGGCAGCATTCCCTCCGAGGCAGGTCCGATGTGCAGACGCCTACTGTGCGTGGCCCTGTACTTCGGCATCGCTTCTAACCGGGACTGCAGCTTAACACAGAGTTCAGTGAGATCCGGCCTACGAAATGGCGGCGACCGTACAATCCATCCAGAGACACCGCCGACGACGGCGGACTTCTAGAGTTCCACTTCCTCATCTGCTAGCACACTCTGCCTCGCTTTCAGCAGCTGAAAAAAAAAAACAATGAATCAGCGCACTGCGTATGGACACAACACATCTATTAATGCACCTGAAAAATAGTCACCAAATAAAGTCTTACCCTCTTTCTTCTGGCCCGACTCCGAGCAGATTGCCTCCGCACGCAGCGTGTTGGCTGGCTGCGTATATCTCATGCGTACCGTCTGAAAATACGTCTTACAGGCAGCTGGAAAACAATTAAATGAGAGTGGTATAAATAAAAAATCAAACGCAAGTCACAGTAACAAGGAAGGAGAAAACATTAAAACAAGTCACTTACACACAATGTCGTCTTTATCAACATCGTGCAAATCTGGACTTGCTGATATGGCTCCGAGCAAATAGGAGGTCACCGCCTCATTGTGAGGCGACAGTAGTCTGTGAAAACAAAATTATGCTATGCTATGATCGGTATCCATCCGTATCCATTGCCTTTTACCGCAGAATGAAAGCATATTCTTTAAATCTTACCCTATCTCCGGTTCATAGCGCCTGCAATTAGTCTCCGAGTTGTGAAGACTGCGTACTGCTTCCTGTGAATCACAAAAAATACACTTTAATAAAGCTTGTTCTTGCAAGGCTACTATTAGCGGTAGCTTTAGGCTAGGCTGCTATTAGCCGTAGCTTAGGCTAGGCTGCTTTTAGCCGTAGCTTAGGCTAGGCTGCTTTTAGCCTTGCAGGCAGTAATCGAACATATATTTACCGCTAGCATCTCTTCTTTGAGTTCGTCTTGTTCAATGCAGAGTCGCCATCGCGTCCAAGAGGAGTTTTACCCCGAAATCCAGACGCTCCAGACCGCCTGCACAAAGCAAAGCATACATCCTCCACTGTGGCTGCACTCTGCACCACTGCAGTTTCTTGGAGATCGTAAAGAGCTTGCGCGAGATCCGCCTTGCATCCGCGGATCAATAAAAATAATTTAAAAATCATTCATTTTTTTTAAATCAAGGCCTTAATTGGCACTAAAATTATTTAAATATGTTTATCGAAGTATTTATAATTCTTTAATAAAAAATGCTTATAAAAACAATTTCGTCAGATATATTATATCGCTCCAGGCGGAGAAAAAGCTAGAGGATATATATATATACGTATATATGTGTGTGTGTGTGTGTTTACATACATACAGGAGTCATGGAACTCTGCTTACAGCTCCTTCATATTTCATGTACACTAATAACTTGTGTACATGGCTCTTGTTGATGGCATTAAAATCATTTCAAATAGCATTAAAATAGCATTAAATTAGAGTCACTCATTCCTGTATGAACCCTGTGAGCGCTTAATTTAATATGACATATTAAAAAAATCCCACCATCATCCAGCATATGTTCAGTTTCTGCCCAAATATATATTTATATTTTTGTAGATTTTTGTAACGGGGATAAGGATAATTCAAAACTGCTTTTTTTGAATGAACTTGTTCTCTTCTCCCAAACATCTCTTTTCATTCCTGTAATAAGAAGTTTCTTTTGAATGGATTTGATTAAAGTTTAAGTCCCTCGGTATAAAATAAATATTTTGATGGAGATGAGAAATCTGCTTCCTCGTTGGTGAATAACCAATAGTTTGGATCCAATCATTTAAATAAACGGTGTTAGTTTTTTTTTTTTTTTTATATATAAGAATTGTGCTATAATTTCTAGTCACCGATCTGTTGCTGCTATATTTTAATTTGACGAACCGGAATTTGTCGATGTTCTTTTTCCTGTTTGGTGCAATTGCAATTGCGGTTCTTGACCTGGCCGGACCTTATGACCACAGTGTACCAATCTTCTGATGGCTACTTCCAACAGGATAATGCGCCATGTTATAAAGTGAATCATCTCAGACTCATTTCTTGAAACTTTTCCACTTAAGTTATTGTGAATTGAGCATATTGACAGACAACATTTTATATTTTATCTTAAATGCAATTTTTTTTTTTTTTATAATTACTGCTCTAAATGTATTGCTCTGTCAGCTAAAGATCTGTTTTGGTCTCTATACTTTAATTAAATGAATCAATTCAAGCTAAAATGTAAGAGGCTATACTGAGCCTGATCTCTTTGTATCAGAGATTTCTTACCTTTTAGAAAAATGTCACTTGGAGTAAAACCCCCCCTGCAACCCTGATTTGCATTTGTATAGCTCACAGCATGTTCATTTACATTTTAAAGCCTCCCCTAGAATTCCATGGGGGGGAGGCATGGGGGGAACACTGCCTAAGAAAGTCCACGTCAATTTCTGACAATTTACGGGAGTTTTCGGCGAAGCCTGCAAATTGTCGTAAACTGCCGCTAACCTGAAGTTCCACGACAATCTACAGTGCCGCATATTGACGAAAATCCCACTTTTCATGCAGTGTTACCTGGTTTAACAGTCCAGTCAATCTCCCTGGAATGGGGTGCAATCCAGCTACTGGACTGTAGACTGACGTGGCGTGCGTCACTCAGAGTGTCCCCGGTGCTGCAGCCCCGGAGGACCCGAAGGAAGCCGATCCTGGACAGGGTTACAGATCAGGCAGGAACAGACAGGTGACAGAATCCAGATCAGGCAGGAACAGACAGGTGACAGAATCCAGATCAGGCAGGGACAGACAGGTGACAGAATCCAGATCAGGCAGGGACAGACAGGTGACAGAATCCTGATCAGGCAGGGACAGACAGATGACAGAATCCAGATCAGGCAGGTGACAGGATCCAGATCAGGAACAGACAGGTGACAGGATCCAGATCAGGCAGGAACAGACAGGTGACAGGATCCAGATCAGGAACAGACAGGTGACAGGATCCAGATCAGGCAGGGACAGACAGGTGACAGAATCCAGATCAGGCAGGGACAGACAGGTGACAGAATCCAGATCAGGCAGGTGACAGGATCCAGATCAGGAACAGACAGGTGACAGGATCCAGATCAGGCAGGAACAGACAGGTGACAGAATCCAGATCAGGCAGGTGACAGGATCCAGATCAGGAACAGACAGGTGACAGGATCCAGATCAGGAACAGACAGGTGACAGGATCCAGATCAGGCAGGGACAGACAGGTGACAGAATCCTGATCAGGCAGGGACAGACAGGTGACAGAATCCAGATCAGGCAGGTGACAGGATCCAGATCAGGAACAGACAGGTGACAGGATCCAGATCAGGCAGGAACAGACAGGTGACAGGATCCAGATCAGGAACAGACAGGTGACAGGATCCAGATCAGGCAGGAACAGACAGGTGACAGGATCCAGATCAGGCAGGAACAGACAGGTGACAGAATCCAGATCAGGCAGGGACAGACAGGTGACAGGATCCAGATCAGGCAGGAACAGACAGGTGACAGAATCCAGATCAGGCAGGGACAGACAGGTGACAGGATCCAGGACAGACAGGTGACAGGATCCAGATCAGGAACAGACAGGTGACAGGATCCAGATCAGGCAGGAACAGACAGGTGACAGGATCCAGATCAGGAACAGACAGGTGACAGGATCCAGATCAGGCAGGGACAGACAGGTGACAGGATCCAGATCAGGTAGACAGGTAGACAGGATCAGGTGCAGAAATGTGAAACCAGAACTTGATGCAGGACCTTTAAACTGGTCTCCACCTTGGAGCCAGGCCTAATGGAATAAAAACCGATCCTCCCCGGGTAAAGAGCCAAAAACCCAGAGGACTCAGCAAGGGAGGAACAGCGGACTAGCAGGAGACGAGACAGACACAAAACCCTCTTTCCACTGGCCGCCAGTATCCAGGACATTAACCGTGACATCAACTCAACAGACAGGCTAAACGGAAAAGAAATAATGATCTGGCCCCGAATGCTCAGGCTGAGCAGAATATAAACGAAAGGAAACAGGTGGGAGGAATAAATGATAATTGCAGCAGGGAGGGAAAACAGCAGGTGAAAGAAATAACCAATTAAGAAAACAACACCAAAAAAACAACAAAAATATACAATTGTGGGTTGAATTTAGTACAAAATCCTGACAAATCCTGTCTGCCAATGCTTTACAGCTCATCCTGCTGTTGACTCTTGTTTTGTGTCCTTTTTTAAAAAGTTATGATTTAAGGGCTTCAGTATTAGATGCAACCACACCAGCCTGGTGCCGCCTGTGACCCCCATGCTGATCACCAGAAAGGTCTGTGTAGGGAAAGGGCCCCATCCCATCTGCAAATTCTCCAAACAAAATTGGAAGAGTTAATTTAACTCTTAAGGAGTTAAATTTATCTCGTTATAATGTCTAATTTGGTTCATGTTAGTTTGAGGTAAAATAACATTTCTGAATGTGTTACACAGTTAAGACTTGGAGAGCATTGGAACGCCACTCAGAGTTGACTTTAGCTGACACTAGTATACAGTGTCAAGAGTTTACACCACACCAGTGTTTAATCTTATCAGGATTTATGGACAATATAGCTGGGTATCATCAGCATGCAGTGGTAATTAATGTAATATGCTGCATTCAGAGTTCTGATGAAAATTAAAAAGAGAGATCATATCTCTCCTATCCTAGCTTCTCTTCATGGGCTTCCTGTTAAATCCAGAATAGAATTCAAAATCCTACTTCTTGCACATAAAGCCTTAAATTGCCAAGTTCCATCTTATATCAGTGATCTGATTGTTCCTTATGTTCCTAACAGAGCACTTCACTCTCAATCTGCAGGTTTACTAGTGGTTCCTAGAATTTCTAAAAGTAGAATGGGAGGCAGATCTTTTAGTTATCAGGCTCCTCTGCTGTGGAACCAACTACCAGTTTTAGTCCGTGAGGCAGACACCCTGTCTGCCTTTAATCCTGGAAATGTTCTCCAGGTGATAGAAGGCTGACGCAGTAACTGGCTTTATTTTCCTCTGAAGGTTCAGGTCTGAGTCCATCATGACACTAAGATTTCAGCCATAATTAGTGGTTGCTTGCTGTAGTAGCTGAAGCTATGAGATAACTCTGGATCTCTCCTCCTTTGATCTGAAGATTATTACCTCAGTTTTGTTTTTTATTCAGTTGGGGAAAATTATGGCGTATCCATGTATTGATCTGTTCTAAGCATCTAGCCAACACTCTGATGGGCTCATTGTCACCTGGTGACGTTGTAATGTAAAGCTGTTTGTCGTCTGCATAGTTATCATAACTGATCTTGTTGTCTGCTTTAATCTAACCTAAGGGAAGCATTTAGATATTTAATAGGAAGAGCCCCAGAATGGAGCTTTGAGGAACCCCACATAAGATTTTTCTGGTCTATGATTTTAAGTTCCCTACTGACACACAGAAGTCCCTGTTTTTCAGGTAGGTCTAATAGTATCAGCACTGTGGTTCTTCCAGTGTGTCAGGGATTTCTTGCAATCTGCTTGATGTCTTTAGACAGAAAATAACTTATTCTTATTTCATGCTTTTGGACTGAGGGAGGAAGGCAGAGTACCCCAAGAGAACCCACACATGCACACATGCAAAGTCTATGCAGACTTCCCGGGCCAGGAATCGAACCCAGAACCTTTTTTGCTACAAGGCAACAGCTCTGGCTACTGGCCACCATGCAGCTTCTTCTCTTAATATAAAACTAATACCGGTAATAATAAAAAAAACTGTAACCTCAAGTTATTTATGTAAATCTAAACAGTTATGATTTTTTAATAAAATAGCCATTTTAAATCATGTCCACCTAGTTATGCTCAACCCTGTAGTTGAAAAAAATTGCTCAATTGGCAGTTTTAAAATGAAGATGCTACTGTTCAGTTTAAAATACTCTTTGGTTATGTTCTTAAGACCCATTGGTTATTAATTAGCCTATAGTTTAATACTATGATAAAGCATAAGTTTATGGTATAGGGGTAACCTATTGGAAATAGCAAAAATAGATCACACTTTTCCCATATTCTCATACTTCTGGGTTATATTTGTTCTTACGCAATATTAATTTGACCTTTCTGTTATTGAGTATTTTTTGTCACCATGTTGTCTGGGAACTCTTTAAACCTCAAGGGAAGAAAGACAGAAGATGTAATGAGAACATCATTAAGTCACATTCTGTCAACCTAATGTTTGATCATTCATCAATAATTATAGTTTACTTCTATACATCTCTGTCCACATTATGGGGTATTTCATTGTTGAGGAGGTAAACTAAAACAGACAGCCTTTTAAAGAATAACAGGACAGGGGGATGCTGTAAGTTTAAGTTTATTGAACAAAAACGCCTCTCTCTGTGTGTGACTGGGACAAATCAAAAGTTTTTGCTAGTCCAGCCCTGATTCAATCCAATGACATTTAAATTTAATAAAAGCAGCTGTTCGATCTGTCATGTTATTTTTACCCATATATTGCGTATTTTGCATTTCTAGGGCCGGATTTATCAAGATCCAATTTTGCGTGCAGTAATTTGCGCTCGCAAACTGGAATTTTGCGCGAGGGGCTGAACCATGGTTTGCGGGTGATTTAACAAGAACGATTGCGTAATTGGTGGCAGGTGCAAAACTGTTGGAGACTCCCTATTTAAATGATGGTTTTGTGCGTTTTGTGGTTTGCGGCAAAGTAGTTTGTAGTTTGTGCACACTAGTGCATTAAGAAATTTAAATCTTACAGTGACACCCCATCCAATATATATACATATATATATATATATATATATATATATATATATATATATATATATATATATATATATATATATATATATATATATATATATAAACTTTGGCAACCTTTATTCCCTAAGGTGGTATGTGGCTGAATTTCTACTTCACTGCAGTAAAAAAAACAAAAACAAAAAAACAGGTGTTTTGTATTGGCCTGTAGAAAAATGCACATACCAAATGGCTCACAAGAAGTGACTGTGGATGAGACTACTGCGCGTACGCATCCCCGCAGCATTGGCATGTTGCTCCACAGGCGCAGGGGGGAGGTTGGGGTTCTCCGGTAGGGCATCAGGGCGACATGGCATTTAGAACGTCGGACAGCACTTCTGAAAAACGAGATTGGGAGATCCCAGCTCTCGCTGCAACCGTACGCTGGAATTACCTAGATGCAAAAAAGTGCAATGTTGCAAGGAGTTTTGTGATTTCTGGTATTGCGTGGGTCCTCCTTGTGGCTGGCTCCAAATCCATTCGGAGTTCCCCCAACAGCTCCAAAATGGCAATGCTGGATAAACGATATGTTTTGATGATCGTTTCCTCGTTCATTCCAAAAATATTCACACGGAGTGAAAAAATGCGTTCTCTGCGTCTCCTTGCTTCATTTCCATGTCTCTTTCTTGCGACAATAACCGCTGCCGTGTGTGCGCAATTACGCATACAGACCATTTGCACCTTCTTTTGAAACGTGTTAAATATAGAGTCAGATACCGTTAGCAAAATTGCTTTCAGGTTTGATAAATCACTTTGCGAGTGCTAAATAAACATATTTACATGTTCTCCTCCCACAAGACGCACTTTTGCGTGTAAACGCCCCATATTGCATATTCATTGCAGAAAAAGTACTAAATGGATAAGAGGCGCTATTTGGCACGTTTTAAAGACCAAATCCTTTTAGCACGCTGTTGATAGATCAGTTTGTACATTTTTTAGCGTGCGCAGTGAAATAACTCACGTTTTTATGCATGCAAACCTTTGATAGATCCGACCCCTAGTGTTTTGTTTTGTTTGTTTTAATGAATCCGAATCCATTATAACTCATTTCAATTTTGTCATTCATCCAAACCTATTAGTGTCTGTTAAACCTTTTTATTTGATACACCATTATACATTTTGATAATAAAAATATTAGACTAATGTTTGCTGAACTGTATACAAAGTTTAGACGACAAGTAGAAAACATTAAAAGCATTATCTAAAGTTTATGTTAAAGTGCATTTTCAGATTGTACAATAAATTACCACATTCTACTTGAAAGTCAAAACATAATGTTAGGACCAAATACAAAAAACTTAAGGTAAGTTCTTTTAACACAAGGAACAGGTCATTAAAAGGCAATTGGAAGAATTTGTTTGAGTATCTTTAAGAGTTATAGAGGAATCAAATCGTTACACTACAAGCTTGAATCTAAGACATTTAGGTAACAAAGAACATAATTTTTTAGGGTTTTCTTGCCCAAGATGGGCAACATATTTTCTCAGATGTTATTACACTTTATACTTTTGTTCCTCGGTAGATTCTGTGCTAAGTAAATGCAATTTTTTCGTGGTACTGTATACAGCCTGAGAACCCAAAGTGCACTGAATCCAGAGAATCAACCCCCGGAAAGCCATGGAGATACTTGATAAAGAGGAATCTCCTCACCTGTGTTTGTGCGGTTGCAGCTGTGCGGTCCATCAGTTTCAGTTCAGAGCGGAGACACCATTTTGAAACGGAAAGCTTGATGTTTACACCGTGACTATTTCTCTCCGCTATTCTTTCCTGGGAAGAGAGCACTCAGAAAAAACATATAATCTATTTGTATTAAATAACTATGAGACATGTGTTAGGTTAATTATCATGTATTATGTGAGTTTATTACACCTTAATGTTAGCCGCCTGTTGCATGTCAGAACTGATGTTTTCCACAATAGTTTATCTAATTAAGACAGTTTCTCTGTCCAGATAATCAGTTATAATCTTCATTCTGTACGTGGCAAATATCTGGGAATGGAATGAGACCCACGTCCTTCGGCTGAGAACAGAGCGTAATATTTTGATAAGGCTGGAGCCATGGATGTCTCCTCATCTGCTAACGTGTATGATGTAATGATGTGATGATGTGGCAGACTGGACACTTCCTGAGAAGTGAGCCCAGGGGTGAGCAGCTGCCTTCTGTAACCCTAAGCAACTACTCTGGTCTGAGTCAGATTACAATTTATATCAAAATCTGTTGTCATGTTTCATGGTTATTTATTTTCATATAAGTTATGAAGTGTTATTTAAAGAGTTTGTCCCGAGGGATCTCTTTTCAGGAGGTTAAAACATGACATGACAACAGATTTTGTAATCTTACCTGGAACAGAGAAACAGCTCAGGTTATAAAAGGCAGCAGTTACCAACCAGGCTCACTTCTTCAGAAAGTCAGCCCAGAATAATAGTTAAAGAAGCATTTAGTACACACAGCCTGCTACATCATCATATCAAAACGTTTGTAAATGAGGAGACATAGTTTGCTCCAGCCATATTAAGATCTCGCATTGTTCTAGATCAAGGATCATCTGAATGCACAGTGACAGAGCTCTCTATGCTTTCTATGCTAAAATTTCATTTCCAAATCTTGTCCTAATAAGATAACCTGCTGGGGAAAACATTAACCTTAACATGTAACGGGCAGGTATTATTAGGGTTTAACAGACATATTCACAAATCATAAAAATAATCCTAACAAGCTGAAGGAATTAAATATGCATCCATATCAAAAGGCTTTTTAGATGTCTTATTCAGGACTAGGCGTTAGCCAATTAATGAAATGTAATCAGTTTGGATTTCATCACAGGTTTAAATTACAGGCTCCCTCTACAGCAGATCTCACCTATTTAGAGTCACTTTCCCTGAAGCCACCTAATGGAGTTAATTGACACCACTAGACCGCCAGCAAACCCACACACTTCCACAAAGACTGACCATGAAACGGGGATTAGGTCTTTATCTGTGTATTGATTAAACCCTGGATGTCCATTCAGCTCAATGACTCACTGCAATGTTTTCACTTAGAATAAACACATTAAGCCTTTAAAGCAGGGGTCGTCTAATGGTCCTCAGGTCCCACCGTCCTGCTTGTTGGGGATGTTTCTGCTCCAGCACATGTGAATCAAATGATTACATGACCTCCTCACCAAGAGGCCTGTTAATCACCCGTTAATCTAAGGCAGGTGTGGAGTCAGGAAACGTGCAGAAGGGTTGAATTTATTCACAGTTCTGCTTTCATCACCCAGGAACCAGGACGGGCTCGTTAGCTCCGTCTTTACTTGACGCTCCTCTGAAAGAGTTCGATCAGTAGCAACACAAACAGACAACTCTGCTTCAAATCGACTGTGATATCAAAAGGTTTCCCTCTGAACATTTTCATCATAAACCTTAACAAACTTTTCTTCCTGCATCGGAACCCTGCAGAACTGCCTCTGGACCTGCAGGCCTTTGGGGAATTTTTGCTTCCAACTTCTAGGCTGACAGTTTTACCATTTCTCATTAAAGCATTCAGTTTGATTCGAGTGAAAAACCTCTGTTAAAAACCTTTTTCATAGTCTTATTGTAAACGCTCAATTAGATTGTTGGTCTGGACTTTGACTAGGCCACTTTAACCAATAATTCTGTTTTTAAACCATCCTGTTGTATCTATAGCTGGAAGATTAATCTTTTTCTTCCAGGATTGTCTTTGTTTTTTCCTTCTTCCAATCAACTTTGACCAGCTTCCCCGCAGCATTATGCTGCCACCACCATGTGATAGTTTTTCCAAGGAATGATTAGCAGTTTCTGCCACATGGCTCGCCTCTATCTGCTCATCCATAGAGGCCAGATGTATGGAGGCCATTACTAGTGGTCCAATCGAAGGTCTAACATGCGGTTGGAATATGAATACCTTTGCTATTAGAGCTGATTCAAAACTACAACGAGTTGCTTTAATATAAGGAGACCCTCAGAAACAGTTGGTAATGGTCATTTTTTTAAAGGGACATTTCATGTTTTACATTAAAGCAAAGTTAATGGAGTCATCTTTAGTAGTAATTACCCAACCTCTCTTTAATGAGTTGAGATAATCTTGGTTTGCTAAAAGCTGTCCTCACAGCTGTTAGCCTTCCTCCATCTCATTGTGACTTCGCTCTGCTGTCGATAAGCTGCTTCCTGCTGACAGCTGCTCCATGGAGCCCCACTGGTAACTAACCAAGCTAGACTTTTAGGATAAATTCATTTCCTGATTAATAATAAAGTGGCTGCAGGCTTGACCTGCTGTGATAATAAAGTTCTGCTTGGTACCAGACCCATTGATGACTGAAGCAAACGGTTCTGTGTGGCCTGATGGTTTCATCTGCAGTTTCTCCTCCCGGATAAACATCCTGCAGCAGAGACAGAGCAGCGCGGCGCTTGGCTGACGCTCAGAGGGAAACCAGCACTGGCAGCTGGAACCACAACCGTCTGCCAGGATGCAGCAGCTCCTCGTCTTCTCTCAGGTCCAACTGTCTCCTAGAAAATAACAAGGATTTGGACAGATGTAGTTGCTAGGGGCATATTATGGTCTGTTCTGTGTTGGACTTGTGCGGTTGGACTGGATCGGAGGACTGATACCAAATGCCTGATCCTTCTACTGAGGTCCAACTCAGGGATATGGTACCAGTTCACTCCAACAGGTTCTGTTAATTCTGCTAAATCCTGCAGCTTTTTGACCCACGTCCTGCATAGGACGTCAGTCTGGCGGACCATGTGGTCAGAGAGCTGATGTTATTGGATGGATCCAAAGTAAAAACAGCTGCTAAACAGATTGGTTGGTTACTTAAGTTCTGCTGAAGGTGGTTTTCCTCTCAGAATCTAAATGTTTAATGTGTTTCTTAGAAAATAACATAATAAATGTTTTTTTTTATTCATCTGACTATAAGAGATTTCATATGTTCCTTAATGAAGAGGTTCGACATTTCCATCCAGCCAAGGCCCCACATTCAGAGAACATCAAAAATGCAACCTTTGCAGGGAATATTGACCGAAAACCATAAAGGTTCAAAATATATAATTCATGTAAAAATACAGGGGAATATTTTTTTCATTTTGACCAATCATTCAGTGGATATTTTGGGAACGTCACTCCTTAAGATGGGATGTTGGACTTTCAGATGATGTTCAGACAGCATCATCCACCCCTTCAATTGCAAGCTTGGTTGGAAGAAGCATCCTACGCATTTTTAAGATGAAAATTTAAAACAGCTCAATTATTATTCAGAAAATTATTGAAAAGAATGAAGGCACTGAAAGTTTTCCAGAAAACAGCAGAGAAAATTAATCTTTTATCAAACTTTCTTTTGTCTTTTAAGGCAAAGCCAAAGTAAGGCAGCTGGTGCGAATCGAAATTATTGTCATTAATCACTAAAGCTCTTCCAGTAATTATGAGAGGAGATCTGAAGGAGGAACGTTCTGAAGCTGCTTGCAGTGAAAACAGTGCAGGACTGAAGAGGCTTTAATTACAGGATATAAACCTCGGGAGTCTCAGTAATTAATTCCCTTCTGTTGAAATAATTTCTTAAAACTTCCCTGAACCATGTGGTCATGCTATTATTGCTCAGATCAATGCAAGTCCCTCAGCATGAATAAAGCAGCGCAGGTTCTCATGCAAGGAACCAATTACAGAGAATTTATTAAAAAGCAGCCAAAATTATTTTGAATATTTTATTGCAGCCTGTCCTCCCAGGATGTATGTTTCAGCAGCAACCAGTGGAGCAACAGTTTGGAGAACAGCAACTCTAAACACATTTGGTCTGAATGTTGATGAGCAGAAAGGAGAAGATTCAGGCGCAGAGAAAGATTGATCTCTATTCAATATTCATCTGTTGATTTCCACATGTTTCCACAATGAGCCTCAGTGAGAGCTTCATCTGAAAGGTGAGAGGTTCATATGGTGTTAAATTGATTATCTGATGGAGGAGCGGATCGACCGGCCGCTCGATTGGCCACTCTCTGAGCTGATGGGACCTCTGCGCATTGAGCTGGCCTCAGATCTGCTCACAGGATCAATTCACAGCCGCTCCTGCAAACCGTGAAGGTCAGAGTGGATGTGTGAACAGAGCATGTGCAGGAAATCAAAGAATCAGAAAACTGCCTGAAAGTTTGAGCTGAAACAGGAAGTCCTTCAAATTTACAAACCTTTACAGTAGAGATGCAGAAACAGTGGTTGATTAATTAATTCGTCCCTCGCTGCATAAGCTGCACATATATCCTGATTTCCAGGGAGAAAGTTTCACACTAAATGAGTTTCTAACTAAATCAGCTGGTAGTCCCTTCAAAATAAAATCTAAATTATCAACTTTCATTGATCAGAGTTTGCGGATACCTTTATTTTGTAAAGTAGGTCTTCCTGTCTCCCTGGGGAATAAATATGACGTAACACCAAGGCCCATTTCTCTTCAGAACAGGAAAGACAAAGGAACGTACCATTAGTTATAGAAACCACTCCTTACTCAAACCTGGGTCTGCCTTTGACCACAGAGAAGAAAACAATCTCCAAAGCTCTCTGTTGGTGAATGGCAGCAAGTCTCCATGACAACGATCTACAAGCCAGGTGTTCGTTTGTCTCCTCTGTCCTACCATCACAAACATAAACTCTACTGGGACACTAAAGGGGACTGTGGGCTCTGGTTCTCCAGAACCAAAGCTTCCTAGTGGGTCTGCTGTCAATCAGAGGATGAATGGAAGGAAAAGCTCCTTATTTCCATTCTGAGGCACGGTGGAGGGCCTGTGATGCTGTGGGCCTGTTTCTCCTCCTAAGGCCCAGGGAAACATGTTAGACACAGAACATGTGAGGTTATGCGCAGACCTCTGACCTTTCTTCAACCTGATTTAAAACAAGTTGCTTTTAAAAAGCGTGAGATAAAACATTTTCTCATACTAGATGAAGCCACCAAAGGAGCTGCAGCTCTTTAATTTTCTAACAAAGACAGGTCTCTGGATCAGTGGTTCTGTTCCTTTAGTGTCTCTGCTCTAACCTCTAACCCCCAGTGGGTTAGGGCAGACGACTGTTCACACTGGTTATTGTTCTGCTGGTTTACACTGATTTAATCCCGTTGAAGTGGACATTTTCTTTCCACTGTCACCACATGTATTCCCAGTATGGCAAAGTTAATGATGCTGTGTATCTGCCGGGTTTCCTCAAAGATAAAACCTTTTATAGTTTGATTTAAAAAACTGAATTTTCTTCTTTCAAAGCTGTGAGGGTTTATAAGTATTTAAAAAATATATATTTTCTTTAAAAGATCATGTTATCGTCTTTATGTTTATCATCACTTCTGACCGGCAGAAGGTTCAGACATTTTTTCTTCTTTCTTTGAGGAGTGAGACACAATCTCCAGAACTTCTTTAAAATGTTAAACGGATCATTTCCATCAAAGTCCGGTTGTTTCACACATATAGAAACAGCAGGAGTTCTGTGGTTCTGTTACAGAGAAGATGGAACACTTAGTGAGTCTCTGGTGGCCTAAATCAGACACCAGTTCAGTCGTTTGTAGATGTTCTGGTTCTGAGCAGTGAGGTGTGATTGGACCCTGGTTGTTGGACCTCCCAGCTGTTAGCGGCTCTGTAACAAACACACGGAACGGTGCATGAAATATTAAAGCTAACTAAGAACAAAGAGCTCCCAGCGGCCATGAAGGGAACACACACGAACACAGGAACACCAACCAGGATCGGCCTCATTAATGAAACGAGTCCAACTCAGACTCTAGAGATCAACCGGGCTCATTTAGGATTCCTGCTGTGTTCTTCTCTCTAACATGGTCCACTCAGCCGCCCACACAATCCCACTTAATAATGACAGATCCTATAAAAACTCCCCGCATGCTGAATAATGGATGCTCGCCTCCGATCCCGGCAGCTTAAATGTAAACATATTAGTCCATGAATAATTAAGGTCTTCATCTCACTGCTGTCTGTTAAACACAGGCTGGACTTCTGCTCCCTACTTTCGGCCGCCAGGTTCTTTCCACAGGATATAAAAGTTCTGCACGGTTCTGCTAAAGGCCCGGGTTCTGTTTCAGTCATCTGGAAACGTGGTTTTCATCCGTCATGATTAAACTGGGAAAACAAATCAGACAAATAAAGCTGCTCCAGCCTCAAAGTGACATTTTGTTGACTGGGTTTCAACATTCCTTCATTTATCCAAACGGTTCCACCAATTAACCAATTAGATCATGGTTGTGTTTTAATCAAACTGAACCTTTCAAGTGTGAACAGACTCCTGGCAAGCATTGGAGGGAAAACAGAAATATATTAGGCATGCAAAGGACTTTAATCATTCCCAGAGTAATTAAGATTTCCAGGGACTGAAGCCAACGGCTGAATTAATCAGGTTTTAATGTTACAGAAAAAAAACATGTAGTTTGGTTTTCACTTTGCAGAAAAATACATGTGGTTGGAATACTTTGGCTAAATGCACATTTATCAGTATTATTTACTATTTATCTTTTTCAGTTTTTTAGATTTGGATATTTATCAACCTACGTTTTCCTTTCTATTTTTCTATTATACCCACTCTAATATGTATATTTCTGTTAACCTTTAATCTATTATGCTCATATTTCTCAGTTTGATGTTATTTATTTATATCTTCTTGTATTTTTAATGTGCTCAGTTTATTGATTTATATTTCTCAATTATTTTATAATGATCCATCAATCTAATTTAATCAGTTATTTTACATAGATAGCTTTTTATGTATTTTTTTCGACTTCTTTTTTTATGTATTGCTCTCCCTATTATTTCTAGACTTTTATGAAACATATATATGTATTTTCAGGTAAACAACCTGCTGCTTTATTTTGCTCATTTTACTTTTCCTTCCCTCCTAAAATCAAATTAAATCCCAAAACAAAAGAAGAATCTTTAAGTTCAGGCTTTAGTTAGGCATTAAATTTCAATCCTGACACACAATACTTTGACAATTTTATTTTATAGTTTTTAACACAGAGAAAAAATGTCATGAAAACACAGAAATCTTCCAAAGCTAAATCCAATCTGTTGGTGTAGAGTCTGCTGTGTTTCTTAGACATGAGGTCAGATTTAAAAGGTTGTAGAACCAGTTAAAGACCAGACCATGTCACTGATGTTCTTCTCGTACTCAACGCCTTCTGCCTCCTCCAGGATGGGGTTGGGGGTGTCAGCGGCCTCAACAGAAACTCTCAGACTTCCCTTTCTCCACCTTGTCCTCCAGTCCATCAAGGACATAGTCAGCCAGATCCTCCTCCTCAGCTACATTGGATTGGCTGAAAAGTTTGATCTCCTTCTCATGCAGGGAACCACCACCTAACCTGAATACCTCAGGTCTCTGGATGCTGGGCTGTCATGGCTGACACTTCTCTTCAACATCATGGTAGTCAGACACAGTCTGACCGCAAACCTAAAAACCAGTCCACTTAGTTTTTAATGCATTTAGTTTGTATAAAGAAAAAAAGAAACACACTTTTAGCAAACAAGCAGTGTGTTTATGAATTTTTTATACAATATCAAGCATCCTCTAAAGGTGCTCCAAGCTTTCTGAGTCGGCAGCAGCATCTCCATCCAAGCTAAGCTTTCTGTTTGGAGACACAAAGACAAACAGCATCAGAACCTGCTGCCAGAGAACCAGTCACCTCTGAGTCTCTAGATAGGCTTCATCAATGTTCTGCTCTCCACAGAAAAACCCTTTCAACTCATCCACAGAGGAACTCTCAGCCTCTCAGGCCCTCAGTCTGCAGACGGATGGTTGTGGGTGAGCAGAGAGGTTTGGATATGGTTACAAATTCTGGTCTTATATTGTCCTTGTAGATCAGATTGTAGTTCTTTATTGGCCACATCTTAAAAGATGAAAATAGATGCGAAGTTCATCCCTGTACATCAATAGGTAAAATAATATTTGTGTGTAAAAATAATTAGTTACTGTTTTTTCATAGAAGAAAAAGTGTAAAACTGAAAGGAAGAAGCTTTACTGTGCTGCTGGCCCTACCAGTGGAAGTTCTCCATTAATCGTACCCGTCAAGCACTAGTACCTCTCTAGTAAACAAACTGCTACTCTAGCGATCAAACTCGCCTAGCAGTAGTCCCTCTGTAGTAATCGTACCCATCTAGCAGCAGTACCTCTAGTAATCAAACTCGCCTAGTAGTCATACGTTTCAGGTAATAGTACCCGTCTACCTTTTATGCAAAAGTTTAAGAATAAGTCCCACCAACAGTTCAAAATAATCTGGCACTGATGAGTGGTGTGAAGGCTGGTTAAATAGAGATTAATGAAGGTGGATCAGATAAGCAGGTAATGAGAACTGGGCGGAGCTAAGCAGGTGTGTGAAATGAGTAATCAAGACCAGACAGCAGTGCCATGATTATGACACAATCAGCTGAGAGGAATAACAGTGCTGTTTATTATCTACTGTGACGGCCAAGGCCGCCTTTATTGTGGAGAGACTGCTCCTCTGGTTTGTGCTACCAGGAAGTGGGCGGCGGACCTGAGAGTATCACACCTGCAGTGGCCTCCTATAAATTGGACCGGAGCACATGGCTCTCTCTCTCTGCGCTCTATGGACTCCTCTGGCCTCCTGCTCCAGTTTTAGTTTAATTTGATCCATGTACACTTTCACACACCTCATGCACCCCAACATTACATACACCACTGACCTACACTAACACGTTTATTTACTTTAATAAATAATTAAACCTTTTCTTTTGTGTGGTCTCCCCATCATCGTTCCTACCCCCTGAGCTAGGGTAGTAACATGTGGGGGCTCGCACTGGAGACAAAAACCTGGATTTTTTGGTGAGTTTGGACATTTTTTTCTACTTTTTGTCATAATTCACAAAATCAAGTCAAAACTAGTTAGTTTTTTTGGGGAGATCACACATGTTAGGTTAGTATTTGGTCAGTTTTGCTTAGCATTTAGCATTTTTGGGGGGGGGGGTTTCAACATTTTGTTCTTTGGTTTTGGAGCTGGGGTGCCATGGGTTTGAGCAGAGTTTTGTGCAGACCTCATTTTTTATTTTTGAAGCCTATTTGAGTTTTGAATAGATTTATTTTTTTATTTTTTTTGCAGCATAAGATTGTTCTCTCTTGTGGTCTTGTCGAAGGAGATGTCCATATTGCTGTTAGACCAGCTTTTCCTTTAGAGGGCGTAGATGTTATCTTAGGGAATGACTTGGCTGGGGATCAGGTTTGGGCTACTGGTTCCCCTGTTAAAATCTCAGCTCTGAAGGAACCAGACAACTGTGAGCAGCACTTTCCAGAAGTGTTCACCACTTGTGTGGTCACCAGGGCCATGACCAAGACTAAGTCTATCAAACCTGGAGTTAATAGTTGTGACTTTAAACTTGTTTTACCTAACTTATTTTCAATCTCTCAGCAGGAACTTGTGTCTGAACAAAAAGCAGATGGTTTGTTGAGTGATCATTTTGAACAAGTGAAGCCTGTTTTGGAGATTCAAAGTTCGGCATCTGGGTATTTTCTACAAGATGAAGTACTCGTTTGAAAATGGCTTCCCCAGGCAAGTGACATCCTGGGAAATCCAATTTTCCAAATTGTTGTTCCGGTTAAATTCAGGCAGAAGGTTTTGTCTATCTCTCATGATCGGACAGGTCATTTAGGAATTAGGAAGACCTACAATCATATCCTCCCTTATTTTGGCCTAGTCTTAAACGTGATGTTGCAGCTTACATTAAGACCTGTCATACATGCCAAACTGGTAAACCTAATCAGTTGATAAAACCAGCACCGTTTCGTCCAATACTGCCTGTTGAGAATCCATTTGAACATTTCAGCTTTCTGAACTTAACTATTTAATTTCTACTCCAGATCAAACCCTACTTTGTCCGTGAGTCTTTGCAAAGTGCGGCTGAGGCTCCGGTTTCTAGATACAGTTCTGACTGCCTGTGACATCAAGCAGCCAGCTCTTCATGGGGGGGAGGAAGGTGTAATGCCAGATGAAGCTATTCTTTGTGGTAGGTTTAAGAATTCCGAATCATTACAAAAACTTTGCAACTTTCCCATTTGCCAAACGATCATGTAACTTTCCCATTTGCCAAACGATCAAGCCTTTCAAGTCTCTGCTCTAATTAAGGAGTACCCTTGTTTGTTTGGAGACACCCCTTCAAGGACAAATTTAATAGAACACAACATTGACGTGGGTGATGGCAAGCCCATTCGCCAGAGGTTTTTCCGAGTCTCGGAGGAAAAGCAGCAGGTCATTGATAAGGAAGTTAAGTACATGCTTGACAATAATTTGGCTGTTCCTTCTTCCTCCAGTTGGGCATCTTCATGTTTGATTGTGCAGAAGGCTGATAAGTCTCCTCGAATGTGCAGATTTCCGTAAGGTAAACTCAGTTACCAAACCAGACTCTTTCCCATTGCCCAGGGTTGAAGACTGTGGACCAAGTGGGAAGCCCCCGGTTTGTGAGTAAATTTGACCTTCTCAAGGGTATTGGCAGGTTGCTTTAACTCCAAGAGCTCAGGACATCTCAGCATTCATTACTCCATCAGGCTTGTTTTCCTATACAGTAATGGGTTTTGGTTTACGAAATGCACCTGCAACATTTCAACATCTAATGAAGTTGTTAGCGGTTTGAGGGGTTGCGCAGTCTACTTGGATGATGTGGTTGTTTATAGCTATGGTTGGTATGAACATTTGAACCAGATTCGGGCTCTTTTTGATCGCTTGGCCAATGGAAATCTAACACTGAATCTTGCAAAATGTGATTTCGCTAAAGCTACAGTTACCTATTTAGGCAAAGTTGTTGGGCAAGGTAAAGTTCGTCCTATTTCAGCAAAAGTTTCAGCAGTTTCAGAATTCCCAGTGCCTACTACCAAAAAAGAACTTATGAGGTTCTTGGGGCTCGTAAGTTATTATCGTTCATTCTGCAGAAACTTTTCAAGTGTAGTCGCTCCTCTCACTGGTTTATTGAAAGCAAAAGTTAAGTTTATTTGGTCTCCATGCCAGAAAGCATTTGAAGATGTAAAGTCTCTTCTCTGTTCAGCTCCTGTACTGCTTGCACCTAGTTTCAATCAGCCGTTCAAGCTGCAGGTTGATGCCAGCCATGTTGGGGCTGGAGCTGTTCTCTTACAGGCTGATGAACAGGGGATTGACCATCCCATCAGTTTGTTTTCCAAGAAATTTAATTCGTACCAGCTTAACTATTCAGTAATAGAAAAGGAAGCGTTGGCTTTAATATTGGCTTTACAGCACCTCCAGGTGTATATAGACTCTGGAACATGCCTGACCGTTTATTCCGATCACAACCCTCTAACATTTCTAAACTCTCTCCAGAACCCAAACCAGCGGCTCATGCGTTGGGCCCTGTTCCTGCAGCCATGTCATCTTGACATTAAACATATCGAGGGAACAGAAAACGTCATGGCTGATGCCCTGTCCTGTGCCCCTGTTTAAGGCCTCTTCTCTCTCCTCTAGTCTCTCTTCTCTTAATTTGCTCCCAGGCGCCGGGTTGCCAAGCAGACTGTGACTGAGAAGGGGATCACTGGGCCAGACTTCTATTTCATTACTGACCCATGGTGCTATGTTATTCCGGGACAGCACGGTGGTGACCCCATGTCCCAGGGGCCATCATGGCCATAAAGGTACAGTGAAATTGGACCCGGGCTTCTCTGGAAGGTCCCGATGTTGGGCCCTTTTCTTCTGGGGGGGAGTGTGACAGCCAAGGCCGCCTTTATTGTGGAGAGACTGCTCCTCTGGTTTGTGCTTCCAGGAAGTGGGCGGCAGACCTAAGAGTATCACACCTGTAGTGGCCGCCTATAAACTGGACCAGAGCACATGGCTCTCTCTCTCTGCGCTCTATGGACTCCTCTGGCCTCCTGCTACAGTTTTAGTTTAATTTGATCCATGTACACTTTCACACACCTCATGCACCCCAACATTACATACACACCTGACCTACACTAACACGTTTATTTACTTTAATAAATGGTTAAACCTTTCTTTTGTGTGGTCTCCCCATCATTGTTCCTACCCCCTGAGCTAGGGTAGTAACACTACAAACCAACCTCAAGAAAAAATGTTATAACTTAACTGCTGTTGCACAGTGATTAAGCAGGCAGCTTTGTGTTCGTTCACTCCTCAACAGAACCAGTCAAAAGCCGCACCTTCAACCCACAGAGAACTGGTGCCAGGTCCAAAACCTGGTCCAGGTCTGCTGATACTTTCAGGTTAAACAAGGCATGAAGCTAGGCCCGTCACTAAGGAGCATTTTCCTTTTGGCTGCTGTATTTCAGGTTCATGCATTCATTAAGCTTCTAATTTCTTTAATCCCCCAAAATTTATATTTTTTAGTTGTCCCAACTTTTTTTTTTAACTCAATCAATTTCAAGAAACTGATAAACTTTTCGAGTTACCAGAACACAATAAAAACAGAATTCTTATACAAGTTTCAAATGTTTAGACTTGGAGACTTAGACAGATTTTATTTTCTCATTTTCTACACACAAGTGTAAACAAAAAGACATTTTGTTAAGTAGAGCTCACTAGACCATTTCATTTTTTAAAGTGCAGCCTTGATAAAGTAAGCAGTAGGGATAAAAACATTGTGATGAAAAACAGTAATGTAACCATATGACTATAAATGCAGTTCTAACGTTCAATTTTTCTTCTGTAGAGGGTGGAGAGGATGGGTGGGGGCAGGCGGGCTCTCCTCATCCTCTGCAAGAAGCACATGCACTTTTCTGCCCTTTTGCCCAGTGAGGTAGTGTTTACAGTCCAGGTGAGGGTGTCTGTGAGGTGCACCCCCAGGAATTTGGTGCTGTTGACCTCCTCCACAGCTGAGCTGTTGATGACCAGTGGAGCGTGGTTAGGACGGTTCTTCCTGAAGTCCAAGATGATCTCCTTCGTTTTCTCCATGTTCAGGATCAGGCTGTTATGTTTGCACCAGTCCACCAGCTGCACCACCTCCTCGCTGTAGTCCTGGTTGTTGTCGTCTCTGATGAGGCTGACCACTGTAGTGTCATCTGCAAACTTGAAGATGTGATTGTTGGTGAACCTGGGGACGCAGCCCTGAGGGGAGCCTGTGCTTAGGGTGATGCCATCAGAGGTGTTCTGTCCGACCCGGACTGGGTGTTCTTGGAGAGCAGCAGAGACGGCGCCCTCAGTGGAGCGCTTCCGTCAGTAGGCAAACTGGAACGGGTTGAATGTTGGCAGCAGACTGCATCACTAATCTGTTGTGTCCTCTGATTGTCTTTCTTGGCGATGCTGTTAATGTTGAATCTTAAAAGGCCACATAGCAAGCTGAGCTACAATACTGTTCATGCTTGTAAGCTTGTCGGCCTGCTTTCGCTGTTCTTGCTCATGTATCTCCACCAAATTTGCTATTTCCTCGTCCTTGTTGACTAGTTCATCTTCCAGGAAGAGGAGTTTTCGCACTACCTTATCGAGGGTGTGCTCTAGTGACTCTTTTTCCTTTCGCAGGACGACGAGCTCACAGCGTTTGAAAGTGGCAAACCTTATAGAGGTCTGAGGTTCAAAATCCTTAATCTTTTGTAGTAAACCTTTGTTAAAATTCTCCAGCTCTGTGATAGACTCTTCAGCCTCTTTGTAACTATTAGCCACTTTAGTTTGATATGAAAGATCTTTTGTCAACTTTTTAACCTGTTCTTCCAAATTCTTGTTGTTTTTCCTTAATGTTTCCTCCTGCTTTTTTGAAAGCTTGGACAGAGTTTTCAATATTGTTGGTTCTATCATCTGTTCTTTCATACTTTCCAGCTGATGTTGAAGTTCCTCGTTCTTCAAGGATAAAGCTTTACATTTTTCGGTATCTGCAGTTATTTTCTTCATGAAAACCTCCTGGGCATCTTTCTGCAGTTGAAGCTCCTTCATCCTTTTTTCATATCTTTTGCTTAACGTCGTTTCAGCCTTCATTTGTTTTTCCACATCAGGGTATGAGATTATTTCGTTCAGTCCCCAGAGTTCTTCAATGTTGGTTTTATTCTTTTCACGCATTTGTTTTAGTTGAGAGAGATCAACACTCTCACTCCAGCCAAACATTTTGAGATTTTTCTTGCACTTTAAAACCAAAAAAATCTCTGAGATAAAGAAAAACAACCAAACCGATGAGAGGTCCAAGCAGGAATGAACTTGAGATTCTATAGAATCTATATATAGGTTCAAAATCCATGAATTCACAGGAAAAGTTCTTGATGACATCATCAGTTAGAATTTCAGACTTTGGTTGCCCAGCAAACAATTTGAGGAAACTGATTGCCTAGATTCATTTAAGTTTATTGGTATATTTCTTTACATCGTCTTCTTACCAACAAAAAAATATTGTGGGTCAAATAGTTGAGAAAAAAGCATTTGGCACAATTTGGCACAACCTGGCACATTTGGAGAGATTTGGAGACACTGGTGTCAACAAAAGTTCAAAGCCCCACAGCTCTGAAACTGTTATAGCTAGAGGTCTGAAATTTGTGTTTGACATGATGTAGAACAAATGAAATAAAATGAGACATGCCTATTCTCAAGTATGTCTTTATTACTTCTGTTCAATAAAAACCTCTTATTTTTTAGAATAAAAAAACAGCTTTGAGTCATGTTTGAACTGATGCAGCGTAGGCTGTGTTTTACACACTATTTTCATTTATATTTTCAGAAACTAGAAGGTGTTAGCTTTAAAATGATGTATTACACATGTTATGAGGGCTTACAGTTCCTAACTTATTTGCTTTTCCATTTGGGTAGGTGAGCATTACTTCAAATTGGGTGGGCGCTTTAACGTTTCCATCCTCTGGGTGTGAAGAGTGACAGAAATCATGTCATATTCCTAACACTGATATTTATAAATAATTCTTCAACTTTATATTATGATTACAATAAAAATGTTATCTGAGCTTTTAATGAAGATTTGGGGTTTAGGATAAAGTTTTTCTTCCTAAACTTACAGTAAGCTGGGTAAAAAGTTGAATCTAAATATATCTGTAACCTCTGGATGAACCGTGAAGTTGGATGTTCGATAAGACTCCACAGCTTATCATCAAAGAGGGACTCCTAGTATCAGAGACAGACTGATGGCTGCCGTCCAGTCTGGCTGAAAGTAAACCAGAACCAGGTGTCCCACTGCCAGGCCCGTCCCATGATGCTCTCTGCTCCTGCTGCTCTCCATCTGAACCACTGAATCCGAACCAAAGATGCTTGAAAGCTGAACCAGTTTCTGAATTGATTTTTTTAGGAGAAAAATGAAGCAGAAAGTTTACTAATGGAGTAAATAGAAGAGGAGTGTGAGGTAAAGGGGGAACTAAATGAAGGTGAAGGACAGAGAGAACAAGGTTAAAGGTGTACAGTATGCGGTCTGAGCTTAGCCCACAGAAACGCTGTAGACATTTATACTTGACCAGCTGCAGGTGTAATATTGTCCACAAAAATCTATGTTATATAGAAAAACACTTGGCTTTAAAAATGAAAGCTGATTGTTTTACATACTGTGGGTTTTATCTGTAAGAAGGGGGGCGTATGGGGGGTGAATGGAGTTAGGAACATTCTAAGGGGCCTTGACTGAGGGGGGCCCCAAAAGAAGAAGAAGAAGAGACATGTCCCGCTATATTTTTCAAATAAAAAAAGAAAATCCAGCAGTAAAATAAATTATCCTTCCGTTCGCAGTAAACAGTAAAAAAAAAAAAATGCATTAATAAAATACATAAATATATTGAGACCCCCCAATCCCTGAAAATTGCAATCAGTGGTTTGGTCCTCAGGTCCTGCATGCAGCCTCAGGTCTCCCTGCCTGTCACCGGCAGTTTGCTCTTACCGGGGTGCAATGCACGCATCGTTTGACAGAGTGATAATGAATGAAACCAATGAAAAAGAAAATGAGTGAATAAGCAGCAGTGCGGAAAAATGTCCGTGGCCGAAAAATGCAGCGTCCAAGTGATGGAAACACAAATCCTCTCTGAGAGTATATCAGTAATTTGCTGTTTTAAATCAAAGAATAACATGGAACAACATGGCTTTAAAGAAACTGTCCTGATTGAAACTTCTGGGCCATTTGATGTTAGTAAAGAAGAACATGTTGAGCGAGGACTCCTGTGAATCCCCCAATGCTGAATTAAGTTATAAAACTTTAGAGGTGCATGACTTCACACTGCTGCAGCCTGCAAGTCCTGCTCTCAGGCAATGACTGCACATCTGCATCACTTTTGGGCTGTGCACACTCACACTCAGTTCACAGCAGCAAACATAAACCTAAATTAAGCACTACAAAGTGAAGGATAGACAAGACAAAGGAGGAACATAAGGGCGGGCATATACTGTACGATACTTTAAAATGTTGCTCTCAGCTACAGCTCCAACTCTACAATGAAACTCCATGGTCTAAAAGTTCACAGCTCAATATATCTATTCTTAAACTGTCCAGCCTAATGCTGAGATCCCAAAAAAAAAACACATCAGACTCAAAGTCGTAGAGATGAAAAGTTGATGGTGAAAGCAGCCTAGTATTAAATTAACCTTTCTTTGTTCTAGTCATTATTTTGTTTTCTAGAATAGAGCATCATACTCCAAAGCTAAAAGGACAAAGGAAAGAACAAAGAGCTTCAGAAGGTTTACGTATAAAACACATGTATAAAAAAACATGTACAAATTCATTAACCTGTGCAAAGCTCCTCAGCAGCCATTCAGTAATGTAGAAGCCTGTCATCACCTACATCCTGCAGGACAAACTGGACAACCAGGAAAGAGAAAAATTGCTCTAAACAGTGATTCACCAAAACTAAAACTGATTGCAGGGAGAATTTTGCCAGGTCCAAAACAAATAAGGGGTTATTATGGCCACATAGGAAGCATTGGTATAATTTTAGAGGATGGAGAGAATCTGTGGGCTTGTAAGCATATTTGAACCATAAGAGATAAAATCATTATGATATGAGTGGAAAAAGATGCCTGGGCAGACAGATTCAATCTGGATTAACCTTTTAGGTTTTATGATGATATTTAATCTTTCAACTTATGTTATTTTCAACTTTTTAAAAGTATTCACTTCTGTTTGTAGAACATTTATATGTATTATTATGTAAGTGCATAAAAAATGATATTCCTTATTCTCACCACAGTGGCCCAAACTACCAGAAGACCACACTCCTTGTATAGATTTGGCAGTCTGAACCATTTTTGCACCTCTTATTACTGCACACACAATCTTTGTAGATCCCTTGCAACCTGCACACTAACTACGGGTTTTTATCTAAAAATTCCCAAAGAGACGGCAACAAATTTGGCCTTTTATTGGCAAAAACCAAGATTACTTAAAATAAATGCATATTCTGCAAAAGTCTCAGTAGGCCTACATCACATCAAAAAAAGGAAGCGTTCTCTCTGCTTAGAATTAGAAGAACAAGCAAAAGCTTGATGCAACCTGAGGACCATCCATACTATATGTGAAGTAAAAAAACAAAAAAAAAACAAAACAAAAAAAGGAAAGAAGTCATAACTAGGAGAAAACAAGAGTCTGCTTCGCCACAGCTTTATGAGGGGGTGGGGCTCCAAAACAAAGTGAATCCTGTCATTTTCTGTTGGACAGGCGAGTATTGTAATACAGCAGTGATGTTTATTTTGCTATTATGTTAGAAGCAGAGCAGTAGCATCCAGCAACTACTCTGTCCTGCTCCGGGGGACAGACTAGTTGCTGGATGCTACTGCCCTGCTTCTAATCTGCCCTGCTTGTTATCCTACACTAGATGAGATGCCTTTCAAAAGTTACCTGCTGCTGTTTTTCTTTAAGAACATTATACAAGCGTAAGCTTCTTTAAGTCCTGTTTTCAGAGAAATGTTCCCTGTGGTTCATCGCTGGGTGACGGAGGTTGAGGTTTCCCTTCCATTTAGAAAGAGGATAATGTCACTCGACAGCTTCCATAGTAAACCTCACACAATTGATGGGGAAGCACCAGTCTGTCGTTTGTAATTAACTTAGTGCACCACCAGATGGCAGTAAATCCTACACACAGTCCCTTTAAAGACCAGACTCTAAAGCACGGCATACACCGTGCGATTTTAGGGGCGATTTACCAGTGGTGCGAGAATCTTTCGATCGGGCCGACTTTCAGACTGATCGTGCGTCGTGAGTCGTGTCAGCCTCTCACAACCACCTCCCAATCAGGAATCCTGAGGTCAAACATGTTTGATTTTCTTCCGACCGTCATGGCCAAATCGCTCTGTGCGCAAACAAGGATTCTTCTGTAAACACAGCAGCATGGCAGGGATGCAATGAGTGAAATGGAGATCTGTCTGTAAAATTGACAGACCTTAGTAGCCACATTTGCTCAGCCACGTTTTTTTTTTTTTATTTGTTTGAAAAAAATATGTTTGAAAGCCCAAATATAAATTTGGGCTTTCGGCACAAAATTGCACAAATTGCCAAGGCAGCGCGATTTACTATAGTGAGCTTCATATCAAAGGGAAAGAAAGGAAAGGGAAAAACTAAGACGACAAAGTGAAGGATGACCACAGCAAGGGGTTGGACAAACACAAGTTAGGGAAGGACGAGGAGGAGAGGAAGGGACGGAGAGCATCTTCTGCTCCTACAGAGCTGTGGAGATCCGCTGCAGATCAAAGCTTGGTTCTCCTCTCAGCTTCTGCTCACATCTTTTTGACAGCACAAGCAAATCCCCCTCCAGCAGCAGTTGGAGAAGCAAATCAAATATTCTGTATCATCCGCTGATGGCAAGAGTGAGAAAAGCAAAACAGAACCCCCTCCTGAACTGAAACATGTCTGACATCCCAGAATCTGGATTTTCTCCATCATTAAACCGGAGCCAGCAAAGAGCTCCTCATGCAGACATCTATTATACAGCCGCATCCTGGATCTACACAGGGGAGGCCGACGCTGCAGCAGAGCGTCTCCGACCCATTTCTGCTGCACAGCATCAGGGTTCTGACAGGTTCTTCATCCTGTTAACTGGGTCTGAAAAGGTTCTGATTCTCTCCAACCAATCAAGGCCTCAGAACCTCAACCATCATGGAGGAGAATCACAGCAGAGTTTATAAACTTTAAGATAATTCTAGGAGAACGTTTTAGGCCCAGTTATTAAAGTAAAATGTATTTAACATAATGGAAACAGGAGCTCTGCAGTTTGTTGAAACTCTCTCCGTATATGAAAATGAATAATTAAACATTCTCACTCTGAGATTAATGAATCACGCAGCTGCAGCCCAACAACTTCCAGAGAATGAACTTTAAATTGAAGTTTATTTCATGATGATTTATTAAACATTACTACCATCTAGAGATGTTTTCTGACTCTACAGGCTGCTTTGGTTTGCTGACAGAAACCCCTCAGGACCCCAGAGCTGCACTTCAGTGCCTGTCTGACCATTATCCCCCCTTTAAGGACATGACGCTACGTTTGCTAAAGAAAATGTAAAAAAAAGTTTGTGTCGAAGTCATTATTTCTACAGAAGCATATTTAAGTCTGCACTTATTTCTTATATGTGTATTTATCTATTATGTAGTGAAGAAAAGAAAAGGTTTTGAAGGTGGATGAAAGATGAGAAGAGGGGAATAAATTAATCAAGACGAACACTAAAGAAATGAAAATTCCTCTCTAAAGGTTTTAATCTATTTGTGGAATTAATCTACAGAATAAATTGATCCTGCAAATATTACACTACATTTATTAGATACCATAAAGAAGCTTTAAGAAGCTCTTTTCCAACTGGAATAAATATTAGAAGATTATGATAATTTGTTTATTCTAAAAAAATAAAAGATGAAATTATCCTGGAAGGATCTTCAAACCTACAGTGATTGCAGATTAAAAGTGACCTCATAGCCGGAGGTTTAATGAGAAAATGTTTGTTTCAATTATTACAGACCTAAAAAAAGATGACTTAAACATGTATTATGTATTTTTTTTTTAGCTTAACTGAGTTTATTTAGCCTCTAAATTTGTGTAGGCTGATTAACCAATCAGGAATCAACTCTAGGTTTAACAGGGAAGGATGCACCAGAGGAAGAGCAGCAGTGGTGTCAGTCTCTGCAGGGTTTTTAGTTGATTTATTCTCTTGTTAAATATCGTAATAAAGTGTTTAATTATTTTTCCAGCCAATCCATAAAAAGTCACCTCATGTTATTTTACAGAGACCATTCACCAAGATAATCCATTCAGATTAAAGGTTCATAGCTTCTATCTAATGAAATCCAGCTGGTTGCATCCAGTCATTGACTAGAGCAATTATTTTACAGCAAGCATGCATGCAGAGACAGTGGAAAGGAAAAACATTTTAACAGGAAGAAACATTAAGCAGAAAGAAAAGCAGGCTTGTTGTGAGCGGCCATCTGCCGAGGCCAACTGGGGTTCAAGGAGACAGAAGCAGACATTCAAAAAGCAGCAAAGATACAAAAGGTAACTCTCAACCAGCTCCACAGGTGACCCCTTCCTGGAAACACACAGCCAGGCAGATGAGCTCCCATGTCAGAGGATGTATGAGAGCAAATACAGTTACCGGTAGTTAAAGTCAGAGAAACTGGACTACACTACAAAACTGGCCAAGCTCATCAATAAACAAGGCATCAATAACACCTACACAGCTGATATTTCTCTGCGGGATGGAGAACAGACCATATGAAACTACTATGATTAAAAAAATCAGAGAGAGATTAACTTTGGAGATTGAACTAAAAAAATACTGCAGAATGAGACAATAGAGATAGAATGAAGCAGAATGATAAAGAGGTCCCTATGTCCTCCAGCAGTCTAAGTGTATAGTAGCATAACTATAGAGATAGCTTAGAATAACCTTAACTACACTAACTATAAGTTTTATCCAAAAGAAAATTTTAAATCTAATCTTAAAAATTCTTAAAAGTAGTACACGTTTACGATTAAGGAGTTCTTTATCTCCCGACTCTCCAGAATTTTCTGGGTCACATCTACATGAATATTAATGCATGCCTTATACCCACAGTGTTTTTAGATATTTTTATAATTTTATTTACCTATTCCATATTATGTTTCATGTTGCACGATTGTACCATAAAAAATTCCTAGTTTGTGAACTCCTTCACTAACAATGGCTATAAAACCTGATTCTGATGAAAAATGTCAAACATGAAGACAGAAACAGATTCTCCACATAGAACCAGTTCTGATCTAGAACCAAGGAATCTGACCCGAATGCAAACAGCAGCTCTTGCAGCACATTAATTTAAATCAAGCACCAGATTCTCTTTTTCTACAGAAACTCATCAGTTTTTCTGAGTAACGTCAGCCTCTTCAGCAACCAGAAGAGGAGCCTCCACTGCAACATCTGAGTCTCTACTGAGTCTCTGTGGGACAGACCAGCTTTAAGAAGATGGGAACATTAAGCAGCTCGGTGACAGGATTCCTCAGGAGCTCAGTTTAGTCGGTAGCTCTTTATGCAGCAGAAACACGGAGTAGAGACAAAACATGTCAAACTCCAAAGCATCAAAGAGGACAGCAGAGTTCTGCAGCAGCAGCAAAAACCCAGAGGAGAAGAACTGCAGCAAAGCTTTGTTAACAGGAAAAACACTCATTCAGAGCAAATCTAACAGTCCTCCTTACCTTCATAGATGCCCTTCATGGTGCTCCTGATTAGCTCCTCCAGGCAGATCACAACTGATTCAGGGTTTAATTTATCTCACTCAAGTTTTAAGTTTCGTGTGCTTTCAGTATATGATTAAAAGCAGAATTCATTTGATTATTTAATGTATCAGAAAGAAAACATGTTACAGTATTATCCTATTAGAATGTCTCTAACAGGGTTAAAACTAAAGAAACAAAGTTAAAGGGAGATATTATATTAGCTAATAGGATATTCAGAATCACATTAGTGTTATATAAGGTGTTAATTTCCACTGTTATACTGATGATACTCAGCAATATCTGTCTATAAAACCAGATGAAACTAAACCATTACATAGATTACAGGCATGTCTTGAAAGGAAAACCTGGATGACTCTTAACTTTCTGCTTCTGAATGCAGACAAAAAAGAAGTTATAGTCTTTGGACCAGAATCTTTGTAAAATAAGCTGATTAGTCAGTCACTTCATTTGGATGGGATGGAATTGATCTCAAATAATAAAGTAAAACATTTTGTGTTATTTTTGGACAAGTCATTGAAAGAGGTTTCTAGAATTTAATCTCAAAAATATTGCAAACATTAGAAATCTCCTGTCCAGGGGTGATGCTGAGAAACTAGTCCATGCATTTGTTACTTCAAGGCTGGACTATTGTAATTCTTTACTATCAGCAACTCCACAAACTGTAGATCTGATTGTTCCTTATGTTCCTAACAGAGCACTTTGCTCTCACTCTGCAGGTTTACTAGTGGTTCCTGGAAGAAGAATGGGAGGCAGACCTTTTAGTTATCAGGCTCCTCTCCTGTGGAACCAACTACCAGTTTTAGTCCAGTTTAAGACACCCTGTCTACTTTTACGGGTAGGTTTAAAACGTTCCTTTTTGATAAAGCTTATCGTTAGAGTGGCTCAGTTTATTTCTATAGGTATGCTGCTATAGGCTTAGACTGCTGGAGGACATAGGGACCACGTTTCATCATTCTGCTTCACCCTAACTTTATCCTTCCATTCTGCAGAATTTGTTAGTCCAACCTCTGAGGTTATGCTCTCTCTACTTTTCCATCATAGTAGCTTCATCTGGTATGTCCCTGTTTGGCTGTGACACCATTCTGGAGAGAAATATCAGCTGTGCTGCTGCTATCAACACCTTTGTTAATAGCTGTTGGAGCTTGGCCTGTTTTTCAGTGTAGCCCTGTTTCTCTAACTGTATCTGCTCTCTTTCATTCTGGGAGCTGGCTCGGAGCTCATCTGACTGGCTGTGTGTTTCCTGGACGGGGCCACCTGTGGAGCTGGTTGACCTCTTATATCTCTGCTCCTTTTTCTATCTCTGCTTCTGTCTCCTTGAACCCCAGTCGGCCTCGGCAGATGGCCAATAACACTGAGGTTTTCTTACTATTAAAAGGGAGTTTTCCTTTCCACTGTCCTTTCCGCTATGAGAATGTTTGGTTTGAGGGATTCCCTTCAAGTCAATGAGTCGATGTAATCAACTGGTTTTCCTTAGATAGAGAACTTTGAATCACTTTGACTGTATGATCTGGTTGAATTGACTCTGCAAAGTGCCTTGAGATGACATGTGTTGTGAATTGGTGCTATATAAATAAAAGACCACTAGTAAACCTGAAGACTGAGAGCTAGGTCCTCTGTTATCAGTATTATCTGTTTTTCTGCAGATTAATGGGAGAAATGGAGCCACCAGTTAGAGGCTACTGCAGAGACAGGACACGACATTTATTAAAATACATACTGGAAGTTGGTCTGTTCATTAAGATTTTAAAATTGTTGTCACCGAACTATTTAATTCTAAAACACCTTACGAAAAGGCGATTCAGTTTTTTTTTATTTTGCTTTTTTTTACAGTTTTGAAGAACACAGAAACCTTATGTCTGTGGATTTAATACCTAAGACTAATTTAATACCTCCTGTCCATGCCTTTCCCAGAGGACAAATCTCTATCCTAATGCTGGAAAAATAAAACTACATGAAAACAAAACTAATCTGTGGGCCGATTTAATACGACTTCATCAAATTCTTGTTGGATCAACTTTGATTTCAGGACCAACTTGTGGTGTGTACTTCTGGTATGTGCCTGTGCAAATTCTCAGTGATGCGGGTCATGGCAACCATAAAACAGGCTTAAATTGAAGACTTTTGCTCAGTTTTTTCCCCCCTCTTTTTTAAACATTTCTACACCTAATTAGGAGTCTTTGCCAATTCTGTTGGCTCACATCAGTGACGTTTTGACACCTGAATAGGTGTTGAAACCTCTTAAAAAAAAAAAAAACTGGTATGGATTATAAAAATGCAGTGCAGGAATCCTGCCACCCTTCCCTGCAGCTGGACTATTTGATGGTGGGAGGTTGCAACATGGCATGGGCTCCTATTATTACACTTCAACAATGACAGCACAGCTTAAACTAATGGACAGGGGAAAAAAAAGATGTGTTTAAAGGACGAAAGGACAATTAAGTCCTGAAAGTATTAATCAAAAGGACTCAAAGCGGTGGAGGTGGGTTACAGTGCTTGGCATGTTACTGATACTAAAAACAGGTGTTGTTGCTTGCTATTTTTAATTTTAGATTTCTAGATTATTTGCACAAAATAACACTAATGGATAAATAAACCGCAACTATTAATAACCATGAATAGAAGACAATGATGTGTTGGAAGTGTCTCTGGTAAATGCCTGAAGATGACGTGTTGTGAATTGGTGCTATAGAAATAAACTGAACGCAATTAATTGTCAGAATATGTTGTATTTGTTTTGAATTTTTTGCACATTCATAGGTCTCTGATTCTGCTGAGAAAGCATGTTACCTGTTAAGCCTGAGAAAGAAAAGATTTTACTTTTTAAGAATATATCTTTATGCATTTGTCATTTTTTCCTCCCATGGTATAAAAAAGATATTGCATATTCCTGAGTATCAATATCAGGTTTGAAATGTTTGTATTATGACCCTAGGTAGAGATTTGATCCATTCAGAGACTAGAAGATCCATGAGGTTAAGCATCCTTGGTGATCAGGCTGTGGTCGGACCTGCGGTCAGAACCTTCCTCCAGCCGGTCCCCCTAAAATAATCATAATTGGATTGAATACAGAACCTCAATCAGATCAAAATATCAATGTTTACATTTGAGGCCCACTGGGCTTATTTTCAACGCGATCATCTACCATCCTGTCACAGAGTCTTGACCCACTTTCAGTGTGTGGAGATAATTAAATCTCTCCAAAATAAACTCAATCATCTGCGCCCCCCAGGGAGGAAGGCTTTTTGTTATTTTAACCCACGGATGCTGAAGCAGGGTTTGAATATTTTCCCAGAATTGGCCTCATTAAGAATGTAAAGCCAACAAAATGTTAAAAATAAACCCTGTTAATGTGATGCTGTTTGCACAGCAGAATCAGGATCTGTGAGGCTCCTAATCTAATCTAACAGTGCCCCTCCATGGCTTAATCAGGTCATCTACATCTTAATGTCCTCAGCGCCACCAAACTCTGCTGCTAATCCAATATCGTCTGGTTTTACAGCTCAATGAGTGACTTTGATGAAACGCAGAGGATGCAGCCGCCAGCTCAGCTGCTCCAGAAACACCAAAACCAGAGATACAAGGAAGATGATGATGAGGAGGAGAAGTCTGATCTCAGGATATTCATCTCCATTTAACTCGTTGTTGCTGTTTCCAGGGGTGTGTGCATGAAGGCACCTGTGGGATCTATGATTTTGATACCAAGAACATTGTGGCTCAATATTATGGGACTTTGAAGGGTTTCATCCTGCAGAAAACGTTGTTGATGATTTTCCATTTGTGGGACTCTTACTGAATCTCAGGCTTCATCACATTTCCAAATGTTTTCAAGGTTTGGAAGGAATTTCTCAGGCCATTGCTGTATTTAATTTCTATAACTTTCCCAAACCTCTTTATTTAAAAATATAATAAAGTAAATCCTTCTAACAAAACATAAGGGCAGATATGACAAAGAATTTGCTCTAATCCACCGGGGAAACAGCACCAGGGTGGGGAGAGGCTACAGCAGACAGAGGCTTGCTATAGAGCAGGGGTAACCAATTAAAAATCAGAGGGGTCCTAAAATAGAAAATCAACAACCAGTAAAGGTCTAGTAAAGACATTTTAAATTATAATGCGTAACTTTTTATTAAAACTGAAATAAAATGCAGGCGTTTAAGCATCTATGAAATACGTTGAATTCTTAAATAAAAACATATTCAAAAATAGAATGTTTTTCCATTTTAAAATCTAACAACAATCTTTCAGTTTGGTATATAGATAATGTCCTGAGTCACACCTGAACTGACTTTCTTTTTTATGGCTTTAGGCTGCCCTGCAAGGCTTTAAACCTGGGTTTGATTGGAGACAAAGCCATTCTCAAGCACATATCAAGGTGCTCATTTTGATCCTGAATCCATATTTATTTTTTATTCTGTTCATGGTGGAGAATCCTGCTTCACAGCAGCAGGTTGAGCCAAACATACTCTAAATGTGCAGGGTCATCTTTGAGCACCATTTCCCTTTTCTTTCACCAGTTCACCGCAGTTCTTCCAGCAGTCCACACTTTCTCTGCTCTCTTTTCATCATCGTCTTTCCTTCTTTCCCACCTCCCAGCTTGCCAAAGGTTGCCTGCTGTGTCTAAAAGTAGCCGGAATCAGCAACTCAGACTGACAGCTTATTGGCAAATTCAGATGCTCCGGATGGCTTTCCATACAAGCAGGAGAAGCTGCGCAAGTGATGTTTAAACACTGTTGTCAGTCAATATGCAATAATTTATAAATGTTTTAAATCAGGTTGGGTCCGGATTGGCCAGCAGGTGGGTCTGGATCCGTGACCTCTGCTATAGAGGCTAACTGAGGAGGATTGAAGGATCACGGACGAAGATTGGATAAATTTGCTGGGGAAACAGATTCAGGGCAGGGATAAGCGTTACGGGTGGCCAGGAGCTGGCCGGTGCATTGGAGGTAGGACCACAAAACTGTCCTTCTAGGGCTAAATTAAAACAGCTTTTTTAAAAGCCACCCACAAACCTCTTCAGAGCATTCATTATTTCATCCTTCGTCTCCTAATTTTTTTGTACTTACAAATATAAAGTCAATATATACTACACATAGGTCCACTTAGATTTCAGACTCCAGGTTTTGCATCCAAGCCAATCTTTTTGGTGTGTTTTTTTTGTTGGAAAACCATAGAAAGATGGTCGATATGCCTGTGAGGCATTACTACTGCATCCATAAGCAACACAAGACTTTGACATCAGGACGATTTTCACAGTAAGCCTATCTATATATAGTCAGAACTAGTCTTTACTACGCAGATCTTAACCCCTCTTGTAATGGCGGCAGGCGGTTGTCAGATGTGATATCGCAGATGTATGATGTCACACCATGCTGTCTGTTCCTATAGTTGCAGAATCGGTGTTGTTGTTGCCATAGATACCAGAAGTAAATGTTTATATATTTTGGACACCTCAGAATTTCTCACATATTGTTATACTGTTTTTCCCAGTAAAACAATTTCATTCAGCTCCACTCTAGACGTTCTGTGGATGGATTATGTTTTACAAACAGTGAACTTAAACATTATCCAGAGATCTTAGATTTGTTCCTGTGGACTTCGTTGGATCCAGAAGACCATGAGAAGTAGTTCCTATTAATGTTTTAGTTTGATTCATCAGTAGAGAAACTGATGAATGACGGTTAAAACATTTTATTTCATTCATAGACCTACAGTTACTCTCTTACTGTGTACCTCAGGAGGTTAACAGCCAGAGCTCCAGGTGCATCTAGCTGTAAGTTTGTGGGTCAGAAACTTGAATGTTTAGGAAAAATCAAGATTTTTATATCCTTTCTGGGTCATAAAATGATGTTCAGGGTCTTTTTGATCAAAGATGGCACAGTAGACAAAGGTACATGATGAAACAATGCAGACATTGTTGTTTCATCTGGGTCCCTAGACATTGCTCAGTGTTTTTGTTTTTATGTCTATGTTTTACTAATTTCTCTTGATGTGGTTCAACCAGTGACCGGTTGTTGACTAATGCAAATAATTACTACTATCCATGTCTCTAGTTTTTGCACCAAAGCACAGTCTACCTCCCATACCAGCTGTTTTTTTTTTATTTAGCTGCAATCATCAGACGAAAACTCTGCATTTCTTCCAGATAATCATCAAATCAAACCAGAAACTTTTAGGATCAGCACTCTCTGTCTCATGTAGCAGTTTCACTCCACAAAAGAAAAAAAACATCCAGCCTGATGCTGCAGTCAGGCTCCTACATCTGATGTTTGACTGCTTCTCTGCAGGCGACTCCTCTCTGCTCCTGATAGAGATGTCAGAACATTAGCAGCTCCTCCTCCGGGTGGGGGGGGGGGAGAAAGAGATACACAGAGAACAGGGAAGAGGCAGAATGAAAGTTGGAAGAGCAGAGACTGCTGAAAAGAAGAGCAGCAGCACCTCCTACAGGCCGAACTCTGAACTGAGCATTCAGGTGATCTAACCTGGATTAGACATTTATTGTCATTTTGTATACAGAGAGTGCATACAAAACTAAATGTGTGTGCAGCTCTCATGACATTTCCATCTCTTAAAGTGCAGCAGTGATCAAATGTAAACATTTTGGGGAAAAAATATGGTGCAAAAAAACAAAAAATGCATTTATATGGAAGTTTAGGGCATAAAATATGTTGCAATTTGCAGTGTTTTGGTTTGGCGTTATCAGTTTGATGCAGAGCCTGTGACATGATTTAGAGTTCAGCAGTCTAATGGCAGTGGGGAAGAAGCTGTTGTGGAATATGTTGGGCCTGCATCTGATGCTTTGAAGCCTCTTCCCAGAGGGCAGCAGGGGGAAACGTCCATGGTGGGGTGTGAGGGGTCACTGATGATGTTACGGGCTAAAGACATGCAGCGCTGAGATGAAATGTCTTTAATGGAGGGAAGAGGAGCCTTGATGATCTTCTCTGCCGTTCTCACCACTCTCTTCACTTTCTTCCAGTCTGAGGCGCTGCAGCCTTCACACCCCTGGTCAGAACACTCTCTATGGTGCTTCTGTAGAAGGTGGTGAGGATGGGTGGGGACAGGTGGGCTCTCCTCATCCTCAGCAAGAAGTACAAATGCTTTTGTGCCCTTTTGTGCACTGTTAACGCCACCTCACTGGTGGTGTTTACAGTGCAGATGAGTTTGTCTGTGATGTGCACCCCCAGGATTAGTTGATGATTGCAGTAGAAACTAACCAGAACAATTAGCTGAATCTCCAAAGCTCTCAGCAATAAACAGGAAGTAACTGGGAGGTAAAGAAGCCATGAATGGGAAACCGATCAGACTGGGAGGAAACCAATTTCCCCGTGTCACGAAATACCTGTAGCTTCAAAAACTGCTGAACTAAGCATTTATTCTAGTTTAACTGTTAAACTAGAAAAAATTGCCTTTTGTAATTTATTTCTTTAACTAGAATCCCCCCTAACTGCTCCAAATATCTATATGTGTATTCAATCTATCACACAAAAGCAATATAAACAGCTTCTATTTGTAGATATATTCTAAAGAAATAAACAATTTTAATTCTGATGAACATCGTCATGCTACAGTGACTACAGTGAAGTGTGTGCGTGTGTGTGTGTGTACATGTCTAGCCCTCAGAGTGAGGACCATTTTTCCAATTTCACCGTCAAATTGAGGACCAGTTGTTGCAAAGTGAGGACAGTTTGGAGGTCCTTACATGCTAGTTTGCTGTTGGTTAGGTTTAGGGCTAAGGTATCAATTGCATTAGGGTGAGGAAAGCATTGGTAATGGTTAGGTTTAGGGTTAGGGCGTAGAAAGGGTTCAAAATGACGGAAAATCAAATGAAGTCAATGGGAGTCAACACATGGTCCTCACTACGATGGCAGAAAGAGTATGGGTGTGTGTGTTTCTGTGGAGGGGAGGGGTGTCTGGGCCATGAGGACGGCATCTTTTATCTGGGCTGACGTCCCAATCAATCAGTGGGATGCTTATGGGGACCCAGCACTGCCTGCCTGTCCCTCACACACACTCCCTGATTTACAGACTAACTGAGGACCCTGCATTGACTGCTGTTCATTTCCAGTCCTTTCTGTGGCCTAACCCTAAATCCAAGGAACCTCCGAGTCCTCAGTTTATCAGTAGAATAAATGTAGACGTGTTCAAACCGCTGCTTGACGTCGCAGAGAGGAGGATGGTTGGTGTTCATACTGTCTAATCGATGAACCGCCTCCGTGACGTCAGCAGTGGTGATGAACCCGTCTGCTGATCATCTCAGTTCTTTAAGTTCTCTCATCTTTGTTTTTCACACATAGATTTAGAAGCTCAGATCAGACCTCTTTCAAAACTGTTCTTTTGTTCCTCTGGTTTCAGTGAACAGCTTTAGATTGATGATGACTTTCCCACTCATGCATGACGTATGGAGATTTCATATCCGATGTAGAAACCTCTAGAAACACATTTTGTAAACTAGAATAAATTGTAATATATATATTTAGCAGCTACTTTGTCTTTTAGGGTCAGTCTTGGTTTATTGTTATTCATGACTGTCACCATGGTTACAGTTGAGCATAATCACTGCATCAGCTTTACATTAGAGTATTTCAACTAAAGCTTGAAAACTGGGAAATGTATAAAACTCTTCTAAAAGTAAGGACTAAAAGAGGAGTGGGACTGGAACTCAGCCTTGTGGTTTGCCTCGTAAGGCCTGCTAACGGTTAAAAAACTCTTGTTTCTATATGACACAGTTTTTACCATTTTTTGCAACATTTTATGTTTAAGCAGCTAGATTTTCCTATGATGTTTAAAGGAAAGCATCGATGATGCTATTTTCTGACAGCTTTCAGGTAGACGCAGGACGTCAGGGAGTAAACAGGATCTGTGGTGTCCCAGTCTGGACTGATGAGTCCCAGCATGAAGATGTAAAACATCACGCCTTTCCTTTCATAAACAGATGCGTCAATGTGAACCCATCTCTGGTCCTCACAGTGACAGCTATTTCATGCACTATTAGCGTCCCTGTCTCTGGGACAACAGGACAGACGTCCCAGCAGCCATACATCAGCCTCAACAGGCCTCATTAAGTACCTGGCAACTGCTGCCAAAAGACACCAATTAGATCACTGGGAGTAATGGGATGCAATCCCTCTCTGCCAAGCCTGAGCCAATCAGGACGCTGGTTTAATCACTCTGCTCATTACAGGAGAGGAAGTGAAACTGGATGAAGATATTAATGGATGGGTACCTATGATCCAGTGCTCCATCCATCCAGTCGTGGATCAGAACCCTGAAATCCCAGAAACTCTCACTAGAAACCCAAACTGTTCCCAGACCAGAGGGACCAGTTAGCTGCTCCAGTTGGTTCTGGAGTCTCCTCAGCGCTGGACGAGAGCTCAAACCATTTCCGCCGACCCCTCATCGATGTAGCGCTCTGTCCATCCTTCTGCTCCATCCTGTCATCACTAAGAAGATACATTTCTACAGGAGTTAAACCAGAAATATAGAAAAACTCACCAGTTAGTCTCTGCTGGTTCCCAGTTCATTCATCAGATGAACCGTTTATTTTTGCTTCATGATAGACAGATAATTGGTCAGTATGACCTGCTGTGCTGTAATCACCTCAGCTGAGACAATTCTCTCTTCCTTTAGACAAACCTGCAAATAAACTGGTTCAGTTTTAGCATAAAGCCTCATTTATGGACGTCAGACTCTGTTTTCCAGGCAGATCTCTAGTCTCTGGTGATGCAAAGAGCTTTATGAATCTACAGCTGGTTGCTTAACTTGATGGGGAACCAGCTTCCCTTGGAGCAGCAGACTCCGGCCTCATCCATCCAGCTTTAGGTTTATTCTTCCTCAGTTTTGTCAGGATGATTTCTTTCATCTCTCCTTAAACAGCGGCGCTTGTTTGCTCTAATTCAATCCTGCTGCCAAGGTTGGTGTTTCGTTTTCCTGTCCTGCCTTTGCGTGCAGGTCTCCCTCTTCCTCCCTGAGGTCTGCTCATATGGTTTCATTTAGCTTCATCCTGAGCGTCTCATCAAGCCGATGGAGTGGAAGGGAGCCGCCGGCTGCAGAGGTGCTCTGAGGAAAAGTCCAGCTGCCTCGTTTATCAAAGCCTCTGCAGACGGAGCGAGCAGCAACTGCTCCTACAAACAAGAAAATTGGTTTTTACTGAAGCCAGCGAACAATGATAGATCTCAGCTGCTCTCCATCCATCTGCTGCTACCTCTGCAGGATTATTTACATACAGAGAAGGTGCTGAACGGCTCCCTGAAAGTGGCCCTAATGTAGATGTATGGGACTGGTTCTGGACACAGAAGAGCTAAATAAACAGGCAGCCGTTCAGAATAGAATAAGACAACTAACTCTCTGATGAGATGAAACCTGGAAGCTGCACGGAAACTACATTTCTTTGTATAAAGTTGTATTGTTTTATCCAATTTATCCAAAGTAGAAAAAAAAATTCAGATTTGTTTTTCCATAAAAAGCAGGTCTGCCTTTAATCCATCCTTCTTTAGGATAATGGGGCGGTGAGTGGCCCAGCACCTCATTTCTTCAGGGATCAGAAATGACCCTTTCAGCTCCCAGTCTGCACTGGAAAAACAATCTAGAAATAAGTAAAAATGTCTTAAATTAAGTGTATTTACCCTTAATTTGAGTAAGTAAATGAGATATTTTCCAATGGAATCAGTATTTTTACTCTTGAAATAAGATAATTAGATAATATGCACTTGAAATAAGACAATGCTAATGTGTTTTCCTAGTTTAAGTTTCAATTGTCTTGTTCCATTGGCAAAATGTCTCTTATACCTCCTCAATCCAAGAACAAATGGACTTATTTTAAGAAAAAATTACTTATCCAGATTTAGATTTTTTCCATTAATTTAATTTAATGTAATTAGACATCAGGTGTTTCACAGAACCACTTCAATCAGGCCCTGTTCTCCAGAGGACAGAGGTTTGGTTCTCCGGTTTTGAGGCTGAAACATGAAGCAGCAGCTCCTTCCAGTGGTCACAGAGAACCAGCCAGAAGGTTTTTCCTCCTTGCATTGACTCTATGACCCTTCGTCTTCCTCAGAATAAAGATAACTGGTAATAAAATGTCTGAAAATGACAGGGGAAGTTTTCTTTCACCAGATGCTAACATGCTTTTAGTTATTCTTAACGTTTTTCGCAAACTTTGTGCTCCATTCTGGAAAGGAGCCCTGTGATTGGCTCCTTTGTCTAAAGCTGATTCCCAGCTGTTGCTCCTACCTTCAGTTCCTAAACTGAACTTTATTGATCTCACACTGGAGAAATTCATTCTGCATTTAACCCATCCCCTTATGGAGCAGTTGCCTGCCACTGTGCGGTGCCCGGGGAGCAGTGTGGGGTTAATGGTCTTGCTCAAGGACCCAGAGTGCAGGCTGTAGAGATCAAACTGGGTAATTTGAACCTTCTCAGAGCACAAGGGCACTGCTCTAACCACTAGGCCAACACTCGCCCAGCTCCTACCTCCTGTTCCTAGTTCATACCTTTCATTAACTCTCATTGGTTGGAGCTCCAGTCCTCTGGAGAAGAACTAAAACATATCAAGTTGTGGACATTAGCATGTTTATTATGATGTATTTTTATTTGATTCAATGAGGTGGGCCGCACCTATAGGCCCTGCCAGGCAAAGGATTTAGTGAAATATTATAGCTCCCTCTGCTCCATCCTGCTTCCTCTCCCTTCCTTCCTTAATGCCAGCACTATTCAGACAGACCTGATCATGGAGATTTCGCATACACTTTGGATAAAGAGTCCTTAGTGATTTTAGCCTAAAATAAAGCAGAGCTAGTAACAGGTTCCTCTGCCAGTTTATGGGCTCCTGACCCCTTTTCAGTTCCACAGAATAATCAAATGAAATTAAGACTCATTATAATTTTTATTGATGTCTTATATCAAAAATCAATCTTTAAGATATTGTACTAAAGTGTTTAATCTGCATCCAGTTGCTATAAATGATTTTAAAGCCAATCTACAGTAACACATTCTGATCTCTTCACTATAAACCTTGGCTCCCAAACATAAAACTAAACTGGAACTTGATTTTATGATTTTCAACAATTTTCATTAATCTTTTCTTCTGCAGACGTTTAGTTTTATTAGGTTCGTTTTTAACTGAAAATGTTTAGAGTTCAATTATTTTTAATAGATTTGTTCTATATGTGCAGAGGTACAGTAGCTGTTTGACCATGAATGGATCTGTTGTTCTGTTTGTTCATAGAACAATTTATGACAGACCATGAATTATTTGATTAGACACTAAATAATATAAATGCAAAGAGCACTGCAGACAGATTGTTGTTCCGACCTCCTCTTCCTCCTCCTCTTCTTCTTCCTCCCTGCAGTCTGAAATGACTTTGTTCGTGTAGAGCAGTGTCAGAGCCACACGGCGTGGACCATTCATCATCCAGTGCCGCTCGCCTGTCACCGCTTCTCCACTCAGCCTCCATGTGAGGACGGCGGTTGTCAGAGCTCCTCCATCGGGGGTCCCCGTTCCCCACAGGACCTCCTGAGGAGCCTTCACTTTAGAAGGAGGAGGGGGGGGGGGGGGGGGCAATTACCCCTGAAAGCTGGAGTGTAAACCAGACAGTGACCTCTGACCCCTTCAGCCCAGTGATGGAAGGTTCTTTAGCTCTCAAAGCGCTGCAGACATGCTTCTGTAAATGCACGGCTGAAGATGTCCCCTCAGACTGATCTGAAGGCCCATTGGGACCCTCCATGCTGCAAACCCACAGTCTGTGTGGGATGAGGCCGTCTGGATCAAAACAACCCAGAGCTGCAGAGAGAACCAGTTTACGGATAATTTTCCACCGCTCCTCCTCCTCCTCTAAGGCGGTGCAGCAGGACCTGATGAGAACGAGCGGCTGGGAATCAAACAGAGGAGACTTTAACATCCCATCAGGAGAGGAGGGATCTGCAGCTGGTCTCCTGAAAAACAAGCTAAGAGGACGTCTTCTTTCTGGCAGGAACCTTCAGAACCTGCTTCAAACCACAATCGACCTTCCTGGACAGAGAAATAACTGAATGTAAACCTACCAGGGGTGAATAATTAAAGCTGCACCTGCAGACAGGAGGTCTACATCAGCCGAGCAATGAATGAACTGATGATGAACATGTTGATAAAAAAAACTTTATTATTGTTGTAAGGTACGATTGACAACAACATGCTTTTGACCACATCAGAAAATAAAAGATATTGCACTGGTTTCGTCTCCAAGCTTCCTATTAGTCAAAGTCTTTGAATGTTTGCTGAAGGCTCTGAAACCCGTTTGTGATGTTGGCATCGTCATTCCAAACACGTGGCCCGTCAGAACCTCCATGCTCAGAGTCGGAGGCCGGCAGCAGCTCCTCAGCGACAGAAACATCGAGCCTGAGACGAAACCTGGACAGCTTCTAGTCTGGAGGTCTGCAGCTGCTGAGACTGAGCCCAGAGGGACGGGTTTGTCTGCAGAACCCGGGTCTCTGCGATCTGGATCGGCTGCAGAGGCTAAAACAAACGAACCGGTTCCATCTCTCAGCTTATCTGAAATCAGCTTCTTTGGTTCTGATCTGGTTCTAAAGCACATGATGTTCAGTTCAGTCTGACTCTTGTTCCTCAGTAGGAACTGATAAGTTTGCAGCTGTTTGCGTAATAAAAGAATAGCGTGAGGAAAAGCCTCATAATCCTGCAGAAAACCATCAACTTTTATTCTGCAGCTGCAGGTTCTGGTTCTATCCAGGGCTGCAGAGCAGCGATCAGAACAGCCATCCCCACTCAGCTGCAGGACACTGGTCAGTTCTGCTTTTACTGTGTGATCTGACCCAATATAAGGGAGAAAAAACTCAGAGCAGGAAGGTTATTTCATTTAATGCAAACAGACCAGATATACAGATTTAATTGATGTTTAGATAATGTAAATCCTTTGGATTAATAAAGGTTTTACTATAAAATATGAGCAAATGTTCTGCAGGACAAAGTGCTTCCAGTGCTTTGGGCACATGAGCAGATCCAGCTCTGAATCCTGACTCTGCAGGAAATATTGGCTTAGATCAGCCTGAGTGGCCTGGCGCTGCTCCAGGTCCGTTCTGTTGCTTCGTCCCAGCTCGGCTTGGTTCTGTCTCTGAGCAGTGGCACATGGAGGAAATGTGGCTGATCACCGTGAAGAATAAAAAAAAACATCTATTTCTTTTCATGTAGCGACAGAGCCGGCCTACAGGGGGAGCTGTGATGTTAACAGCACAATAAAGCCGCTGGAAGAGATGAAGGACATGTAAACAGAGGACATCCTGATCTCCATCCTGCTTTATGAAGAAAACCAACCCAACTAAATTACGACATATCAGAACCGTCGTTAGGTCCAAACCAAATCTGATAGATCTGAGATCCGTTTGATGAAGCCGAAGCATTCAAACATGGAGAGGGTCAGAAAGTTTCCCCTAAACCACACAGAGGGTATAAAACAGCTCTAAACGCTCCTATAGAGAGAGGACACCATGCAGTGACGCCCGCACAGACAGACAGACACACAGACAGACGGACAGAGATCAAAGTGTGAGAACTTCACAGGATTAGAGGCTAAAACACAGCAAGTTGGTCCAAATGAAAAAAGGGGCTGAAAACTAAACAGGCGGTTCAGAAGGTCCGACCCGAGGTTCCACCTCTAGGTGGCGCTTAAAACACAGGCTTACAGGTTATAGATCCACCTCAGGTGATGTTTGCGTTAAAACTAAGGCAGTGAAGACTGTTCACCAGGTGGCGCTGTGGCAGCAAGCTCCAAGAACTATTCTCTGTTCAACCTTTTCCATGGAAGATTTTCATTCTGATTTTTAGCATTTTATGCTAACTAAAATAAACTACTTCCTAGTTTTTAACACCAATTTATTGCTGTATCCACAGATGTCGCCCCCTGGTGGCCATGACTGTTTTAAACCAATAGTGCCGCTAAAGATACGATATGCAGCCAAGCGCTTTCTGCCTTAACTCAAACCTTAGAGATGCTTTTCAGGACCTCATTTTTCCCCTTCTACTCTGTGAGGAAATATTTGCTTAATGATCCACCAGTTGGAGGTCAAACCGTAAACCTTCAGCTTTCTTTATTTTCATCGTTTGTTGATGTTTAGGATTTAAACCGGTTCTGACTGATGCGTCGTACCGTCACTAATGATCCAAAGTTGGACCTGATGCTGTGACCCTTTGGATCCTTTGCAACTACCGGGTGGTTCTGTACAAGCAGACGGCTGGAAATGGATCGGCATCACTTTTTGGGACCAGCCAGTGTTTGGATTTGCAGCCCCTCACGTGTCATTTTGGCTGAAAGCAGGAAGAGGAAATTGACATAAAAAGTCCACTAAAAGTACCAGATAAGCGTGAAATTGAAGGCGCAGCTGAGAACGGGGCGAGGGATTCTGCTGCTACGTCTTCCTGTTGGAGGCTTTGCCGTGCTGTGAGACCGCAGCAGCGCTGGCAGTGGTGGTCGGGGGGTCGGGCCTTCGGAGCGGGGGCTCAGGCGCCGTAGCGGCTCTTGGCGTGGGCCGCTCCGGTGCATCCCTGCAGGACTGTGGTGCTGCAGAGTCTCTCTGGGAGGGGGGTTTGGTTGAAGAAGCAGAGCGGTCTGTCCTCAGTCTGCTGGGGGATTGGGGGGCTGGCTTCTGCTCCTTTGAGGATTTGTCTGAAGACGAGGTGAGTTTGACCGGACCCAGGACGCTCTTTGCTACCGTGGCGAGTTGGGACACAACCCGCTCCATGCCGCTCTCAGTGGGCGGGGCCAGGGGACCCTGGGGGGGCGTGGAGGCTGCTGAGGTTGGGCTGTTCTGACCAGCAGCTGCACACAGCCTGCGGTTATCCGCCTCCTTCTTCTCTTTAGGGATGCCAGGGGAGGAGCAGGAGGCGCGGGGGGGCTCCCGGGTTTCTGGGGGGTTCTGCTGGTCTGGTTGCGGGGTTGGCTTGGTGACGGATATGAAAGCGCTGCCGGGGGTGGAGAAGGAGACCTGTGTCGGCTCTGGAAGCTTCCGCTCCGGTTCGTTCGCCTCCTCCACAGATGAGAGCGGACTTCCAGCTGAGGACAGAGGGGCGGGGGGTGGCCCCATGTGGCTGAAGGTGGCGTGGGGGGTGCAGGGAGCGAGGCAAAGGGATGGCAGTGTCCCGCCAGGACCCGTCCTCACAGAGGTGGGTCTCAGCAGGGGGGGAGGTGCGAAGGAGGCTGCCCTGCGTCCGTCCTGGCTGTCCTCTGAGCCTTCGTCCGTCTCGTCCTCTGAGGAGTCCACTTCGTGGATGGCGTCCTGTTTCTGCAGCGACTCACGCCTCTCGGCACGGTCCTGCCGGATGGCCGACAGCTTGTCCTTCAGCTTGCTCTTCCCATGGGTCAGACCGAGGGATCCGGTCACCTGGTCGCCTTCCTGACGCCCCAGTTTCCTGCCTGGATGAAGTCCTCCCTTCTCCAGGCCGCGGCCCGCGGAGGACAGCAGCCCCTCGCTGGCCGACTCCTGAGGGACAAAGACAGAAGGGTCAACAGAACGTCAGGATGGACCTCCTCCCCATCCGTCCAAACAGAACATCTTCCATCTTTACCTGAAGGCTCTGGAAGCTTGGCTCCCTTTGCAGAATCTCTTTCTTAAACTCCGAATGGGAGATGTCCAGGCTGTGCTTCCTGCTTCCCGCCGTTGCTCCCGATGCTCCGCCCACTGCGGCAGGAGAAGAAGGCGAGCTGGATAGTAATGGGGCGAGTTTCTCAGCCGACTGCACCCTCTTGAGGAGCGGGGAGCGAGGAGGCTCGGCGCTCTTAGGCCTCGATATCTGTCTGACCAGCGGAGGGGAGGAATGGAGCTTCACTGGGAAGGGCTGCCCCATGGCGTGATTAGGGAGGGGAGACGGAGAGCGCGGGGGGGAGCTGCTCTGGGGGGTGGGGGACGGTGTCCGGGCCAAGGGGGAGAGGGGGATGTTACCCGCAGACTTGCGACGGGGAGAGCGGTACTGGCGCTGGAGCTTGGGGGCGAGGCCGTGCAGGGAGCTGGGGCGGATGTGGCCGGAGCTGGCCGGGGAGTTGGGAACGCTGGAGCTGGGAGAGCTGCTCTGGGACGATGTTCCTCCAACTGGTGGGAAAAGAAACAAAGAAACAGAAAAAAAAACTCACTCTGTTAAGTTCAGCATCTAAAGAACAGGTTCTGTCATTTATCCAGAACTTTCTATCTGATGCTGATGTTCTACCATCAGGGCTGTGTGAGTCACCTGAATGAGCAGAGTCTGGTGTGGACCGGTACCCCTGCGTGGGGCTCCGTGGCGACAGGTTATGAGTGGGTGAGCCGGGGCCGCTCTCCCCTGAAGACAGCGAGCGGTTCAAGGAAGACAGACTGCGGCTGGTATGGAGGAGGGACGCCTGCTTGGTGATCTTCCTGAACAGAGACGTCTTCTTCTTGCTGCTGCAGGACAGTAACGGCTCATTAACAGAAGGGTCCCACCAGGTCCGGTTCCTGGACCTCTGTGATTCAGGTTAACTAAATACTCAGACCTGGCCATGTTAAAGATGAGAGCGGACTAAAAAACATGTTAAAGAGAAAAAAACCAGATCTCTAGTGTTTTTGGAAAAACTAAAAAAAAAACTGAATCAACTGCTTTGTTGTGCTGGACCATTGGACCGGACCGGACCAATGATACCAAACATTAAACTAAAAGAAACACGTCTGTGTGAGAAACCAATGAAGCCTGTTCTACAGACCTATAGTGGTTCTACAGACTGATGGTGGTTCTACAGACTGATGGTGGTTCTACAGACTGATGGTGGTTCTACAGACTGATGGTGGTTCTACAGACTGATGGTGATCCTACAGACTGATGGTGGTTCTACAGACTGATGGTGGTTCTACAGACTGACTGATGGTGGTCCTACAGACTGATGGTGGTTCTACAGACTGATAGTGATCCTACAGACTGATGGTGGTTCTACAGACTGATGGTGGTTCTACAGACTGATGGTGGTTCTACAGACTGATGGTGATCCTACAGACTGATGGTGGTTCTACAGACTGATGGTGGTTCTACAGACTGACTGATGGTGGTCCTACAGACTGATGGTGGTTCTACAGACTGATAGTGATCCTACAGACTGATGGTGGTTCTACAGACTGATGGTGGTTCTACAGACTGATGGTGGTTCTACAGACTGATGGTGGTTCTACAGACTGATGGTGGTTCTACAGACTGATGGTGATCCTACAGACTGATGGTGGTTCTACAGACTGATGGTGGTTCTACAGACTGACTGATGGTGGTCCTACAGACTGATGGTGGTTCTACAGACTGATAGTGATCCTACAGACTGATGGTGGTTCTACAGACTGATGGTGGTTCTACAGACTGATGGTGGTTCTACAGACTGATGGTGGTTCTACAGACTGATGGTGATCCTACAGACTGATGGTGGTTCTACAGACTGATGGTGATCCTACAGACTGATGGTGGTTCTACAGACTGATGGTGGTTCTACAGACTGACTGATGGTGGTCCTACAGACTGATGGTGGTTCTACAGACTGATAGTGATCCTACAGACTGATGGTGGTTCTACAGACTGATGGTGGTTCTACAGACTGATGGTGGTTCTACAGACTGATGGTGATCCTACAGACTGATGGTGGTTCTACAGACTGATGGTGGTCCTACAGACTGATGGTGGTCCTACAGACTGATGGTGGTTCTACAGACTGATGGTGGTCCTACAGACTGATGGTGGTTCTACAGACTGATGGTGGTCCTACAGACTGATGGTGGTTCTACAGACTGATGGTGGTCCTACAGACCAATGGTGGTTCTATAGACTGATGGTGGTTCTACAGACTGATGGTGATCCTACAGACTGATGGTGGTTCTACAGACCGATGGTGGTTCTACAGACCGATGGTGGTTCTACAGACCGATGGTGGTTCTACAGACCGATGGTGGTTCTACAGACTGATGGTGGTTCTTCAGACTGATGGTAATACTACAGACTGACTGATGGTGGTCCTACAGACTGATGGTGGTTCTACAGACCGATGGTGGTTCTACAGACCGATGGTGGTTCTACAGACTGATGGTGGTTCTTCAGACTGATGGTAATCCTACAGACTGACTGATGGTGGTCCTACAGGCTGATGGTGGTCCTACAGGCTGATGGTGGTTCTACAGACCGATGGTGGTTCTACAGACTGATAGTGGTTCTTCAGACTGATGGTAATCCTACAGACTGACTGATGGTGGTCCTACAGACTGATGGTGGTTCTACAGACTGATGGTGGTTCTACAGACTGATGGTGGTTCTACAGACTGATGGTGGTTCTACAGACTGATGGTGGTTCTTATAAAAATAATAAAAGTAGTTACTCCAGAGTGAGCGCTACCTGTCCTGCCCCTCCTTGTTCTTCGTTTTCTTGTTGCGTCTCGCCATCTTGGACTTGTGCGTTGTCTTGCGGGCGGGACCGACTTTGATGGACGTGTTTTCAAACGGCGTGGCAGAGATTGAGACTTTGGCTCCGCTCTGAGGGACGACATGTGGTAGTTTCAGTGTTTGGTCTCATTATTCTCATCACCCTAGTAAAGGTTTAGGGTTTTACCTTCAGTATGAGCTCCACCACCTCAGTGTGAACTAGACCGTGGACTGGCTCGCCGTTTACATGGGTGATCAGATCGCCCTTCCTCAGCCCCGCCTCGTGTGCCGGACCCCCCTCCTCCACATGCTGAGAATGAAAGGAGAAATGGAAGATCAGAGGGAGGATAACAGGACAAACTCAGCCTGGGAGGTGTTTTTCTTTACTGCCAAGTCTTGCAGATGGCGACCCAGCAATGGTTAATCATTAATACCAGATTATAAGACACCAAGAAGCTCAAACATTCTGGATAATCAACCTAACTGTGATGGTGATAGTGTCCCAACCAGGTAACTACCTGTATTTACAGGGAGCCTCATCAGAAACCAGCTACTTTAAGGTGGACTTCTGAGATTTACACACAATCACCAGAACTCCCAGTGAGTCATCCCACACTCATAAAGGAGACAGTGCCAGGCGGGTTCAGGGTACCTTCCTTGTAAGCTTCATCTGAGTAACCTGTGGGATCCAGTCAAATGATTTTCACCTTAAGGGGAAATTATTTCAAAACGCCTTTAAACCACAGGATATGATATCACTCAAGGTTTAGGAACGAATCCTTTAAGCTCATTAAAAATACTGTATGACTACCAGATGATTAACTTCTACACTAAGGCTGGACAATATGCTTTAAAAATCAGATCTCCAAATTAAATCTATTAAATATTTTCCCCTGAAGTTTTATAATGAAGAATAACAAACACTGCTTTCTAATACTAACTTTAATTTCAATCATTTCCTCTGGGAGGTGACATTAATATAAAGGCAAAGAACCAGTTAAACGTTAGCACTAGCTAGGTTATCAGTTATGAGGAGACATTACTAATAAATACAAAGTAATGAACTGTCATTTCTCTGAGCGATGGGAAACAATTGGTGGATAAAATGCAGATTTTCCAAAAAGGAAATCTTCATAAACAGAATATTAATCACCCAGCCTCCTGAAATTGTTTAAACACAACCTGTAGGTTCTAGAAATTGAACCCTAAAGTTTTAAAACTAAACAGCCTCTAAATCTAAAGATCATAATTCATGCTGTTCTGGGATAGCAGCTTGGAAGTTCTGAAACTTTAAACTCCAGATTAGTTGCTTTTTTTTGCTGGTTCTAAAGAACAATACTAACTGGGTCAGAGCTGCATGTAGAAAACAACCGGAGGGTGGAGGTGTTGGAGGCCGGGGGGCAGGACTGGATGATTTTTAACCAGATTCTTACATTTGATAAAAAACTTATGTGGAACATGGGGTGTCGGAACCTCTCGGGTCGGTTCTGGAACTCACCCAGACCATGTGCTGTACGGTGTAGATGTTGCTGTCTCCCATGTAGACCCGGATGGCTCTCAGGGTGAAGCCGTACTTCTTTCCCGCTCGGTGGATGACGATGGCTGGTTTGATGTTGGTCACGGCTGGAGACAGGTCACGGCTCGGCGAAGAGTCCCGGGACGACGGGTTGGACGAAAGCGAGTGAGGAGACATGGGGCTGGCCAATGGGGACGCTCCGTGATGATCTACAGTCAGATAAAAACGAGTCAGCAGAGCTTCATGGCACAGAGAGCTTTCCGTTCCTGCAGCTAGAAATCGCACCGACCTCCAGGGATCACCAGTGACAGAGTATTTGCCGAGGCCGACTTGATGACTTTGGTGAACGGCCGCGAGCATGAGCTTGCTGCGTGTTTGTCTGCATCTCCAGACATTAGGCGATGGCGCGCCCTGCGAGCCGCAAGGTCGCTGATGGCCTTCGGCGTAGACGGAGAGTCAGCATCTGGTTTAGGTGCCCCGCCGCCGTTTGTTCGTTCGCACACGTCCCCGGAGCTGCCCGCTGAAAAGAGTCAGTTTATCAGTCAATCAATCTGGATCTTTTCAGCAATTTGGCAGAAAAACAAAGTTTTCTGAAATTTATGACACATTAATACTTTGATTAATTTGATTAAACCATGAGAACATCTGATCATCACAGCCATCGTTGCTTCTGGAGAGCTTGTAACAAAACCCACCCAGAGTGGCTGTGATTCTGAGGTGGGACGGCTGCACCCCCACAACAAAAAATCTTTGTATCCACCATTTGCAGACGGAGGAAGCTGCCTCAGCCCTGAGAGCCTCGCTGCAGCAGCTGGAGACCTAAGCTTCGCAGCTGGGTGTGTTGCCTGGATTTAGTACTTTGTGGGGACAGTTCCCGGAACATGCAACATTGTGGGGCCCTTTGGAGTGGTCCCAAAAGAAACAAAGGTCTGCTCTTGGGTCGGGGATTAGGATTAGGTGTGTATGAACTGACGTGTTAGTGTGGACTTGCTCAGCTGGCTGCTGGTGGAGCTCGGCGTTGTGGGCGACTCGTCCAGCTTCAGCTCCCGCTCCACTGGGAGCTCTGGGATGGTGAGCGGGAGATCCTCGGAGCGCGGGCCCCTCACTGCGTTAGGACCAATCAGGCCTGTACTTTTCCTGCTGCCAGCACCCCCTGATGGATCAATCAGACGGAGCAGCAGGTTATTCTCTTCAGGAAGCTGATCTCCAGACTTCCTGAAGATTCTCTCAGCCTGGAAGAGTTTCTAATTTTATTTGATAGCAGTGATGTTTAAAGGAGTCATAAGCTGGTATTTTACTTAACTTACAGAAATTCTCTTCTCAACAAAAAGACAGATAGCACTTTTGGATGGCTTTAAAACACCTTTCTGTTCTCATGAGGTCAAGCTGGATAATCTGACCAGTGTGTATTTCTATGGATGTAGCTTTAGCAACATTAGCAGTTGTTTTTGCATAGTATACTGGTCTCTGACACATTTTCTTTAACAACACCTGAAATAGCTAATAAACCCAAGATTAGCTTCAGCTAGCTAACAGAAGCCTTTTATTGTGATGAGTTTCCAAATGTGGAGTAAAGAACAACTGAAGTTTTGTTCTTCATCAGAAGCTACAGTTTATATATTTCCGTTCAGTGGTTCAGTCTACGTACCTGGACTTGCCTCCTCCTCGGCCGAGATAGCAAAGCGCGGCATCTCTATGATGGCAGAACAGCAGCGTCTCCTGACCGTCAGAGGCGGACTGGAGTCGCTCTCCGTGTGGGAGGACTCAGAGACAGACAGCCGCTTCCTCAGACTGGGAGAACAGGACCGTCAGACACTTCTACAGTTTGCTCTAAGAGTCTAGGAAGCCATAAACTCACATCTCTGGGGATCCGACCAGCCAGGACCGATCCCGGGATTTGAGTCCGCTCAGGCTGTCGATGCGATCTCCTCCCTCCTCACTCAGGCTGCGCTTGGTGGGAGGAGGAGTCCTCTTCTCCTCATGGAGAGACAGACGCTCCATGCTGCTGTACACCTGCAGAAACACGTAATTCTGTCCCATCACAGCCGACCCAAAACCAATCCTAGCAGGTTTTCCAATCGGGTTTCAGAAGGGGAGCCGATGTGACTTGAATCCATTTGTACCTTGCTGAAGCGAGGAGAGCAGGAGGAGAACTGTCGAAGCTCCACATGCTCATCATCGTTGGTGTCATCTTCGTCCTCTGAATCCATGTGGTGGTACCGGTCCGATCGAGCTGAGGGCCAAAAACAGAGGCAGCTTTAGTTTCTGAGCTCCACACAGAAACTGTGGGGTGGGGGTTTGGGGGGTTCTGGAACCTACTGTCAAAGTAGCTGGTGTCGTCCTCTGACTCCAGCTGAGGGATGAACTCTGCCTTCTGCCTCAGCAGCCCGTTCCAGTCCAGCTCGCTGAAGAATGGGTGTTGCTTCACCTCGAAGGCTCCTCCTGACCAACAGACACAGGAGGTTCTGGATTAGACTGGGCCTTCGCTGAATTGGATCAGGTTTGGATTCTGGCCTGTTAGCATTGGGCTAAACCCAGTTCCAGGGGTCCAGTCTTCCTTCTTTTACTCAGAGAGCTGGTGGCTGATGACTCAAAGGAAACAGTCCTCAGCACTAAACTACTGGACACACCCATCAGACAGGTCATTCAGTCTGAGGCTGAGCGGGTCTGGTACCTGTTCCGAGCCTCTCCAGGGGGTTTTGTCGGAGCAGCTGTGTGATGAGGTCCTCAGCGTCCTGAGGCAGCGCTTCGTCGCCCTCCGGCCAAATGATCTCATCTGATAGAGAACAGGGAGGCAGTCAGAGGACCAAGAAGCATGAACAGGATGGAGATAATCAATCACGTGAACATCTCTACAGCAAAAAAAACTGGATGGAAACTACTGCCATTTCTGATCCACCCAGAGATTGAAACAGGTCTTAAAACCTTTATTCTGGTTTGTACTGAACGCTGGGTTTCTGCCTCATGTGGCGTCTGACTGACCAGAAGGAGAACTCTGACGGAAGATCAGCAGCTCTACATCTAACTCTCTGTATCGGCCCAGTCTCAGCTGGACTGGTGAACTTTCATATGTTCTACCAACTTTCATTTACTTGTTTTGTTCTGTTTGCTCAGAACTTTTCAGTGACTCTACAGAGGATCCTGATCTTCGAGATCATTCTGATCATCATTTGGTCACCTGATTCCCACAGAACCAAGAGACTTGGCTGTCTGATCAGAACCACAGGTGTTCATTGGTGCAGGGAGGGGCTCAGCCCAACATGGCTGACCAGATACAAGCGTTTACTTCCTGCATCTACAGCAGAAACTCACCGCTGATCACCTGACCAAACAGCTCCTCAGGGGTGTCTCCAAAGAACGGAGCGCAGCCCACCAGGAACTCATACAGGATGACCCCCATGGCCCACCAGTCCACCGGCTTTCCATAGCCCTGACGCAGGATCACCTCCGGGGCGATGTACTCCGGGGTGCCGCACACCTGCAGACAGGTAGCAGCACAGAGCGGAGAACATTAAGAAACCAGCAGAAGCGGGCCACTGGGCTGGAGCTGAAGGAGGATGTACCTGTTTGTCCAGGAACTCCCTGGTGTCCTTTTCTATGTGGCCTTCATACAGGTTGGTGGTCAGACTCATCAGGCCGATCTTGGAGAGCCCGAAGTCCGTCAACTTGATGTGTCCCAGAGAAGTGATTAGCAGACTGAGGACAAGATGGAGAGAAACATCTCACCTACAGCCCATCTGGACCCAACAGAACGTGCAAAGCAGAGGAAACTCTGGTCCTACTTGTCGGGTTTGAGGTCTCGGTGGACGATGCCGTAGTTGTGAAGGTACTCCAGGGCCAGGACGGTCTCAGCGAAGTACATCCGAGCCATGTCCACGGGCAGCGCCCGTATGTTCTTCAGCAGGGTGGCGCAGTCCCCACCTGGACAGCAGGACCAGAACCACGGGTAAGTCAGATTTACCACGGTACCGTCACAGAAACAAGTCTGTGGGGTCACTGGTTGCTATGGTGATTCCCACCTTTAGGTGGGATTGGAGGTGGAGCCTAAAATACGGCTAGAACAACCACGTCCCTGTGTGAAAATTAGGATTTCTAAACTGGATCAGAACTTACTGGGACCCAAACATGCAAGTTTCAGCAGAGGTAAAACAGAACCATCAGGTCCGGGTTCTCCAGAACCAATCTGAAGTTAGCAGGGGGAAACCTGTAGAGTTCAGACCCTGAAGGTTCTGAACATTTTCCTGGGTCAGAACCATCATAGGTCCAAGCAAGACCAGTAGCCCAAACCCAGTTAGAATACATTCATTTATAAAAAATTTTATTAAAATATTTCAGAACTTCCCAGGTTCAATAATTTATCAGGATATTTCTTTCCTGGAATATAATGAAAAGTTTAGTTGCCATAGGAATCAGGCAGCTGACGCTTCATCATTAAATCGCTCTACAAACAGAACAGAACCAGTGTTGGGCAAGTTAATTAAAAAACTAACTAGTTATAGTTATTTCTCCAAAATTCTGTAACTCAGTTACTACTCAAAGTAACTTGTTTAGTATCCAAGGTAAATATGTAGTTACTTTTTATGATCTAAAGTGTCAGGGAATTTTGAAAACTTAGTTGTTATTAGAACTCTGAATACAACTAGAGGTTCAACCATGGAAGCTAAGGAGTTTGTTATCAATTAATGAATTAATTATTAATTTAAAGTCTAAAAACATTGAAAACTAATCTGTATTATTTTGGTGTGTGTGGTTTGACAAGTGAGTTGCAATATGATTGTGTAGATGTGATGATGTTTCCTGTTTACCATAAAAGAAAAAAATGATGCTTTTCAAGCTATTCATCAAAATGTAAATTTACATAGAATTGAACATGGTTTCAATATTCCAGAAAAGAAAAACAGGAGCAGGACTGAATGATCCCAGGATGTTGATTAAAGGCAGGATTTCAGTGTTAAGCTGATGTGAGGAGCCTCTTTAGATCACAACTTCTAAACTAAGTTTATAACATAATCAAATCATTGACTCAGAGCATTTACACTTGACTGTAGTCCTTATTTATACACGTTAAGAAACGTATACCAAATATGTTTAAACCATAGTAATGACTAACCAGAGATGGGAAGTAACGAAGTACAAATACTTCGTTACTGTACTCAAGTAGATTTTTCTGATATTTTTACTTTACTTTACTACTTATTTTTATGGCGACTTTTTACTTCTACTCTTTACATTTTTACACAAATATCTGTACTTTCTACTCCTTACATTTAAAAAAATTGGCTCGGTACTTTAGTTTTGAATCATTTCAATGGAGTTACCGTTATTATTTTTCACTTCATCAATACCAAATTCAATCTAATTGGATGGGAATCTGCGTTGCATTTGACGCACCACTACAAGATGAATCGACAGATTTGGCGGTATTCATTCGCGGCAAATCATTGCAGCTTGGTGGCGGTGGCGTTAGCATAGTAGCATGGACGACGAGATGATTGAAAATGAACACAACGGAGATCTAGTCCTATTGGCAGACATCCATTTAAAATGTAGGCAACGGCATGAAAAAAGTGGTTTCTACTTTTACTTTTATACTTTAAGTAAATTTACAAGCCTGTACTTTGTTACTTTTACTTGAGTAAAGAAGTTTAATCAGTACTTTCACTTTTACCAGAGTACTTTTTAACAAGTATCTGTACTTTTACTCAAGTACGGAAAGTGAGTACTTTTGCCATCTCTGTGACTAACACATTACTGTCTTTCACAAATTGGTTACAGCGTTAGTTACAGCAAAAGCAATGTTTTGCCATTGTTTGTCTCAACACTGAACAGAAACCGGGTCCAAACCAGGTAGCCTGACGACCAGCACACCAGGTCCTGGTTCCTTACCCTCCACATACTCCATCACCATGCAGAGGTGCCTCCGGGTCTCAAAGGAGCAGAACATGGAGACAACAAACGGGTTCTCTGCAAAGGTCAGGATGTCTCGCTCCACAAAGGCCTGCTGGATCTGGTTCCTTAGGATGAGGTTCTGCTTGTTGATCTTTTTCATGGCGAATCGCTGCCGAGTTTCCTTATGACGCACCAGATACACCGCCCTGCAGAGACAGGACAGACAGACTGGTCAGGAGGAGATCCTGGGATGACCGGTGCTGACCTGGTTGGATGCTGCCATACCCGTAGGCTCCGTTACTGATCAGCTTGATGGTCTCAAAGTCTTCCTCTCGAGGAGTTTTGGTTCTGGACTGAGGTGGAGCAGCAGGGATGGTGGAACTTTGGCCCTGAAATCAATCAGTGAGAGATCAGCACCAGAAGCGTCAGACTTTATCCCAACTCATCAACTGATCTGGTTCTGACAGTAAACTCACATCGGCTGCGTCATCAGCCTCTGGTGTCTCTGGGTTCCCGCTGTCATAGCTGCTCAGCTGGGTCATTTCTGGGGACAGAAACTGTTAGAATACCCAAAAAACACCTGGGTATGATCCGACCGTGGTCCGGTGGTCTTACCCTCCAGAGGATCCCTTGTGAGGCCCAGCTGGCTGATGATGTACCGCGGAATGTCGGACTTGATGCCCTGACCTTCTTTGGCGTGGCCTTCAGCCGCTTCCAGGAGATGGTAGAACTCCTCTGGGTCAAACTCCTGTAGAGGAGGAAGAGGAGGGAGGTCAGGAGGTCTTCCTCTGCAGATCAGGGAACACTAGGCTACTACATGCCAATGTTCTCCTCTGTTTCCAGAGGTACCTGGAAAACCGACCTAATAATCCTGAAAATACAAAGAAACCTGTCAGATTCAGAAGTATTTCTTCCCTGTGAGCTCATTGTCAGGATTATAGAGAAGTAGTATTAAAATCCTAGAGATGAGAGAGGATCCTCTGACCATAAAGTAGCTATAATGAACCAGCTGCTCCAACAAACTCTAACCTCTGTGAAAACACTCCACAGGTCTCCACTGTCGAAGAAAAGTCACGCTAAAGCCTGTCTTTGGGTTTTTGCAGAACATCTAGACTGGTCCAATTCCCAAACACACCCAAGGTGGTTCCAGTGAAAGAGAAATCTGCTGGACTGGACAAATGGATCAGGGGAGCTGAATCCACCAAAATAACTGGGGGTCAGAACCCATGGTAGACGACACCAGAACCTTCCAAGGGTGAAAGATGCGTGTGGAGAACATTGGAACCACCCAAAGGATAAAAGGTTCAATTGGGTAAAACCAAAAACGGGCAAATAATAGCAGGAGAAACAGATCTGAAGCTGGTTCTGTTTAGACTTGCACCGGTTAATTGGTAGTGCTTAGAAATCAGACGATTTTCAGGTGATCGGCTACGATCAGTGACCACGCTTCATTATGAAAACCACCGATTTAAGCGCAGATTATGTTGTTGTTGATGAGTTTTTCTGTAAGTGGTCTTGCATCTTTCTCCTGCCCTTGGAGTGCCCAAAACAGGGACGAATCACACGGTCAACAGAAGGAAGGTGAGACGGCGGCCTGGAACTAGCAGTAGCACCGGGGATTCATCTAACCGAGGCTAGGTAGGCTAACTGCGGAGGATCCAAGGAGCATGGCGAAAGGTTGAAAAAGTCCACTGGGAAAACTGAACACTAAGGGCAGGGGAGAGGCTACTGCTGAGCAGGAGTCGGACAGCGTCACTCTGGAGAAGAGAATGAGGAGCAAGAGGCTATGGCTAGGCGAGGCTAGTCTCTAGGAGAAGAATGACAGTGAGGGATCAGAGGAGCCTGCTAGCAGGCAGTGCAGCAGAGTGGGGAGAGAAGGCAACTGCTGGTTGGTGTCTAAGCTGTAGGTAGGATGATGAAATAGTCCTCCTAGTGCTAAATTAACATGGCTTTTTTAAAATCCACACACAAACCTCCTAAGAGCATCCCGTATTTCATTCTTTTTCAACATAATTTACTCTATCTTCAATTTTTATTTTAAAAAGGTCGTCTCCGCAGCCTCAGTTGGTGGTCAGTTCATGATAGTTTTTCAAATCCTATAATTTTAACAATAATAATACAATGCCGTTGTACATAAGACAGCAGTAAAAGAATGTATGGATTTGATCCTGTGATTGCTGATTGGAGGAAACAGATTTTGGTGATCGGCGCTCAGCTGCAAGAATTAACGAAAAGCTCCTTGAGTTTTAAAGAGACTTTGAAACATTTCAGTGGGGTTACTTCACATTTGAAATAAGCAGCATGACATTAAAACTCAGTGAGCTCACCTAATGAGTGTGTTGCATTATGTTAGTGACGGTTCCTCTTCAGGACCCATTTATGCATAGAACCACAGAATCCAACACAGCAAGAACTGAAAACTAGCCCAGTCTGAAACGTTGCTCCCATCAATATTTAACTGGCAGCCATCTCTGATTCAGCTATTTATCAATCTGATCAAATGTAAACAATCATTTTTTTGTCTGTTTAGTTTTTAGGAGAGAAAGGTGCAGAGAACTAATCGGATTTGACCCGTTTCCTACCAGACACTCCAGGAGTCGGGCCGGCCGGGCGATGATGATCATGAGCTTCTTCACCAGCTGTGTGACAAACGTCACCTCTTCGCTCTCTGAGCGCTCGTGAGCCTGAAAACAAACAGAACCAGCTCATTAGTCCGGGTTAGCGGAACCCAGGCTTAGATCAGAGAGGTGAGCTGCATACATAGACACCTCAGTTCAAACAGAGTAACCAAAACCAAGGAACCAACTGCTTGTTTCTTTCTAGCCAAATGTTCTCCCGTTATTATGGGAGCTGTAGAACATTTGGTTCCAGCAGCTGAGCTGCAGCAACACACCTGGCTTTAATATGGAAACGATTTAAAGGTTTCTGTTCTTAATGGTTAAAGAATGTGGATCGTCTGGTTAGAAACTAAATAACTATTAAATAGGATCATTAATTCTTTTTCTTTTTTCTTTCTTTCATTGTATTCTATTCCAATTCTATTGTAATTTTTTATATTTACTTATTATTTTCTATTAAATTTTTATTCCATTGGTGCTGCTTATTTAATTACTAACTATATTCATGTTTGTGAGCTACTTATGTTTAACCATGTGACCTACTTTACTTGTAAGCCTAACTTGTTGTATATACTTTCAAAGTTTTGTTCTTTTTTTAACTTTACCATATAGAGCGGCAGCCTGAATATAGGCTTGTATGTATATGTCTGTGTAAGTTGCAAAAATTTAAATAAAAATTAAGTGAAATAGGATCATTAATTAGTGAGTTCATAGATCATAGATGGATGAATGGATGAAGAATGAACGGATGAAGAATGATAACGGATGATGGATGAATAATAGATGAGTGATGATGGGTAGTTGATGGATGCAGGGATGGATGAGGATGGATGGATGTATGAATGGATGGCTGGATGAAGGATGGATGATGATGATGGATGGATGATAATGGTTTGATTGATGATGGATTTGATGGATGAATGGGTGAAATATGATGGATGGAAGGAAAAAATAAATCTTCTTTAGATCACTTTTCCAGCCTGTGCTGATTCCTGCCATCAGTCCTTTCCGTGTTAAAGTTGCAGGTTTTCCTGACGGTGAGGTTGAGGACAACCACCTCCATTCTGGTGTTTGTCCTTCACATACAGAGCGATCAGACTGGGAACCAACAAGAGGACGGAGTCTGTTTCAGGGACACAGGAGAGCTAATCTAAATCAGGGTGACCTCCGTCAGCCTCCTCCGTATCCTCCAAGAAACGTCTGTCAGCTCCGAGACGAAACAATTTACCCAAGAACGCGGCTGCAGGAGCATCGGGAGCGAACTGTGACCCCTGGAAAGACGGCGCTGCTGGGAGCGGCGGCTGGAATAATTACATCCCGCCTGCTGTGAAACATGAATGCTGTTATAATGCATGTGTGTGTCGAGCAGAGCGGCTGCTCATAAACCAACCTGATGTTTGTCAGACAGAACCAGGAGGCCTGCGGGCCCTGTAACCCTGGTCCCTGAATTATTTATAAATGTAATGAAAGCTGGAGGGGACGGGCCGTCTTTATGCTGTGAGTTAGAGAGAGCATGTAGGGTGGCCGCTGATCGGTGACTAACAGACAGCAGAGCGATGGACTGACTCTGCAGAGTCCATAATTAATCCCAGCCTGAGAGACGCTGCAGAGACACGGAGTAAAGGCAGGAAGTCCCATCTCCAGCGCCGCTGCATCCAAGACGACCAACAGGAGCTGGACACAAACACCCGTTTAACCCGACATGCTTCCATTCAGAGGTTCTGCTGATGTTTGCAAGAACATATCTGAGCTTTTAATTAACAAAACCAAAATCATCCTTATGGCTGCGTTTCTGCACAAATATCGAGTTTAACTGGTTTACAATTTGCCCTCAGTGAGGAATACCGATAAAAAACTACAAATATTTTACACGGAAACGTAGATTAATTTGGGAATAAAAGATCTTTTTTAACGAAATGATAATTAAACTTATTAGAATTTTTAAAAGATAAATTGTGAAAATATTTCTTCTAAAAGGATCAAGTGCTCCTGTTGTTGGCAGGGTTTATCATCATTACTTCACATTGCAATAACACAGCTGCTCACCAGGTGGATCCAGACACACAGCAAGGAGGAAAAACGTTCCACTGTCAGTGACGTTAGCATCAGGCCATGAAGATTCCCACCGACACACAGAGCTTCCTCTACTCTGACCTGTTCTGTCTGGAATTGCAGCGTTTTTATTCCTGAATTGATCAGAGTTAACCAATCAGCTACTGCTGCTCGTTAATCACTAACAATGACTTTGACCAATAATAACAGAGATGTTTGTTGGACAGAAGATTACAGAGGATGAAGCTGGTGCAGCTTCTCTGTTGATGGTCTGCTGCAGCCGTGGCGCACAAAGCGTCGTCGTCAGAGATCCTTCCTCCCAACCAGTCCATTTGCTCAGACTACAACCGAGCCAACTACCAACCAGTAGGTTAGTGAAGCTGTTTTAGTTTGATAATGTTTAGATAAAAGGGTTTTACTGCACCCAGTCAGACCTCCCACAACCTTCCTAAACTGGAGAAGAGGCTCGGTTCTGGTCCATAATATCAGGAACTTAGCAGCCAAAGGGAGGAACCAGAGGAGCAACAGAAAGGTGATGAAAAGGACGATAAAATGCCTGCAGATTGGAAACCAAATAAGTAAACCCGGTTTGGGATTTAAATTTTTTGCTTAGATTTTATTTAATCTAAGCAAGAAGCTTCTTTCTTATGATGAAAGTTTGTTGAACAGATCCAGGCGGTTCATCTCCACAGGTATGCGGCACTCTTACGACCCAAAGGGGTCCAACAGGGGGTCCCAGCAGACCATGGCCTGGATGCAGGTTGCCATAGTGACCGTCTGTGACAGGGACGGATGAAGGAAGGGAAGGAGGATGGATAAAAGGCGAGGAGATGAGAGGTGAGCCGGTCTCCTGCCAGGAATGTAATGAGGTCATGACATGGAGAGGAAGAGGAGGGATGAAGGAGCAGATAAGGAAACCAGACAAAAGGACAGAACCGTGGCAGGAGCAGCAGAGAGGAGAACAGTTTCTGGGATGGACCGGAACTAAGAGAAAAGCGTCATGGTTTCAGGTTTTAATCAAACTCTCTGTTCTGTGCAAAAGTCTTCAGTCACTTCAAGTTCCTTTGAAGATCCAGACCTCTTTCTCTTTCTTCGGCCTTCAGCTCTTGGCTTCAAACTTTTGCACAGAACCGCAGGAGCCGGTCGATCCACAGATACGACCCAAACACAGCAGGACCAACAGAACCTCTTAAAGTTGTTGAGCCTCAGATTCAGATCAGGGGAAAACAAATCAAAATGAACTCAACTGTGAACCGGGACTCCTCCAAGCAGTGGGTCAGCAACTTCCACTCGCTCCTCCTCAACACCTCCTGCACCACCTCCTCCTCCTCCAGCCTCCTCTGCCACGACACGCGAGACATCGCTCAGACCAGAATCAGGAACCGCCGCACCTGCGTCCACCTGTTCACATCCTCTACTGCTCTGAGCTCCGCGTCGCTTAACGCCGCCTGAACGATGATGTCATCATGCAGCAGCACCTCCAGACAGATGTGCTCACCTCCACTTTCTCACACTCTCCAAAAGCATCCGAACAGGCTTCACCCTCCTCCTCCTCCTCCTCCTCCTCACTGAGTCCAAACAGCCAATCACGGCCAGAGGAATCCCCCGATTCCCCGCCCACCTTCAACCCTCCCGCTCAACGGGGGGTAAACCATCCGTCAGCCTCCAGTGATCGCTCGGGTGTGAAATTAAAATCAGACAGAGTGTGTGTCCTGATGGAGACGTACGTGTGTGTGTGTGTGTGAGGGTCAGCCAGAGGCCGCTGGGAGCGAACAGAGACGTCAGCGCCGGACTGTCACAACAAAAACACCAAAACGCTCCAAATCGTCAAACATAACGAGGCAGCTGCTGCCTAAACTGACCGAGGTGACATCACGACGTGCCGCCGATGAGTTAACGGAGCGGTGCGTCATGCCGTGAGCCGATCGAAGGACGGACCGATGGGACGGTTCTGTCATTGGATTAGAACCAAAACCGGCTTTAAAGACTAAACATGTTTTTCTTCTGGACTTTTTTTTTCTGCAACTTTTCTTTTTTTCTACTTTCAGTGATTTTATTTTCCAACACTAATATTATTAAGGATTATTAAGGATTGGAGCAGAAAAATTTTTTAAAAATTGCCAACTGTAAAACCTTAATAATGGCAATAAAAGTTTATTTAATTACAATGTAGTTTTATTCTAATGTTCTGTGTTTGTTTTCTAGATTGGTTAAATAAACTCTTTATGCTAAAATGCTCCGTTTTTCATTATCTGGTGTTTCAGTGCCAGAAATTTTCTTTCCAGTAAATCTGAGTTTGTAATCAGCATCATGTTGAACAATAATAAAGGAGGACACTGTTCCCTAAACCTGATCAGACATAACTTCCACTGATTTCTTGTTCTCAGACATTAAAGCTTCAGACTCACGTCCTGCAGCAGCTTCTCCAGGTTCTCCTGCAGCTCGTAGAAGTATCTGGACGTGATGAGGTCCTCTCTGCTTTTGACCAGGCAGTCCCTGGACAACTCGATCAGCTGATGGTAGATGAAGCTCAGGGCCCCGTCGGCCAGCGGGCGGACCTTATCCGGCGCCGAGGAGGCCAGCAGCTCGGCCAGACGCTCCTCCATCTGAGCCGTAGCCTGGGGGAGGGAAGGAAAGAAAGGGGGGGTGACATGGGGGGATGATGTGGAAGGTGTTGATCAGGAACTAAGACCGAGTTTGAGTTGGAATGTGGAAAAAGCAGCAGCCGGTTCAGGAACCCACCTTGGGAAACCGCTCCTTGTAAACATGGTTCATCATCATGATCTCGTGGTCGAAGGAGACCGGCGAGCGTCCAGGGCTGAAAGCAAACAGAAAGACATGAGCAGGATGGAGGGCTGCAGTTCTGCACATCTGGTACAAACAACATGCATGTGGAAGTAAACACCATTTTAACACGCAGGTAGCAGCAAACTCTGAATAGTAGGAAGGAAAACCTGAGATACATGAACGCATTCAAATTGATAAAACTGATCAAATAAGAGGAAGCAGATGGGACCTCAGGAGGATGCAGAACCTGTTTCTCTGTCCTTCTGCTGAATAAAATGGATGTTTGCTTCATCAGGTCTGAGGGGCTTTTCTTCTTCAGGGGTTTGATCAGGAAACCTACTTGGACCTCAGTATTTGGATCCACTGGCTGAGACACTGACTGAGGTTTGGAGAACATTGGCACTCAATCCGGACTCCAGAACCGCTGACTGGACTGGTACAGTCTCTGGGTCTCCATGGTGACACTAGCAGGGTTTCTGCCCCCACAAACAGGTCTGAGACTCTGGCCGGTTCTGGACGGGGTTTGTTTTCCTGCTGCATTTTCATTCGGCCGGTTTGGAAACTTTAGTATCCAAGTATCTAAATTAGCTTGGATTTTGTACCAAATTAAAACTAATAAAAAAAGAAAAACTTTCCAGCAACAAAACAGAAGAAAACTTTTTATAGAATCAAAATCAGATTCATCATCCAGTTGAATCTGATCTGACGGATTAATCCTGAAACCAGTCTGGTCCTTTAAAAGGGGGAGTTTAAGTTTATAGAATAAATATATTCATAAAATGCAACAGATGGAAATACGTGTAAGATTCCCAACAGTTAAATGAAGAGAAATAAGGTGCTCCATGGTGAGTCATCTACACAACAACAACACACACACACACACAAACGCAGATCATGTGACCAGGAGAGCGATGAGGTAATGCTTTAGTCATCCATCAGCAGCTCAGACTCCAATTAGCTGCTTAATGAGAAGATGACAGAAAACGTCAGACAGGCCGTCATCACACCAGCAGGTAGCGCGCACACCCACACACACACACACACACGGTTCTTTACTATCCTTATGGGGATTAACATTGCCTTCCATTCATTTCTATGGCCTAACCCAGAATGTCACCAAAGCATAAATAACCCTAAAGTCTATCTAGATCCTTGGTCAAAACCCTAACATCCAACCTCAGGGGAGAGCCGGTCCTCATGGGGACCAATCCTCTGTTGGGTTCTGACTGTTTCTCCTCCCTATTGATCCGTTTAATCATCTCTTCTGGTCTGGTTTCTCTGTTAGCTGATGAACTCTCTGAGCGTGATGGCGAAACATGAACCTGGAGCAGCAAAGAGGATGAGCATATCTGAGGAGACAAAGATGGTGAAGATGGATGAACTTCATCAGAGCTCAGCTCCTCTAAACTCTACAAGGCAGGACAATCAATCAAAGCCAGAGCGTCTCCGTCTGATGCTTATGGAAGTAAAGCAGAGCGGGAAGTAGGATGGATTCAGCGCCTCAGGCCGTCAAGACGCCCCTTTAATTTTCTCCTCATGTCTGTTATTCTGCTTCTGAGTCGTTATTCAAATGAATCTGCAGCCGAGGCTCAGAGAGCATCCGTCAGACAAAGGCTCATTAGGGAAACAGAAACGGCCTGGAGGCCTACGTCTCTGGGTCCATGCCTGGACCCGGTTCTGGGAGCCGGACCTGAGGTTTCTGAACCAGGGATGGAGGATATGGATTACTAACCATGAAACCTTTAGAGCGGAACGGAGGAAGCTGATTGGTGGAGACGGTGACTGAGGACAAACTGAAGGGGGGGGGGATAACAGAGGTAAAGAGGCTGAGGTAATGAGATTCTGACTGAGCGTGACAGGAAGCCTGAGAGGAGGAGAAGGATTCTTGGTTCTGGTTGTCTGAACACCAATCAGAACCTTTACAGGAACCTCCAGACTGAATGTCTCAGAACCTGTGGAACCGGTCCGGTACCGATCACACCATGCTCTGTTTTTTTCATCTCGGACAAATGGTCCGGTCCCTCTGGGAGACCCGTCCAATGAGGCAACAGGAGCATGAAGCGGATCAAACCAGAACTAAAACGGGTGGAAAGCAGTGAAGGGAAATAGAGAGAAGCAGAAAGTGTCTTTGTTCAGCAGAAACATGAAATTAGCCTTAAACTGCTGCTCCTAATCATTAGTCCTGCTCCTCCTCGGTCCAATAATCTCCCCCATAATTATTTCCTTCATAATGTCTCTCATCCTTCATCTCCTTCGCCTTTTCTCCTTTTTGCTCTCGTTTCTTTCTCTGTGTTTTATTTCCAGAGGTTGAGGAGCTGCTGCACACACAGCCATCAATCAGCAGGAGCAGCAGGATTTTCATCGGATCAGCTCAGAGCTCCTTATCCACGCCTCCTTTCATCCCAGAGGATGAGAGGAAGTGATATCTGATCTGTGAGCTGAGAACCAGCAGAGACGAAGAGGAGAGGAAGATCTGAGCTGTTAGAGACGGAGTGATGGACAGGAGGAGGACAGGTGAGAGTCAGGAGATAAAGCTCTGACCTTTCTGCTCTGAACCTGCTTTTATCGGCGCCATCAGTCAGAAAGACGGACGGCAGCCTAAACCTGAACACATAAACCCACAGAGTTTCATCCTCAGGCAGAAGGTTCTGACCGTCTCAGTTCCGTCATCAGTCCAGGATGGGACAGAGGATCCAGGTTCTGATTCTGTTTCCCACCAGAGCCGACAGAACTGGAAGACTCCTGTCGGGTTGGCCCGATTTAGAGTGGAAACCAAGCAGTTAGCCACACCGACTTCATTCCCCAGAATGTGTCCATCTCTTATCAGTATTTATATCATAAACATGAAAAATAGAAACAAAAGAAAAAGCGTAGCGTTGTTTTATCATTTTTTGGCAGGGTGCCGCCCTATTGAGACACTCCAAGGGTTGATATTGAAGGGTTGGTTGATGAAGACAAATAAGGTGATCGTAAGCTCTATGGGGAGTCAGCTACACCAGTAATACAACTGGAGCTATGCATACCCCTAGTGGTCTGTGAGTGCATTGCAAGGGGTAGATGAAAATATTTTATTTCTTTTTAGGTAGTAAAATAAAATTGCACTGCGATCTGCTCTGCATTGTCGTGAAAAATCAAACAAGCTTTTATCAACCAAAAAGCATGTTTTTCTTATATGTTTGAGTTCAACAAAATGAGGTAGAAGAACATCCTGAATGTAGATCTGGTATCAGCTGTTTTCACACTGAGCCATCAGAGCTCATCAAGCAGCTCAGGTGCCTTGATGAAAAGTAAAACTAATGAGGTCAATCTGTCTATTTTTGTCCTGTATTTTGTTCCAAATCCATCAAGTTTAACATCGTAGGGAAGCGGGTGTTCCAATGGTTGCATTTCTGAATTCTCCCGACTGGTGCCCAACTTTACAAGAGTGAATAAAGTGAATGTGATTGGTCGATTATCACGGGGGTGGATTGTTGTGGTGGAAGGTTCAAAAGCAAATTTGGTTGTGGCCGGTTTGTTGGAAGCATCTTGCTAACCAGTTAGCAACTTAGCGCTAGTAGGTTCCCAATGGGAAATTCCATTGGGACCAAGTAGCACTAAATTGGTGACTTAGAACAGACACCGTCAAGGAACACTATGGACAGAAACATGCAAGAGGAGGAGAGTTTTGTGTCAGAGGTCGTGGATGAGTCTCCTCCTTCATACATTTTTTATTTAGAGGAGGAAAGCGGGGACGAAGATGTGGAAGAGGACGCCAGGGCGGCAGAAGCTTGGTTTGGTGTAGAAGGCTTACAGCTGTACATGTTTGAGCATGTTTAAAGGTACACTATGCAACCGGTGTTGATTTTCCAGTGAGGCTCCCCCCAGAGGGCGAAAGTAAAAGTGCACTGTCGTAAATATGCACAGCTGTTCTCCTGGTTTCTCCGTCAAGCCAGGCGCGGTTGTTTTGAGCTTAGCAGACAGGCGAACGCAACGAATGACTAATGCTGCGTTCACACCGCAGCTGGCGTGACAGAAGCAGCGAGTTTACATGCAAAGTCAATGGTCGACGCGCGTCAAGGCGCAGCAAAGGAGCAGCAGGCCCAGCGCGTCTGACCAGCTGAAGCAGGGAGAGAGACACAGCGCTGATGATCAGAGGCTATGATCTCTCCTCTTAAACAGTTTATTGACGCCTAAATTAACTTAAAATGCAGAAATCTGCCGGCAGAATATGCAGTTTGGATTATTTAGATGAAAAACACCTACCAGCTGCCGCGGTGAACCGCGAGGACGTGACCTGGCCAGAGGCTGCTGATGAAGGGGTTCCTTCTGGTATGTGGGGGTCTGAGCGGCTCCGACAGAAAAAATATTGAAGGCAGGATAATAATCTGAATGAACTGACGGCACTGATTACGTTTTCAGGTGTATTTTCTCATTTAAACACATATTAAAACTACTTTATTCCAAATGATCACAGCAAATATAGCTGCAAGGCAGAGAAAGGATAGTGAAGCTCCGCCCAACGCGCGTCAGACACACTTTTGCACCGCACAGCCAGAGCGTCAGAACTAACTGGTTCAAGCAGCAAAAATGAAGCAGCAGACACGATTTTGCTGCTTTTGCTGCGTGAACGTAGCACAACTGCACAAGGATCGCCACTGTGCTAGCAACGAGAATGCTTTTAACTGGGGGGTGTAGCAGTTCTCGGCCGTAAAGTAAGACTGACTCTCACGAGACTTCTGAGCCTGTGGGTGCGGGTCGGTGCTCCTGCAATTGCGGTATTTCCCCCACAGACCACCAGGGCAGCCGAGAATACCTTTGTTCAACCTGAAATGACTCATTTAATCATCCAAAACGTTATGGAACACATTAATTAACTGAAAAATGTTGCATAGTGTCCCTTTAAGGAAAGGATTTTTTTTAAATAGAAATTTAGACAATGTAGTCTGATAAAGAGTACATTTATATACATGCTTAAGCCAGAATGATTTGAAATTAAAATAGGACTTCCCTACGACTTTAAGTAATACACTTAAGAAATTTGGTTTGATGGAAGGCGAAGCTACGTGGAGCCCATCTGCGTATGACTCGAGTTCTCAGAGAACTACAGAACCAACCACCTCACTGCACATGTTCTCCATCCACCAGAGGAGGTCCTACCTGAGGCTGCGGGAGCGCGGTCTCATGGCGGGGGAGCGGCGGCCGTCCTCGTCCGTGATGCTCTCTGAGCTGAAGTGTTTGGTGAGGAAGCGCAGCTCGTCCGGCGTGGGCTGGAAGGGCAGCTGGTGGAGCTTCTCCTGAGATGAACAGGAGGACTGTGAGAGGAGGAGCACAGAGGGAGCACAGATTACAACCAGCAGCTACTGCAGGACGGGGAGGACGGGGAGCAGCTGCAGACTGAGCTAAGGCCTGGACGGGACACATCTGGTTTCAGGGCTTAGAAACCAGAAAATACAGGATTAAAACTAAACGAGTCAGAAGATCATCGGAGGAATGAAGAATTCTCTAAGTAAGATGGTTAGAGACTTTATTGCTCCCTCCACTGAGAAGAACGTCAACAATCCATCAGAGGAGAACTGAGCAGGACCCTCAACTTTTCCATCATTTCTATCTACACTTTCTCAAACCTTCACATGCTCAGCAGGTTAGAATGTGATCAGAGAACTTGACTTTTTAACTCTGAAGAACTATTATGAGAACATCTGATCTTCTCTACAGTCCATGTGGAGGTTTAACAGCAGGATGTCCAGCTTTTAAATGAAGCTGAGGTTTATTCTGGGATCATTGAGATATTCTGGCTGAAGATCAGGAGATTACAGCAGGAAAAGATGGAAACAAAGGGGTTCCTGGAGGGGAGGAGGAATTTTTAAAGCTATGAAAGGTTCAAAGGTCAAAGGAGAAGGGAACCGATTGCAGAAGATGAGTTATCATGACCAAACAGGTAGAGGAAAACTGAAGTAAACAGAGGAGCAGCTGCTGGCGGGGAGTAGAGGAGCTGAGAGGACCCAGAATCAGGGTTAGAACAAAGAGGCTGACTATGAAGCTCAATCATTGTGTTTATTGAATCGATAATTAGAGGGAAATCTGTTGTGATGTTAAACTGATAAAAGCTAACAGCGGATCTGTGTTATAGAGCAGAGATGGACAGAGGAGACACTTACTGAGACGGTGGAGCTGGGGGTGTTGGTGCCGTACCCAGAGGAGGGCAGCGAGGCCAGAGACCAGCGTCGGCCATCGGTCCTGGAAAAGACATTTACACGGATCAAGCAATCAGGGTCAGGATTTACAACCAAACAGAAACTGAAAGAAGACCAAACAGCGCAGCATCCATCCAAAGAGGAAACACAGAACCAGAACTGAAGCTCGGGTTCTGCAGACACTAAGCCTGAAGTTAGACAGCACCAAGAACTGGACCACAAGCCGGTTCTGAAGGAGTTCCTTCAGAGGAATTCTTGTTGCAGAGAGAACCAGAACCAGGTCCTTCTAGCAGCAGCAGAAAACCCAGAACCCTTTGCTAGAAACATGCAGATGTGTCCAGATGAAGCCGCAGGTCTGAGAGGAGCAGAGATTCTGACCCGGTTCTGTGTGAGTCATCGGATCCAAGGAGCCACAAACACACAGATCTGGAGTTGGATTGTTTTCACCAAAGGATTAAACACTCAATGTCAAACTAAATCAGGGGGAAAACTGAGACTAAATTTGGACAGAACGTTTGGAGATTTTCCTCTGCTCCTCTAAACCAGACTTCAGAGACCTTCAGGCTGAAGGACAGGAGACAGGTTTCAGAGCACAGGCGGGATGAGGCGGGCAGGTCCTGTAGACTCAGAGGTTCTCAAGCTCAGGTCTTTCCAGGTGATTTCCTGAAATCACTGCTGCTGTTAGAGAGCAGAGGTTTGGTTCTTTTGGATTAACCACAATAATTCATGGAGAAGGAGAAAAGGTTCGGCCATGCAGAGACTCAGACAGGGAGGAGGCAGTAGCAGGGTGAAGGGAGGTGGGGGAGTTTACCTGTCAGCTCTGTGTCCGTGGCTGTGAGGAAAACAAGACATGGTTGGTATTTACACATCATTCATTCTGTCAGACCAACACCGGCTGCACCGGGTTCAGACAGCTGATGCCGGATCAGCATCCAGGATTCTGATCCAGGATCAGCCACTGGCTTCAGTTTGTGACTAAATGAACAGCAGGACATTGGTCGTCTTCCTGTAATATGGAGCTCCACCACTGGGGGTCGCTGTTGTCCCAGAAATGAGCAGAAGGACAGCAGCTAAACCTGCTTTAACCCTCATTCCCTCTGCTGCACCAACACCAGATGCTTCATGCTGTTGCCGTGGAAACATCCGGGGGGACAAATGAGGCTTATTTACAGTTGATGTTAACTTTTGTAATCTGGTTTTGATGTAAAAAAAAAAAAGTATGTCAGCAGTGGGAGCTATACGAGCAGACGGGAGTTTATTCTTCCAGCCTGAATGACTGACATACAGAGTGAAACCTGGAGAACAGCCCATCCATCTGGGCGCCATTTATCACTATCTCCTTCAGCTGTCACAGAAACATCCTCTAGCAAGCAGATACTTTTCTCTGAACCAAGCTGAAACGGGTCTGATCCAAATGTTCTGCCACCAAGGAAAGTGTATGAGCAGCTCACCTCCGTGCAGGAATGAAGGAGAAGTGAGCAGCTGTGTTGGGGGAAAAATTGCGGGGGCTGTCCAGTGGGCTGGTGCCTGCAAGACAGAGAAAAGGGGCAAAATCTGAATGAGTCAGAATTCCTGCAGCTGCAGTCAAACAAAAAATTCGAATCAAATTGTTGATGGTATAAAACGGACTTCTTACCAAAAACATTTCTCCAACATTTAAACATATATGGAGAGAAATTTGTTCAAATATTACTGGTACGTTTCAGAAAAGGAAATTTAAAGGAAGAATCCTTTTAAAATGTTACCTTTAATAACTTTTCAATTAAGAGAGTTCATTTTTTTTTTTATCTTTCAGATTTTATATCTTTACTTTTTTTTTTTTTTTTTCATCTTAAAAGTTGTGTAGGGAGATTTTAGGAACTGCTTCATTTTCAAACCCTGTTTTCCAGATTTTCCCCTCTACACTTCTGGATTGGCTGTGCGCTGACCAATAGAAACGATTCTGCTCTGCCTACAGCATTTCTATTGGTCCAGACACAGACCACCTGGGAGAGCACAGGATGAAATCTATGAGAGGATTTAAAAAGAACGCAATAAAAAAAAAAAATAATAAATCAATTTGGATTAAAAATAAAATCCACAAAAATATAACAAAAAGAAAATAAAATTTGGGAGAAAAATTAAGATCTCGAGACAAAATCTGAGAAAGTAGACAGTAAAAAAGAACTTTGAAAAATAATAAATATTTGAGAAAATCAAATATGAAAGTGAAAAAACTTCAAATGTATAAATATCGTTTAAACGTTTCCATAAAGATTATAGAGTAAATGCATTAGTTCCATTTTTTTAAAAAGACTTTGTTCAAATGCTCTTCTCTGAACCCTGCTTTTTGCTTTCAATAAATCTCAATAAATTTCTTTCTATAAGCATTAAGCCAGAGCTCCAAACATGTGAAAATCCTGAGAAAGGTGAATTGAAAAAGTAAAACTGATGTTTTAGAACTACATGTACCTTCATACATGGAATTATCACACTATTATTTCTTGGAATTCTGACACTTAGAAAGAAAAACTAAAACTTATTCAGCCTGGGTCAGAAGGGGACTGCTGATTGGAGGAGGAGCAGGAGGAGGTAAAGGGGTCATTGCTCTGACCAAGCGCACTCATAGAAAGTTTGGTGGAAGGAAGACGTCCAGTCCAGTAAAGAACTGCAGCTTTGACAACTTTGACTTCATTGGGAATGGAGGCTGGATCAGAACATCCAGAACCATTAATCACAGTTGGATCCACAAATGGCCTAAAACCATCTGATAAAGAGAACCAGAACTGGACCATGTTAGGTTTTATTTCATTTTGAGATCAGCTTTACCACGGTCATCTAAACTAGAGGAGTCAAAGGCTTGGAATATTTCATGATCATTTATCATTCTTACTTTCTAAAATCAGAAACAAAGGCAAAGTTTTCGAAGACTAAACTATGATTAGATTTTTTAATAAGTTACCATTACCTCAGATTCACCTGAACTTTTATATTTAATCATTGACTTAAAGACATCATGCTAAGTGACCTTACAGGTCACCATTATAAACCCATTTAAAGCAATCTAAACCAAAGGAACATTAAATGGCAGCATTATCCTTCATCTAACCGGCTGAAGTTTCAGTTGTATTTTTACAGGAGGTGTAATTATAGCAAATATTCCTGCTGCTTTACACCTTTCATGTCAGAAACTGAAGCGATAGTGACCTAGTTCTGCAAATCTCACAAAGTATTCCTGCACAGGAGATGCATACTAATGTCATTTCAGCTTTGTGCCTCTCTGACGCTCTGCCTCCAGGGAACGGGAGGCTGAGATAAGAAAATATAGCAATAATTGGGAAGGAGGCGTAACACGAATGAAAGGAGCTTCAAATATCTCTGAATATCAGTTTGTGGTGACAGGAGGAGCCAGGAGCACCGCCTGTCATTCTTTATAACCTTTATTCCTGTTAAAAAGACGAGAGGCAGCTCTGTTGATCAGAAGGCAGAGCGCCTGCAGAGCTGCCCGTCTCCATCTGACCTTTTCCCACTAAGAGCCAACTGGAAACCAGCAGGAGAGCAGCAGACTGAGCTACACAGCGGCAGAACAGGGAAGAGCCTTTGATTTATGTTTGGATTTACCAAAAACAATGAATATCATCTATTTATTACTGCTTCCTATACGCTTTATCCTCTCATTTAAAATGCTTCTTAGTTCTGAATGCAGTTTGAAGGCAAAGGCTGTCAGAACAATCCAACCTTAAGATCTACTGAGGTCATTAAGGTCATTATTAGGTCCAGGTCCTGGTCCAGGAAGGGTCCAGTACGGGGATTAGCTCCATTGCTTTGCTTTTCCAGCTAAACATCCCAGACAGACCCTCAGCCCCACTAGTGTTAAAGGTAGCTCATTCTCCTTTGCTTTTGATGGGGTGAAGAGTAAGAACTAGATCCTGAATAGTAAGTAAGCCTGGACAATTAACTGTATCTAAAATATAATCAAAATTAACAAAAGGCAATTATTTCACACTCAGTTTGGTTCCATTAAATGTAACCAGAGTGACTTTCCCACTCAAGCCCTTTAGGTGGCAGTAATAATCTTAAAGTGGTGTGTTGTCACACAGAAAGGAGTAGAAAATTGTGGCTAGCACACAGATTCTCAGTCATCCAGGTCATAGACATTCAATAAAAAAAAGAAAATTAAAAACAATCCACTGGACTTTAAAGACGTTTCGCTTCCCATCCAAAAAAAGCTTCTTGGATGGGAAGCGAAATATCTTCAAACTTGGAAACAAAATCCAGTGGATTTTTCATTTTCTTTTTTTTCCACACAACAGCAACAGTAAAGTTTTAGCTTTAGCTACCGTATTTGATTTTTGAAATAAATAAATAATAAATTGTTTAGCCCCAGTGAACATGACAGATGAGGCAGGCAGTGCCTAGAGGCCCTGTCATGCAGAGCAGTGTGAGAAACCCAATAGCTCCTTAGTGCCAGAGAGGGACGTCAGGAGATCCCTATGCTAGAGGATCCATGATAGGAAGCATCCTGTTTTAACTTCCTACCGTTGTCTTGATCACCTGGTTAATTGAACAGGATTAAGGAAAGAAAGAGAGGGTTTTATTTTCAACATCTGTAGGTCACTGTTGCCCCCGAGGTGACTAATGATGACATTAAGGTCCCTTGTAGGTCAATTTAGTCACTAAATACTTTTTGGAGGAGTTGACCCTGACCACTAGGAAAATGACCCAAAACAAAATGGCTGAAAATAAATCAAGAAGCTTCAATGGCCTAGTCAAAGTCCGGGTCTAAACCTGATTAAAATGCTCTGGTGTGAGCAGAACCAAAGGCGGAAAACTTTAATGAACTGCAAGAACCACATGAGGATCTGGTGACTAAAACCAGGATGGTTCTGTAGAGCTTCCAGGGCAGCTGAGGATCCTTGTGGCTTCCTGCGGTGGTCAAGGTTTCTGTGAGGATCTCATCAGAAGTGGTCGGGTCCGAGAGGAAAGCAGAACCAATGTTCTGGTTATGATTTCTGGTAAAAGTGCTGCTGAAATAAACGACAGCCTCCTCATTTAGTGATATAACATTTAATCAGCAGTGTTTGCTTCCCTGGTGGGGTCAAGGACACGGCGGTTTACCCGACTGCAGGACGAATGGCAGCGTTACCACGGCAACACAGCACCTTAGAGGGTGGAGAGAGGTTATTACTCCTCTGAAAGCACGCAGTGAAACAGCAGCAGCCTCTACTGATCATCTCTGATCATGTTCAATCAAGAACATATGAAAGAAGCTTAAAATAGAAGATCTATTCTCTGCCTCCAGTCCGAACTTTTATGAAGCAAAATGACGCCCGACTCCTTCATCTCCTCAGAACTAGTCTCCCTCCCTGCTAGCTTTAACAAACTGTAAAGATGAAGAGTGAAACGGTGTAAAGACCAGGCTGGTACAAACACATTCAGTGTTTTTATCCAGTATTAATCTATAAAGGACGTGTGATTTACCCTCCAGTAGGTGGCGCTGCAGTCAGCGCTCCTTCTGTTTCAGCTGTTGCTGTGTTCTGTCCTTTTTCCTCTTAAACAGACAAACCCTTAGTTCATCTTTCCTCATGTCATTTCTCAGACAGTTTATGTCTCCAGGTATGACTCTGAAGTTTCAGGACCTGGGAGCCATTGGTTACCATGGTGATTTAGGCCTGTTTCATAACATGAGGGTCAGAACCCTTTTGTGGCTTCGAGAACCTCCAAGTCCAGTCTGGAAGGAGAACCTCAGAGCTGCCATGTTGCAGGACAGAACCAGAGTTTGGGTTTTTGGTCCGGTCCACCCTCATTTCTCCACTGAACTCAGTGGTTCCAAACAGCAAAGTTCAGTCACAGCTGGAGGCAGATTCTTAAAATACTTCATTTAATCAGTTCTAAAATTATTTAAAATTCAAAGATGCTTATCTGTATATTAATCGATATAAATGGACCTGTTACAATCTGCCCAAACCATCAGACTGCTTTGCCTGCAGTGCAGCTCTACCAGAGGCTCCGCTCCTCCAATCTCTGCAGCTTCAGCAGAGCGTAATATTACTGGATGCTATAAAATCTGCAAACATGTCGCGTAAATCCAGAAAACAAGCAAACCACAACGTTGTATTTGTTCTAGTACGCTATGGTTGGGTCTGTATGAACAGAACCAACAGGGCAGTACTGAATATTCTGAGCATGAATACACACACTCTAATACCTGTGTATATATATATATATATATATATATATATATATATATATATATATATATATATATATATATATATATATACATTTTTAGATCTGCATCTCTTTTATATCAAAAGATGTCATTTTCTAAAGCTTGCTGTATTTTTTCCCTTTCCCTGCTGCTTGTCTTCGTTCTATGTCAAACTTTCCTCTCTGTTGTTTTCTTTCATCTCTCCATCATCCTCCTGCCACCATCCATCATCATCATCATCTGTGTGCACGATGGAGGAGGCTGGATTTGGAAGGTTTTCTGCACTTGTCTTTCATGCTGTCAGCAGCATTCAACAAAAACTCAGGAAACACATTTTCACATGCTGACACACAGACACACACACCCAAATACAACACTGAGTGTTTGTTGTTGAGCTGCGGCTGACAGCGCCTATGGCAGCAACTTCTCAGCTGAAATCTATTTTTTGGTAACATAATTCTACTTCCTAAAACTGCGGCTGTCACCTGAGGAAAAGCAGAATAAAGCTGTTGTGGAAAATTCACCATCCCCCATGCTAATACACCAACGCCGCACGCTAATACACCATAACCCCATGCTTATTTACCTTTGCCGCCTGCCAATTCACCTTCAGTGCATGCTGATACACTTTCGCCATTTGCTATTACATCATGGCCACAAGCTAATTCCCCTTCGCCATATGTTAATACATCATTGCCGCATGCTAAACTCACATCACTGCATGCTAATAACCATCGCTGCATTCTAATACACCATTGCCACATGCTAATACATTGTCGCGGCATGCTAATACTCCATTGCCACATGCTAATACACCGTCGCGGCATGCTAATACTCCATTGCCACATGCTAATACAAATTGCCACGTGCGAATTTACCTGCCGCATGGTAATTCACCACCGCCGCATGCCAATTTCCTGTCACTGCATGCCAATTTGACTTCGTCGCATGCTAATTCGTCACCACCACAGGCCAAATGCCTTGGCCGCAGGGTAATTGACCATCGCCGCATGCTAATGCATCTTTGCCGCATGCTAATACACCATTTTCTCATGCTAACTCACCATCACCACATGCTAATACACCTTTGCTGCATGCTAATGCTAAAGCATGCTACATGTTTAATGTAACATAAATTTTTATAAATGTTTAATAATAGTTTTTTTTTTCTAAAACTAAAAGTTGATGAAAGACTTGCATTCTTTTTAAATCTTATTTTACAGATTTCCGCCTCTACACTTCTTGGTGGTCTGTGCCAAGACCAATAGAAATACTATCACTAACGTCCACACTTAGCAGACAAACAGAATCTGCAGCGCCAATAATTGAGCAGATTAAATTGCATTTTTGTAATAAAAAAAAAAAAATCTAATTTGGAAAAGTATTACAAAAAAAACAATAATAAAGGTTCATTTTCTGCATTTACTTGATATATTTCTCTCAAAGCTATTTTTAACTGAAACGTTTTTTATATTTCCTTTTGAGAAACATGTTCTTTGCTTTCAATGATGTTGGAACAAATTCCTCTCCATAGGTCAGCGGAGGCTCTAACAGTAGAACATTAGTGATCAGAAGTTTACATCAACAGATCCAAGAGGAAATGGGTTCAATATTCTTATTAATCACAATAACAACGAAGCTCCCCCTGCTGGTAGAACACACACCGGTGAGGCCAGGTGATTCTACAACAGCTCCCCCTGTGGTCAGTGTGCCTGGAGGCAGCAGTTACCTGTGTGTCCGTGCAGAGGTGAGTGCGGTCGAGGAAGAGTCGGGGAGGTGCTGGACGTCACAATCAAACTCTTCCTGTTGCTCGCTCGACAGCTAAGAATGCAGACAGATGGAGGTTAGTTACTCCGCCCAAAAATTTCAGCTTAGAGAAATACTGATTTGGAAAGGTTGCAACGAGCCACACAGGAAATACAATCCAAATTTCCCCAGTAGGTTCTGAGAGAAACGCTGAGAGAGTGAACCCCCTGCATTATTTCATCCCTACCAGCAGGGGTCGACAGCCCACTGATGGCTGCTGCATCCAACAACACGCATCTCAAAGGTAAACCTTATGGCTGGAAGCCTGATATTGCAGCTCATTTAGTCCTGAGCAATGAGTGTCGCTAGTAGGGTTGTCAAAAGTATCGATACTCAAAAAAGTATCGATACTGAAACGTTGTATCCGGATACAATACTCGTTTTTAAAAGTATCGATACAGTGCCACCACCAGTGGCACCTAAGCAGTCATTCATTTAAAGTGCAGAATAGAAGACAAGTCACTTTCTGAACACTGTGTGATTGAATAATTCTACGCACTTTTCAGTTTCAGACTTTTTTTTTGTAAGAGGTGCGGCTGCTGAGAATTATTTTTGTTTCTTAACTGGTTTGGCTAGTGTCATTGTTATGTGTGCAAAGCATAGCCAAGGAAGGAACACTTCATTTTAATTTTATAAGTTTTTTATCAAGCTTGCTTAATATTGTACACAGCTTTCAACCTTTATGGTGTTTATCTATTAATGAAAATATTGCTGTAGAATTTTGGAGTCTTTGTTTTTATCCTTGTGGTATCGAAAATGGTATCGAGTATCGAATATTTTCCTTAGTATCGGTATCGAGTTGAAAAGATTAGTATCGTGACAACCCTAGTCGCTACCCGATCCGTACCGGTAGCACGATCCGTACCATCAGCTCATTTGCGCCTGCGCGAACAGAATAACTTCCGGGTTGCCAAAAAATAATGTAATTACGGTACTGAAAAAACTTTAATTATTTAAGGATATAAATAAAGAATACTAAACTACATCGTAAAGACATTATTGAAGACTTTTCTGGAAGAAATGGATGCTTTTTAAATTCAATCCATTGTATTGCTTGACATCATCATCAGACATGCTAAGAGCAGTCTGGGAATATATTATTGTGTAACGTTTATCTGATGCACTCTATGATAATAGAGTGAATGCACTCTATTATTTTTTTATTTGAGAAAAAATATATATTTTAACTATCACAAGGCGATTGAACTTTTTTATGTATTTCTATTTTTTTATTTTTAGAAAATGCAATATTGACGAAAATACAAAGATATACAAAAAGAAACCCATGCCGCTAAAAAAAATACAAAAGAATAAAAGAGTAAGAAAAAGGAAATATTGCCACCGGAAGTTATTCTGTTTGCGCACGCGCAAATGAGCTGATGGTACGGATCGTGCTTCCGGTACGGATCGGGTAATGACAAGAAGACTGAGTCACCTCACACATTAACACACTGTTACTATGGAAGCTCAGGATGGACAAACCTTCCACAGGATAATAAATACTGAGATTTATTCTGCAATTATTCTGAAAAAGCAGTTTATTTAATGATTTAACTGAACTTATTATTTCCGTCTTTAATGATCTTATTATAAGCACCAGAAATGTTTTAAATATAAATGTTTAATATAAAGTAAAAAAAAAAACAAAAAAAACATATACATATATATATACATATACATATATATATACATATATATATATATATATATATACATATATATATATATATATATATATATATATATATATATATAAAGCAAATTCTTGATGATTAGATAAGGAGAATAACAAATATTGGTAACATATTTTTTTTTTAATAAATAGAAAAATATATCTAGTTTTCAATACAGAAAGTCACTTTTTCGTTAAAAAATACAAAATAAAGAATAAAATAATGAACAGAATAATACAAATAATTAACTAGCAAATAAAATGTAAAAAACTAATAAACAGACCTTACATCAGCCTGTGTTCATTAGAATCACAGCAAACAGATCCATGATAGCCTGCCTACTTTATCCAACCACAGAGCAGCTAGTGTTTGGGCTGAGACCGGTCAGATCCAGTTCCCGAACCAGAACATCCACGGACTCACTTTCTCATAGACTCGCTCTGACCAAAGCAGTTTCAGAGAGCCTGACCCGGTTCACTTCAACACTTCTAAATGCTGCAGACACCATCTGACCCGGTTTGCTGCGGAAACAGATCCAGTGGGTTCTGGCATCAACTGGGCTGAAGCTCCAACATGATCAGAGGGTCTGTTTATCCTCCAAGCAGCCATAACACTGGGAGTTATGGTCGGATCGGGTCGAACACATGAGCTCAGGCGGAGTTCTGATGACTCCATCAAGCCCAGCTGGTTCTAATGTCAGAATAAAACATGATGGGAAACTGGACCGGGTCAACGGCAGCTTGAAAAACAGCAAAAAGAACCACAGAACAAAGAGACCCAGAGGGACCAGTTCCTTTAAAGGGACCGTCACTTAGCTGTAAACGGACCTCAGATGGACTGAAGGTTCTGAAGAGGAGTCCTGGAGCAGCAGAACAGAACTGGGCCCAATTCCAGTGACTGGTTTTGGATCAAAGAGGTAGAAAGAAAATCTTCAAGGGCAGAAACGACTCCTCAGAACCAGCTGCTCAGAACCAACTCCTTAGTAGGGCTGGGTAAAAAGAATAGATGTAATCGATTTTGGATCAATTCTTTTACATTTTTGCAAAATCGATGTGTAGGGAATGAGATCGATTAGTTTTATAGTGACGAGCGTGACGTTCACATTCAAATGAGCAGGTGTGTGCAAATGCCGACCCAAGTAACACGTCGCTCAGCAAGCTGTCCCAACTGAAGTCTGACATCTGGAACCAATTTGGATTTAAAACAGCTGAAGATAATGTGCTGGATATGTGACATTAAGGTGACTTCCTACTACATTGATAATCAGTGGCGCTTCGCATCTCGTGCTACAGACCACAAAGATAACTTCAAGCCAGATAGCTGCAAATACAGCCAGTAGGTTGATTGAAGACATTAACAAATGGGGGCTGAACAGCAAACACCCTGTAGTTGTTACAAAGCTGCAAATATGGTTTGCTCAGTGGAGATGATGCTTCTCATGCATGTCTGCTGTGTCCCCGCTGTGTCATGTCTGCTTGCTCATGCGAGGCTTCACTTTTTCGCTTTTCACAAACAAGTTTGTACTTTTGAGACAGTTTTGCATTTTGTGTTTAATATGACAGGAAAAAAATAAATACATGAGTATTTTGAAACAGTTGAACCACTTTCATTATTGTAAAAACAGATCAAATCGAAATGAATCGATTTAGAACTGTATGAATCAAAATCAAATCGATTCAGGACTTTGGCGAAAATACCCAGCCCTACTCCTTAGACCCAGATCTTTAGAACCAGTGTGTTTCTGACCCATCCTCCCGCTCAGCAGCCTTTGAACGGTTCTGATCCGCCTCCTGCAGGCGCTTTGGACCCCTGCTGAGAACCGGCTGCTTATTATGCAGCACAGAGTGGAGAGCTTCATCACCATCATCCTTTTCAAACAGCAGGCTGTCGGGATGGACCGCGTCTCTGCAGTGCTGGGCTTCATCTTCGGATCAGAGCACATCTCATATTCCACTTATAAATCTGATTTTATTCAGGACCTTAAAAGGACCATTAGCAGGGGTTCTGAAAGACAGATCAGATCCACAAACATCGGTTCTGATGGACCTGCAGAGTCAGTAACAGTGGAACCTGTGGTGGACTGGTTTTGTTATCTTAAATGAGCTGCTTTACTGGGACCTGCAGGCACATGAGGAAAGGTTCTGTTCTGGTGCAGAGGTCCGGTTCAGGACTGAGCTGTGAACTGAATTTAGGTTAAGCTCTAGTAATGGTTAGCTTAGGGTAACTGGTTAAGGTTAGCTGGTTCCTGGAGCTGGTTCCCTGTCAGAGATGCTGTTCTTTAGTTTACAGGTTTAATCCTGTGGTTCAGGCTCCAGATCAGAGCTGCAGAGCTGCAACACCTTCATGGATCAAAGGCTGCAGCATCAGGAGATCCAGCCGCTGATCCTCTGCATGAGGATCCAAGGTGATTCCTGCAGAGAGAGCAGCTGTGGTGGATCATCTGCTGACTGCAGACAGATCCTCCATCCTACTGAGATCCTCTCTAAAACCTCCAGGCTCTCCAGCTGAGATCATTGGGAAGATTTGCTTCATCCTGAACATTCAGGTCTGAGGATCTTCACCACAAACCCAAACAGAAACAAAAGGTGATGCAGTCAGACCAGAACATCCTGACAGCTTGTTTCAGCCTTACTGGTCCCCTTAGTGCTAGTGATGCACTGATGACAATATTAAATATATTTTCCTACCATTTCCACTCAATACTAAAGACGACCATGGCGCCGATTTTGGTTGTCTACTTCACTTAAAAGACCCACAATCCTCCTCTGCATCTCAGTCACATGACCAGCCCCTCCCACTCTGGAGGATTACATCATAAACACCAGTTGTTCATGATAAATGACCTGAAGGAGGAACTGAAGCAGCTCTGCTTCAATCAGACGAGTTCAGATCCAGAGATCTTCATCCTAAGAACCGCTGAAGAACAACATAAACAAACCAGCTTCCAGAACCAACGGCCGGGTCGGCCCATGATGTCGGCTTCGTTTATGGGTTTAGAGATAATCAGAGTCCGGTTCAGACGACCTGCTCCTCCCTCAGCAAGCTAACGGCTAATGCAGCAGCCCAGCAGGTTCTCTTTATGCTCCCATTTGAGGAGCAGCTGAGTGATCTTTAAAACCTGATTAATTAACTCAGCAGCTATTCTTTTCCAAACTAACAGCATCATTTCACAGTGATTTGATAGAAGAATACTACAGAATCCGGCCCTTGGTTTGTGCAACATGTGCATCCAAAACCAAAACTGATGAAATGTTTATTACCAAAAAAAAAAACAAAAAAACATCCAGATCAAAACAATGAGGATAGTTCAAATGTTTTTCCTGCTGGTGCTGAATGTTAGCTGCCTTCGTAAGCGCTAAACTTGGTCAACATCGGTGACGGTCAGATTAACTGAAGGTTAACAGCAGCCTGGGATCCAGACAGCGTGAAGCCGTCTCCTTTAACAGCCCACTGAGAGCAACCCAGGAACGCCAGGAGCACAGAAGAAGAAATCTGTCACAGAGGGAGCATCTTGGTGCGTCACTGTCCCCGTTATTATAGGGAGGAGGTAGAAAACTGCTGCTTCAGAGGGGAAAGCTGCTCTGATTCTGCCTCCTTCCTGTCAGACCGTCTATTCTGGCTTCATCCAGCTGGAGGAGGAGAGTGCTGAGGGAACCACAGCGCTCAGATATGGATCATTCCTTCAGACAGAGCTGCTAGTCAGGAGGAACATTTCATAAAAACAACCCAGTTACATCTGACTCAACATCACAGCAAGAACACGCTTTCTGTTTCCATCGCCAATCGGTTGACCAGCAGAGACCGGTGAGGAAGAGGAAGGACATGCAGGAACCAGACGGCCGTACCTCTCAGAGCGCCGCAGCATGCTCCTCTCTGGAAGGGAGAAATTGGAGAGCACCGTCCAGGACTCAGACATGCCGAGGCTCCGATGGACCAAGCATCGCCGTGACAACGGACAGGAGCCTGCTTCCTCACCAGCTGCACTGAGTGCATGTAAAACCCTCTGCTGAGCATCCCCCCCCTCCTCTCAGTACCGCCTCCTCCCTCCCTGATGCTGCTGTGCTCCTGATCCACTGGGTTATCAAAGCACCGGTTCCCTCAGAACCTTCTAAAATGCAGCAGCTTCCAGACGCTGCTAACAAAACGACGTCAGTCCGTCAGCAGGCAGAGAAACATCAACACACACCTGGTTAAAGAGTCCCAGTCAACCTCAGCCTCACAGCGCCACCTAGCAGCTCACTGCTGTAAAAACCCATAAAATGAGAGATGCACTGATGCAGGGTTGAGAGCCAAAGTCAGTACCAGATATTCGACATCAGTCTCACTGATCCCTGAGATCTGCTGCTGATACTTTTTCTTTCTCCTCTAAAATAATAATGATAAAAAAAGATCAATTGGTAATAGCGGCACATGTGCAGGAAAGAAAACATTTAATCAGCCCAAAATGTAAGCCAGCTGATCCCATCTTCCTGTAGGAACATATCAGTTGTCCAAATGAACCAGGCAGGGATACGATATATCTGCATCAGGATCAGTCCAGTGATGACAACCGGGCCGATATCATCATCTGAAACTTGTTTCTATAAAAAAGCCGTTTTTGTTTTAGAAGGGTCATGTGGCGTCTGTCAGGTCATGTGATTGAGGTGGAAAAAAGTGAAAAATGAAATGTGATAAAACAGCAAAGTTACTTTCAAGACATATTTTAGATGAAGACGTTTTTGAAAGTTCTAATTTTTAGATCGGTCATACATCGGCTCACATTCACATATCGCCGGTACCAGGTCCTTTGGTCCACATCTGGTCCAGAACCAGATTCTACACTCTGCAGCGGTCCTGTGAGGATGGATCGGGGAAGCGGCCCTCCTCAGAGGTTCTGGATGCAGATGATGCTTCAAAGCTGATCCAAGCCCATATCGTGATACATATTCCGGCCTTCACATAGCAGGCTGGGTGCTGTTCTTCATCGCTTCACTTCGCCCAACAGACATCTGGGAAACAATCCATCTGTGCACATCATGGAGGTCCAACCTATAGACCTGTTTAGAACACGGCTTTGATATAATCAATAAATCCTTAATTATTTGGGCTCTACTGTGGAGTTTTGGATCAGCGTTCTTAGGCGATAGCGCTCAGGTTCTATTACTCACAAAATAAAAGCCTTTATTTTCCACACAGCAGGTCAATGCAGCAAAGCATTAAACACTATCGCCAGAAATCAACCAGAATTAGAAACCTGACTATCACAGCCTTTTATCACTGAGCCTACTGCAGATTGTAAAATAAAAGCCTCCCTTTTCTTCAGTAACTAAACATTTACTGAGTTGATACCACAGATATGGAGCGATGAAAGAATTAGAAATGGGTCCATATCGCTGGAGGTCTGACCCCATCTTTTTGACACAACCATGCCAGACTTTCAAGATAAGACATCCAGTACTCTACAAAATAAAAGACTTGAGCCAAAACAGATCCCTGCAGCACAGCGATTAAATATCGCCCAGATCTCAACCTGTTTTGGACAGTGGACAACTTTGGCCCTTTAACAACAGAATGTTCTTAAATTTCAAAATAAAAACATCAGATTTTGGGAATAATTAGTAAAGCAAGTCTAGTTGTGAAAAAGCAACCAAGCCAGGCTTTCAAAATAAGACTAAGATAACCAACAACATCCTTTGGGAGGAATGGGATAGAGGAAGCTTAGATTTTTCAGTTCCTGAGGCTCTGATGTGTCCTCATGCTTTCAAACAGCTAATAAACCTTCGTACAGATTAAAAAACGTTTACTGGTCTGTCTTATAAAAGCATAACAACAAGCTTAAGGAGAAAACAGTAGATATATCAGCTTAGAATATTTGCTGGTTATAACAAGCAGCAAACATTTCCCTTAGCATTCCTTATATGGTCACTTTCATGGAGCTATTTAAAATCTCACTACTTTAAGCTTTTCAAGGTTTGATCCTAAAACCTGAAGCAGGACTAGCCTAGCTCAGCCCCAGCAAGCGGCAAGTCCCTCAAAATAAACTTTCTAATAAATCTGATTTTTTTTATCTGATTTTCCTGCTTTGAATGACGTCTCTATCTTTCTAATTCCGCCTCAAATTTACAAATTACGAATAAATGTAATTGGAAAATGCAGTTGTGGGTCATTAGCATGGACGTTTCCACGGTAGGAACCACGCAGGTGGAGGTGGGGGGTTCTTACCTCCAGAGGAAGGGATTTCCTCGCAGGTAAACGGGGGCAGAGAGAGGGCCGTCAGAGGGGAAGAAGGATGGAGGGGAGGAGGAAGAGGAGGGCTGATCGACAGAGGGATGAAAGGAGGTAGGAGACAGCAGGTGCTGAAAGAGGAGGCTGCTGTTGCCTTGGCAACGCAGCTGTGCTGGTGACCAGATTCTGGAGAGGAGGGAGGAAAAGAGGATGAAGAGAGGAGGGAGGACAGACACCTGACTCCAAGCTGAGGCTGAACCTGTTCATGTTGCTGAGAGGCGCCCCCTGGTGGCACTGGCCGGGAACGGCAGCTATAAACTAAACTTTAAGGAACATTTTACTGACTTCTAACTGGAAACTTTATTTTTCTAGGTAATAACTTCTAGATGAGCACCGTACTCAGACATAAAGCTGTTTTGGTTCACAGGTGATAAATTATATGGTCAGGTAATTCTTCAGATTATCAGAGAAAACTGAACTTTCTCTTCTAAAGCGGCAGAATACAAACACTCATGGTTCTTCACTTCACCTGGGAAAAGTCAGATGATTTTGACAGAGAAGTTGAGATGATCATTCAGTGTCTTCTGGTTCCTGATCTGAACCTTAATCGGGTCTAAAATTAGGACATTTTGAATGAAATGAAGAACATCAGCAGAACTTAATCCAACTCAGACACGCCATCCAGCAGGAACAGATATGGCAGCAGCCTCCTGCTGGGGAAGGAGGGCTCAGTGCCGCCTCTTCTCTCAGAAACAGGTTGGTTCCTCCAGACTTCAAACACTTAAAAACTCTGAAGTCATTTTTCAAGTGCATCAACCAAGAGACTTTGGTTCACATCTAGACCCAGCAGCTTGGAGACATTACCATGACAACAAGCTGAGCCCAGCTTATATCAGCATGCAAATGGAGTCTCAGAACCCCTGGACAACATCAACATGGTGGTTCTGTCCAAACGGACCTTAGAGTCGGAATGCTGCCTACAGTGATGCTGAGATGATATTTATAGACGGAGCAGAAGTTTATGTAACTGTTCCCTTGAGGGACACGCATGAATCGGACCTGAAAGGTCAGTAGAACCCGGTACCAGCACCGGGTAAGATGGGTTCATCTCTGTAGATGGACAGCTGGGGTGAGGACAGGTCTGGTTGACTATGACCTCCAGGTGACCTGGTCTGCCATCAGAGGTTTTATCTTCGCTTCAGATTCTTCTGGTTCCGACCCATTTGTTGATCTCCAGCCTCCCGCTCCGATAGATCGGATCAGGTCTCCCATCAGGTCACATTAAACAAGCAGCATCTGTGGACCTTTACTGACATTTAGAGGACCTCTCTGAGAGAATGTAGATCAGCCGCATCTAGACCTGCTGAATGTCCCTCTGCTACGGGAGATCAGAGTCAGCAAAACTCAGAGGATTTTAGGCTCTAAAATCTGGGATTTTAGTCTCTTAGAACCCGTTTATCTTCGGTTCTCGGGTCCTGCAGCTTTCATAGGAATTTCTTTATTTTGAAACAAAAGTTTGAGATGAATGAAGCAAAAACTGGAACCTCCTTAAACCAGACAGAGAGACAAACGGACAGAAGGACAAACAGGGAGACAGAGGATGAGGACAACAGAATGCAGACTGGGGTCTATTGTTTCTCACTGCTATGTTTTGCTTTTCCAGACAAATCTAGATCTAAAAATAAACCGGGTTCTGGACGGTTCTGTCTAATCAACCAATAGAAAAACAAAACAAATCCTGCTAATATTCTCAGATTAGGGCTCTTTTCCCGTCTGCTCTGAACTCTTAGGAACAGATTAAACTTTTGGTTCTCACACGGATCCGACCCAAATTACCCGATGTAAACTATGGACTGGGTTCTCTTACTGGAGGTGGAGGTGAGGGGCTCCTGAGCGCTCCTTCCTCCTCTTCATCTCGTGTTCTGGGACAAACAGCTCAGCTGTAATCTGTATTAATCCAGCAGTGTGGAGCAGCTCATCTGTCCGCCACTCTAATCGCTACCAGCACCTAAAGCGATGACCTCAGCGTGCGCCGGTTACGTCACTCACACTCGGTTCGGGGCGAGAAAGGGTCCGTCGGGTGGCTGAGTCAAAATCCAGAACGTTCAGCAGATTACACATACACGGTAATCCAGAGGAAGACACAAACCCAGGATGGATCCCAGGACCTTCAGGGGGAGACGGCGGCTGCATGAGGACAGACTGAAGCCGGTCCTTCCCTCAGGCCGTAAACCCGGTACCAGAGCGATTCCCCGGGTGCAGCTGTCCCGTTAATCCCCCTCAGCTCAACTGTGGGACCAGAGGACAGACTGAGTCCTCCAGAGAGACGGAGGGAGGAGGGGACACAGGATGGACAGAAGCCTTCTCTGAGCCAATAGAGAGCAGCTTTTATTAACGGACCCCTGGTCAAACCTGATTGGACGATTCCTCACTAAAACCGCCTCATAGAACAGTTTGACTGTAATCTGATGGAAAAGTTTTAGATAAACTGGTTAATATTTATTATTTATAAACTTCTACATCTAGTTTATGCGTTTAGCTCCATTCTACATTTTGAACATTTATAAATGTTGTAATTATCACCATAACCCAAATTCACAAAAAAAATGTTTTCATACGAGATGCTAATAACTACCATAAAAACAATGAAATGTGAAAGAATTTTATAAACACTAAAAAACTACTGAGACCAATAAAATGATCACTTTAAATAGAATAAATAAAAGGCCAACAAATAAAAACAGGAGAAAATATTAGATTAAACAAAGAATTTTGACAAACTTAAATAAATCTGAATTGAAAGTTCTGGATCAACCGATGCCTTTAGCAGAACTTCTCAGGGCTCCAGACTGGACCATCCTGCAGCAACGGTGAATATTAGCTGAGTTTCTCTATGGAGAAACGTTAGGAACAGCATGGGACCCGTCCAAGACAAAACCTGATAGAGGAGCCACAGCAGCTGTCCATGTTCTGGTTTCTAGGAAGCCTGAGGACGCCGCTGACCCGGTGGGCTAAATGCAGCTCACTACTAATTCATCAACAATGGATCCAAACACAGACAGCAGCGGCTCTGAGACGGCAGGACACAGACGCAGGAGAAGGAAGGAAGGAAGGAAGGAAGGAAGGAAGGAAGGAAGGAAGGAAGGAAGGAAGGAAGGAAGGAAGGAAGGAAGGAAGGAAGGAAGGAAGGAAGGAAGGAAGGAAGGAGCAGAAGGAAGGAAGGAGCAGAAGGAAGGAAGGAAGGAAGGAAGGAAGGAAGGAAGGAAGGAAGGAAGGAAGGAAGGAAGGAACAGACGGAGCGGAAGGAAGGAAGGAAGGAAGGAAGGAAGGAACAGACGGAGCGGAAGGAAGGAAGGAAGGAAGGAAGGAAGGAAGGAAGGAAGGAAGGAAGGAAGGAAGGAAGGAAGGAAGGAAGGAAGGAAGGAAGGAAGGAAGGAAGGCACAGATGTAGCGGAAGGAAGGAAGGAAGGAAGGAAGGATTAAAGAAATAGATCTAGACAGAGGATCCAGTCTGATCACCAGAACCAGCCATAGGTTCTGTTCCAGAGCAGACAGAACCAGCCCTACCCGGTTCTAACTGAACCCAGTTAGTTCACAGAACGAGCAGCATCCCCCAGAGACAGACACGTCCAACTCAGAGCCTTATTCAGCTTAGCTTGACGACTAACGCTCCAGAACCCTGATCCGATCTCACCCATCCAAACAGGCAGAACTTTATTGGTGACCAACGAGCTGCTGGCAGCCCCGCTCTGATATAAATAGATCTACAATCATCTTTAAAGGAAGGACCAGCTGTTCCACCGCATTTTTTTTTTCATCCTGGAACCTCCATCACCTGTTACCAGGCAACGGCTCCACACAGAACCCATGTTCTGGATAAAACCCGTTTGGCTCGTTGCTCTTTCCAAACATTTCCATGTGGGAATCAGAGGATTGCAGGTACTCACAAACTGCCTCTTCTGGGAAGGCTCAACTCCTTCTGAAACAAAGAAAACACAGAGAAAAAAGTTCTGTTAGCTACCAGCTCCAAACCTTAAACCCAAACAGCTGCAGGCCATTCTAAGACATCAGATCACTGTAGGTACATTGAATCTTTGTGTTCATTGGTCAAACTATTGGCATCCATCTGGAGGAGGAGGAAACTTCTGCAATTTCTAATGCTTCATCAGCTGATCAGGATTTATTTATTATTTAAATGAGGGACATCAATCTTTTAAATTCTCTCCATTAATTCAGATCCTTAGAAATGGACCTGTCCTCCAGAACCAAACCAGTGCAGGTGTTTGACCAGCAGATGTCGCTGTAACACCAGATCAGAGCATCTCATTTTACATCCTCTGCTTTTCACCAAGACCAAAATCATAAAGCAGGTGAACATATTCTGTACATTTAGCTTTCATCTGCAGCAAGAAAATAGCTAAAACAATAAGAAAAAACGACTTTCTTTACTGACTCCATTTAAAATCTATTGAATAATCACGGATTAGCTTCAGCAGAATTACAGAAGCTCATTAGACTTTCATTCATTCACAGACAGCCTGAGAGCGGACTGAGCATGAGCAAAATGAAAGCTCTCCAGCAGGCAGTTGAAATGCTGCTGCGTTCAGAGGCTAATGGAGATAATGGAGGCTGGTCACCATGATACCATCAATCTAAACATCGCTCAGTGGATGTTGGAACAAAATGGCATAAGAGCGGTCCAGTTAGGCGGGTTTCTGTCAGACGGAAGACCAGTCGACCAGAACCAGAAAAGAAAATGGATCCAGGCCAGTTTACTAATCGTCTTAATCAGGATTTTCAGATTTTCTGTTCCACCTTCAAAACAAAACCAGAATGAAAACGGGTTCTGGATAAGGGATCTCTAAAACATCCAGACAGCTGGTAAATTAAAGAGCTCGACTGAAGAACTAAGAATTAGGAATATAAAGACATGAAAATAGAAAATCCACAAAATTGTGAACAGCAAGGTCTGATAGCGGCACCACCTGATCACAGAAATCATAATGATTAAAATGATAAACCTGGACTTTGAGTTGATGGATCTAAATATGGCTGAACAAAGATCAGATGGGGTTCCTCAAGGCTGTGTTCTTGGGCCTCTAAAGCCCCATTTACACTACCCTTGAAAAACCGATCCAGGCCAAGACCGGTCCGAGCTTGGATCGGTAACCAGGCCAAGCTCAGTTTTGACGACCGTTCACACGTCACACTTATCTCGGTTATCTCGACTCCTCGACTCCTCGCCTCCTAGTGACGATGTGCGGTATTACTGCTAGGATTGAAGGATGGACTCAAGCAGCTGGTGGCGGTAATGCACCAAACGCTGTTTGTCAACCGCCGTAAAACCCAAGAAGAAGAAGACGAAGGAGGAGGGAATCAAGCAAATCAAAATGGCAGCGCCCGTCACATTCAGAAAGTTATGCTTGATTATTATTGCTGTACTTCCGTGTTTGCGGTGGGTCAGGCGAAGACGGCAACCTTGCGCGGATGTACTTGAGAAAGTCGGCTTTTGGGAAGCCGACTTTCTGGAATGGAGTGTGAATCGGCATGTTCAGCCAGTCGGCGATGACGCGCTCTGCTCATGCGCTCTTGTTATCAGAGAACCGAGCCAGGAAAAAACCGAGCCGAACCCACCTCGGGAACTGGTCTGCAGTTAGCGCGGTCCGGTTATGTCTATCTCGGTTCAGTTCAGGTTGTTTCCGTTCACACACGACAAGTTATCTCAGTTACTGAGCTCGGACCGGTCTCGGCTCAGTTTTTTAAGGGTAGTGTAAACGGGGTATATGACTCATAATCAACAAGTCCTCTTAGCTCAGATTATTGTTGAATATCATACCATGAAATAAAGCTTTATGTTACTGTATCATGTGACCAGAGTACAGAAAATCAGAAAGTAGATGGGTCAGGAAGACCAAACTAAAGAAGGAGATGATACAGGTTACTGACACAAAGAGGTCCGTTGTTACAGCACTAGTGGCTCGTGTTTTTCCACAGTAGGCTGACAGGAAAAGGCAAAGGACCACAGATTCGGATTCGAACCCGGGTTGGGCACGATGAAACTTAGGCTAATTGATGCTTCTGATGCATAGCCTCTGCAACCGTCAAATCTGTCTCTGCGTGCGACCACGCCCACCGCGCAGAGGTTCTGTAACCGAGTCGGATGGTCGCAAACCCGCGCAGACCTCAAGCGGAAGTGCGCAGACAAAAAGCAGCTGTGATTGGTCCTTGGTATACCTTTCTGGCTGTCTGTGTGGTCGTCCTTCTCGATTCGGTGCCAGGGAGCGCCATTTTTAAAAACTGAGGAACAACTATAATGGAAAACTACGACGACAGGTTAATTGGTCTTTTTGCAAACTCCATTAACAGAACCTGTTCCTCTTTGATGTCTAGCAACTCTAGATCCATCTCCGCCGGCGCCTCCGACGCTCTCATGAGTTATAGAGCTGAACGAGCTAAACAAGGTTTAAGGCAGATCTTTAAGATCCCGTTTAGTCTGCATGTACTTTTGATGTAGTGACTCTTAATGGACACAAAATAAATGAAAACTTTAAAACCAACTTAAATAAACAGAAATAACCCAAATTGATTCTGATATCAACAGTAAAAAGATTTCATTTCGGATAGAAACACAAACACAGACCGTGTCAAACACAGATTATCCTGGAAGGCAGATTTGTTTCTGTTGGCAAACTATAACAGGCTGAGCTTTGACATGAGCTGTAGAGCACGGCGGAGGCTCCCTTCACTCAACACTCGTTTAGCTTTTCACACACAAATCCTCAGAAGTGAGTGCTAACCACAGCGCCATAATCAGAGCAGAAATCCATCCTGGGCTGAATGAAGCTCAGGATCATCTAAGTTCTACCATCCTACCAGAGGCCTGCTTTAGCTAGCTTAGATTAGTGAGTCTCTTGAAGGCTCATCAGGAATAAACAGACCACACCGCCCAGGTCATTCTTTATAGAATTGGATTGGTTCTGTGTGTCTGGAAGCGCCCGGAGGGAGAGGAGGGCTCTTTGCTTGCTGCTCTTATCCTCCATCAGCCTCCACAGGACTCTGGAGACGTAAAACGATGCTCATCAGATACTCCTCTGACATTTTATTGCATTATGATGCATGTTCTGGTTCTGCAGCTGCTGTCTGGGTCCTGAGGGGGTTTTTCTTTTTTACCCCCCCAAACCATCATCAGGTTCAGGATAAGAACAAACATGTCTGCATCAGCAGCAGCCAGCTTGTTTTAACAGAGAAAACAAGAACAGCAGCAGATGATGTAAAATGATCTTCAGTGACGTGAAGGAAAGAAGCTGCAGCCCTTCCAGCTGCTGCTAATACGCTTTATGGCAGAGGATGAGATGGCTAATGTCGTTATAGAGATGGAGAGGAGGCTGAGTGCTGCTGAGGAGGAGACGGCTCAGAGCTAAAAGCTCAGGCTGAAGGGTCTGATGCTTCATTAGGCTGTAATCTGCAGTAACACTGATCCTAACGGTCCTCATATCGCTACTGAGTCCGTTTCCCTCAGAGATCAGGGTCCAGAACAGGGAACAACGTCAGAAAAACGTAGTCACGTTCTACTGCTGCAAATGAGCAACAACCCTACTCTGATGTCCAGCAGGGTGACAGAGATGCTCGTTCATCATCCATATCTGATTACCCTGTTTTCGGTCACATAGTGGAAGGAGCCGTAAATCCAGAACCTCAAACCCAAAAGCACAGAGCCAATCTCCGTACTAAAGATAAGGCTCTGATTAGGGGTGTAAATAAAAATCGCTTTGTATCTATGCATCGATCCATCAGCCGACGATCCGATGCATCGATACGTCCGCAAGAGTATCCATTCATGTTTTTCTTTGTCCTCCGGTCTATTTTTATCCATTTGCTCCTGGGTGTAATTCTCCCTCCCGTGCTGTGGTGGCGCTAAACCTATTTTGCCCTCCTACCTCGCTTCCTGGTTATACTCTTACAGAAGTGTGTTGCAGTGAGCTTGACACAGACATTTTTAAATTATGCTAAATATTGAAGCGTGGTCTGTGCTACACACTGTGGGTCTAGATACGGACGAGGCGGCGAGGAAGTGGGGGCGAGTTTAGTCCGACGACGGAGGGACATGAGGGCCAAAGAGAGCGGAGATCCAGGTGGAAAAAGGGTCCCAGCGTTCTCGCGCACCTCGATCTTCTAGCAGGTCAAACTTCACGAGTTGTTTTCTGCAATTTCGGTCAGAAAAACAAAACAAGCCGGCCTCCTGTCTGCTGCACTGTTTGCAGTCAGTTACAATTTGGGAGAGGAGCAGCGGAGCGTCTGTGGAGGGGGCGGGGACGTCTGGAGCCGAGGTATTGAATTGCACTCATTGCACTGATTATGTGCAGTATTTTTTGATGCAAAGCCTTTCAGAATCTATAATGCAGGGGTATAACTATTTTTCAGTGACTGAGGTATTAATAGGAATAGGTGGAGTGCAACTTTTCTACTTGTGTTATTTGCTGTTGTTTCTGAATAAAAAATGCATAATGATATTACTGCTTTCATTGATTTATTTCAAATTTGAAACATTGTCTAGCCTGTAAGGTGTTAAAAAAAATATAAAAAAAGAACCAATTAATCGAATTGAATCGTTTCGTTGTGTAATCTTGAGTATCGAAAATAATCGAATCGTTGGGTTAGGAAACTGATACTGAATCAAATCGATCTCTGATCCTTTTATCCATCTCCTGCTCCATCTTAGAGCCAGTTAGGAACTAGCTGGCTCCCTGAAACTGAGCCGAGACTCATAGAAGCTGACCCTCTTCCTGTGGCAGAAGCCTACAAACCACATCATCCTCAAAGTTTCCCAAACCTCCAACAATCATGCCTGATGTCTAAAAGACAACAGGAAGTGAACCGGAGCTACCGGGTTCTGAAGAAAGCCACCTATCAGCACCGCTCTAATCTTTAATGAACCCAGTGGGTCGTTATGATGCATCTCTAGATGGTTTAGAGGGAAACACATAGACAGGAGCAGCTTAATCAATCTCACAGCTGCCTGTAATCAACAGGGTCTATCAAAGACAATCTGCTGCTGGTTTCCAGGCCTGGAACCGAAGGATCGATGCGTTTGATCGATTCTCATCTTAACTTCACTTGTTTCCATGAAGAAGATGAAGCTGGAAACCTGAAGCTGCAGGAAGAGATGGGTTTATTAATACGAATTTTTAGTTTTAAAAGAAAGGAAAAGATTTTTCTCTATACGAAGGGTCGAAATAATAAATGCATAGATATAAATGGGCATTAAGCAGCAACGACTGAAGGAGGACTTCAGGGTGATTTGTGTGTGAGACGGGGGGTTTCTGCCCCACCCAGGGGCCTGATCCTAATAACACGCTTTAGTTGAGCTAAAACCCTGCAATTAGCAGGAGGAAGCCGTGGAGCTGAACTCCACCGGAGACAATTAGAGCTGCAGCAGACGCCGGCAGCGAGAATTCATTATCAACACTGTGAATATTGATGAGAGACGGCGACAACAAAGAGACTCGCACAAACAAAAGCTTCTATCGACGTGAAGTGCACAGCAGAGGCCCCAGAGACACACTAATGGAAAAACTGGGCCTGATGCGAACAAGACGGTGATAGGGAGGATTTAATGAGCCGGTACTGGAGGGAAAAATAAGGTTTAACGGCTGAGGGACAAGATAAGCTGATGGTAGAAAGAGAGTAGACCCTCTGAGTTTTAAAGATTTATTCATCAGAACAGAGAACATCTCTGCTGTTTGCCTCAAAGCTGCAAAGGACATGAAGACATCAGGAACGAAGCAGGAGCCAGTCGGTCCTGGAGGCAGATATGGAGCCACAACCTGCTCTGCTCGTCTCTTCCTTCTTCCATTTACATGAAAAACAAATCCTACCCAACTCTCACTTTTGACAAAAACTCATTATTAACAACTATAATAGATGGTTTAAGCAGCAATGAGGCACTTCACCTCATCTACAGCCAATCATTACAGTCATTAATCGATTATATTCATTAATAAAGATCAATTTAAAAACATATCTTCCTCTGTCCTTACAGCCCTCATTAACCATTTATTTTATCAACTAGCTGTTGAAGGTTAAAACAATGGTGGTGTCAGTATAGGTAGCAGCTTAAAAAAAGGTTTTTAATAATAATAAACTAATTTGGGTGCAAGAAAAGTTTGTGAGTCGTAATGAATCAGCAAACACACTTCTGTATCGACCCAGGTGAGGAAAAAAAAATGCAGATATCAGCCCAAATCATGATGCAACCACCTCTGGGTTGGAGGTCAGCTGCAAAATATTTCAAGTTCAGCAAATTCTGAAAAAAATGTTTAGCCATTGATATTATGGAAAGATTCTCTCTACTCGGGTTTTAAGGAAAATGGCCGCTAATTAATTTGTCGATAGCCGTTGATAACATCGAAATAATCTAAGCGATGTGCAAACCAGGAGGATGTGGAGGAAAATTTACTAAATGTAATACATTTTAAAGATTTTCTCGACTGAAACAGAGAAAATTAAGTCGTCAGAATGAGACGTAATGAAGTGCAGTTATACAAGGAGCCCTCAGGAATAAAGAGCTGCCTGTGTGATAATCCATCTTAAGATAAATCTAATTAAACTCCAGTTTAGGTGTGAAACCGGTCCACTTTCACAATGTTCATCCTGCAAATCCTGAAGCTCTGTTTACCAAACACACAAGAAGGGAAACAAAGACCCTAAACTGAGAAACCAGCGGCTGAAGAGACGGCCACACTGTGAGGCTGCTGAGTGAACCGCCTAACGTCTTTAAATCATCCGATGTGTCCTAATGAAAGGCTCGCTGCTGATGGTTAACGACCCGGGCCTCAGATATGGGTCAGCTGGGAATGCTGGGCTTTCAAAGACGGCCCGGATCGCTTTGGTTTGTGCCACAGAAACCCACTCGGTAATTCACCTGGGTTAGATTAACACAGCCGATCTCCACCACAGGGTAAGAAAACAGTGTTTGTTTGTCATTAGGGCGAAAACATCCATTTGTGTCCAGCTTTTAATCTCCTGACCGAGCCGCTAAAACTCCTTCAGCACTAATGACAGCCAGTTACTGCCAGGCTCTGAGAACAGGCTGTGCTAACACTGGGTTTGTTTGCAATCATTAGCGTGATGGAGTGAAGTGGGGCTCTTAGCTGGGATGAGGCCGTGGGAGGAAAGAGCAGCTGAGTCCCGCCAGCATAAAAGCCTCCAGGTAGAATACTTCAGGGATTAGCAAAGCGTGGACGGCAGATGTGTCTAATAACCTGGAAATAAGCAGCTTTGCTTAATCTGTTAAGTGAGGAAAAACTTCTTCCCATCGGAGTCTAAAAATGTGAAAATGTCAAAATTAATCCTCTGATGTATCATGTATCTTAAAATTAATGACAGGCTGGTGTTTCCTCACATAGCAGCACAGAAAGCGCTGCTACTAAAGGAGGAAGTGTTAGCAACAGGCTAACAGGCTCTCAGTTGATTTTTGGATCAAACTTTTATAACGGAGGCAAAAAAATAATCTAGCTGAGTAAAAAAGTTTTAAAAAGTTTAAAATGATAGACTATTTTTTAAGTTAGCATTAGCTACTTTTAGCATACAAGCCACATTTGAGCATGGTGATTTAGCTGGTGTTAGCCGACAAAACACAACATAAGTTATTATGTTACTGCTAAAACAAACGCTTAATGACAGCTAATTATCTGCTATCAGCTGTTTTAGAGTAGATTATAGAAGGGCTGCAACTAAAAGTTACTTTGCTAATCATATAGAATAGAACTTTATTGTTCTCTGTTGTTAATTTTTCTAATTAGTGATCAGATAGCAAAACGTGCCATGAAGGAGATTTTATATAGAATTTGAATGAGTCTAAGCTAAAACTTATCCTCTCCACAGGTTCTAAGCAGAGTATTTTTTTAACATTTTAAAAATTTTTACAATTTTAGCACAACTGGTGCTCAGAGTGGGTTGTTCCTGATGTTAGTGAGTTAATCTCCAGTTAATGATTAATCAGCTAATTAGCTGAAGATTATTTCTATAATCAGTTTATCAGGATTAATCCCATTCCATGCTTCAAAATTACATTTGCTTTTTAGCTAATGCTAGCATAACTACTTTTAGCTAACATGGGATTGGCGGGCTGTTTACCGTTTGTGAATTATTAGTTAAATATGTCATAACATCGATGATTTCTACTGATGCTAATGCTAATATGTTGCTAATAATGAAAGTTGAGGTTTTTCTTGTTCTCATTATTTTAACCTTAGGTTCCACAGTTTTACGGAACTTAACAATGTGGATGTATTCTTATCACGAACAAAGATTCATTGTGGTTCTAAGCAGAACATACGAGTAATAGAGGAGGACACCTTAACTCCTAGAAGGAAGATCAATATATCCTGTCCAATCTATTAATAGGTAATGGACAAACGGATCTATATGAGGTTAAAATGTTCCAGGTGGACCTTAGCATTAGCTGATTAAATCCTCAACATTGTGATGTGATTCCTGGAAACTGGGTAATGATAATCTGAATATATTTGGTATCATGGTTCTATGAAAGAGAGAAATTAAAGAAGATCAAAGCAGAATGAAGCTGAGCTGCAGGAAGTGCAGAGCACATCTGAAAGCCTCCAAACAGACAAAACGCAGTGATTATTGGTCTGCAGTCAGGCCAAGTTTTATGAATAATTCAGGCTACAGGATTGTAAGTAGACATGGAAGATGTTGACTGGTCTCTTATTAAGCTGAACCTACCACAGCCAATAAATCTGTCCAGCCTGGTTTAAATAAGCATGCAGCCTTTCTGTTATAATGTTTCAATGGTCCTTCAGCCATCCACTTCCCTCCAGCTGCACTCATCGGATCACTGCACCAACTTCCTGGGATGCTGCTGGAAGCAGCCCCATGCAGCTGCTGCAATATCAGACAGACAAACCAGACCTCCAGAAGTGGCCCTCACTCCCCCGCAGAGAGGACAACCTGCCAATTAGTCCCCTCGCCACAGACACCAGCCGCCAACACGGCTGAGAGCAGCTAATCCCGCCTCGTCTGTCAGAAGCTGAGATGCTAAAACCCGTCAGAGAAAACAAGCTGATCTAAACTGGAGTTTACGGTTTAAATGAAACAGATTAAACCCTGAGTGTGTGGGGTGGGGTCAGGGTGAGTGGCACTGACAGATAAAAGCTCAGTGGAGCATCAGTGATTGCAGCATGTCCTGGTTCCATGTGCCTCCGCCTGATTCGCTGTAGAAAACCCTGTAAGTGAATCTTTCTGCTGCATCAGCGTCTGCCCTGCGCTCTGTGTGATCTCTGATTAAAAGAAGAAAAATGTGTAAAAATGAAGCAGATGTCAACAGAACTGAGGTTCAAAACCTAACCTGAGGATTTCTCTGGGCCTACTTGGATGATCTAAGATGGACTAACAGTATTTCTGTATGAATGTCTGGTCTAAAATCTATGGCTAAAAGGAAAGTTGATTTTGTGTTTTGATATTTGGAACCGAAGGACTAAATGGCCCACTTTCAGCCCCCTGGCAGAGCCATGCTGGTTTTTATTTTACATGTTCTGGTGATCTAAAGAGCTCCGATGACCGAGGATCTCTACAAGGCATCACAGCACTGTTGGTCTCTATGGAGAGAACTTTGTCCCAATATTATTAAAAGCAAAGAACAGGTTTGGAAAAAGGAAATTTGAAGAAAACTTTTCTTACTTTTTCAGATTTTAATTTTTTTCAAAAGTTATGTTTTCAAATTTCTTTTTAATTTATTTTCTCCTTATTAATTTGGAAGACTGAGTTTTAATTATTACATTTTTTTCAAATCCTGTTTAACAGATTTCACCCTCTGGGTAGTCTTTGTACGGACCAATGGAAATGTTGCTGCTGACGTCAGCAGAGGAGATTGATTTCTATTGGTACATTCACAGAGCACCCAGAGGTGAAAGAAATCAATTTCTGAAACTAAAATCCATAAAATATTGAAAAAATTTATTTGAAAAAAAAAATGAGAAAACTAAAGAAACTTGGTTGGACTTTTGCCTACACATGAATAATTGAACCTTGAGAAACTTCTCAAACACAAAAAAGCTTTTGAGAGTAAATGATGATGCACGTTTTCCTTAAATTTCCATTTTTGAAACATTTTCTTTGTTTTCAATGATACTAGAAACAAATTTCTCTCCACGGCTTGCTCGTTCTCAGCTGGTCAAACTTCACAGCTCCAGTCCAAGTTGCAAAAGCTGAACATGTTTGTGTTTGTGAAGGTAGGACAGACTGTGGGTCTTCCTGCCATCAAGGAGGATTTCATCAGAGGAGACCGGGTTTCTCTCTGGGAGCTCAAAACATTTTTTTTCCTCCATCTCCAACAAAACCTTTTGTCCAACGAAAACAAAGGTAAAGGGAAATCTTTACATTCTTTAGCTGGAAACCAAAGCTCTTCCTGATATGAACGAATTGAATCCTTGCCGACAGTTTCTTTGATCTTAACAACCGTGATGCTCTTGGTTCACATTTCGGAGTGTTTTTAATGTTAAATAAAACCGTGTGGAGTCATCAGGGTTGTTTTGCAGCGTCTGACCACCCATGGCTGGATCCAGAGAAATGAAGGCATTTTAATCTCCTGGACTTCATCTTTCTGTAGGATGAGTCCTCAGAGGAGACGTCTGCTGTGATGCTTGTCTGTGAGGATCAGCTGACGCTTCATAACGAATGGGGAAGTGTTTCTGAGGCGGAGGTGAGGCCGCCTCTGTGACCCAGATTTCAGCAGAACGATAAAGTAATTTTCTCTCCCTTTATTTCCATCCTTCTGCTTTTCCACGTCTTTCTTATCAGGAAACCAGATGAGTTTCCTGTACCTGACATCCTCCCTCAGTCAGCTGCAAACTGCTTTAATTTGCACCTTTCAGCAAAAAAATGAAGCAGGATGATAAGCAGACCCCCCCAGGTCTGTCAGACATCAGCTCAGCAGGGAGGCCAAAAAAAGACACCAACCCCCACAATAGGACCTGCAGTTATTCTTCTGCAACAACATGGAGGTTTAAACCTCACTGATACAAATGTTCAAAAACATTTTTGCAGTTTAAGGTCAGAAGAACCGAGAGAAGTAAACCTGGAGAACCAGAGAAGAAAAAATATATATTTTTTTTATTACATTTATTGAACAATAATTTAACAGTTAAAAACTCACAATAACAATACATGATTACACTAGCAGCTTGTTATATTTTAGTCCGCCCTAATCAGAAATGGTGCACAAAACACTATTAAAATCCCACAGCTGTAAAAAAAAAAACTCCCAGTGGTTCAGTGGAAGCAAAACTCCAACCTCAACCTAGCCTTGATGTTCCACCTCCACAGAGCCACCGCATCAAGTTGAGGTCCAGGCTGCAGCTTTTCCCTTTGAGTCAAATAAATAGCCACCTTTGCATCGGCAAGTAAATAATTAGGAAGAAAAACTGTCAGGGAGCAGATTAGAGATTTAATCCCCGAGGAGGAAACTAGGAGCAGCTCGGACTGTAAGGGTGGAGGAGCTGGAGGAGGGACAGCAGAGCCCACTGTCAGTCAGTTTGTGATCATCATCATCATTTGATCAGACCAGTTTGGATCAGACGGATCGCTGAGTCTGCAGACTGACTGCTGCTGCAGTGCAGGCCTGGTTCTGATCCAGTTCCTTCTAAAGATTCCTGTTGATCCAGACTCATGCTGGACTGAGCAGAACCTGACTGGGAGGACGGTTTGGTCTCATTCTGGGTGAACCCAAAAGGATGAACCCAAATACCTCAGGAGGACAACTGGAGCGGAACCGGACACTTCATTTCTGCTGAACAATCAGCTCCAGACCATCCAGAATGGTTTTTAAACCCTCAGTCCGTTCCTCTGTTTCCTAGTGGTCCATTCTCTGGAAGGTGGACCCAAAGGACAGTTCTTCAGGAGGTTCAGATCCTCATTGTTGGCAGCAGAAGCTTTTCTTTCCAGAAACAGGCCAGAAACATGCAGAACCGCTGGCCCGGCTGGGAAGTTCAGTCATCAGCAGGAAAAAACCCAACAACCAAGAGACAGAGAGGTGAGGAGCGGCTCTGTTGCTCCCAGTCAGAGGAGAAATAATAACCTGCCCAAACCCAAATGGGCTGAACCAGGTTTTTTTTTTATGGAGGGAAAGGATCTGAGCAGCGACCAGGTGCCGTCTAGACAAACAATTTCACACTCGTTGAAGTTCTCTGCCTGCAGGACATGAAGAGAGCAGGAGACGAGGAGGAGGAGGAGGAAGGACGCCTCCTCCGTTTTCTGAGTGAATATCCGCCGGCTTTGTTTCCCAGGAGGCTGGGTCAGGTTCTGTTTAGGTGGATCTGGGTTCACAGCTCTGTTTGGATGCCTTCAGGTCCATGAGGAAGACCTACGCTCTTCATCAATTATTCAGAGGATGATAAAACGGCTCAAATGAATGTGAGCGTCTCAGAGACAAAAGAAATCCCCATTCCTGAGCGTCAACATGGCCTGGAGTCGATTGGACCCCAGAACACCAGACACACCCAGACCATCAGCTCTCAGGTTTGGCTGAACGGGTCGAACCCTGTTTTAACTTTCCAGCATCTGACAGGGAGGAGCAGCAATCCCTTTATCTTGTGCAACCTGTCTGCAGTATCTGGCTGGACCTTCTAATCGGTTTATCAGAACAGAATGAAGCTTTCTGGATGTTTCTTGCTGTGGCACCACAGTGAAATTATCCATCTTAAAATCTGTGTGATGGGAAGGGAACATCCAGAAGGCGGAGCTGGGTGAAGACCTCCAGTAATCAACAAGCGGTCTGATTTTGAGCTGGTCCAGGTGACAGAGACTGGATCTGATTAGAACCGGTTCTGCCTCTCTGACCCAATCTCAACTCAGCCGTCAGTTTAATGGCTTCCTGCTCCCAAGCAGCTGGTCCGGTTTGGTTCTCTGACAAGGCGCCGCTCTGTGGCTTCACAGATTCTGGATTCACCCACACATCAGGAAACAGCTGTCCGCTTGTGTTAGGGACCAGAACCAGAAGGATGACCTCCCACCGTCATTCCATCCCAGTGGGACACAAACACCAGCTGCTCTGAGAATCCTTGGAAACGAGAGCGACTAAACCCGCTGCAAGGCACCCTGGGTAATTAGCTCCCAGACTGGAGTGAAGGAAATATTTCAACAGGAGTTTAGATGGAAAAGAAGGAATCAAATCAGCTTCAAATACTTTCTATCTTAGTAAAGATTTAAGAGAAAACATCCAGTTTTTCCAAATAAAGCTGTTTGACCCACATCTGTAAAAAACTATGTTCCTCTAGAACTGGAGACCCTGATGGTTTAAAGGCAAATATGATCAAATTTCAGATCCAAACATAAATAAACTTCAAAGAATCTTATGTGGATTATCCACATTCACTGAAACAGGAAGTCCTTCCACGCATGGAAGCTACCGTCACGCCGAGTTAGACTCACAGCCTCGCTAAACGGCTCGCTTATATAGAGACTGAGGTGTTGGCGAGGCAGACCGGCCTCCTCACAGGCAGCTGCCTTTTTTCAGACTGACCACCTCACTGGATATATAATTCCAGAAATCTTTATGAACCGTAACCTGATAATCACTGCTTACGCCCTGAAACCTGAGGCTGCTGCTGCAAACTTCCTCCCATCACTCCTCAGCTTCTCTGGAGGATGTTTTCAGCTTCCTTTGTCATGTTGGCAGCGTTAGAGGAGAACCAAAGACAAGACAGGAACAGGGAAGGAGGACGATAAAGTGCTTAAACCTTTATAGGGCAAGTTAACGTTTTTGATCACTTGCATACCCCTTACAAATGGAGCGCCCCATTTCCCTCAGTGAGGTCTAGAAGCAAAAGATCTATATCCAGCCATTCAGCAAAGATACTGCTATATGGCTGTACAACTTATTTTGGCATTTGACCAATTAGATGAGCCTTTAAATGATAGATTACCTGCTGTAAATTGAGTTGAGGAAGAAGTCAAGAAAAAAAAAAGGTAAGAAGCTAATTGAAAAGTTAAAAAGTCAAGTAAAAAAGTTAATAAGCATAGTTAAAAATTCTATTTAGGATTATAAACTAAAAAAGGTAATTGCCAGTATCAGCATTAATGCCTCTAAGGTTATGTTGTACCAAAAAAAAAAGTGTGTGTTTTTCATGACTTTCTTATGGAAGCACTTTTGTTAATTTTCTTGTTATTACATTGACATTCATTTTTGCCATCTCAATATCCATATTTTTTTAATGTTATAAAGGTAATAAGGTCTTTATTCCAACAACACTATTGGCTTGAAAGTATTTCACTGAGTGGCCTATAAAGGGTTTAAGACAACAAAGAAAACTTTGGAGAAACACTGCAGAGAAACAGGTGGAAGAATCAGAAATAAACGATGAGAACCAGAGAAATTCACCTCTGGATTTAAGCCATCCCCTTGGGGAGCAGTGAGATGCCATTGTGCGGCGCCCGGGGAGCAGTGTGGGGTTAAGGGTCATTGCTCAGGAACCCAGAGAGGAAGCTGTGGGAATCGAACCCGGTACTTGCAACCTTCTCAGAGTACAGGAGCACTGCTCTAACTACTAGGCCAACACTCCCCACAACTGATAAACTAATATGGAAACACCTCTGAGACAATAATAGACAGACATGACCAAACATGTAAAGGTCATTAGAGCATTGTGCTAATCTTTGTTTATGGTTTATAAAGTATTTCCTGAATAAAATAATGATGAGCATAATGAACTATGAGAGTAATTGAAAAAAGATAAAGTAGAGAGCCTGCTGACCGTTTCCTTCAGGCCCGCTGGTTCACAGCTTATCCAGTAAGTCCAATTCGATAAAGGCCACTGCTTTCCAAATCAATCACAGATTCTGAGCAGTAAACAGATTTCAGGCTAGTTATCCGGTAACAACAGGGGGGACCAGCTGTTTTCTGGACGGGTTGGCAACCCAAAGAGCAACAGCAGGTTTTTCACAGGCTGCTTTGTTTTCAGCTCTGCTCCATCGGCTGGTTTTCTGAGCTCCGGATGAGCTGCAGTGGTTCCATCAGGAAGGTGGGGAACGTTCCTGTTTCTCTCCTACATGGAAGAACAGCAGCAGTCTTACCTCTCTGCTCTCCTTCATGATGTTCAGCCTCAAACGGAACCAGCTGCCCGAGCGTCTGCACGCCAGACCATGTTCCTCGTCAGCCTGCAGCCCTCGTGGACACGCCATCCACCCACAGTCCCAGAGGACTTCCTGAAGGACTGGGTCCATTCCCAGTAGGTCCACTTTTAATACGTCTTAATCCAACAAGGAGATTTAACTGTTCACTTTTAATTGGACAGATTTTGCCCCCTTTTCATATTTCTGCTTGTTGTTTTCTTGTGTTTTCTTGGGTTTCAGACCCAGAACAGCAGACATGTCGGGTCGTGTCAAGCTTCAAACCGGAGAGAGATGAATTAATTCTCACCGTCTTCGCTTCAGTACCTCCAGCTTATCAATATTTCCCAAGCCTGAGAAAAAAGACGGCTGGATGTGTTCAGCGAACTGTGACTAGGGGATCTCTGCATCATGCTGAGCAGCTCTGCCTCCACATCAGGACTTAGAGCTGTCTGACTGAAGGAGAGCAAAGGAGAGGACAGGATGGACGGGAAGCGGCACGGCTCAGACAGAGTGTCAATGGAGCAGAAAAAAAACCCTGCTGTTTTAGAAATCAAACTGTGTTCTCAGCTGGGAAGCTTTCATTAAAGGTAAGACAGACGAGAAGGCAGGAGGTCCATCAAGGAGAAAGCTTCATCTTAACCTCACTGCCTTACGGCAGCAGCCGGACGACAACATCTTTAATTAGAAACGATAACTGAAGTCAAAATAAACTAAACAACCTGAAGATTTGGAGCAAACATAGAAGCAGACATTCAAATATTGTCAGAGAAAAGTAGAACTAAAGTTAATGGTGAATTCCCAGCCCTGATTCAAGCTCAATATTCTTTATGTTTGCTTAAAGTTCCTCCAGCTGCAGACAGGAGGCACAGTTTAGGACCAGGGCAGTGAAACACCTGAGCTGACATGCATAAACACTCAGATTAACTCCATATAGAGCTGAGTTCACGTCCCTGTTCGACGGTGGATCTGTAAATGGACACCATCGACCTCATCAGTAGAGGTGAGTATTGGCATGAGTGTTGCGATTCGATACATGTCGCGACACTTGGGTCACGATACGATATTATCACGATATTGCAGTATCACTATATATTGCCATATTTTCCCCAGCTATCAAAATCAAATGATGAGATAAAACAGCAAGTGCTGTATATTTTCATCAGAAAATATTGATTAGGTATTATTATCCATGTTGTTTGGGGTTTTCTTCCACTGTGACTGACTCAAATACAGATTTGGTGCTGCACGGACAGTTAAAGGGCTCCACAGCGCTTTCTGCCAGAGTGGTGGTGCTGAGGTAGCCCATTTTCCCATCAATGTTTTACGTAACCATTTTTTTTTTTTTTTTTTAAATCGATACCAAGAAGTGAAAGATCGATATTATATTGGGCAGCCGAATATCACGATGTATCGCCAAAATGATTATTTGCCACACCCCTACTCATCAGGTCTTTTTATTGATTAAAATGATGGATTTATTCTAGGATTTTATTATATAAACACCTGCTGAGGCTGTGAAAATGATATCTGTAGTTATTTGCAGATCCCACACATCCTGGACACCAACGGTTTAAAGTTTTGGCGCCATAGAGATGGTTTCTTCTCAGATCAACACCTGGGTAGATATGACCCGGTGCTGGTCGGATCCATCAGTAGGTTACCGGTCTGGTTTTCTGATGTCTTCCATGTTCTGGTATGAGTGGGTCCCTGCTGATGTGCATCCAATAGAACACGTTTCTACGTTCTGTTCTGGATTATTCAGAACCATTCTCAGTCTTTTGTTTGCTCAAATTAAAGCCATCCACAGTAAAGCAGAACTCTGCTGGGAATTTTCTGGTAAAATCTCTTTTCTTGGCAAAGATTCTTCAGAAATGAACCAGTCAGCTTGTTTGGGTTCTATTGGCACAGAGAAACGGGTCTGAAATCTCTGCAGCAGCAGTTCTGATGGAAGCAGACGCCACCTGATAGGAGGCGAGGACCTGCATGGCGGGAAGCAGACGGGCTGATGTCAGCAAGCAGCCTCCATAAAGATCCTGGATGTAATCGGGTCGGGAACAGGCGGCCTTTTGTTCGGGCCGCTCGGAGCTGCCGGAGTTCTGAATGGGAGCAGTAATCCTGTTTCTCACGCTGCAGCAGAAACAGTCTGGACCTCAGACTGACTGACAAACAGAACATGGAAAGATCAGCTGAACCATCCTCATATGCATGGAAACAAAAAATCCACCAACAAACAAAACCAGTCCAGATGAAGACTCAGATGGGTTCTTCTCTGCTGGGAGGAATGGCAGGAAAGTTCTGGACATGGACACATGGATCGGGGATTTCTTTCTGTCAGTTCTGGTGTAGAAAGCACAAGCAAAAGCAAAGTTCTGGATGAACTGGATCATCTGGCCCAGTTTCCAGAATCCTCTGGAAAGGAGAACCTGGGAAGACCAAGAACCCGCCTGGAAGGGGAACAGGTGCTGCATCAGAGAAATGTCTGGGTTCTCTCCCAAACCTGAACCTCCTGAGACCCAATTTTAATGATTCGGGTTCCTGACCAAATGTTCTGAACCAAAAGTCAAGAGATTTAAGGTCATGATGAAGGAAAATGGTGGGTTGATCAGAACCAACATCATCATCCCTAAATTATTAATGAAAGATGCCATGCAGCCCTACAGTCAGACAGTGGACCGTTATGGGTCCAGAACCTCTAGGTCCAGGAACACAGAGTGCAGTGCAGCTCAGCTCCTCAGTGCCTTCCAGGAAAGGTTCTGTTCAGGATGTTCTAATGATGTTCTGAGAGCCGGTCTGGGTCATCAGCCTTCATGAATCTGTAATGGAGTGAAGAGCATCAGGTTCTTGAGGAACTTCAGATTCTGATCAATACCAGCCAAAGATGGTCCAGGGTGTGAAGCAGAACTTTAGAACGCGATGGAAAGAGACCTGTAGTGCTTTGGACCAACTACAGGTTCTGTTATCACGGCGCTCTTACATACCATGTTTATGTACAGCCTAGCTTGTAATCAAACAGATCAGTTCTGAGTTCTACTGGGTCTGCTTGGTTCTTCATCAGGCTTGCAAGAACCAGAGAAAGTTTGAGGAACATCTGGATGCAGCTTCCCATTGAGACCAGAGGAATGACCAAAAGTAACTTTTAACCACAAAACAGGGTGCTAGACCTGTACATTCCAGGGTTAGCTCCCCCTACAGGGCACTGGCAACAAAGGCTCTAAATGAACCAGTCTGTGTTCTGGTTCTGTTATCAGATTAATTTGGACCAACACATCTAGTATTCCTGGTAAAGATGTGGAACATTCATTTTCTAGATGAAATCCTCCAACAGAGAACCGGAAATGTGTCTGATCAGTTAAGGGTCAGGGCTAACAACAACTGTTAGCTTAGTTAGCTCTGGTGTTTAAGTGGAGCTCAGACTGACAGAAAGGGGCTCTCTGGGTCACGTGACCCATTCAGAGACCTGTAGACCCTGAGGTTACAGAAAAGAGGGAGCATCGGTACACAGGAGATGAAGATGGAGCTGAAGGATCACTATTTCTCTAATTAATGTAATAAAGGGTTCAAAAATTTAACTGTGTTGCTTTGAACAAAATTTTCCTCTGGTGAAGATTCACAGCGGATGATCTAATGGCCTCCAGCAGCGCAGCAGACACCCAGAGACGATGACCTCAAACAGTAACAACACAATCTGAGTCCAGGACGGCCTGGTTCCCAAGGACCGCAGTCGGTTCCATTTGTGTCTGAAGAGGCTGGCAGGCAGCCCCAGAATGGAGAGGGGGAAGAAGACCTCCCTCCAACAGAAAACAAACATGCAGCTGTCAGACAGACAAGTTCCTGATGTAACACAACGGGTATGTTGGTCCAGTTTAGCGCGGTTCTGTTGGAGCTGAAATGCAGAAGCTAGAGGTGACGTCAGGCCAGGTCTTTTCTCTAAATATGGGCTAAAAGCTCTGCCTGTGTTTGGACCACGGCTGCTTAGTTCAGAGCAGAGATGAGGAGGCTAACAGAACCTGTCTGTTACCCAGTAGGACCAGTTAGAACAAGATCAACTTCTGGAAAACAAGCCCAGAAACATGACCTGCTCCACTTTCAGTGATTAGCTTTGAACGAGGAGACGTCTGTAAAATACATCTGCTTTAATTAATCTAAGTAACCATTGTTTTCCATGTAAATGATCTGACATTGAGGTAAAACATTTTAGCAAGGAAGAATAACGTCAGCTACTGGGGATCCAAATAATAAACTGATATTTAAAGATCAACTACAACGACGACACGTAAAGCTTTAGCCATCATTAGCTGATACAGATGTTAATATAGATAAATCGGCTCCTCTGTACTTCATCAAAGGTCTTAAGACCAACTAAAAACCATACATTTCTGATGGGAAGCTGCTGATTAATTAACACACATGACCTCAAATATAAAAATATTTGATATGACTGTATTAATGAGGCATTTCAATCTGAAATCCAGCTTCATTCACTCTGGAAATGAAGCCTGGCAAAGACAGAACCAGAGCTGAGGCCCAAAAGAACCCAGGTCAGGTCTTGCAGCACGGTGTCCTGGATCAAAGCTACCTTCCCCTGTGCAGGGCTACATAACCTTCAAATGTTGGACCATCTAGGACCAACGTGCTGCTGCTCAGGAACCGTTTACTTTAAGGCCCATGAAGTCTCTGTTTTTGCATTTTTCAGCCATGACTCAGTCTTATCAGAAATCTTTCTCTGTTCTCTGGCTCCCTGCCTGGTTAGACGACATTTTTACACCAAACAGGCGCCTGATTTCTAAGGATCGGGTCGTTCCTCTTGCTCATATGGCAGAACATTACCTTCAGTCAGATTTAAAGATTTAAAGACCTCAGGGTTTGAGCACTTTTCCCTCCTCTGATCTTTAAAAATATCCACCTCTTCAACCCTTTAACCACTTGATTCCTACCTGGAGACCTCTGCGCCTTAAAATGCTGGAGTCGTCCATGATGATCAGGTCCTGGGATGCGCGTCTTGTTGTTTAGGGAGAAGTTTCACCACAGCCTCTCCTCCCGGACCTCCTCTGTCCATCTGACTGGGACAGACCGCCTCCTTGAAAGATTGTCCAGATTTAAAGGCAAACCTTCAGAAGTGTCCTCCTCAGATCAGCTGATCCGCTTCTTCAGGTTAGAGAAGATCCATTCGTCTCTTTTCTGAGATCCATTCGGCCCTTCTAAAGGTCCGCTCTGTTCCCTGATCTCTGTGTTCCTCTGCGCTCCGCCTGTCTCCCACCTCTAAGGCTCCATTCCCGAGGTTCCTTCCATTGTACCAGTGCCGCTTGCAGCACAGATTGATGAGGACGCTGGGTCGGACAAAGACAGGTCCTGGGAGTCCTGTAGTTGAAAACAGGGATGGACTAGGGGGAAAAGTTGGAGCTCTGCAGCTGAAAATAGATGTTTGTTTGATAGCGAGCCTCTACAGAGCGAGGGGGCACCCTGCATTCGTCTCCATGCCAACGAGCTGGGCCAGAATCCATGGGGTTAAAGCCAGCAGGAGCTCAGAGAGGGTTCTGCAGAGGGAGGAGATGAAGCGCGGCTGCAGGGCGAGCTGCAGAGCAGAGGGCCCCGTCTGTCCTCCTCAGGCTACAGTTATTGCTTTTCTCTTTGCTCCAATGTGTCAGAATGCTCACATGCTCTGACTCCGCCCACTTTCTTTCATCACACGCTCCCTCTCCCAGCAGCAGCAGCCAATCAGGCGACAGCAGGGGAAGGAGACGCTGCTGGCGATGAATGAGGGGAAGACAAGCGCTCCTCCCCCCGGTTTGTGTCTGTCTGTCACCCACACCCACAGCAGCGTCTGTGGCTCATGTTTTATTACAAACTGATGAATTAATCATGACTGCAGCGATCAAAGGACGTCAATGATTGAGGACCAACAGGAGAGCAGAGGAAGCAACGAGGGACAAATGGGACATTTTCACTTCCAAACTCTTCAAACGCTTCAGTCACCGATCAAAGCATTCTGGGGAAACTCTAATTAAGCAGACATTCATATTTCAACATCATTTGCTTTTTTAAAACCTTTAGTTCAGTTATTTTTTTTTTCATTTCCAGTTTCTATGAAATAAAAAAAACAAGAGAAACAAAGAGAAGCTTTGATAACAAAGCTAAAGTTTTCTCTGAGCATATTCTGTAATCTGATTCAGGTGTGTGGAAACAGGATCAGAACAATCCAGAACCTTAAAGCCTTTTGGTCTCCATACATCTTCCCTGAAACCAGTCACAGCCTCAGTCACTGCAGAGATCTGATCTGGACAAAGGTTAATTGTCCCTATTGTAAAGTCAATGCCTGGATGCAATCAGCTGGTTCTGCTTTGATAGAAACGTTAAACCTTAACCTGACTGGTTGATCTGGTTGAACTGGATCTATAAGTGACCTGAGATGACATGATGTGAATTGGAGTTATTGATTTTATATAATATTGCCTGATAGCCTGGAGAAGGCTGAGGACCCCACTTGTTTGTTTTTAAAGAACTCATAATCTGATATTTTATACAATCCCTCTGAAACTTTCTAAATTCATGTTCGATCACTTTTAGAAGAAAATCTAACTAGATAGAGCTCATTCAGTCGCCTTTTCGCCCTGTTTTATCTCACTAAGGTACACGTGTGTATTTGTGTTCATGTGGATGTAGCGTTAGCAACATTAGCAGTTAGCTGATTACCAGAGTTCCCTGGTTTAAAACGTTAGACAAGCAGAAACATCAGGTGATTGACGGCAGGAGAGGCCCTGATTTGTGGAATAGAGAAAGGAGTGGTAAAAGCAATGAGGGCTAATGTTACCATGGTGATTAGCAATATTAATTAATGATAATAACAATTGAACTTTATTGATCTCACGTTGGAGAAATTTACCTCTGCATGTAACCCAGTGAGCTGACATCGTGCGGCGCCCGGGGAGCAGTGTGGGGTTAAGGGTCTTGCTCAGAGACCGAGAGTGGCAGTCTCTGGGAATGGGGCTCGAACTCAGAACCTCAGGATTCCAAGCTCTATGCCCTAACCACTAGGCTGCACTCCCCACTAATAGGGCTGATTTTAGCATGGTGATTAGCAATGAGGGCTAATGTTAGCATGGTGATTAGTGATGGGTCAAATTTTAGCATGGTGATTAGAATTAGGGCTGATGTCACCATTGTGAACAGCGATGAGGGCTAATTTTAGCATGGTGAGTAGCAACAAAAGGCTAATGTTAGCATGATGATTAGCAATAGGTCAAATTTTAGCATGTGATTGGCATTAGGGCTGATGTCCTCGTGGTGAATAGCAATGACGGCTAATGTTAGTATGGTGTTTAGTGATAGGTCAAATTTTAGCGTAGTGATTAGAATTAGGGCTGATATCAGCATTGTGAACAGCGATGAGGGCTAATGTTAGCATGGTGAGTAGCAACGAAAGGCTAATGTTAGCATGATGATTAGTGATAGGTTAAATTTTAGCATGCGATTAGCATTAGGGCCGATGTCATCGTGGTGATCAGCAATGAGGCTAATGTTAGCATGATGATTAGCAATATGTTAAATTTTAGCATGTGAATAACATTAGGGCTGACGTCATTGTGGTGCTAAGCAATGAGGGCTAATCTTAGTATGGTTATTAGTAAAAGGTCAAATTTTAGCGTGGTTATTAGAATTAGGACTGATGTCAGCATTGTGAACAGCGATGAGGGCTAATGTTAGCGTGATGATCAGCAATGAGGGCTAATGTTAGCATGGTGATTAGCGATAGGTCAAATTTTAGCGTGGTGATTAGAATTAGGGCTGATGTCAGCATTGTGAACAGCGATGAGGGCTAATTTTAGCATGGTGAGTAGCAACAAAAGGCTAATGTTAGCATGATGATTAGCAATAGGTCAAATTTTAGCATGTGATTGGCATTAGGGCTGATGTCCTCGTGGTGAATAGCAATGACAGCTAATGTTAGTATGGTGTTTAGTGATAGGTCAAATTTTAGCGTAGTGATTAGAATTAGGGCTGATATCAGCATTGTGAACAGCGATGAGGGCTAATGTTAGCATGGTGAGTAGCAACGAAAGGCTAATGTTAGCATGATGATTAGTGATAGGTTAAATTTTAGCATGCGATTAGCATTAGGGCCGATGTCATCGTGGTGATCAGCAATGAGGCTAATGTTAGCATGATGATTAGCAATATGTTAAATTTTAGCATGTGAATAACATTAGGGCTGACGTCATTGTGGTGCTAAGCAATGAGGGCTAATCTTAGTATGGTTATTAGTAAAAGGTCAAATTTTAGCGTGGTTATTAGAATTAGGACTGATGTCAGCATTGTGAACAGCGATGAGGGCTAATGTTAGCGTGATGATCAGCAATGAGGGCTAATGTTAGCATGGTGATTAGCGATAGGTCAAATTTTAGCGTGGTGATTAGAATTAGGGCTGATGTCAGCATTGTGAACAGCGATGAGGGCTAATGTTAGCATGGTGAGTAGCAACGAAAGGCTAATGTTAGCATGATGATTAGTGATAGGTTAAATTTTAGCATGCGATTAGCATTAGGGCCGATGTCATCGTGGTGATCAGCAATGAGGCTAATGTTAGCATGATGATTAGCAATATGTTAAATTTTAGCATGTGAATAACATTAGGGCTGACGTCATTGTGGTGCTAAGCAATGAGGGCTAATGTTAGTATGGTTATTAGTAAAAGGTCAAATTTTAGCGTGGTTATTAGAATTAGGGCTGATGTCAGCATTGTGAACAGCGATGAGGGCTAATGTTAGCGTGATGATCAGCAATGAGGGCTAATGTTAGCATGGTGATTAGTGATAGGTCAAATTTTAGCGTGGTGATTAGAATTAGGGCTGATGTCAGCATTGTGAACAGCGATGAGGGCTAATGTTAGCATGGTGAGTAACAACGAAAGGCTAATGTTAGCATGATGATTAGTGGTAGGTTAAATTTTAGCATGTGATTAGCATTAGGGCTGATGTCATCATGGTGATCAGCAATGACGGCTAATGTTAGCATGGTAATCAGCAATTAGGGCTAATGTTAGCATGGTGATCAATAATGAGGGCTAATGTTAGCATGGTGATCAGCAATGAGGGCTAATGTTAGCATGGTGATCAACAATGAGGGCTAATGTTAGCATAGTGATCAATAATGAGAGCTAATGTTAGCATGGTGATCAATAATGAGAGCTAATGTTAGCATGGTGATCAGCAATAAGGGCTAATGTTAGCATGGTGATCAACAATGAGGGCTAATGTTAGCATGGTGATCAATAATGAGAGCTAATGTTAGCATGGTGATCAGCAATAAGGGCTAATGTTAGCATGGTGATCAACAATGAGAGCTAATGTTAGCATGGTGATCAGCAATAAGGGCTAATGTTAGCATGGTGATCAACAATAAGGGCTAATGTTAGCATGGTGATCAACAATAAGGGCTAATGTTAGCATGGTGATCAACAATGAGGGCTAATGTTAGCATGGTGATCAACAATAAGGGCTAATGTTAGCATGGTGATCAACAATAAGGGCTAATGTTAGCATGGTGATCAACAATAAGGGCTAATGTTAGCATGGTGATCAACAATGAGGGCTAATGTTAGCATGGTGATCAACAATTTTCATGGAGCCAGAACCTCAGCAGAACATCTGGCAGTAAGAACTTGGTTCTTACAGTTTCTTTTATCTCAGGGCTTGAAAAGATTTAGATCCAAACATGAATGTAAAAATTCTGCAAGAACTTTGGTTTATGCAGCAACCATGTAGAATCGGAACACATCTCTATTTTTACTGGTCAGATAAATAAGTGCTGTAGGAAACAGAACAGTCTGGTGTCCTCCTATGCCTCTCAGAGATGACTCATAAGGACATGAAGGACTGATGATGTGGAGGAGACAAGCAGGAGGAAGATCACCAGAAGCTCTGTCCGTCTGCTGCAAAGGCCCCAGAGAGTTCACATTATGCTTCTGTGCACGGCCCGATCCAACAGGGAGGAAAGCAGACCCGGAGAGAGATTGGTGTTGGACCCCTCCCTGTTCTGCTGAGGACCGTAGAACCTCTGTGTTAATGAGAGCAAAGGGCATCGGGGCCAAAGAGAGGAATGTTCACACGGTCCGACTGAAACAGTTCTGAGTCCTCTGATTATCCAAAACTAACGGTACTGAAGAGAACCACTGAGAGATCCCATCCCGCCTTCATCTTTAGGATCAGAATCTACTTTAAAGGCCAAGTTTGTGTGCAGAAACAATGAAAGTGACTTCAGTTTTCACAGCTTACATCCTAATCAAAAACATAACGACCAGAGAACGAAGAACGAGCTTTAAGGATAAACAGAACTTGATAAAAAAAAATCAGGATGACAGCAGCAGCCCAGTTTTTATCAACCAAGGCTCTGGTCTATAAGCTCTTTAGAAAAAGCAGCTGAGTTTCCACCAGCTTTTCTGCAGACAGCAACAGAGTGGAGCTTCTGGTTGGGACTATTTTCAGACACTGATTAGGTTCACTAACGAGGGCTTCAAGCTGAAGGACAGGGTGAGAGTTAAATAAAGATCCGTGTTTCTGGATATAATCCAGCAGACTCGCTCCATGAAGCCTTTAATCAGTGATTGGACCCAACAGAGCTTCTGGTAAGAGCAAATAGAGCAAAATATTTCAGGGCAGTTTAAACTATAACACCTTCAAATGTTATAAGAAAAAAAAAAATGTATTTATCCAGGGTCAGACATGAGGGACACAGTTCTCAGACCCAATCCAATCTGAACTGCCACAGAAGCACTTTTAAATGGAAAACCATCCTGGAGGAAACAATCTTTATTTATTTGTTTTATTACTTTTATTTAAAGAGGGAAACATCTAGAAGATAACCTTCCAGGAGGAGAAACTATCCAGAAGGGAATCATTCAGGAGGGAAACATTCAGGAGGGAAACTATCAAGAGGGAAACATCCAGGAGGCTGACCCACCGGATGAACATATTTGATTGACTCTTTCTGATGTGTAGCAGCAGCCATCTTCTGATCTTCCCTCCAGATTTCTAAAGCTGAACTTTTCCACTTCCAGAGGAAGGTCCACACAGCTGCCGGTTTTACAGTGTCTTTCTTTCAGCCGTGATCGGCTTCTTAAGGCTGAAAATTCTACATCCGCTCTACACTCAGTGTATTTCCTGTTTGGTACCTTACCGGCTTGTTTTGTTTGCATGTCCGCCATTGTGGAAAATGACTCGTGAAGTTGGACCAGCTAGAAGAGAGAGGTGCGCGACAACACTGGGACCCTTTTTCTACCTGTATCCCTGCTCTTTTTTTTTCGCCTTCATGTACTTCTGATATTGCACAAACTTGCCCCCACTTCCTCACCACCTCGGCCGTATCTAGACCAACAGCTAGATTATGATTGTCTCTCTTGCGTTGTGGTGTGGAATAACAAAGCGCAGAGAATGCTTCGATATTGGGTATAAATCAAAAATATCTGCAACAAGCTCACTGTGACACACTGCTGCGGGAGCATAACCAGCCCTTTAGGACCACAGCAGAAGGTTGGGACAGAGATGGAGGCTAAAGCAACCGCTTCAGTTTTCCGCTAAGCTTCTTCAAGGAGCAGAGAGGAGTGAGGAGGTGGGATGAGGTGTGACAGCAGGTGAAGCCAGGAGGCCTTCCCCCGGCATCCCACATGGCTAGGTCTCTAGGTTCTAGGTCTTCAGCCGGACAAAGAGCAGCAGCACAGTAATTTCATAAGTCTAGGAACATGATAGATCACTGAGGTTCTCTTCTTCTGGTCTTTTTAGAGTCAGTTCAGCACAGTCAGAAGAACCACCACCGTGGATGGATAAAACACGAGCACCATCATGAATTCTATTCAGGTTTTTTTTTTTTTTTTTTTTTTTTTTTTTTAGATCTTCTACCAGAACTGTGAGGAGAAGGAAATAACTTGGACGAGGATTAAGGCACCATGGAGCGGTTTCCTTCTGATAGTCTCTCTGCTTTGGTCCTGCATCTTCTGGTCAGCAGAGGTACCGCTGAGATCTGCTGAGGAAAAAGGTTTCTGGAACTTTCCAAGCCGGTCTTGGTGTTTAACAGCTCAGAGCGATCTGGTTGTTTCTAGCGGCCGGGCTTGTTGAGCCCCGTCAGAGTCCCAGATTCCTGACCTGATGCATGAAGCAGACCAGAACCACAGTGAAGGAGGGAGACGTGTCTGAGCAGGCCAACTGCGACCGCTCCTCTGGACTCAAATGTTTGCCTGTGGAATTTCTGAAGATGTTTGCGATCATGCTGCACCCTGAGGAGGACCAGTCCCTCCAAAAAAAACTAATAAAAAATGCTCAAACCCGGATGGATTTCATCCAAAAGATCTTCCCTCTGTCACCTCTGCTTTTAACCTTTGCTGGGTTTGTTGAAGGCTATTGTGTGTTCCAGCATCTGGGCTGGTTTGGAACATGAATATGAACCACAGGTGGTCCACTTGGGTTTGCCGGGTTGGGCAAAGTGAATACAGCGAAGAGCGGTGCGGACTGAGCTATTTTGAACCGAGACAGACTTGCAACTACCACTACCACTAAAGTCTGCTGTGATGCTCCTTATTCTGCTGCTGAGGTTTAGGGTTCTGATCTGGTTTCCTCCTGGAAGCTGAGACATTTCAATGTAAACTCTTGTAAAGTAAAGGTTGCATTTTCTCCACTGACCCAAAGAGGCTGGTACAGACGGGTCTGGTTCTGGTCATTAACTATGCCTATAAACTATCAATGCTGGATGCATTGATGTGGCTGGTATTATATTGTATGTTGATGTACTTTCTTTGGTCCAAAGGCATCCTGACATCCTCCTCTCAGTAAATCTCTGGGTTCCTTCAGGTGTTCTCAGAATTTCGCAGTGTTTGGGCCGTCTTAGTAAAACGGTTCTGTTAATGAACCTAATGTGATCCAATATTATCCAATTCCACAAGCATCTAAAGCAGAAATCTCCATCAACCATGGATCTGATAAGCGACTGAATGAAACATCATTTCCTAATAATCTGGTCAGTTTCCTCCTTCAGGCTGGAGCATTTGGAACATGTCTGGTCATGTGACAGCGACCGCGGTCCAGCACAGGATTGTGGGAAGTTACAGACATCGGTCCATCATCCACAAACAGAAACATTAACAGTGGAAATCGATAACAACTCGACTTGCTATATCTGTGCATCCGATACCTTCAGCAGAGGTGAAGTCACTGTTTTCTGGTTGTTAATGTAGATAAATATCCGCGGATCAGAACCAGACATACTGTCAGCTGTTGTCTGATACGGTCCTTTTACTGGACTGCGCTCTGAGCAGAATCAGCTCAGAGGTTCTGCAGCTCGCTGCCCGGTCTGTTTTCTGCTGACGCCATGTTTCAGAGTGACTCAGCCTCCTTCGGCTGCATTCATTAAACATGAACCTCTGAGGAGGTGCAAGTTAAATCCGTCCATGACAGGAGACAGAGCACTCAGAAATCAGCTCACTGCGTCATGGCGAGATAAAGCAGAACCCTCTGAGCAGGCTGAGGCTGCATATCTGCAGAACCAGTGTTTTACTCTCTGTTCTATGAATAAACCTGAACCCCAGCGGTTCCCTCAGAGCTGATAAACTCAGGATCTGGACCAAGCTGGGAGCCGTCAGTCAGTCTGGTGATTGGAAAAGGAACCAGTTTGCTAATTTTCTACCGTCCTCCAGTTTATCCTTTTAGTACAAACATCATCTTAAAGATAGAGATCCTAAAAAGGCTCAAAGTAAAAAAAAAAAAGAAATAAAGTAAAATGCCTTCTGTAATGACATCATTCTAAAGCATCTCTGATGAACTTAATCATCATCACTGGAACATGGCGGCTGGATGAGGGGCTGCTCACTGTGCGGTACAGTAACAAAGATCCTCTATGCAGGAAAGATGGATGACCTTTTATGGAAAGATAAACAGGTGGAGAGGATGGATACCTCCACAGTTTGCCATGGAAACATCATCAATAAGTGGAACCTTAGATTTAAAGGAGGTTACAAGAACAACCCACAGACAACAGAAGCAGCTGTTTGTGAGCATAAAGTGAATCAGTTGGTCTAGATATTTCGGCTAATATCTAGAGATCACCTTATTGAATAAATCTGCAAACCTTCCTCCTGTTCTCCCACAAGAAATAACTTCAGTCCTGACTCAGTGTCTGAACCAATTGGGGTATAGTGCATTAGACAGAAGCTAGCTGTTAGCACCACCATCCATCACAGGTGCAGCTTTAGCTTGAAGTGACTTTTGAGGACCAAACAACATGGAGTCAAACTGCAGATGGACTTTGGTTTGAAAGCAGTGACCATCTATGGTGAAAGTAGATCTGAGATTCTGTGATGACCCAGTTCCTCTGGACACTAATATTCACTAGAATCACATTGTTAATGCCGGTCAGAATTGGAGCAGAAACCACCTCTGGAGGAATCCTGCCATGGTCTGTGTGTTTGGAGCCATGCTGGAGTTCATTTACAGCTATGAACATCAGGCAGACTGGCAGACTGCCCAAGGACCCCCAAACTGATGGCGAGATGGAGCGGGGACCCCCTAATTATATATATTGTATGAAATTGTGTTATATCAAACTGGTCCTATAGTCACCCTATTACATATGGAATCATGTAATAAAAGTAATTTCTCCCTGGGATTATTAAAGTATTTCTGATTCTGATTCCTGGTTGATGGGACAGGTGTTATGAATGAAACGGTGCCCAGCTTGAAAGAGCTCCTGTGTGTCGCTGAATGTGTGAATTGATGCACATTAATACAATAAAGGAATTTTCCTGATTTGAAAAAGTGAGGAAATATGCAATATAATCAGATGGTTTATGTTAAAAATAAAGGGGAAAAAATGCATGATATTGTTTCCAAAGCATCATTTCTAATCAGTTTAAGGGCAAAAATAAACATTCTATCATCAGATAATCTGATTTACCTTTTCTAATTAAAGGAATAGTACACCCAAAACATGATTAGCCTTCATTTTCTACTCACCCCCATGCTGAACAACACTCTGGAGTACTTTTTTGATATCTCAAATGCATCTGGAGATCTGGGAGGCTTCTTGCTGTCTGCTGACATTCAAATAATGGAGGTCTATTGTGCCCAAGACAGAAAGGTCCATAAAAGTCCACAAAAAACGTGTCAATATTCCTCCATACTGCTCGTCCAATGTATTCCAAGTGTCCTGAGTGGGTAGCATCCAGAATTTACTCGAAACGAAGTCATTTAGAATGTTTTTAGAGCATAAACAGTAGTGTATAGGACTTCCTGAAAGCGCGTTCACGACGCTACGGAAGCCGCGGCAGATCAAACCAGATGAAAGTGCGCATTCAGCTCGGCAAAGAACTCATGCTCTTCCTCAACACTGAAGTCCTCAGACATTTTTCTTTCGTTGTTTCTTTCTTTGCACAGGTAAACAGCACATTTCTTCTTCTACGCTTGCATTATCGGCAGAGCAGACGCTGAATGCGCACTTTCATCTGGTTTGGTCTGCCGGCTTCCGTAGCGTCGTGAACGCGCATGTGCGCGCTTTCAGGAAATCCTATACACTACTGTTTATGCTCTAAAAACATTCTAAATGACTTCGTTTCGAGTAAATTCTGGATGCTACCCACTCAGGACACTTGGAATACATTGGACGAGCAGTATGGAGGAATATTGACATGTTTTTTGTGGACTTTTATGGACCTTTCTGACTCGGGCACCATAGACCTCCATTATTTGAATGTCAGCAGACAGCAAGAAGCCTCCCAGATCTCCAGATGCATTTGAGATATCAAAAAAGTACTGCAGAGTGTTGTTCAGCATGGGGGTGAGTAGAAAATGAAGGCTAATCATGTTTTGGGTGTACTATTCCTTTAACATCAAAGACAATTATTCTAAGAAATGTTTACTTGAATGTTTAATCACTGCTCTTAACTTAACATTTATCCCGGCCCACTCGTCCTCTAAACTAGACTTGACTTAAATGAATAACTGACATCAGTTCGTAAATGTAGAAACCTGAGCACTCCTCAGCAACTGCTTTTTGTTTATTAAGTTTATCAAGATCTTTATTTGTTTGTTGAATTTAAAAATTACAAATTTTACCCACATACATTTCACATTAACCAACTATTGAGAAAATTACGACGCATGAGAAGGACGAGCTGTTAAAATGGTGAAGATCTATGTTATGGTGGTGATTTCTGTGCTCATCCTCAAGTCTCTATTTTAGTAACCTGGCCTCTGAGGAGGAGAAAGAGGAGGAGGCAAGGAAAGGAGGTGAAGAGGACAGCAGACTGTGGCAGAGAGTTGATAAGAAAATGCTGAGTCGGGCCGAGGAGGCTTAGTGGGAGGATGAGTTAGAGGAGGACCGGGTAAAGAGCCAGACTGAGGACACTTAAAGAGACAGAAGCTGCTAATCAGAGCAACATATTTAAACGGTCCTCTGGATCAATCTGCTTCTGATTTTAGCTCCTTCCTTTATCTGCAGAAACCAAACAGGGATATTATGCTCATCCAGGGACAGGAGTGAGTAGGGGGAACTAAGCCCACCCCCATACAGAGAGCAGATAGTAGGTTCTGTGAGGAGAGGAATGGACAAAAACTAAACCAGGGCTGCAGATCAAACCCAGATACAGAGGGGAGCGCTGGCTCCATGGCAGCAGCCCTGATCCACCATGTCAAACCAGCAGGTCCTACAGGTCCACAGTCAGAACCTGGAGCACATATCAGGTCCAACCTCTCTGATGCGAGACCTTTGGTCCAATAATCCCAAGAAAACACAGGAAGTAAAATGTCTCTGAGTCCAAATGGCTCCTAGTGATGAAGACATTGGATCAAAGGGTGTCATGCAGCAACATTTTCCTACCATTGTCTCTTCCTGTCATTTCTCTTCCTTTTCTTCATATCATAGACTCCTGCGAACCCCCCACATCAGATAAAAAAAAAAAAAAACATTCAGTAAATGAAAGGAAACGATCGTGGTAAACCTGATGCAGACCACCTGTCTGTAAGTGCGCCGCATTCGAGATCAATGTAAAACTGCATAATCACCGCCCTGATAATGCCGTATAAGGCCAGGACTTCCCACGCTGCCAGACGGTGTTCATTCACAGAATTGGCTCTGAAGACGAAGAAGAAAACCTTTATGTGTTGGAAGATCGAGGATCTGCTGCCTGAGAGCTGAGCAGCAGAATTAAAGGACCAGTAAAAGCCAAGCAGGAATCACCAGAGCTGCAAATGAATTGGTTACACTGTTACAGAAGTAAAAATAAAATGAACAAATCATTTGCTCCAAAAACAGCCATTAAAACTACTGATGCAGGCAAGAGGTGGAACATATGATCTAAATGATTAATATGAGTTCCCCATCAACCAACATTAAGCTTAATCTCCTTTTAATTCACACACACCTGTACTGTACATCTCCAGACAACGTCAGTCATTCCCTTCATCCATTCTCCATCTCTCCTATATATAAACATGAAAATGTTAATGGGGAAAATTTAATCTAATGAAATTAGACCCAAAATTCCACATTAAGTGTAATAAAGCCAATGAGCTGCCATGGAGGGAAATGGATGAAAGTCTGACTATTAGAGGAGTTTTTCTGAAGTTTCAATCCCTTTTCTGTTCCAGATGTTATTTCTATAGTAGCTCACTGACTGTTTTTCCTTTGGACGAAATGACAACAAATTAAACCAGCGTCTCCTGGATACCGACATGCCAGCTGCAGGTTTAGTGACAGATAGTTGTGTCATCAACCAAAAAAAATGTTGTTTATAACTGCCTAATAAAATGGACATTAACTTCTAGGTAACAACAAATGGGGTCATTTAGTGGAAAACTGGGTTTGGATAACGGTTGACTGATTGAACAAGGCTCCTGTAAGTCTGGAGCACTCTGAAAATGTGTTTGTACCTGAAAAGATTAGAAATAGGAAGAAAAAAAAAGATGAATACGACATTTTCTCCTGAAACACTTGTAAGAACGATTTAAGAACTGTTCGACTTAGGAACTCTGCTCAGACCCAGAAACAGGAAGTGGCTGTCCTTTTAAAGGACCGATTAAAAACGCCCTGGCACTGTTCCACCAGCTTCCCTCCAACACCTGGTTCCACATGTTTATAATGAGAACCTTTATTATGAGTCAAAATATCACAACCGCCTTAATTAAAGCCAAAGAACGGATGGTTTCCCTCTGTGGTACCAGAGATTAACAGAAACACAGAACTAAACTCTTTGTGGAGCAGAAACTTTGGCTCTTCTTCTGAGATACGACTGAAACATCGAGGATGTGAGGAATCAGAACCTGCAGCAACAAGAACTTTGTCTCTGAAGGTTACATCCAGAACCACCCAGCAGGGACCGACAGGCTCACGGTCAGGTCCAATTAGAAGGACAGAAACCACTGAAAGCCACCTGAGTCTGGATCAGTACTAGAATCAAACAGAACCTACTGCTGGTTCCTGCTGATATTCTGTTACTGGAGGATCTACAGGTTTTTAGGGAACCAGAATTAAACATGATCCAGTTCTTCTCATGCCTCAATGAAGCCTCTAAACTGGGTCAGCTAAGAATCACAGGTCCATTTCAGAACCCTAACCTTAAATAGTCTATGAACCAGAACAGAAGGGACGGTTCTAGCCGTTGGAGAGTTAAATGGAAACATTTAACAGAAGGTTCTGGTAATGTAGACGTAGAACATCACATAGGAAGCCTGCTTCTCCTTAGGTTTCCTGTCCTTGAAGCGTCAAATTAAAGTTCTGCAGAGGACCGTCACACTGAGACTAATGGACTCTTAACTTCCGTCTATCGGCAGGGCCTCAGTGTGGAGGCATTTTAAGTGGGCGTCACATGAAGGCCGGTTAGGGGGAACCAGGACGATAACAAGCTGGATCGGGTCCGCAGGAGAAATGGGAAAGGTTCTGGTGAACACTGAGCGGGAAAAGGACACAAGTACACCCACATCCATCAATCCAACAATTCATCCTGAATACCAAAACAGAGAAGTCTGCTGGTTCCCATTGTGGTTCTGAAGAACCACTTTCTATCAATGGTCTATTAAAATTAAGCCAGCAGTACCTTCTAGATCCAGTGTCCCAGAACCTTCTGCATCTTTTTTAATAATAATAATAATAATACATTTTATTTAACAGCGCCTTTCTTGACACTCTGATTGGCTGATCAGGGCCTTGTTGCGCCTCCTTCCCCAGAGGCTGCAAACTCCCAACGCAACAGAGTTCTGAGCCTCAAAACGGATAAAAGCAGAACTCCAGAACCAGTTAGAGGGTTAGCCCACCCCAGTCAGAACCAAACCTGATCCAGATTCTCAGGAGAATTAGTATTAAAGTCTTTGGATCATTCATCTCATTCTTATCTTTGCTCTGTTTCTCCTTCACATCATCCTGATTTAAAGTGAAGAACCGCTTGTACCTGGAACAAACCCAAACCGGAACCATGGTTCTGGTGCAGCTGCTGGGATCATTTGGAGTCTTGGACTCAATGATCCAGCTTGATTTCATGACGGCTCATTTGGAATCTTCCCCTCCAGGCTTCGTCTGGTTCCCATCATCTCCTTCATGTTTGATCATGTTCCCTGTTTGACTTTAACAAGCAGGACTAATTTAATGACATTTCCTGGCAAAGAGACACGGTCAGATGCTGCAGATGGTTCTTCTGCGAATTTGGATCTGAATGCAAGAGCTTTATGTCTGCATGAAACAAGCAAGGATCAAGTCAAACTAGCAGCTCTGTGGAAAAATAACCTGCACACAGAAGATAATTTGGTGCAAAAGCTAAAACAGTGAAGCAGCAAAGAAATTAAAGTTTGGTTCTGGATTTCAGAGAGCAGAAAAGGGGTCGGTCTGAAAGTCAGGGTCGCTCAGCCAGATCAGTCAAATCTCTTTAACATCATATCCCTTCTCCTGTTCATTATGAAAGCTGATCTTTACGTACTTTTTAAAGTATTTGTTGTAGCAGAGCACCTGCTAGACAAGGCCGAATGCAAGTCTTATCTTACTGACACCTCAGAAACTGTTTTCCAGTTTGAGATGCTTTGTTAAGAGGATAGATTCCTTTTAAATTAAAGTCATTCCAATAAATCTCTCCTTGTGCTTTTTAAGTAGTTAGTAAAAACCTGTGTGACCAGAACAGGCAGCAATATTGGCAACACTGCATCTTTTCTCACCTGCAAGGTATTTAATAAAAAAGCTGAATTGAATAAGGAACACCGGACCTCCATTTCTTGTTAAATAAGACTTAGCCATGTTTTTCCATCAACAGTTGTCAGCAGGAACTCCATGACTGATTTTCCAGATATGACAGAGGTGTCTGGTCAATCTGGGATTAGATTAATTGCTTGCCTCAACCTAAATAGAGCTTTAAGTTATGGAGGACTACTGACTTCATTTTTTATTGGGGTATGCAGGAAAATCTGAATTTGTTCTCTTTTTTGAGGCGGTGAGAAATCTTCAATCAACATGCCTCAAATATTTTTAGATTTGTAGTTAATAAACCACAAAGGTAGATTTGGGTTTTTCACTTGTGAACAAAAAGACCCTCCAAAGGGAAGTGAGAGAATCTAGCATTGATACAGGTAGAGTACCATAGGAGGGGGGTTGAAGGTATCACAGGAAGATACTTTTTTTAACTTAGACGCAAGTAGGGTTGTCACTAATTAATATTTTGCAAATTGATTAATCTGTTTTTTTGTTTTTTGTTTTTTTTTCAATTAATAACTGGATAGCCAATGATTCCTTAAAGAAGAATTTTTACGAAATTAAAGCAGGTGAAACTAAAACATTTCGACTTGAGGGGTTCTGGATAGAGCATATTAACAGACTTATCATTAATTAAAAATATTTAAAAATGTTTTTACAATTTCAGTATAATTACAGCTCTAAGTAGGTCGCTCTGTGAGCTAAAGGCATGTTTCTATACTCCATTTAACGATTAGTCGATTACTAAATTAGTTGTTTCAATAATCGATTAATCACGATTAATTTGATAAATTGTTTTATTCCTAGACGTAAGTAATCTAGAGTGGGATCCCCCATTTATCCAGGCTGAAACCACCGTACAGGTGTGCATGTTATTAGCTAATTAGTTGTGGATAGTGGGTAAAATCTGCATTTCCAACAGAACTGAACAACAAGCAAAGTTCAAAGAATAATAGTGATAATAGTGATATCAGAAATGTATTTTTAATTTCTAAAGTGCTTTTTAAGCGAGAAAAAGCTCCAAACTTTTATACGGAATTAATAACAAATAGCTAAGAACTCAAATTTCTTAAAATAGGGCATAAAATAAAAAGGTGACATGAAAAGTTTTAAAAATTAGTGAACAAATTGGCAGAATTAACCTAAAATGGAATTAAAGGGTTAAAGCAAGACTATGTTTGAAAATCAGATGAAAGGAAGAAAAGTGACTCAAAGTGGCTGCAGGATTAAATGGGGTGGTGAAATAACATTCCTTTCCTGAAAAGGCAGCTTCTTTATATGGTGAAGATGAAAAACTTTATATTTTATTCATTTTAACCATCTGTAAACTCTTCCTTCCACTAACCATTGGTTTTTTTCCTACCATTTCATGCATTTCCCCTAAGTGGACCGCTCTCTCCATGCGGGATTCAGACCTGGAAGGGCTGCCACCCCCCATTCATCACACCAGCTCACCAGACATGAGACCACTGCCTGCAGCCTCCTGCCTTCCTCAGCTTTGAGCTGTTTCTAAACACCCCCCCCCCCACCACCACCACCCTAAAGAGCTGTGTAAGAACTATGTGGACAAAAAACAGAACAGAGAACAAAGTGCATAAAATGCATATCCCATCTCACTGTCTAAAGTGGTGGATTTTTGCACTCATTAATAGGGGTTTTCCTTCCTTCAGGTGTTAAATTCCTGTTAGAAAACACGTCTGGCTGCTTATTTACAGGAGATGTACAGTTTGTTTGAGGACCTCCAGTCAGTGCTAGGAAAACATGTTATTCTGACACCAACAGCTGTGTGCTTGTTTGTGTTTGTGTACCTAGGCTGAGCCTTCCCTACCATTATCCAAGGAGTCTGCAGGTGAACACAGACGCTCCCACGAGCAGATCAACATTTGGAGAGGTGAGAAGCTTATTCAGCCATTTATTCCTGTTCCTGCCGTCATCGTCGGCCCATTGATCACTGTGTTAATTCATTTAAAAAGGGCATCTTTTCAACATGGAAAAAACCCTAAATAAATAATGATTTTTTTTTTTTTGTTGCATATTTTTATTTATGTCTGCATGCTGAAAACATCAGGATTTTTCATCTCTCTGACTCACTAATCTAAGTCGTTCTTGATACTAGAACATCTGACGCCCTGATTGTGAGCAGGTCTGACCTTCACCTTCAGCAGGGGAGGAAAAAGTTCTTAAAAAAATTAACATTTTTAGGTTCCACTAAAACAAACTTAGGATTAAAAATTAGATTTTTATTAAATGGAGGTTACATTTATTTTATTGTTTCATGTCTTGGATTTTTTTATGAGAATCTAGATCTTTCAGATTCATTTTAGGAGGACTTTTATTGTGAAATGAAAATGAGAGGTTCTGGTTCTGGTATTGACTAGGTCTGTGTGTGTGTGTGTGTGTCTTTCTTTTTGGGCCAGCAGTGATGTTGCGTTTTTGAGCGTCTCTCCTCTAACAGCTACAGCTGCTGAGGTCTGATGAAGATGAAGCCTCCATCTTACCCACATGGATGTTCATCTGACACGTTTCTCCTCTCTGCTTTGACTGAAACATTTTCATTCTCCCTAAGTAAACATGAAGCCCTTTTTTTGACCAGAACCAGAAGCCCGTGCAGTCGGGCCGAGCAGCGAGCTCAGCGTGTTGTTTGGGCTCTGAACCAGTCAGGAGGTAAACACCATCTGGACGTCCCTCCATTCATCACAGCCCGCAGCACAGATCAGGACTAATCCTCAGGTTGGAGATTTAATTAAGATTTCAGCTCAAACACAGACAGAAAATATCAGAGCCTGTCAGGCGGCTGCTGGGAGTTTAGTTTAGAAACGTTAGTTTTGGGTTTAAAGGTTTAAAAAGAGTCCTGGATGAAACCTGCAGACAGTAAAACACTAAACAAACCATCTCTGAGCCGCATTACTCCGTTATTTGTCTCTAAGTTCTGCTGCTTCAGAACTGACCCAGTAATTTCACATCACCCGGTCCATATTTAAACCATCAAAGACGCCAAATCGTGATCAGATCCAGGCTGAATATTCAGGACCTCATCAACAGAGTTGCAAAGATCAAACATTGATCTCCAGCTGTTGAACACCCCCAAAGGTAAATAAATCCTCTCTGCTTAGAAAAGAAGAAAATCCGACAGTTGAGTCCAAAGTTCTGAGGTTTCGTTCCTGATAAAGTCCAGAACCACAGTGCTGAGCTTTAACATGTAATAAGCCCTAAGCTCTGAATGGCGACAGCACCAGAGAACGAGCAGCCAAAGAGGAAAACATTGATAAACAGGCCCACAGCATTAACCTGTAATCATTGGCTCAGCTGGGAACACCGGGATCAGAATCCGGTTTAATCCAGCTGATCGCTTCCTGCCGGTCCGTCTCAGGAAAGCCATAGAGACACGTGGAAAGAACATAACATCTGTGCTGCTGCTTTTTTCTGTGACTTGATCTGAACTCTGACACATAAAACAAGTTAAACTCTGCCGCCACCTGCTGGCCGATTCCAGACACACATTTTTAATCTGAAAGCAAACAGCTGATAAAACCTGCTGAGGAATTTATGTGTAGACATGACCTAAAGGAAAAATGTAACTGTTCAACTTCCATCATTTCAGTAAAAACATTTTTGAAGGAGACGTAAAGAAGATAAGGGGCAATAAAACATGTCAGGGTCAGTTTACTCTGGTATCAGGGTACCCCAGGTGCCAGACAGAAAAAAGCTACTGCAGTTAGCATTAATTCATCCCATCTGCTGCCATCGGGGGGCGCAGCTTGACCGGAGAGCACTAACTGCAGAAGCACCGCTCCCTCCTTCACACAGCGCTGCTGTTTTAGCTGAAAAGCCCTGAGTCATGGTGACCAGAGTGACTCTACGTTTATTTCTCATCTTCAAGATCAGCCAGATGTGAGGCGACTCGTTTATCACATTAAAGTGTGTAGTTGGTACTGACCAGGCCGCTGAGCGAAGGTGCCGACTGCCCTAGGACCTGACTCCTCATCCGCACCAGATTGTTTCCCTCTCCTCCAACTGATGACGGCCATCCGAGGGCCCCAGGGCCTGCAGAGGGCCCCTGTGAGGCCAGCTGGCTCACTCCGGCATGTAGGCTGCATGAAAGCGGCAGGAGCTGCTTCCCTAAAAAAACAGGTGGGACATAGAACCGAGTGAGACCTCTCTGGAAAGTTCTGATCCGTTAGCTTAAACCAGCTCTCCTGGAGCAGATGGAAAGTTCTGATCCGTTAGCTTAAACCAGCTCTCCTGGAGCAGATGGAAAGTTCTGATCCGTTAGCTTAACCAGCTCTCCTGGAGTAGCTGGAAAGTTCTGATCCGTTAGCTTAACCAGCTCTCCTGGAGCAGATGGAAAGTTCTGATCCGTTAGCTTAAACCAGCTCTCCTGGAGCAGATGGAAAGTTCTGATCGTTAGCTTAAACCAGCTCTCCTGGAGCAGATGGAAAGTTCTGATCCGTTAGCTTAAACCAGCTCTCCTGGAGCAGCTGGAAAGTTCTGATCGTTAGCTTAAACCAGCTCTCCTGGAGCAGATGGAAAGTTCTGATCCGTTAGCTTAACCAGCTCTCCTGGAGCAGATGGAAAGTTCTGATCGTTAGCTTAACCAGCTCTCCTGGAGCAGATGGAAAGTTCTGATCGTTAGCTTAACCAGCTCTCCTGGAGCAGCTGGAAAGTTCTGATCGTTAGCTTAACCAGCTCTCCTGGAGCAGCTGGAAAGTTCTGATCCGTTAGCTTAACCAGCTCTCCTGGAGCAGATGGAAAGTTCTGATCGTTAGCTTAACCAGCTCTCCTGGAGCAGATGGAAAGTTCTGATCCGTTAGCTTAACCAGCTCTCCTGGAGCAGATGGAAAGTTCTGATCGTTAGCTTAACCAGCTCTCCTGGAGCAGCTGGAAAGTTCTGATCCGTTAGCTTAAACCAGCTCTCCTGGAGCAGATGGAAAGTTCTGATCCGTTAGCTTAAACCAGCTCTCCTGGAGCAGCTGGAAAGTTCTGATCCGTTAGCTTAAACCAGCTCTCCTGGAGCAGCTGGAAAGTTCTGATCCGTTAGCTTAACCAGCTCTCCTGGAGCAGATGGAAAGTTCTGATCCGTTAGCTTAAACCAGCTCTCCTGGAGTAGCTGGAAAGTTCTGATCCGTTAGCTTAACCAGCTCTCCTGGAGCAGATGGAAAGTTCTGATCCGTTAGCTTAAACCAGCTCTCCTGGAGCAGATGGAAAGTTCTGATCCGTTAGCTTAAACCAGCTCTCCTGGAGCAGATGGAAAGTTCTGATCCGTTAGCTTAACCAGCTCTCCTGGAGCAGATGGAAAGTTCTGATCGTTAGCTTAACCAGCTCTCCTGGAGCAGATGGAAAGTTCTGATCCGTTAGCTTAAACCAGCTCTCCTGGAGCAGATGGAAAGTTCTGATCGTTAGCTTAACCAGCTCTCCTGGAGCAGCTGGAAAGTTCTGATCGTTAGCTTAACCAGCTCTCCTGGAGCAGATGGAAAGTTCTGATCCGTTAGCTTAAACCAGCTCTCCTGGAGCAGATGGAAAGTTCTGATCCGTTAGCTTAAACCAGCTCTCCTGGAGCAGATGGAAAGTTCTGATCCGTTAGCTTAACCAGCTCTCCTGGAGCAGATGGAAAGTTCTGATCCGTTGGCTTAAACCAGCTCTCCTGGAGTAGCTGGAAAGTTCTGATCCGTTAGCTTAACCAGCTCTCCTGGAGTAGCTGGAAAGTTCTGATCCGTTAGCTTAACCAGCTCTCCTGGAGCAGATGGAAAGTTCTGATCCGTTAGCTTAAACCAGCTCTCCTGGAGCAGATGGAAAGTTCTGATCCGTTAGCTTAACCAGCTCTCCTGGAGCAGATGGAAAGTTCTGATCCGTTAGCTTAACCAGCTCTCCTGGAGCAGATGGAAAGTTCTGATCCGTTAGCTTAACCAGCTCTCCTGGAGTAGCTGGAAAGTTCTGATCCGTTAGCTTAACCAGCTCTCCTGGAGCAGATGGAAAGTTCTGATCCGTTAGCTTAAACCAGCTCTCCTGGAGCAGCTGGAAAGTTCTGATCGTTAGCTTAAACCAGCTCTCCTGGAGCAGCTGGAAAGTTCTGATCCGTTAGCTTAACCAGCTCTCCTGGAGCAGATGGAAAGTTCTGATCCGTTAGCTTAACCAGCTCTCCTGGAGTAGCTGGAAAGTTCTGATCCGTTAGCTTAACCAGCTCTCCTGGAGCAGATGGAAAGTTCTGATCCGTTAGCTTAACCAGCTCTCCTGGAGCAGCTGGAAAGTTCTGATCGTTAGCTTAACCAGCTCTCCTGGAGCAGATGGAAAGTTCTGATCCGTTAGCTTAACCAGCTCTCCTGGAGCAGATGGAAAGTTCTGATCCGTTAGCTTAAACCAGCTCTCCTGGAGCAGATGGAAAGTTCTGATCCGTTAGCTTAAACCAGCTCTCCTGGAGCAGCTGGAAAGTTCTGATCCGTTAGCTTAACCAGCTCTCCTGGAGTAGCTGGAAAGTTCTGATCCGTTAGCTTAACCAGCTCTCCTGGAGCAGATGGAAAGTTCTGATTGTTAGCTTAAACCAGCTCTCCTGGAGCAGCTGGAAAGTTCTGATCCGTTAGCTTAAACCAGCTCTCCTGGAGCAGATGGAAAGTTCTGATCCGTTAGCTTAAACCAGCTCTCCTGGAGCAGCTGGAAAGTTCTGATCCGTTAGCTTAAACCAGCTCTCCTGGAGCAGATGGAAAGTTCTGATCCGTTAGCTTAAACCAGCTCTCCTGGAGCAGATGGAAAGTTCTGTTCTATTTCATCCCTACTGACCGCCAGAGGCGGTGCTTCAAGCACTGAATGATCATTCTTGCGCATGCGCAGGTCGAGTATTAATGACAACAAAGTCAGCTGTGACCTGCCGGGGACCCACGTGACTCTATATAGTCACGTGGCACCCGGCAATCAATCCCTTTTGTTCTTCTCGCGCGCAGGTGTGTTGAGTACCGGAGTGTGGTCGTGTGAAGCTGGTTGCTTCTGTGTATACCACTAGTTTCCTGGCTGCTTGTTGCTGGTAGCCCCGTGACCGGGTTTGGTCGGAGCTGCGGGTAAGTCTCGCCCTCCAGGGGCTGCACAAGCTGCTTTCACCTTACCAGATCTGCGGTGACTGGTAAGTTTTCGTTCTTTTCTCAGCAGTAGTTTACTGTTCGCTTTGATTTGCCACGTTAATTTTGTGGCTCTTTTGACTCACGGTAGCGTTTCTGCTCGCGCTGAGTTGTTTTCAGTTTGTTTGCCTAAGCCCACCAGTAGCGTTTCTGCTCGCGTTGGGTTCTTCTATAGTTTGTTTATCTACACTCACCAGTGGCGTTTCTGCTCGCGCTGAGTTGTTTTCAGTTTGTTTGCCTAAGCCCACCAGTAGCGTTTCTGCCCGCGTTGGGTTCTTCTATAGTTTGTTTATCTACACTCACCAGTGGCGTTTCTGCTCGCGCTGAGTTGTTTTCAGTTTGTTTGCCTAAGCCCACCAGTAGCGTTTCTGCTCGCGTTGGGTTCTTCTATAGTTTGTTTGCCTAAACTCACCAGTGGCGTCTCTGCTCGTGCTGAGTTCATCTTTAGTTAATAATCGATTTGCTAGTGGCGTTTCTGCTCACGCTGAGTTTGGAATCTCTGCGGGGGTTTTCCTACAACGAGTCGCCAGTAGCGTTTCCTGCTCGTGTTGACTTGTCCTTGGTAGCAGGCTGATCACGCCTTTCAGCAGTATGATGCTGGATAATTTATGTTGCTCGACCTGTCTGGCTCCACTTCAGCCGGATGACGGGCATGACTTGTGTCCCTCCTGCCTCGGTGTGGAACATCTCCGGGAGGCGCTGTCAGATGACGCTTGCCCCAACTGTCGCGTCATGCCCCGGTCGGTCAGACTGGATCGGTTGGCTGCACTGGAGCAGCCTACCGACTGGGCGAGCGCTTCGCCGCGTGCTCGTTTGCCGATGGAGAAAGCGGTGTGCAAACGATCTACTGTGGCTGCACCTTCGGTACCGACGAAGCGTGCTAGACGGACCGATGCAGGGAGGTTGTCCACCAGAGTGGATCATCTCACTACTGAGCTGGCCCAAATGAAAGCCCTCCTCCAGTCCTTTCAGACTGCTGGTGATCGCGGCACGGCTCTCCCTACTGAGCAGGATGAAACGTCAGTCAATGACGACGATGCTGTTTCTGTGGCGGCCTCTGGCACCCATTTCTGTGAGGACCTTCCGGAGCTGGGCTCCGGGGCCTCTGGGTCGGACTCCATTGCCTCCCAGGAGGATACGGGGGAGTCTGTGACATCCGCTATTCGAACGGCTCTTGCCCGTTTACAGATTAGTGTTCCTCAGGCCCAGCCTGCGGCTTCCAGCGCCTTCTTTAGGCGCAGTAGGTCAGAGACTGCCTTTGTGGTTCCTCCCTCGGCGGAGTATGTGCGGGAACTGCATGCTTGCTGGTCAGACACCAAGGCGTTTTCACGTCTGACGACGGATGGCAGGGTCCTGGCAGCTATGCAGGAGGCACCCAAGGTTGGCTTGGGGCAGATGCCAGCGGTGGAACCGGGCATTGCCTCTCTTATAATCCCGCCTGATGAGGCCTTGCGGCCCAATGCCCGTTGTCCGCGTCCTCAGTGCCGTATTACCGACGACCTTCTCTGTAAGGCCTATGACTCTGGGGCCCGCATGGGCCGGATTGGGAACTCTCTCTCCCATCTTATGCTGGCCCTGTCTTCCTCCTTGGAATCTGTTCCGCTGGATCATGCCACGCAAGGCCTGGTTGATGCATCTCTGCAGGCCTTTGCTCTTATGACGAGGGAACTTGGACGCACACTCTCCACACTGGTTCATGCTCGCCGCCAGGTCTGGTTGGCGCAGTCACCACTAACTGAGCCTTGTAGGAGGACCCTCCGGGCCCTGCCTGTGGTCCCGGGGGAGCTTTTTGGTTCAGCGGCACTGGACGCCTTGGACCGTACGGCTCAGGCCTCTAGAACGAGGCAACAGCTGGCAGGGCTTCACAGACGTGATCGCCAGCCAGTAAGCACCTGGGCAGCTGCGGGTCCTTCACGGAGGTCCTTAGTGCCTTCTCCTTCTCCCACTGAGCCCCAGGGTCTGTTACCAGGTCAGAGATCGGTCCGGGGACCTGCTCTAGATCGGAGGAACAGAGCTCGAGACCAGGCTGGGACGAGGTCCTTTCATCCCTTTCGAGCCGCGCAGTCTGGCCGGCGTCCTCCCGGGCCTTCGAAGGGCCGGGGGACCCGCAGATGATGCCTTAGGGCCGGCGGTCGGTTATTTTTCCCCGGGACAGCTCAGCTTCTGGGCTGCCCACACCCCGGACTTGTGGGTGTTCTCCACCCTGTCCCGGGGGTACCGTCTTCAATTCCGCCGCCGGCCACCTATCCCTGGCCGGGTCAGGATGACTGTGATCCACGACCCGGTGAAGGCACAGGCACTGAACCAAGAAATCTGCACCTTGCTGGCCAAGGGTGCTATAGTGCCTGTGGACCCCCTGCTGGATCCAGGGGGCTTTTATTCCACGTATTTTCTGGTTGCGAAGAAGACCGGGGGCCTGCGTCCAGTCTTGGACCTCAGAGGCCTGAATGTGTACTTGAAGGCCATGCCCTTTCATATGCTGACCACCAAGGAAGTGTTGCAGGCGATTTCCCCGGGCGATTGGTTCACTTCCATAGATCTCAGGGATGCTTATTTTCACGTTCCGATCGCTCCGCCCCATTGGCGGTTTCTTCGTTTTGCTTTTCAAGGGAGGCATTTCCAGTTCAGGGTCCTCCCGTTCGGACTTTCACTGTCCCCCAGGGTGTTCACCCGATGTGTTGCAGCGGCCCTCTCTCCTCTGCAGGCACAGGGATTGAGGATCCTCCCATATCTGGACGACTGGCTCATTTGTGCCGCGACGTGGGACCAGGCGGTTCGAGATACTCGGTTAGTGCTCCATCATGTGGGATGCTTGTGGGCTTGGCTGTGGAGAAAAATGGAGTAAAAGCAGTTGACACTCCTCTCAGGAGCGTCTTTTTCCTGGGCATTTTTGGTCCATGGGATTCCATTCTCAATGAATTGCTTTAGCCCTGTAGCAGCACACAGGGGGTGGACACCAAGTATATTGAGCTCGGTGACGTCCCGTGGAGATGTTTTCAGAGGCGCGGACATGGCGCATGCCTATTGTGCGGTTATTCATGTTCGACTCTTGGGCATGCTTACAGGCTGCGCTTCCGCCGTTGTGCCGCTTGGGGCCTGCTGTCAATGCGGCCCCTACCATGATGTGGTTTTGAATCAGCTTGAATGCTGGATCCCACACGGAGATACTACTCATACGTTTATTCTTAACACGCGTATGAGGACTTGGTTGTGGGGTCATTCTCAAGTGTCTTTTCAGTCTCTGTACCCTCAGATGGAGGGTGAGAGGGTGTTTATGACGCCACTAGGGGGTCCCGTCTCGTGTTATCTCCTGCCCGTGTCGTATGTCGTGGATAAGTTGGTGTTCTACAGATGCATCCTCCAACGGGTGGGGTGTCGCGCACACGCCTGGCTGCTGAGGTGTAAAAGGGCTGAACTGAGGGATCATTGTTGGGTGCCCTATGTCACGGCAGGGCAGGGAAAGCTCTATCAATCACAGATCAATGTCCTGGAGTAGTGCAGGCTGTTGTCTTCTGGCTCTCTTTCAGAGCTTTTCTATTACGCAGGCATTTTGCGGGGGGGAAGCACTGTTTGGCTGTGGGATGATGGTTCATAGATGAGCTAATCTTACAACACCAACAGGTGGTCTTTCGAGCAATTCAAACACACCTGGGGGGACACGGGAGGAGGAGGTCATGGTAAGAACTGTTGTTGCTTGAGATATAGGTCTTCTGACTCTGGGACAGCTGTCACGCATAGTCCAATGCCTAAGGTAGCAAGGCCTACTTTTCCCAAGGGCGGTAGTAACGTGCCAGCTAGAGGTTTTGCTGTAATCCGTTACGGTCAGAGAAAGCCTCTGCTTCAGGGGAAGATGGGATAGGCTTTCACCTTAAGAGCGTTGGGGCTGGATGTGGCATCTGGAAGGTCTTTGGGCGAGGGTGCCGGACGTTGGCCTCGTTTTGCCTCAAGGGACGCATTTTTCCTACTGCTCAGACCCTTTGGTTTCTCGTTGGAACATCAACAGCAGACCTTATGGGCCACGATGGCTGTCTGGAGACTCGGATGGCTGGTTCCTAGGTGGACCCTCCCTTTTATGCCTTGCCGCCGATTCAAGCCTACTTTTTCAGGGACCTTGTCTCCCGCAGGGTCGGTACGGTCAAGATGGAGGGGACACACGGGTCCATGCTGGTTGGCCCTATTGGCCGAGCTGAGGACTATGGGTTTCGCTCTACTGTGCTGAGCTCAGGAGCTCCATGGCTTCGCTCGCAATGAGGTTCTCCACTCGCACTAGGGCATGAGACCTTCTTTCCTCGAGATGGTGGGGGTTCAGATCTTGACACCTTCGCGAGGGTGACCGGACCGGCTACCATCTCTTGGAGGTTGGCCCCAGCTCATCGGCGGGGCTTGACGCCAACACTTCTCCAGAAAATACTCTGGGTCCATAGGGCATTAACATAAGAGGGCTAAATGCAATGGGCGCCCGGTCCACGCGAGCTGTCTTATGCTAAACAAGTGGACGCGCGGTCTTTGCGGACGGATGGTTGCCGTGGATAGAGGGCAGGATCCCGGTGGCGAGTGCTCGAGTTTTTCTGATCATACTGACCTTCCTGCAGAGGTCTCATTTGCTGGGATCCAGAGGGAGTCCGGTCCCACATTCATACCTTAAAGTTGGCAGTAGCTCGTGGTTGGGATTTCTCTGTTGGAATGTTGGGTGAATGGTTGTTCTGTGGGACGAGACAAGGATGTTGTACTGATTTTAAGATGGTGGCTCGGGCGGTTTGCTCACCTCATGACCCTAAACACTCGTCCCTGTGGCACGCGGCGTGGGACCGTGTTATCTTGTGTATGAGGCTCTCGGGTCCCTCCAGACTTTTGGAGGCACCTGGCTCGGGCTCGGACTCTCAAAGTAGATGTGGCTCACTCTCTCGCACACTGAAGATCATGCGTTCCTTTTAGCTATGGTTTCCGCAAAAAGTGTAGGGGAGGTTAGCAGGCTCTGCTCGCTAGCGATTACCTGGCTGCCGGTGGGAATCCTGGATGGTTCTAGGCTGTTCACACTTGTGGGTGATTGTCGGCATTTAATTCCCTAAGGTATCAACTGCCGCGAGTGGCAAGGCGCCCTACGCTCTTCCATCCTTGCCCGGTTTGACTGCCGGAAGTCCCGTCAGTGATACCTAACTGTGGGTGCCTGTCCGTGCGACTCTTGTAGGACATTTCATTGAAAATGCCATCGGCATCCTATCGCGAAAGACAATAAATAGACTCTTTTTGGTTTGCTTCGCTGGCTCGTATGCACGGAAAAGGTCTAGGCACTTTTTCTATAGCGCGACTTGCACACGGGTTGTTGGGAGTTGATCTCCAAGGCTTATTGCATTGTCAAGGAATCGGGCCTACTGCCCGGTGGGAGTGGGAAAAGCCGCACTGTCTACTAAGGGGCTTGTCGAACATCTTGTTTGTGCTATTTGGACTGGGGTGGTCATTGGATGTTATATGTCGAGCGGGTCTCTCTGGAAAGTCCACCCTAGTACTATACTCGGATTGTCTACTCAGGGTGAATTGTGGCTGGCGCCCTCACCATTTTCACGCTTTCAAGGGTGAATCCTCGAGGCTAGCATGCCTTTACATTCACATTTAGGTGGGGTGGTGTAGTGTTGTTCCTTGAATGTTGCTGATTTCTCGTGGACCTTGTTGATATGAGTCATCCAGTGCTTGAAAAGCACGCCTTGTGCGTGTAGCTAGGGATGAAAAATTAGAACGGAATAAGTTACGTTACCAGGTAACTACGGTATCTAGATGAATCCGAGCAATGACCGCCGAGTGTCTCTTGTTCCTCGTGTAATTCTCTGCTTTGAGCGGAGAAGTATTGAGGGATTCGATTGCCGGGTTGCGCATGTGAATATATAGAGCACGGGTGAGGTCGCTCCGGCAGGTCCTACTAGGCTGGACTGTTTGTTGTAATTTAATACTGACCTGCGCATGCGCGAAGAATGATCATTCAGTGCTTGAAGCACCGCCCTCTGGGGCGGTCATTCCGGATTCATAGAAGTCGCGTAAGTTACCGGTAGTAAACTTTCGATGGTTAGCTTAAGCCAGCTCTCTGGAGTAGCTTTGGGAGACGTTTGATCCGTTATCCTTAACCAGCTCTCCTGGAGCTGATGGAAATTGTTTATGATTGTTAGCTCGCGTTTTAAACAGCTCTACTGGTAGAAGCCAGCTGGGAGATAAGTTCTGATCGTTAGCTTAGAATAACCAGACCTCTCCTGGAGCGATGGAAAGTTCTCGTATCAAGTTACGGCCTTAAACCAGGATCGTCTCCTGGAGCTGCTGGGAAAGTTTCTGATCCGTTAGGCTTATTAAACGCAGCTTCTCACCTGGAGCAGCTGGAAAGTTATGATTCCGTTAGCTTCAAAACTAGCTTATCCTGGGAGCAGATGGTATAAGTTTGTCTGATACGTTAGCTTGTTTAAACCCAGGCTTCGCTGGAGCAGCTGGTAAAAAGTTCTGATCCGTTACTTAAACCAAGTCTCTCCTGGATGATCTGGATGGAAAGTTTCTGATCGGTTAGCTTAACCAGCTCTCTCCTGTAGTAGAGATGGGAAAGTGTGTGAATCGTTGGCTTAAACCCAGCTCTCCTGGAGCAAGCTTGGAAATAGTTAGTTGTTCCGTTGATAGCTTAAATATTAACAGCTCTCCTGGTGTGCAGCTGGAGGAATGTTTTGATCCTGGTTAGCTTACAACCAAGTCTCCTGGGAGCAGTTGGAAAGGGTCTGATTCCGTTAGCTTACCTCAGCTCTCCTCTGGAGCCAGATGGGAAATAATGTGCTTGATAATGGATCGGTCTATGTCTAACGCTCCAGCAGCCATCTGTTCCTGGAGCTTAAGATTGGGAAAGCATCTGAATCGTTAGCTTAAACCAGCTCTACCTGTGCAGCTGGAAAGATCTCGGTATCCGGTCAGCCGCTTAGGATCTTCAGCCTACTGCATCTTTTTATGATGATAGCAGATGGATAGTTCTGATTCGTTGCTGACACTCCATAATGTACACAGATCTTCCAGGTACTGGCTCACGACGGTAGCTAGGAACGTTTGATCCCGTTAGTTCTATCTCTAACCAGCTCTCCTGCGAGTAGCTGGAAAGTTCTGATCGCGTTTAGCTTAAAGCCAGTCTTGGGTGTAGCTAGGAAAGTTCTGATCCGTGTAGATTATAACCCCAGCTATCCTGGAGGCAGAATGGAAAGTTTCTGATCCGTAGCTTAAACCAGCATCTCCTGGAGCAGATGGATAAAGTTCTGATCCATTAGCTTAAACCAGCTCTCCTGGAGCAGATGGAAAGTTCTGATCCGTTAGCTTAACCAGCTCTCCTGGAGGCAGATTGGAAGTTCTGACGCGTTAGGGCTTTAACCAGCTATCCTGTGAAGCAGCATTGCGTTAGAGCATTAGTTCTGACGCCGTTAGTTAAAACCAGCTTCTCGGAAGCAGAGAGTTGGAAAGTTAGATCGTTGTAGCTTAAACCAGATCTCTGGGGCATGATGGAAAGTTTTGTCATGAATCGTTAGCTGTCCATGCTCTCTGGAGCTAGGATGGACGAAGGTTTCCTTAATTTCCGTTAGCTTAACCAGCTCTCCTGGGAGCGAGATGTGAAAGTTCTGATCGTTAGCTTTAACCACGCTCTTCCTGGAGCAGTTGGGTAAAAGTTCGATCCGTTAGCTAAAACAGCCTCTCTGGAGAATATGGAAAGTTATGACCATCCGTTGGCTTAAACTCCAGCTCGTCCAGGAGTAGCTGGTGTAAGCTTAAACGATCAGAACTTTCCATGCTGGTGCTCCATGTGAGAGCTGGTTAAGCTAACGGATCAGAACCCTTTCCATCTTACTCCCAGGAGAGCTGGTTTTGTAGCTAATGGATTCAGAGACTTTCCATCTGTCCAGGATAAGAGCTGGTTTAAGTAAAGCGGAATCAGGAATACTTTCCATTCTGCTCCAGGAGAAGCTGGTTTAAAGCGCGCGCTATACCGGTTCAGAAACTTCTTCCAGTACTCGCAGGAGATGGCTTGGTTTAGAGCTAACGGAATCAGAACTCTTCTCTCAGTCAATACTCCGCGATGAGAGCTGGTTAAGGTACGGGTCAGATCCCCATCCGCCTAACTCGCCCCCCCTCCAGGCTCTCCAGGACGAGCTGGTTAAGCCAACGGATATCAGAACTTTCCATCTGATCGCGGTTCAAAGATGAGGAAGCTGGATGTTATATTGCTAACGGTCAGAACTTTCCCTGACGTGCTTCCGAGTAGGAATGATAGCTTGGGTTTTACAGATAATATCGGATTCAGTAAACTTTCCATCCTGGCTCCAGGAGGAGGCTGGTTTAGCTAGACCGATCATGAATTGTCGCATTCGTGGCGCGTCAAGGGTGTTGGAGATGGTTAAGCATATAATCGGGGTAGTGTCCGGAGAAACTTTACATTCTGCTCCAGGTGAGGTCTGGTTAAGCTATACGGGTTTGAAATCAGTAACTTGGGATCCACGTCTTGCCTAAATGAGGAGCTGTGTTTAGATATGCTAAACGGATCAGTAAGTCTTTTTCCAAGCGCTCCTAAGGAGAGCGTGTGGTTAAGCTAAGCGGTGATTCAACGGTAGCTTTCCTAGCTGCTTCCTAAGTGTGAGGTGTGTGTGTCTTAAGCTAGAACGCCGATTAGAACGTTTTTCCAATCTTGAGCGCTCCAGGGAAGAGTCGTGGTTGTTAGAGGCTGAAGGATTTGCAGATACTTTCACAGCCTGGCGTCCAGGAAGAGATGGGTTTCAAGAGCTAACCGGATGACAGAACTGTTTTCGCCATCTGCTCTCAGAGAGCGATGGTTAAGCCTGTAATACGGGATGTTCAGACAGACTTTCCAGCTGCTCCACAGGAGAGCTGTTTAGCTAATCGGATCAGAACTTTCCACTTTGTGCTCGACTCTATCCAGGGTGAGCTGGTGGTTTAATGACTAACGGATCAGAGACTTTCAGTTGTGCTCCAGGAGAGCTGCTGGTTTTAAGCTAATCGGAGCATGAAAACTTTTCTCCAGGCTGTCTTCCAGGAAGAGGCTGGTTTAAGATATAACAATACAGAAACTTGTTGTCCATCTGCTCCAGGGAGAGCCTCTGGTTAAATAAGGATCAGAACTTTCTCGTAGCTAGACGTACGCCAGGGAGAGCTGTGGATTAGAGCTAACGGAATATCGAAACGTTACTACCGTAACTTACGGTGTTCTATGAAAATCCCGGATGAACGCCAGAAGGCGGTGCTTCAAGCACTGACATGATCATTCTTGAGCGAATCGCCGGTCGAGTATTAATTGACAGGTCACAAAGAGTCAATGCTGTGACCTTGCCGGGGGGACCCAGTCGCTCTAGTATAGTCCTCGGTGGCATCCCGGCAATCAGATCCTTGTCCATATTCTTTCGGCGCGGGATAAAGCAGAGATTCGGAGGGACAATTAGCACTTCTGGCGGTCATACAGGGGATTCATAGATTAATACGTAGTTTTCGGTAGTAACTTTCGCTTCTTTTATTTCATCCCTATTGACCGCCAAGAGGTCTCGGGGTGCTTCAGCACTGGATGACTACATATCATGACAAAGGTCACGATCGAGTCATTACCAGTTCTAGGGGCAACGACTACGGAGCTACCAATAAACCACCTGAGGTGTTTGATGTAGAGATGGCATGCTGCTCGAGGATTCGCCTGAAGCGGGCTATGGGGCGTCAGCCACATTCACCCTGTAGATAACCGAGTAAAGGTACTAAGGTGACTACAGGAGGGGCCGCACGACATAGAACATCCAATGGGCCACCCCAGTCATAGCAGCAAACGATGTCGGACAAGCCCCTTGTAGAGTGGCATTTCACTCCCCAACGGCAGTGGCCGGTCCTGCAAGGCATAAAGCCTTGGAGATCAAATCCACAAACCAGTGTGCATGTCGCTGATTTAGCCAAAGTGCCTGACCTTTCCGTGAGCCAGCGCTAGCAGAACAAAAAAAAGGCTATTTGTCTTTCGGAAGGAAGCCCGTTGGGCATTGAGTATAATGTCTCCAAGGGCACGGAGGTACACAGTGGTTTCAGTGGGGACTTCCGGAGGTCAAAAAAGGGCAAGATGGGAGAGGGCTGGGGTGTTGCCTGATGGCAGTGATTTACCTTAGGGAATAAATGCTACATCTGCCCACAGGTAACGCTCGAGTCATCCAGGGAGGATATCCACCGTGGCCAGCAGGGTTTAGGTGTCGCAGAGAGCCTGTAATCTTCCCTACACGTTTTGCGGAGAAAGCCGCATCATTATAGTCTAGATAAAGATAAGGAGAATCGGTACGCAGGTCTTAGCGAGGGTTGGAGTTTGTGCTCAGTTGTGAGGGTCCGGCGCCGGACGCCCAGGGGCTCAAATGGGAGGGACGAAGGAGCTCAAGCACAAGAGTGAATAGGTCTCCCACGCCATCTTTCCCAGGTCGAACCCCACAGGCCCGCCCTTGGGCTTGGGTGGGCTGCAAAACGGCTGAAAGCGAGCTCACCCTTACAGAAACATAGTGATACAATGTACTATCCTGTTGTTTCTCGGCCCACGAGGAAGAACAAACCATTCAGAGCCCATACATTTCTTGCCGAGAACAGGAAATGGCGGTCAGCCTAGCATACACCTTTAAGGTAGTATGAGTGGGGACCGTCCACTTTTGTGATCCTGGCAATGCATGCAGGGAAGGTGCAGTTTAAGTCGCTAGTAACTGGCACTGGCACCGGGTCCTGCCTCTATCATCGCTCTGGCACCAGGTCGCAAAGGGGAGACCGTACACTTGGTTAAGCATAGGACAGCTGGTGACGCGCGCCATGCATAGCCCATTGTATGCCCTATGGGGACCCAGTGTGATTTTGAGAAGAGGTGGGCCACACGCGCCTTTCTGGGGCCACTCTCTCGACTCAGATTGTGTGAGAGGGCCGGTCCGGTTCGGGTGCAACGATTGCCGCCATCTGGGAAAGAAATGTTCTCCTGGAGGGAGACGCCCATTGGCGAGCCGGAGTGAGGCTGCACAACAGTAGAGGGAAACCAAGTCCTCGCTGCCAATAGGGAGGCCACCAGCAGGACCCTGTGCCCTCCTGAGTACCTGAGGAGAGTCTGAAACAAAGTAGGCTGAATGTCGGAAAGGCATTAAGTGGAGGGTCCTGGGCCAAGTCGTGTTCCAGAGCATCGTGCCCAGAGGGATGCTGGTTGTCCATCGAGAACCAATGGGGGCAGTGAAATGCGTTCCCTTGAGGCAAAAGGGAGGTTCCACGGTCAGCCCTGACCAAAAGACCTTCCAGATGAACTTCCAAAACCTCTTGGTGAAGCTTCCACTCCCCTGGACTCGCGGCTTTTGACGGGATAGGAAAATCTGCTGGGGCACGTTTCTACTGGCCCTTGGGATGTAGGTCTGGCTCTGAGGCAGGTAATGCTGGAGCTGGCCAAGGTCAGAGTGTGTTTGAGTCAGCACAACAGTTTACTTGACATCGTGCCCCCATGGTGTTGGTTTGTGAAAGACCACTGCTGTTGGTTGGTTGTCTGACATTTCACAGCACGTGCTCCCCTCCGCAAAAGCCTGGCAAGGAAAAGCTCTGAAGAGCCAGACAAGCACAAGCCTGTAACTACAGGACATTGATGTTGTGTTCCCCTGCCCTGCCGAGTGGGGTCCATGTCTCTCCTGTGCCATTTGACCCCGCCTGGTTTGCACCCCAGCCCGTGGAGGATGCATACCTGTAAACACAACTTTACCCGGTCGACGACGGAGGGAACCGAGAGGGACCCCTGTGGGTCATAAACAACCTTCACCCTCCTTGGGGAAGAGACTGAAGACCACTGACGGGCCCCACCCGGAAGTCTTCGGTAGGACGTTGAGTGTTTCTTGTGTGGGAACAGATTTCAAGCTGTTCAACCACATCTGGAGGGGCCGCGCCAAGAATGACAGGCAGATTCCCAAGGGCCTCTTACGGCGGAACGCAGCTGTTAAGCATGCCCAAAGAGTCGAAGAATACCGCACAAGAGGGCCACAGGCCGCCCCCTTTGCCGCCGCACAATGAATTCCCGGGCCCCACCCCCGCCCCCCACGCTCACTTTACTTCAACCCGACTGGCGGTCCGCACGGTGCAGCAGTTTGGTAGTCTACCCCTGCTGAGATGGAATCCATGGCAATGCCCTGAAGGGGACAGTCTCTCGGTGAGGGGGTCAGGAATGCCTTTTCATCCATGTTCCACCTGCAAAGCCAGCATCCCACATTGATTGAAGCCACTATAAACCCCCGAGTATCTCGATCGACCTGGGTTCCCCACGTCGCGGCACAAATCGCGCAGTCGTCCAGATATGGGCAGGATGTCAATCCCTGTGCCTGCAGTGGGAGATGGTGGGACGCCTGCAACACATCGGTGTGAACACCCTGGGGGACATGTGAAAGTTCCGCCCCCGAACGGGAGGACCCTGAATCTGGAACATGCCTCCCTTGAAAAGCAAATAACGAAAGAAAAAACCGCCAATGGGGCGGACAGCGATCGGAATCGTGAAAAATAAAGATTCCCTGAGATCTATGGAAGTGAAACAATCGCCCGGGGGAAACGCACTGCAAACAACTTCCTTGGTGGTCAGCATATGAAAGGGCCATGGCCTTTCAATGTACACATAGGCCTTCTGAGGTCCAAAGACCTGGGACGCAGGGCCCCCGGTCTTCTTCGCACCCACCCCCCCCCCCACCCGAAAATACCCCCCCGCCGGGAAATAAAGCCCCCTGGAATCCAGCAGGGGGTCCCACAGGGCACTATTTAGCACCCTTGGCCAAGCAAGTTGCAGATTTCTTGGTCAGTGCCTGTGCCTTCAACCGGGGCGTGGATCACAAGTCATCCTGGGACCCGGCCGGGATAGGTGGCGAGCGGCGGGAATTGGAATGACGGTACCCACGGACCAGGGATGGAGAAGAACACCACAAGTCCGGGGTGTGGGCAGCCGAAGCTGGAGCATGTCCCGGGGAAAATAACCCTCTGTCCGACCGCGGCACCTAAAGGGGCATCATCTGCGGGTGCCCCCGGCCTTCGGCCACCAATTCCCGGGTGAGGTCGCCGCGCCAGAACTGCGCGCGCACGCGAAAGGGATGCAAGGACTCGTCCCTGCTGGTCTCGGAGCTCAGTTCCTCTCCGATCTACCCCGCCCCCCGCCCCCCCACCCGCGTCCCCCCGTGTGTGATCCGATCTCTGACCTCGGTGAACGACCCTGAGGGCTCAGTGGGAGAAGGAGAAGGCACTGAAGAGACCTCGTGAAGGACCCGCAGCTGCCCAGGTGCCTTACAGCCCCCCCCCCCCCCCCCCGGCCCCCCCCGCGCGATCACGTTGTGGTGAAGCTGGTGTGGCTGTTGCCTCGTTCTATGGAGGCCTGCAGCCGTACGGTCCAAGGCGTCCAGTGCCGCTGAACCAAAAAGCTCCCCGGACCTCTAGGCAAGGGCCCTGGAGGGTCATCCTAGGGCCTCAGTTAGTGCGTGTGACTGCGCCAACCACAGACCTGGCCGGGCGAGCAATGAAACCCAGTGTGGAGATTCCGTGGATGTGGGGCCTTCCAAGTTCCCTCCGTCATAAGAGCAAAGGCCTGCAGAGAGCATCAAACTGTGCCTTGCGTGGCATGATCCAAGAGGAAAACAGATTCCATGGAGGAAGACAGAGGCCCGCATAAGATGGGAGAGAGAGTTCCCAATCCGGCCCATGCGGGACCCCCGCAGAAGAGTCATAGGCCTTACATGAAGAAGGTCGTCGTTTTTAATTACCGCGCACCTGAGACGCGGACAACGGAATTGGCCGCAGGGCCTCATCAGGCGGGATATAAGAGTTAGCAATGCCCGGTGTCCACCGCTGAAATTTTGGTAAATTGGAGGAACAGAAAGACCATGAAGGAGCGCGTTCCCACTGCAAGAGTGAGTCCAGAGGAACGACGTCAGGTGTCCGCATCAGACAATAGCGAAATGTCATGGTTTTAAGATGCCCAGAGTGGTTCAGGCTGTTAATCCTTCCTCCCCTTTTGAAGACATAATACTCGAATCTAACATGTTGGTCTGGACAGTGTAGATAGCTCTCTTGGATCTATGTTCAATGTTTGGCTTGAAAATTTCTTCTAGCTAATAATGCTTAAACAGTGATAGTTAGTGCACTTGAGTAAATGCTGTTCTATTTCATCCCTACTGACCGCCAGAGGCGGTGCTTCAAGCACTGAATGATCATTCATGCGCATGCGCAGGTCGAGTATTAATGACAACAAAGTCAGCTGTGACCTGCCGGGACCCACGTGACTCTATATAGTCACGTGGCACCCGGCAATCAATCCCTTTGTTCTTCTCGCGCGCAGTGTGTTGAGTACAGGATGTGGTCGTGTGAAGCTGTTGCTTCTGTGTATACCACTAGTTTCCTGGCTGCTTGTTGCTGGTAGCCCCGTGACCGGGTTTGGTCGGAGCTGCGGTAAGTCTCGCCCTCCAGGGCTGCACAAGCTGCTTTTCACCTTACCAGATCTGCGGTGACTGGTAAGTTTTCGTCTTTCTCAGCAGTAGTTTACTGTTCGCTTTGATTTGCCACGTTAATTTTGTGGCTCTTTTGACTCACGTAGCGTTTCTGCTCGCGCTGAGTTGTTTTCAGTTTGTTTGCCTAAGCCCACCAGTAGCGTTTCGCTCGCGTTGGGTTCTTCTATAGTTTGTTATCTACACTCACCAGTGGCGTTTTCTGCTCCGCTGAGTTGTTTTCAGTTGGTTGCCTAAGCCCACCAGTAGCGTTTCGCTCGCGTTGGGTTCTTCTATAGTTTGTTTCTACACTCACCAGTGGCGTTCTGCTCGTGCTGAGTTGTTTTCATTGTTTGCCTAAGCCACCAGTAGCGTTTCTCGCTCGCTTGGTTCTTCTATAGTTTGTTTGCCTAAACTCACCATGGCTCTCGCTCGTGCTGATTCATCTTTTATGTTTGCTCTTGACCTGTTTGGAACTCACGGTTACACCGAGCGCATATCGTGTTCCTGCTCGTGTTGACTTGTCCTGGTAGCGTGCATGATCACGCCTTTCACATATATCTGGATATTTATTTGCTCGACCTTCCTGGCTCCACTTCACCCCGGATGAGGGGCTGATTGTGTCCCCCTGCTGGGTGGGGAACATCCCCGGGGAGGCGCGTCAGATACGCTTGCCCCAACTGTCGCGTCATGCCCCGGTCGGTCAGACTGGATCGGTTGGCTGCACTGGAGCAGCCTACCGACTGGGCGGGCGCTTCGCCGCGTGCTCGTTTTGCCGATGGAGAAAGCGTGTGCAAACGATCTACTGTGGCTGCACCTTCGGTAACCGACAAGCGTGCTAGACGGACCGATGCAGGAGGTTGTCCACGAGAGTGGATCATCTCACTACTGAGCTGGCCCAAATGAAAGCCCTCCTCCAGTCCTTTCAGACTGCTGGTGATCGTGGCACGGCTCTCCCTACCGAGCAGGATGAAACGTCAGTCAATGACGACGATGCTGTTTCTGTGGCGGCCTCTGGCACCCATTTCTGTGAGGACCTTCCGGAGCTGGGCTCCGGGCCTCTGGGTCGACTCCATTGCCTCCCAGGAGGATACGGGGGAGTCTGTGACATCCGCTATTCGAACGGCTCTTGCCCGTTTACAAATTAGTGTTCCTCAGGCCCAGCCTGCGGCTTCCAGCGCCTTCTTAGGCGCAGTAGGTCAGAGACTGCCTTTGTGGTTCCTCCCTCGGCGGAGTATGTGCGGGAACTGCATGCTTGCTGGTCAGACACCAAGGCGTTTTCACGTCTGACGACGGATGGCAGGGTCCTGGCAGCTATGCAGGAGGCACCCAAGGTTGGCTTGGGGCAGATGCCAGCGGTGGAACCGGCATTGCCTCTCTTATAATCCCGCCTGATGAGGCCTTGCGGCCCAATGCCCGTTGTCCGCGTCCTCAGTGCCGTATTACCGACGACCTTCTCTGTAAGGCCTATGACTCTGGGGCCCGCATGGGCCGGATTGGGAACTCTCTCTCCCATCTTATGCTGGCCCTGTCTTCCTCCTTGGAATCTGTTCCGCTGGATCATGCCACGCAAGCCTGGTTGATGCATCTCTGCAGGCCTTTGCTCTTATGACGAGGAACTTGGACGCACACTCTCCACACTGGTTCATGCTCGCCGCCAGGTCTGGTTGGCGCAGTCACCACTAACTGAGCCTTGTAGGAGGACCCTCCGGGCCCTGCCTGTGGTCCCGGGGAGCTTTTTGGTTCAGCGGCACTGGACGCCTTGGACCGTACGGCTCAGGCCTCTAGAACGAGGCAACAGCTGGCAGGGCTTCACAGACGTGATCGCCAGCCAGTAAGCACCTGGCAGCTGCGGGTCCTTCACGGAGTCCTTAGTGCCTTCTCCTTCTCCTACCCACTGAGCCCCAGGGTCTATTACCAGGTCAGAGATCGTCCAGAGACCTGCTCTTAGATCGAGTAACAGAGCTCGAGACCAGCTGGACAGGTCCTTTCATCCCTTTCGAGCCGCGCAGTCGCCGGCGCTCCTCCCGGCCTTCGAAGGGCCGGGGACCCGCATGATGATCCCTTAGGGCCGGCGGTCGGTTATTTTTTCCCCCGGGACAGCTCAGCTTCTGGGCTGCCCACACCCCCGGACTTGTGGGTGGTTTGTCCACCCTGTCCCGGGGGTACCGTCTTCAATTCCGCCGCCGGCCACCTATCCCTGGCCGGGTCAGGATGACTGTGATCCACACCCGGTGAAGGCACAGGCACTGAACCAAGAAATCTGCACCTTGCGGGCCCAAAGGTGCTATTCCGGGACCCCCCG